>NC_140167.1:72696638-73444138 GCF_963971535.1 Notolepis coatsorum
AGGAGAGAGAGACATAGAAGCTGCATTGAACAGGAGAGAGAGACAGAAGCTGCATTAAGCAGGGAGAGAGAGAGAGAGAGAGAGAGAGAGAGAGAGAGAGAGAGAGAGAGAGAGAGAGAGAGAGAGAGAGAGAGAGAGAGACAGAAGCTGCACTGAGCAGGAGAGAGAGAGAGACATAGAAGCTGCACTGAGCAGGAGAGAGAGAGAGACATAGAAGCTGCACTGTGCAGGAGAGAGAGAGAGACATAGAAGCTGCACTGAGCAGGAGAGAGAGACATAGAAGCTGCACTGAGCAGGAGAGAGAGAGACATAGAAGCTGCACTGAGCAGGAGAGAGAGAGAGAGAGAGAGAGACATAGAAGCTGCACTGAGCAGGAGAGAGAGACATAGAAGCTGCACTGAGCAGGAGAGAGAGACGAAGATGTCACACTGAGAAGGAAAGAGAGAGAGACATAGATGCTGCACTCGGCAGGAGAGAGAGAGAGAGAGAGAGAGAGAGAGAGAGAGAGAGAGAGAGACAGAGATGCTGCACTGAGCAGGAGAGATAGATGCTGCACAGAGAGACTGTACTAGATACACCATATAATTTGGAATGGAGAAATCTGTAATGCATTTTGAGGTGAAATGTGAGTTTTGAAGATGAATCACGATCTCACAGTGAGTGGTTTCCATGGTAACCAAGGACTCCAGACAGAAACCACTGGATGGCTTCCACATGTGCAGAAGGTCTCGGGTCTTGTTAGTCGCGGTTATCAAGATGGTGGCAGAATGAACCGACTTCTCTGTGCTTTAGTTAGTGAGCCAATTTCTGTACTTTTGGACATCTACTGGTGACGGCACAGGTTTAATCAAGGTGAATATGACCTTGGTCTTTTTATTTCAGCAGAGTCCAAGAGAGGGCAATGACTTCAGGTTCTGCAGGGGTTCAGCAATCTTAATAAATAATACACCCTAATAAAAAATAACCACGTCCCTCCTACAAGAGGCTCGGTACAACATTTTAAAGTAGTTTAACGTAAGTTCAACCAAGACTATTTGCACAACCCGATGATTCATTAATTCTTTGCATTCTTTCCCATTATGCTATCAAGAGTTGGCCTCCAATTTCCTTCATCTAAGGGAACCAATCACACTGCTGCTCATCATGTGTGTGTTCACTTGTCAATCTACTCATCTGCGCTAGTGTAGGCTAACAGATTCCCCCTGTTTCCAGTTCTTGTGCTAAGCTAGTCTAGCATGCAACCGGATCCCTCACGGCGTCGGATGTGCAGAGATTAAATTGATATCCATCTTCTTGTCCAACTCTGGAGAAGAAGTGTTAAAAAATAGTAATACCAAAGTTACCCTTTAAACAAACAAACATTCAGTGTGTGTGTGTGTGTGTGTGTGTGTTGGCTGTAGGTTACGCTGAGGAAGCTTCTGGATCACCTGAAACTGGTGGCGTCCAACCAGGAGGTCAACAAGATGACCTGTCAGAATCTGGCGGTGTGTTTCGGCCCAGTGCTCCTCAGCCAGCGCCAGGAGGCGTCCTGCCACACCAACCGTGTTTTCATCGACTCCGAGGAGCTGGCCAGTGCTCTTCACTTCAAAAAGCACATTGAGGTGCTGCACTACCTGCTCCAGCTCTGGCCAGGTGAGTGTTTTTAGTAGATGTTAGCTCTGGCCAGGTGAGTGTTTTTAGTGTATGTTAGCTAGGGCTGACCTTCGATAAAAAATTTTGGAATTCGAAGCTTCGGGGGCGAGATTTGATTTTAATTCCATGCTTCGAAATAAAAAAACAAATTAAAAAAACATTATACATTTTTTCTTTTTATTATTTTTTCTTTTTTCTTTATTCTTTTTTTTATGTTGTGTGACTTGTACAGCACTTTGTTCAACTTTGTCAGTGCTGTAAAGTTGAAACCTTTTTTAATCTTAGACAAACTAAACACTTTGCTTCCATGAAATATTGTAAGCCGTCATTTGAGGCTTTATAAAAGCAGCACAATGAACACAAATCTGTCAGTGCCGAGTCCGACCTCATCTTAAATAACAAACAGCATTGCTTGTTGTAGTTAACAAAGAGAGGCAGAGTTGATTAAAAAAGAATCTTATTTTTCTTTATTTTTTTTTATTTTTCTTACATAATCAAATTTTATTTTCATATTCTAATCCCATGCCCATCGAACGAAGCTTCGAAGTATTTAAGACAGCTCTAATGTTAGCTCTAGTAAGGTGAGTCTTTTTAGTAGATGTTAGCTCAGCTCTAGTAAGGTGAGTCTTTTTAGTAGATGTTAGCTCAGCTCTAGTAAGGTGAGTCTTTTTAGTAGATGTTAGCTCTAGTAAGGTGAGTCTTTTTAGTAGATGTTAGCTCTAGTAAGGTGAGTCTTTTTAGTAGATGTTAGCTCTAGTAAGGTGAGTCTTTTTAGTAGATGTTAGCGCTAGTAAGGTGAGTCTTTTTAGTAGATGTTAGCTCTGGCCAGGTGAGTCTTTTTAGTAGATGTTAGCTCTAGTAAGGTGAGTCTTTTTAGTAGATGTTAGCTCTAGTAAGGTGAGTCTTTTTAGTAGATGTTAGCTCTAGTAAGGTGAGTCTTTTTAGTAGATGTTAGCTCTACTACACTACACTACACAGGTTGCTGTAAGACTCAGGTAATCAACTCTCTGGCACCTGTTTACAACATGGAAACACCAGAGTGAACCTTGTACAGTAGTTGATATACCTATGCAATAAAACACTCTCCCCCCCTCAGTGAATCTCTTAGTTACGTCAATATTGTGCTGTCAGAACAATCCCATGTTTGAAGATTAAGTATTTGATGTTTGGATTTCCCATTTGTCATCTTATTATCAACCAGGAAATGCTCACGTGAAACTCTAGTTGTCTATGCATAAAAAACAAGATTGGGTTAGCTAAGCAGTGTTGTATTTATAGGTAAAGTACAATGTTTGCTAGCACAGGGGGACAGCAGCGCTTGTGCACAGGTGTAAGAATAAAAATAACTAACTCAACCAAATGTCCGGACTCTGAACGCTTTCCATACCTTAAAACCAGCTGGAAATAGTAAACAAAAGTGTCCATGACAACCAGAAAACAGTCTCCTCTTCAGGGGGGAAAGAGGCCCCAGAACAGCACAGTCCATATGCCAGCACCTCCCCCAACCTTCCCCCCACCCCCCTTCTCGGAGCGTGGGGTCCTGGGCTGCCATGCTGCCTGGCGGAGGTGTAGCTGGGCTTGGGCTGCTTCCTCCAGTGTCCACCAGCTCAGTGGGGAAAGTGGGCAGCTGGCCTGCTGCCTGGAGGAGTTGCTAGCTGCAGGCGGTCGCTGTGGCTGCTCGACCCGTTCTCCGCTGGGTTCCCTAAGTGCTGCAGCTGCTGCTCGGGAAAAGGGCTGGGCATCTGGGCCGGTGTTGTGGCCCGTCCGTCGACCTGCTGGGGCTCCAGTGTGTCTTCGGACAGCTGCTTAAATAAACCATCCCCACACCACATCTGAAAGATATGCACGCTAGGTTTCTTGCCATTGCCCTGAAAGATATCAGTGTCTCAGCCTGGTCGTCGTTATCAGCCTTCATCGCCTCCGTGTTATCGATCCTCCGCGTTGTGTTTGTTTTGGTTCATTGAGGCAATTGTCCGGTGGAATTTTCGTACTCCCACGACTGACCCTATTATTTGCTAGTGACCCAAACACCCACAGCCCTCACACTTCTAGGTGTTAAAATAGTAGCTCTACATTCTGACAGCCATCACTGATATAGAGTGTCTGGTTAGTAACATGGGTCTCTCAGTCCCTCCACTTTGCAGTAAACACACATTTTGTGGTATCCCGTCCCCACTTCATCCAATCAGGAGAGAGAACTCCACACTGCAAAAAATGGTCTGACAAAAATAAGAAATAAAAACAAATATGTGCTTGAAACAAGTAAAATAATCTGCCAATAAATTTGGCTTGGCAAGATTTCTTGAAATAAGTCAAACATATCTAGGGTTCTAGGGTGGCCTGGTAGCGCAGTGGACTAAGCACTCGCCTACCACCGCAGAGACTCTTGGATCGAATCTAGCTGTCAGCGGTACCTCCGGCTTGACGCCGGTGTCCTGGCGACTCCTACTGGTCGGTCGGGGCGCCTGTTCAGCAGGGAGGGGATCTGGGGGTACCAGAACATTTATGACCTGACCAAACACTAATCTTAACAAAAGAGAGCTTTTTTAACCAATGAACACTGAACTGCTGAACATTTAAAAGGTGCAATATTTCCATGTTCCAATTACGTGGAACTAATAAAAAGATACAGTGCCCTGCCTCCTAGACCTTCCCTAGAAATGTGTTCCTCTTTAAACATCTGCACGGTTTGAATTTCAAAAAGGTTTGAAGTTGAATCCCGCCCGACCACAGTAGATACATTCAGATTATACGCGCCCATGCAGCCACAGAGTCATCGTCCTGTTACCTGTTACACTGGGGTTGTAACAGCTGAATGGTAATGGCTGGAGTCCACCAATGCAGGAGATTGGAGTTCTATTCCAGAAGGTAGAAGGTAGAAATACTCTATGAATTAATGTAGATTTGGTTTAACAACAGCAAAACTATATCAAAACATCCATTTACTCTCAACAACTCGTGTAGTATAATCCAAGTTTAATGTATCCAGTCGTATGCTCAGTACTTCACAAACAAACGCATTTTCACTAGACATTTACAGTTTAAATGCTGCCTTCAAATGGAACTAGATGAGTCCGTGGTCTCGACTTCGAGTGCTAGCCAATTAGTCAAGATAACTAGCAGACTACTGGGCTAGTTGATAATAAGCTCAACGTTTCCAATAGAAAAGCTAATGCTAACCGTTTCATGTAAGTGAATTGAAAATGCTAAAACACTTCTTACTCCAGGAGGTGTTGTTAAATAGAAACACAGATGTGGTCGTCTAACATAGTCTGCTAGTTAGTCGTTAGTCAGGCTTTCAAGCCATAATGGGTCCATTTCATAGTTTTGGTAGTTTATTCCAGGGCGATCGGTGATCGAACGAAAAATTAAATGTCACTTGAGCTGAAAGGAGGTGTTGTGGTTTATTTATTTATTTTCTCCCTACCCGTTTTTTGGGGGGGGGGGGGGGGGGATACTGTATGTGTATCTACATCTCATAAAATATAAAAAAAATCCTATTGAGAAAGAAATAAGAAATAACAATGACTAACTATGTCTTTTGCTCTGTTCCCTCAGTGGTGGACCCACATGCCCAGCCCTGCCCCGCCCCAGAGGCTCAGACCCAGGGCGCCCCGCTGAACGCCCCCCCTATTCGCCGGAGGAAGGAGCGTCCCCAGGCGCTGAACCTGAGCAACGCGGACGTGGCGGGCATGCTGCGGCCCAAGCTGGGGCGCGTGGACAGTCCCAGTAACCGCTACGCAGGAGACTGGAGCCGGATGGGAGAGAGATACTTCTCCCCCGTGCTCCTCCCGCCGCCTCCTCCTCCCGGCAAAGAGGAGGCGGACTACGACGACGTGCCCTCCGAGGACTCCGAGGCCGCAGAGGAGGAGGCGCGGGGGAGCGGAGCGGAGGCGGGACTAGACGAAGCGCGGGAGAACGAGGCGCCGGCGGGGGAGCAGGAGAGACCGGCCTCGGCTCCAACCGAGCGAGAGTCTCCTCCGCCAGGCGAGGAGGAGGAGGAGGAGGAAGAGGAGGAGGAGCAGGTGACAGAGGAGGAGAAGGAGGAGGAGGGGGAGAGCGACGCCTCCTCCGACGGTTCAGTCGGCTGCGGCCAGCCGTCGGAGGAGGAGGAGGAGGACGATGAGGAAGAGGAGCGGCTGTGTGAGCATATCCTCCTGCCCGCGCCGTGCCTCCCCAAGGAGCACAGCTACCAGGCGTACATGAAGATCCAGGACATGAGCCCGGTGCTCAGCAACCGAGTGAACCTGAGAGACCTGCAGGAGAGCATTGACACGCTGATAGGCAACCTGGAGAGGGAGCTGAACAAGAACAAGCTCAATGTGGGATATTGACGTGGAGGAGGACTCCCGGCCTGCTGCTGCTGTCGGGCGATAACGTTGTGTCTCCATCAAGTCGACTTTTAAACGTGAAGGTTCAAGTGTTATTTAGTCGTAGAGTCTATCCTTTACATCACTAGCCATGCTTAAAATCGAAATGTTTTACATCACTAGCCACGCTGAAAATCTAAAAGTTTTCTCTCACGTGGATGTTTTGATTTGTGAGACATTTGCACCAGCCTGCTTTTAGCATTCGATAGCGGTGCCGGTGTGAGTGGGCGTAGGGCGAGCTGGTGCGCTACTTGCACCGGCATCACTAACAGGGAGGTTTGTAGACAATTTAGTTAGAAATAAAAACGCATGCAGAAAACCTTTTTGAATGTCCTAAGAGGGCTTGGTTAGTGATCCTTAGGATACGCTTAAAAACATCTGTAACCTTCCCTTTTAAAGGATAAAGAAGAATGGACTCATTTTCAAACTGTCAGCCATACGGGGGGGGGGGTCATGAAACTTAGCAATTAATGAACTATGTAAACTAAACTTTCAGTTTGAGAAAAGAAGAAACAGAAATTGCAGCTATGATGTTGTCAACCTACAGCAATTGTACACAAACACACACACTCATCCCAACGGGACGGGCAAAAAAGAATTAACTTGAGCCGATCAAGGTGCTTCAGGATTACAGCCACGGCGACTCTGTGACGACGCCATGGCGAGGTGGTTGCAAGGTGCCGTGTATTTCCTCTAGAAATTCCACGGACGTGATGCGAGGTGAGACGTAAATGCTAATAATGGGGCACCTCTGGCTTGTGTGTGTGTGTGTTGGTGGTCATTTTCTATCTTTACCCATAGACATTCCGCAATGTTTTTTTTTCTTCTTTCCCGTCAGCTGTTTTACTATTTGTATTATTGTCCTGGTGTTCTTGTCCGGGTTGTTCCGGTGGGTTCTGTGTGTCGTTATCATCACTTATCTTCTTATTGGAAGAACCATTGACCCTGAGGGGTGTAAACAGGTGCCTTAATTATGTGAAGGTGGAGGTACTTTTGAGGCAGGAGAGAGCTTTTCTATTGAGGTACGAATTTCACTCAACTCTTTATCAATTCAGGAAGCAGATTTTAGTTTTGAAAGTTTGAAAGAAATATTAGTTTGAGGGAATACTTGAGCATGCCGGTATTCTTTCCTATTTACCCTTCTGTACACTGGTGTTTCGGTCAACAGCCCTCCTTCAGGCCATTACAAACATGCACATCTATTTTTTTTAAATCATTGAAATTAAGAAATATTCAAGGGTAAAAAAGGTTCCTAGTTTGATGTCAAGAAATAATCAAAAGTGAACAATCTTAGCAATTGAATTGCAGATTTGGCCTGTATTTAGATCTCTGAATTGGCTGAGTTGACAGTGATTCGAGCCCAGGCCTGCTAATATTATAATGTTCAACGATAATGCACTTATGAGGCAGGCAGTAGAGCAGATTGTCTTTAGGGTACATGCAGCGTGTGGTAATACTACGGTATGGTACTTGACTATAGAGAGGGCAGGCGGTATGCGGTAATACTACGGTAATTTACGGTACTTGACTATAGCGAGGGCAGTCTTCCAGAGAGGTCCTCTTCTCCAGAGCATGAGAATCTTAACACACACTCATACACGCACACATTTTAAATGCTTCATTTAAATCCACCCATTGAATTAGTCTACGTAGGATTCAAAAAGGACAATATACGCACTATAAGTTCTTTATTTTAATCCATCAATTAAGTTAATTCAGTGATTTATTTATCATCAAAGAAGGCAGTTGAGGTTTCCCTCATTTACAATGCCATGGAGATGAGTTAATTAGCCTTGATGGGATTCAAATAGGCTAGTATGTAGGGCCCGGCTACATTGATCCATCACAACAAGAAGATGCAACCAAGAAGATAATACCAAAAGTGCTTCTTCAGAAACAACGGCTTTGCTAACGAACAGGGACATATCCGTCAGTTCCCCCGGAAGTTTATCCTCTCCCAGCTCCCAGCCTGACATAGACGAACAGACACAACAGATCAATGTAGTCCTAAGGTTATCCAATGTTTGGACGCGCACACACACACACACACACACACACACACACACACACACACACACACACACACACACACACACACACACCTGTCCAATCTAGGGTGGGAGATATGAGTAATTTTGCTCTACATCCCTACTTGCACAAACATATACAGTAGACCTGTGTTTGACCTGGCTGAACGCAGGGCAATAAAAAGAGAGAGAGTGTTCTGCTTGTTGTGTCATATTCGACTAATTAGTGAAAATGCTTAAAATATCAGCAATATCCATTTCATCTTACTCACCTCAGCTGCTCCCGACCTCCCGACCTTTTTGCATTAAGAAAAAGCTGGAAAGAGGCAGAAGCCAGGATCTGTGACATCATTAATAAGCGACAGAAAGGGTTACCGTGGAGCGGTCGTCTAGTATAGCTAAATAGACAAAAGTATGTTTTCAGCAATCCAGGTACTCAGAATGATCAGTATTTAACGTATGTGTATATAGATGTATTTGGAGTATATACTTTTTTACAGCGTATCGTTTCCACAGCATATTTAAAATGGCTCCCCCCCCCCCCCCCCCTCCTAATGACCTTGTAAATGTGTTGTTGACTTGTAGTAAACAGTCGTTTCCTACCCCCCCCCCATTCAAGCTACCTGTTCATATTGTATTGTTCCAGACTTATGGTACAACCTTCACTGTAAAATATGAGATGAAAATTTGTGTTTTCTTGCAGAAAGAGAGATGTTGTTATTTTTGTTATATCATGTACATACTTGACATCTATGTTTTGTCTCTGGTGGACTCGAGTGTTTATATTATACTTTTTTTTTTTTTTTTTTTTTTTTAAGGTACTGAACGTTGCATGGTCAAAAGCTTTACTGACATAAACAAGTATATTTTCTATCATCTGCCATGGTTATCGCTATTTATGTGTATAGTAGACTTTGTTATGTACATTCCTTCCTTCATTTTGCCCTTGTTCTAATAGACTGATGATTGCGTTGTTCAAATTGATGCAGTTACACATGGTGGTCCACACTGCAAATAGTCTCCTTCTCAACAACTAATTAAAGGTGGTGTAAGCAGTATTTTCTTAAAAATAAATAAGTGGTCTACAGTATATGTTTAAATAATAGCTCCACATTCCGACAGCCATCCACACTGCAAAAATGGTCTAAGGAAAATAAGAAATAAAAACTAGTGTCCTTGACACAAGTAAAATAATCTGCCAGTGCAGTAAGCAAATCTGGCTTGGCAAAATGTCTTGAAATAAGTAAAAAAAATATTGCATGTGTAGGCTATGTAGAAAAACATGTCTCTCCTGATTGGATAAAGTGGGAAGGGATACCAGAAAAAAATATCTGTTTACTGCAGAGCGGAGGGACTGGGAGACCCATGTTACTGACCAAACACTCAGTGATGACTGTCAGAATGTAGAGCTATTTAAGATTAGATTAGATTATTTAATGACCACACAGCCAGGCGGGTGGAATTTGTTTTCAGTGCATATAACATTGTTCCAACATAGAACATCACTTACAATACATACTACATGCAGTTAAATACATAGATACATAAATACAAAAACCACAATATCACAATTTATGTCCATAACAGCAGAGGTAGGGGGATTGTTATAGAGAGTTCAGTGAACGTATGGCAGTGGGGGAGAAACATACACATACAGGACCTTTAAATCTCGTATTGAGTCTTTAAACGTCCTCAGTGGGGGACTGTATAAATATGCCCCCATGCGTGAATCCATCAGTAATTGTCCACTTATGCCACAATGCAAAGCGTCTAGCATCCTCAAAGGGGCACTTCACCCAAAAAACAATGCTGATTTATTTTGCACATAATCTCACACACATCCAAAAACTCTAAACAGTTTTGGACGCATTCATTTAGTTTGACAGTTATATGGAGAATATGGTCACTGGTGATGTCATGGGGGCCATAGCATCCTTGTGTTGTGTTAATTACAGCTCAATTAAATGATAAGGTAGCAATCCCTATATGACACACGGTATCGCTATTTTTTCATCTACATCATTTCACAGAGCTGTATCAAAATAATTTTTTACTTACAAGACAGCACATACGATATCAATAGGTATAAATAAGATAGCGATGTAAAAGAGAAAGGTATAAAATACAAAAGCCTTCCTCCGTATCGTTTTGAGGTACCCTTGGCTTGAGCCTCTGTGCCCCGACATGTCTGACGGTCTTCGCTCTAGCTTTCACTTTTTCACCCACTGATGCTGTGAAGGGCTGCCGGTGACCTCCCAGCAGCGTACCATCTGTCTGCCACCTCACACAGGAAGGACGCATGGAGGGTCAACAAAGGGAGGGTTTGGTAATTTTTTGACCTTGTATACGAGCAAACTTTTTCTGGTGCAAACGGCATAACAGTATTCTTGCCATGGTTTGGTTGAATTCACTCCTCCATCACACAAACAGATTAATTTCTGACAATGAAGATGTGGACATCGAGTCTGACATCCAAGATGTGGACATCGAGGTGGTCCAGGTAGAGGACATGGAGGCCTGAGAAGACATGTTTACAGTAACAAGTTCACAGATTTATGTTTGGAGGCAGATCAATGGTTACGAATGTAACTCTAGTTATACGAGTTGGCACACATTTCAAAGCTTGCACTGTGGGTAATATCCCAACCAGCATTGGTTACTGAACAGTTTGTCTACCTTGCAGCCAGCCAATCGTATCCGGGATAGCGCAGTAAACTGTTACTAAACCACACCCTGTGGTTATATAATGCCTTATTCCTTAATCCATCTTTGGTTCAACAAACCTTAAAGATGCTATAAATAACATTCAGCTACTGGATGATGGGAAGTGGGGAGGGGATACATTCCTGCAACATGTAAATAACGACATGCATTTTGAACACAAACGTAATTTTTTGGAGGGGAAAGCAATACCGTACTTTTATTACGCTATTCTAAATGCTCTGTGGATGTAAAAAATAAAAAATATTACTCTACATAAAATGCTATATATAGGGAGGTGTAGTGGTTACGTCATTGTTGTTTCCCGCGCGGTCCACCTCACTTGAAATTGCCATGTATTTCCAATTGACACATTTCTAAATCGTCTCATTTTAAAACAAATAAATGTAGAAGGGTGGATTATCCCTGCTTGTGGGAGTAGTAGTACACAGACACTGGGTAGTAGGATACTATAGTATTGAACCTATATGTACCCCCATCTTTGGCCCGGAACGTCGTTCTGGAGGGCTTGCAGCTGGAGTGGATGGGGCAGAGGATTTACTAACCTGGGGACTGGTACTCTGGTCTCCCTCGCCTTCCAAGGCGGTCAGCAGTAGCTCCCCACACACACTCACTTCCCCCAGTACCTCCGGCAGCCCTCCCACACCCAGTGACTGTCAGTTCAATAGTATTATTGGGCTTCCCTTTAAGCAGTACCCTTCCTTGACCACCTGTATAGACCCTTCAAATGCTATTCTGTGAATGGGGTGTAAGGGTTAAATAATTATGCAGTCACAATATTTACCCAGGGGTTAGAATAGCAAATGGAAGAAACAGACACACAGACAATGCTCCCAATAAGGTCTACTTTATAGAAGCCTGGGCAGGTTATCAGTTACAGTTAACACTTTCATTTATTCATACATGGCACCAGGTGCTCTCACTGTTAATGTAGGGGAAGCTCTTCCCACCATAGGCACCGCATGCTCAATACATTAAAACACCCCGCTTGTACTAGGGGAACCCAGGCATAAAGTAGAGAAACATTGGGAATTCAAATAACCAAATAATCAAAATAACAAAATAAAACCAAGTAAATGTGGGCCCACGTTACCAAAATAAAACCTAACCTAAGCCGGCTTAAATTGTTTGGGGTACCCCTTAGACACTGGTTGTTAGCGTTCACTTGAATGGACGTTGCTGTTGATACACGAGGTACCGTTAGTACTTAGCCAAGATGGCGGACCCACTCTTATCACCACTCGTCCAGGTGACAAGATGGCGTCAGCGATCCCGCGAGCACAGCCAGCGGGCTGGGCGAACAGCATAGGCAGTGGTTAGCTGGAGGAGCGTGCTGGATGGCGTCCTCTGCTGGTGGGAAGAGGCGTCCTCTGTACCGTCTGGGGGACGTCCACTGCTGGCTGTTGCTTGCTGCTGTCGCGCGAGCTAATACTGTTGCTACCCTAAACACAGCTAAGCTTCGGGTCTGGATGCACCTGCTATATCGGTTGTACTACTAACGCAACGTGGCTGGCTATACCACCGGTCTCCAGCGCCGCGCGCCCGGTAGTCTACTGAAGTCAGACGGAGCCGTTAGCAGCATGCTAATACACCGCACACTTACTACTATAACCCGCTAACGATAGACGTTAGTCCCGTTAACTCTAGACGTTAGTCCTTCGTTCTGTATCGCTTACTCACACACTATCGCTGGTACTTCTAGGATAACCCGTCAACTAGCAAGTACTTGTTGTCACCCGTTGCTCGTTCCAACGGGGCTTTTCAACGTCACTTCTTCCACGGGCTCGTTTGAGTACCCGCCCGTACTTCCAGGATGACCCGTCAACTAGCAAGTACTTCTTATTACCCGTTGCTCGTTCCAACGGGGCTCTCCTCATAACTTCTTCAACGGGGCTATTCCAAAGCACACGCCCGCTGTGACTGCGACTGATCACGGTCAAGTCCACTGCCGAAGAGAGCTTCCTGCTCCCTTTGCTCCCAGGTAACTCCCTCTTCCTCGTTGCTTTCCTCTCTCCTCCGCTCCACCTGCCACCACTGCCACTCCGCCCCCTGCTGGCAACCTCCGCTGGTCCCACTCAAGGACCGCTCCAGAAAGGGAAAAAGGGCTTCAATGTTATTGTTAGTAATCCATACTGAAGCCGGAGAAGAGTAGCACCTCACCTCGTCGTTAGACTGGGCGGGCTATAAACAATTCGCAATTAATCGTAAAAGTAGCTAAATAACAATGTTTACGTATTTGTTCAATGAGGAACTTCACTTTGGCGCTGCTGACTGACGTCACCACAGCGTAGACTCGGCTTTAGTCGCAGACCTAGGATAAGATTTCCCTTACATGATTCCATAACCTTAACAATTTGTAGAATGGGAAAATAACTGACCCTGAATCTGAACCACCATTTTCAAAAGCCACAACCACATTACCAATCAAGATTCAAGAGTTTATTCATCACATACATACCAGGGCATACAGTGAAATGCGGTTGGCCATGCCCACTACAATTGTGCAATAAAACAATAGTAATAATAATAAAAAGATAACTAGAATAGACATGGTAAATAGACATGTTAATAAATCGCTTCAAGGCACTGGATACTATGTACACTCCTATACAATGTTCAGTTTTTCTTCTATGTCCCTATGCTATACTTGCTGTTACTAACTATACTATGCAACAATCACAACAAGTTACCGTACTTTTCGGACTATAAGCCGCGGCTTTTTTCCCCATTTTTTGACCCTGCGGCTTATATAACGGTGCGGCTTATATGTGACTCGACGTGACCAAACCCGAAAATGTAAAAATCTAAATATTGCTTTTTTGACTGCATTGAAATGTTATTTATCTGTTCCCTTATATGCTAAACTTAATACAACTTGTAAATGAGTTAATTCTTGTTATTTGTCCAACAGTATTGTGTCCCAATGCTAATTACATATGGTAATTAAACATTAAAACACCTGCGGCTTATAGTCCAGTGCGGCTTATATATGTACACATCATTCAATTTAGCTGCTGCGGCTTATAGTCAGGTGCGGCTTATAGTGCGAAAAGTACGGTATCTTCTTAAAGTGTCCTTTTCCTTCCTTTAAAGTGTCCTTTTCTTGTGTGTTTAAAGTGACCTATTGTGCATTTGTTTATGTGCGAGTGCAAAATGTTGTGTTGTGTGTGTGTTCATGTGTGCTTGTGTGTGGAGAGATCAGCGTTCATTGTTCTGATGGCCTGAGGGAAGAAGCTGAGCCTTGAGTCTCTCTGTTCTTGTTGCGTGTATACGGAGGCGCTTGCCTGACTGCAGCAGCTTGAACAGGCTGTTGTTGGGGTGGTGAGTGTCCTTCATTATTCTGCAGGCTCTGGATTTGCACCTCCTAAATTGTGCAGGGGTGGTAGTGCAATACCCGTAGTCCATTCTGCTGAGCGCACCACTCTCTGTAGGGCCTTCCTATCCTGGGCCGTGCTGTTTCCAAACCAGGCAGTGATGTTCCCAGTCAGAATGCTCTCTACAGCCCTGGAATAGAAGGAGTGGAGTATCTTCCCATCCTTAATTGTCTCAGGTGGTAGAGGCGCTGTTTCACCTTTTTCACCACAGTGTCTATGTGAGTTGACCATGTCAGGTCCTCTGTGATGTGGACTCCCAGGTACTTAAAACTACTCACCCTGTCTACGATAGCCCCATTTATCCACAATGGCTTGTGTGTCCAATGCTGTATTCTCCTAAAATCCACAATCAGCTCCTTGGTTTTACCAATGTTCAGGAGTAGGCTGTTATCCCCGCACCAATGTGCCAGTACATCAACCTCCTCCCGGTAGGTTTTCTCATCATTGTTAGAGATCAGCCCCACCACCACGTGTCGTCCGCAAACTTCACTATGGAGTTGGAGCTGAACCTGGCCACACAGTCATGTGTGTACAGTGAGTACAGCAGGGGACTGAGGACACAGCCCTGGGGGGACCCGATGCTCAGGGTGATTGAGTAGAATGTGTGTCCACCCAGGCCTGGGGCCTGTCGGTCAGAAAGTCCAGGAGCCAGGTGCTCAGGGCGGTGTTCAGACCCAGATCAATCAGCTTGTCAACCAGTCTGGTGGGGACTATGGTGTTGAAAGCTGAACTATAGTCAATGAACAGCAATCTCACATATCCCCCCTTCTGACTGTCAACGTGAGAAAGGGTGTTGTGCAGTACCTGGGAGACCGCGTTGTCAGTGGACCTGTTTGTCCTGTATGCAAACTGCAATGGGTCCATGTTACAGGGGAGGGAGGCACAGATGTAATCCTTGACCAGCCTCTCAAAGCATTTCATCACCACAGAGGTGAGTGCCATCGGTCTATAGTCATTTAGGCCTGCTGGGGAGGAGTTTTTTGGCACAGGGATTATAGTGGACACCTTGAAGCAGGCAGGGACCACGGACTCGGCCAGGGATAGGTTAAATATAGTGGTGAACACTGGAGCCAGCTGATTTGTCCTGTTATCCCATCCGGGCCTGCAGCTTTCCCAGTATTCACCCCCAAGAACGCTCTCCTCACGCTGTGTTCCGTCAATTGGAGAGTGTGCTCCTCCCCCGCGGAGGACCCCCTCCGCGACAACCGGCGCGCCAGTGACGCCATTAGTCGGTGAGCTAACGCCGCCACTGTTCGCCCCGAATCTCACGTAAAAGGAGTTAAGATCGTTTGCAAGGGAGGCATCGGCACTCCCGATTGCGGAGATAGTCAGTTATCGTTCGTAGTCCCCGCCATAAACCTCCTGTGTCATTTTGGGCCATCTATGCCTCCATCTTGTTCGCATATCTATTTTTTGCAGCTAACACTTCTCTGCGCAGCCTGTAAGCTGTTGCCTTGTACTCGTCCATATTTCCAGATGCACAACGCAAGTTGTAAGCAGCGGTGCGAGCATTCAGGGCAACACGGATTGAGTTGTCAACCCACGGTTTCTGGTTCGGGAAAACCCGAACCTTCTTCGCAGGGACGATGCTGTTAGCTAACGTTGCTATGAAGCTAACAACAACATCCGTGTATTCACTGACGTCACTGGAACTCGACCCGAGCATGTCCCAGTCGACGTCATCCAGTGCGTCCTATAACATGGCCTCTGTCGGAATCGCCTTGTAACCCTGCTTGTAAGGGGTATAGCAGTGATCCAAAGTGTTCCCTCCCCTGGTGGTACATTTGATGTGCTGGTAAAAGTTTGGCATAACCTTTTTCAGGTTCGCTTTATTGAAGTTGCCAACCACCACCATGGCCACGTCTGGATATTTGATTTGGTGTTGGTTCAGTGAGTCCTGGAGGTCCGACAGTGCTTTGTCGGTATCTGCTTGTGGTGGGATGTAAACTACGGTGACGATGACTGCTGTGAACTCTCGGGGAAGATAGAACGGACGACACAGAATGGTCAAATGTTCTAGGTCCAGTGAGCGGGAGAGGATTTTCACCACCTCAGGGCTGCACCATCTGTTGTCTGTAAGGAAGCATACCCCCCCTCCTCCTTTGGTTTTCCCGGATTCTGCTGTCCTTCAGCTCGGAAGACGGAGAAGGACTCTGACGGGGTGATGATTCGATCCGGTGTTAATGGCGTTAGCCATGTCTCTGTCAGACAAAAGATATTGCAGTCTCTCATGTCCTGTTGGAATCGAATCCTTGCTGAGATCATCCATCTTATTTTCCAGCTATCTAACTTTGCCAGGAGGATCGATGGTATCGCTGAGTAAGCTGAGCTTTTTAACCTATTCCTAATTCCCCCTCTTTTTCCTCTGTGCTTCCGTCTCCTTGAGAACGCACGCCGTTGTTTCCTTTGTTGTGTCGGCCAGTCTCCGATGGCCAATCTTGACATAAAGTGTCGCTAAACTCCTCTTTCAGTCCGGAGTTTAGGTCCATAAGTGACTGGCGGTCGTATGACGTCCCCGCCAGTGTAGTTTTAATAAAAAAAAGGTATTAAAAATAAACATAATAACTAAAAGTATGCACAATCTTCGCAGAGCAAAACCGACAGCAACTGACCTGGGCCGCACCATCTTGTTTTAGTTAGTACCATATACAGTATGTATTCATAATTTAAATCATATAACATTAATTCGCTGCATATTAAATCACTGTAAATACTAATGTAAATCATTGTTTCGTTGTACATATTGTGTATATAGTATACAACGTTATTGTTTGTTTTTTTGTGATCAAATTTAACGTTATTGTTTTTTACGTAATTTTAGTACAGTAGCTAGCTTGCATGGTGCAGTGCTTTGCCCCAGAGTGTATTAGACCACTGGTAACTGTAGTTCTTTTTTAAAGACAAATTAAACAACCGTATAACGATAATGTTAGTGATAGAAGGGAACTCATTTTGTGCAAAAATGGAAAGCTTGCCAATGTTCATGAGGCAGAATTATTACAATAACCGATAATACATTTGACCAATGATAAATCCCTATACGGGTGGACTGCGCGGGAAACTAAAGTGACGTCAGACTACACCAGGGCCCTGTTTCTTGTACGTGGTTCAACTAAGTCGATCAAGATGTCATTATCCAGCTTCAGTTAACCCGATGTTTGAAGCCGGGATTTTCCTGTTCCAAGAAGGTGGATTCAGTCTCGTTAACTCAAGCCAGACTTGATTCTCAGGATCAGTGCGCGCGCCCGCCTCAGCTGAGAAGACAGCAGGTGTCGATCGCAGAAATCCTGATTCTCTAGCGGCATTGATTGATTAATTGATTTAAAACTTTATTAACATATTGCAGTACGGCTCAATCGCCTCGCCGACAAGTTAAATGCGTTATCTATAGGCTAATTTTAAGTCCCTCATTACCTCAATCAATCAGATTATATTTCTTTAAACTTGCCTGCTGGATTGAATAATCAAATGAGATCTTGCTAGCGAAAATAATTAGTTAACTGTTATACAGAATTACGATACGGCTCTCTTACCCATTGATTGATGTATAGTCAATCTTTAACTTATCTCCAATGTGGTCTAACGGGTTGTTCTTTTGACTTTCACACAGACGACCGGGGTTCAAGACCCTAGTCGTCTCCTTCTTTTTGCAATATAGGAATAATTCAATTTGGTGCACGTTGAGAGCTATATAAAGAATGACATCCTCAATGCATGTAGATTTATAATATTTTAACTTAAAACCAGGCTACTTTGGCGTATAATCATTAATATTATATTCAAAAAAATCATATTGGAAAGACCGGGTTTTGAACCCCGGTCGCTGGGTTGGCAGGCTTGAGCACTACCGCTGGACCACTGTGCCAGATGGGATAAATTCATTGTTTATACATTAATGAACGAGAGACCCGTGTTTAGAATATCCTTTGTTATGAATGAAGTTTATCTCTTTATCCTCATTCATTAATGTGACGTCAACGGCTCATTCAATTTCTCAAATCCGTCAAACAGCGCATCTCATCAGACATCTTAATCCCAGTTACAATTAAAATAACCACATAATGTGTACATCGCACGAGCGAGCGCCACCGTCGCCACGGTATATATAACGTGCATTATTTAGGACAAAGTGAATTTAGTATCAGCATTTTGGGTCTATTTTACATTTCAAAAGCCCCCTCTGGAAGAATGGAGCACAAGAACGTAATTCAGAATGGTATAATGCAGATCGTAGACTGTGGGAATAGTTTCAGGAAACGGGCCGTCACTTCTTTGCGGGGGCGTGGCGATGGTTCAAGTTGAACTTGAACTCTGCTTTCGACCAGGCTCAAACTTTTGGATATGTTGTCATGGTGATTTGGAAAATCCACGTACATGAAACCGGAAAGTCCGGCTAACCCAGTTATCCAGTTAAAGTTATCCGGCTAACTCAGTTATCCAGGTACAAGAAACAGGGCCCAGGCCTGGACTGGCCATCTGGCATACCGGGCCCGGTGGGCAGACGCAAATATTTATTTTGGATTTTATTTTTTTATTTTTTGTCAACGACCGGCCCACTACTAGGCTAGGACAGCGGCCCATTGGTACTGACTGACACTGGGCTGACCCAATCACATATCTTACTGAGCACCCCCCCGCCAGTCGTGCAGGTACATGACTGAGAGGGGGGCTGGTACATGACTGAGATGGGGCTGTGGTACATGACTGAGAGGGGGCTGTGGTACATGACTGAGAGGGGGCTGTGGTACATGACTGAGATGGGGCTGGTACATGACTGAGATGGGGCTGGTACATGACTGAGAGGGGGCTGTGGTACATGACTGAGAGGGGGCTGGTACATGACTGAGAGGGGGCTGGTAGATGACTGAGAGGGGGCTGGTATACAGGACTGAGAGGGGCTGGTATACATGACTGAGAGGGGGCTGGCTGGTACATGACTGAGAGGGGACTGGCTGGTACATGACTGAGAGGGGGCTGGCTGGTACATGACTGAGAGGGGGCTGGTACATGATTGAGAGGGGGCTGGTACCATGGATTGGTACTGACTAACACTGGGCTGGCCCAATCACATCTCTTACTAAGCAAGCACATTTCTTGTTATTAACCCTCCTAGATGACAAATCCATTGAGAAACGAAGTGCCACAGATGACCCAACTACTAGGTCCATATCGTATCATCATAATATTATTTAAAAAATCATTAGGATAAGGGTTCCCTTGATAAAGATGCATGAAAAGGCTGTATAATATACAACACCTTTTTATTTTTTTGATTAGATTTGTATTTGGAAATTAAAAACACATCATAAAAACAAATTATCTTGACCAATTTGTATTCCTGAGGATATCACCTAAAAGCATTCATTAAATCCCATTTAGACCGGTGTGTGTGTGTGTGTGTGTGTGTGTGTGTGTGTGTGTGTGTGTGTGTGTGTGTGTGTGTGTGTGTGTGTGTGTGGTGTGTGTGTGTGTGTGTGTGTGTGCGTGTGTGTGTGTGTCTAGGCCATTGGTACTCAGACCTGGCCAACTCAGGAGCCACATTGACAAAAAATATTTCTGAAAGAGCTACAAACCTCCCCCGTTCCAAACCAACACCAGGCTACTAATACAGTACCTAACTAAGGTGATATAATATATAAGCTATGCAAAAGCTTGATCAAGGACAGGCCTTAATTCCTTTCACACAAAACCCTTGCTCAGCAAAGATGGGAAATACTATCAAATAGTTTATTTAAACCAGTATGAATATTACATGTATTAAAATGAGGCTGTTTAATAACAATAATCAATGTTGAATGTAACATTAGAAATAAATGAGACTGTTTTCAGTTCAGCACTGGACAACAGTGTGGCCCGCCCACACACACTCAGCTCTGTTGTGCAGAGTCAGACATTTCATTTAATTTCAAACCTTTATTTAAACTCCAAAGGCAACTGAGGTTTCCCTAATTTACAGTCACAGCGAGTGTACAGTACATAAATAAGCAAAAGAAGGCATGTAAAATCACACACTCAGCATATAAAATCATAACTAAGACAACAAGGCGAGACAAAAGTAAGGATAACAAATCAATTATAACACGTACAACTTGATTGACTGGTTGGAGATCAAGGTTTTAGAACCGTTGAAGTTCATTCCATGAGCTAGGGGCATCATAGAATTTCTGATAATACTTTTTTCTCTGTGTGGCGATGGCAATCAGCCAATGGGACTGATGTTTGAATGCAAGTAAAAATATATATAGGCCTATATTAGTATTAGTAATAATATTAATAAATTAATAAAATAGATGTTACTCCTTTTTAATGCACAAGGGCGATACTATCTATAGGCCGCCATATTTCCCCCTATGGACAATCAATGGTGTTGTTGCCACATTCAAACTTGACTTGACTTGACAAGAATTGTGTGTTCTTGTTGCCAGATTCTAAATCAAACCCTTCAAATTCATTGGTAACGTTAGCCAGCTAAGCTAACAGTTGCTTTTCCTGCATCAACCACGCTAGCGTTATGTTATATTCCATACAATACGTATGTGGTACACTGTGCAAATTGTAAATGGCGTATAACATTTCAAGCAAAATAACAGGTCACAACATGTTTACAGGAAAGTTTTTGAGTTGTATTTGGAGTGTATTTCGTTACTGTTGGGGACTAGGCTACACTGGCACACCTACTTCCAGTGAATGACGCTAAGCTAGGCTAACGGTGCGGCTGTTCCCTAAGCCTAATGCATGCACAGAGAAGAAAAGGGTATATGCTTGTCTAACTCCAGGGTAGATGGCAAATAAGCGAATTTCCCAAAAGGTTGGCATGTTCCTTTAAGTCATGATCCGATATTATCATTCACGATACTTATGTCATGATACATTATTAACATGATATTTACGTCATGATGCGATATTATCATGATACTTACAGAGGAGACGCAATGTTTTTTCCTGGAAAAATATATCACAAGTGAATCACATGTGAAATGCTCCAAACACACACACTGGTGATAACGTGATGAATTTACTTTTCAGATGTGAAATTCACATGGTTTTCCTGTGAGGGAAAAAGGGACTAGACTAACACCTACTCTCCTTTTAGAGAAATCCCATTTTTTGTCCAGTGTAAATCCGACCTAAGAGGCTACAGCTGAGGTGATGATTTAAACATCTCTTGGTACTAGCAATCAGAGGCTCCAGAGGCATTATTTCAGAGGCCCTTTTTTATGTGTGGACTCTATGTACATATGGTATTTTTATGGCTGTCAGGTAGGAGGTGCCAGGAAAGCCGTGGGCGCGTCTCTGTCATGAGAGAGAGAAAAACAAACCCTCTCTCTGTACCTGCAGCCCAGCGTCAGGGACCCTCCAGACTCCACGTAGAACTGGAGCCAAACTTTACTGCAGCAATTTTCAAGATGTATATAATTTTGACGTCATTTATCTCCGTAATGGTCTGGGCTGCGGAGGGAGAGAATGCGGTCGAGACGTTTGGCGGTTGTGTCATGTGACCCTCCGTTAGACAGGAGACTGAAGACATGCTGCTCACTCTGTGGTGCTTTTGACAGGAACACCACCCCTTTCTTCCACTGCATCTCTACCCCACCTCCACTGGAGACTATGTAATGAAGCGATGGACGGAGTGCTCACAATGGGCCTCATTCATGAAGCGATATAAGAACAGATTTAGTTCTTAACTAGCATTTGCTCTTATTTTGTTCTTACCTGGGATTCAGCAATGTTTTCTTATTGTTGCTTTTCTCTCAGGCAAGACCAAATTCTAAGAGTGGTCGAGAGCACTCTTACCCAAGAAATGTAAATAAATAAAAAGCCTACCATTGGTCAATTGCTCCCAAATACGACTTTAAAATCCCAGAACTTGTCAATAATAATAATAATAATAATAATAATAATAATAATAATAATTATTATTATTATTATTATTATTATTATTATTATTATTATTATTATTATTATTATTATTATTATTATTATTATAACTTATTGCGTGTGCTCTCCTTCTGAAATGGATATATTGCTGTTAGAACAGTTAGATGCTAGGCGGTTAGGTGGCCGAGCGGAGATTGCGTTCGTCACCAACCCCGGAGCTGTGAGCTGGATTGTCACTCCGGGGTTGTCACCAGCTTGGCTGGCCGTCTGCACTAATACAATTGGCTGTATTAGAGGGTGGGAGAAGCTGGCGGGGTGGGTCCGGGTCGTTGTAAACAGCGACTCCTACAGTTCGGTCGGGGCGCCTGCTAAGCGCGGATAGGACTTGAGGGGGATAGTGTGATCCTTCCACACGCTACGCCCTCTCGATGAGAATCCGCGCTGCCAGGTGAAAAGAATCGGTGATTGGCTGGACGTGTGTCGGAGGAAGCACGTGGTAGCCTCCACTCTCCCAGATGATCTGACTGTGGGGGGTAAGTGCGCAGCGACCAGGAAGGGACTGGGAATTGGCATACGACTAACATTGGGATGGGAGAAAATCGGAGGAAAATGGAGGGGGAAAAAGATAAATAAAAAATAACAGTTAGATGCTCTGGCCGCCCAGGCTGTACGCATAGAACGCATATCGTCTATCTATTTGCAGAGCCAGATGAGTGGCTGCTTAACCATTTCAGATTGAGATGTATGCAATACTCTGGAGCATCAACTCAGACACAACACACCCCGCAGTGGTTCAGTATTGACAAAGCCTACATTGCTGAAATGATTCATTTCAAGTGTTTATTTGTCATCAGATTAACACACACACACACACATGCGATGGGCGACCCACAGGAACACACACACATGCGATGGGCGACCCACAGGAACACACACACATGCACTGAGTCGTGAGACGTGTGTGTGTGTGCATGCGTGTGTGCACGCGTGCTCGGACGTGTGCTAAGGTTGCCTCGCTAAGCTGTTTATTTATTTATTTAAATGTATTTATTTCTGGAGCATTAAATGCATTTATCCTCTCTGGTTGGATGGTGTATTGTACTTGTGCTGTATAATAACAATACATTTGAATCGCAACTCGCAAATCGCTTCCTGTTGAATGGATCAGGATGCAATACCAAAACTCTCAAGCTGTTTTGCATACCCCTCACCCGCCTTATAAGGAGCACGAACACGCATTTGAGTTTAAGAATGAGTGGGATTCATCATGCAACACACCTGGGTAAGAACAGATTTGGACGTTAAGAACGGCTTGATGAATGTGGCGGTGGCTTTTCTTATTGTTCTCTTAACAGACAGGTAAGCAAGAATATAAGAAAAATAATAAGAGAGTATTGTTGAATGTTCTCACACCGGGCCGGGGGTAGGGTGATCAAATCTGTATGATCCAAATGCAGGACAGCATGTTGATTTTGCAGGACATTTGTTGAAATTGCGGGACAGTACTGAATATGTATGCAAGAATCATGTTTACATAATGTATTCATCATTTTGATCGAAATATAAGTGTAACTGAGGGGTACAATTCCCTGACTGTATTGATAAGTATGGTATCATTAAACCACTACCGCTTTATGTACTTTAACTACTGGCCATACAGTACACAATATATGAATATGATGAACACTTCCCACAATGAAATCGGTTCCAGTCAAAGGTATTAATCAAGTATTTAATGGAGCAAAAGGTACATATGATACTTATATTACATTTGATTGCACTAATGCACTTGTAAGGCAAATGAGTATTCGTAGGCAAATCAACACTGAATGTCCATTCTCTGGTTACGCAGGAGGCAAGTATACAACCTGGCTCTTAGGGAATTATATCTATGGTACACTTAATGATATAGCGGGATATACTGGAAGGGGTCCTCCCGGTTGTAAGCCGGCAGGGGGGGTAGGAGAGCTGTCGGTAGTAGAACGTCTGGTCAACGATATCTAGGGAGACTTCGAGTACAGAAGACAGTGCGATAGACTCTTGATCCGCAGACGAATACAGCTTGGTTCTCTTGTAGGCTGTAGCTCCACAGTGAAGAAAGCTAGGCGGCCTCAGGCTCTCTGAGCGCCGACTCGACCTTGACTCCTCTCGGGGGTAAATCCAACACTCACAGGCGTCGGCGATTATCCGCTCCACAAATCACAGTACCAAAGCAAATACATATTCCAGCCGCACAGGGCTAAGCAGTCGTCGGGTAGGTAATCCAGTGTACATGTCCATTCGGTCCTCGCCTAGATCTCCTCGGATGAAAGCGCCATGTGGTCGGCCCAGCCTGGATAAGAATCTAGCTAACACGAGGAAGCGTTGGAGATGCTGGTCACTTTAGAACTCCAACCGCACGACGCACCATACACAACAGACTACTATTAACTTAATAGAAATACGTCGCACTCGACGGTACAGTGCCAAACTCTGACAATTCAGTTATCAATTTGCACGCGGTCTCAATGCTATTCTGGGGCCAAACAGGCCATACTTCACCGCACGTCGTATCGTGGGTGAGGCTTCACTTAGTGGGTAACAAACTAGGTTAACTAACTTCTGTATCCACCTGCGCTATATTTATATGCACGGTGAACAAATAGTGCCACTCTCATTTCTGTCGCCGTATCCCTGGTGTTATGTCCTGTTATGCTACGTATAGGTTGTGACATACTAGCAGTTACATTGTAGGCTACTGTGCCTTTAATAGACGGGCGTGGTTAGCGCTTGAGGTAGGGCTGGTGTTTGTAACCTAAGAGTCAGTCGAATGAAGTAATGAAACCACACGGTCGTGTGTTCATTGTCTCAACATAATAATTGGCGAACGAGGATGGCTGATTTCGTTTTACCACCGCCACCACCGTTTCTACCTGTTCCCGGTGACCCAGCGGTTCCATGGGTTAGATGGCTAACGTCATTGGAGGACTATTTATTGGCGTTGGGACTGGAGGATCTGGAAGAAGCTAGGAAGTGCGCACTTCTGCGACACTGCCTCGGACAGGAGGGGCAACGGATTTATGCTACGCTTACATTAGCCGACGATCAGTACTCTACTGCTACCGAGGCTCTGAAGTCGCATTTTAGCTCGGGAAGAAGCCGTCGGATGTACCGGTTTGAGTTCCGCCAGAGAGCACAGAGGTCTGGTGAGACTGTTTCGCAATATGTGTCTGCCCTGCGGGAGCTAGCCAAGCATTGTGATTTTAGGAACTTGGAGGATGGACTCATAGTCGACCAGCTGATTGAAAGAACATTGTGTGCTCAACTGAGGGAGAGACTGTTATTAGAGCCGGACGCCATGACACTAGCTGATGCAGTAGTGATTGGAAAACAGTTGGAGACAGCTATCTCTGAGGCGCGCAAGTTTTCCCGCGCGGTGCATGAGCCTGTGACGTCACCTCCACCCGGAGTTCAGAACGTGGCCCAGGAGGCAGCTGGCGCAGACGGTGACAACTTCGATGTGCAGAGAGTGGCAGACAGGGCGCCGAGGGAGAGGGAGAATGGACAAAGGCGTTGTGGTAACTGTGGCTCCCCTAAGCATGCAACCAGGGACCTGTCCTGCCCTGCTCTAGGCAAGCGCTGCCGTAACTGCAACAGGGTTAACCATTTTGCGCGCTGGTGTCGCTCTCCTCCTGATCACGCACAGTCTGGGGCTGTTCCCATCAATACAGTACAAAGCCCACAGGCCTCATTCAGTCATTGCACATGTCGTGTGGGTGGGGCCTCCATACCACTCCTCGTGGACACAGGGGCTAAAGTGTCGCTCCTGAATAAGTCCACTTATGACCGGCTCTTCAGTCACGTGCCGTTGACTACAGCAGCAAACGCCCTGTCGGGGTATGGCCACGCCCCGATCACCACTTTAGGGGTAGCCTGCCTACCTGTGGAGTACAAAAAGAGACACATCCCTGACACCGAGTTCTACATCACACGGAGAGGGGCTAACATCATGGGGCTAGACCTGTTTCATGCTCTGGACTTCACATTGACCGACGCTGGGGGTCTACGCGTCCTGCAGGTCACCGCGTCCTGGCCTGACCATCACCCGACACTGTTCGAAGGCCTGGGCTGTATGACTGGATTTGTGCACCAGCCCTCGGTGGACACGTCTGTCCGACCCGTCATTCAGCCGCTGCGGCGCATTCCCTTGGCCCTCCGTGATGCGGTGGAGGAGGAGATTCGTCATCTGGTGAAGGAGGACGTCATAGAACCGATCAACGCCTCTCCCTGGGTGTCCAACCTGGTGATAGCCAAGAAACGGGGGGGGCGCGGACTGCGTCTATGCGTCGATCTGACAGACGTAAACAAAGCCATCATCCCTGACAAGTATCCCCTCCCCACAGCGGAGGAGCTGACTAGCCATTTCCATGGCTCCACGATTTTCAGTCAAATGGATTTACGTCACGGCTACCTGCAGGTTCCCCTGGCACCGGGCAGTATGGACCTCACAGCGTTTGTCACACATGTGGGGGTTTTCAGGTACAAGCGCATGGCTTTTGGCCTGTCATCAGCCCCAAGCTGTTTTCAGAAAATAATGTCGCTCATTTTGGCTGGCATCCAGGGGGTCAGCATCTACTTGGATGATGTGGTGGTGCATGCGCCCACCGCTGCACTCCACAACGCTCGCCTGGAGCAGGTCTTCCAGCGCTTCAAGCAAAACGGGGTCACACTCAACGCGGAGAAGTGTACATTTGGAGCTACTGAGGTCGAGTTCCTGGGGTTCAGGCTCTCCAGGGAGGGTATCACCCCGATCATGTCCCACACCGAAGCAATCCTGTCCCTGCCGGATCCGCAGTCGCCGTCCAAGCTGTCTTCTTTTCTGGGCATGGCTGCCTACTACCTCCGGTTCATGCCACACTATTCTGACTCGACGGCCCCTCTGCGCCAGCTGTTACGCAAGGATGCGGTATGGGACTGGACCCCGGCCTGCCGGGAGGCTGTGCGCGTCATCAAACGGCAGCTCACGTCCCCGCCAACACTGGCGCATTTCAGCCTGACCGCGCCCACCTTGGTCACCTGTGACGCCTCTGGGGTGGCGCTCGGCGCCGTGCTATCCCAGGTTTATGGAGGGGTAGAGCGTCCAGTGGCTTTTGCCTCTCGGGCCCGATCACCACTTTAGGGGTAGCCTGCCTACCTGTGGAGTACAAAAAGAGACACATCCCTGACACCGAGTTCTACATCACACGGAGAGGGGCTAACATCATGGGGCTAGACCTGTTTCATGCTCTGGACTTCACATTGACCGACGCTGGGGGTCTACGCGTCCTGCAGGTCACCGCGTCCTGGCCTGACCATCACCCGACACTGTTCGAAGGCCTGGGCTGTATGACTGGATTTGTGCACCAGCCCTCGGTGGACACGTCTGTCCGACCCGTCATTCAGCCGCTGCGGCGCATTCCCTTGGCCCTCCGTGATGCGGTGGAGGAGGAGATTCATCATCTGGTGAAGGAGGACGTCATAGAACCGATCAACGCCTCTCCCTGGGTGTCCAACCTGGTGATAGCCAAGAAACGGGGGGGGGCGCGGACTGCGTCTATGCGTCGATCTGACAGACGTAAACAAAGCCATCATCCCTGACAAGTATCCCCTCCCCACAGCGGAGGAGCTGACTAGCCATTTCCATGGCTCCACGATTTTCAGTCAAATGGATTTACGTCACGGCTACCTGCAGGTTCCCCTGGCACCGGGCAGTATGGACCTCACAGCGTTTGTCACACATGTGGGGGTTTTCAGGTACAAGCGCATGGCTTTTGGCCTGTCATCAGCCCCAAGCTGTTTTCAGAAAATAATGTCGCTCATTTTGGCTGGCATCCAGGGGGTCAGCATCTACTTGGATGATGTGGTGGTGCATGCGCCCACCGCTGCACTCCACGACGCTCGCCTGGAGCAGGTCTTCCAGCGCTTCAAGCAAAACGGGGTCACACTCAACGCGGAGAAGTGTACATTTGGAGCTACTGAGGTCGAGTTCCTGGGGTTCAGGCTCTCCAGGGAGGGTATCACCCCGATCATGTCCCACACCGAAGCAATCCTGTCCCTGCCGGACCCGCAGTCGCCGTCCAAGCTGTCTTCTTTTCTGGGCATGGCTGCCTACTACCTCCGGTTCATGCCACACTATTCTGACTCGACGGCCCCTCTGCGCCAGCTGTTACGCAAGGATGCGGTATGGGACTGGACCCCGGCCTGCCGGGAGGCTGTGCGCGTCATCAAACGGCAGCTCACGTCCCCGCCAACACTGGCGCATTTCAGCCTGACCGCGCCCACCTTGGTCACCTGTGACGCCTCTGGGGTGGCGCTCGGCGCCGTGCTATCCCAGGTTTATGGAGGGGTAGAGCGTCCAGTGGCTTTTGCCTCTCGGGCCCTCACACCAGCCGAGCAGAAATACTCGGTGGGGGAAAGGGAGGCCCTCGCCTGTCTGTGGGCCTGCGAACGCTGGCATGTCTACCTGTATGGCAGGGCGTTCACCATTCGCACAGATCATCAGTCCCGAGGGGCGGGGCACAAGCCTATGAGGCTACTGAGGTGGGCTGATAGGCTGAATCAGTACAACTTCGGACTCGAGTTTATGCCGGGGCGCTCTAACACGGTAGCTGACCTTCTTTCAAGAGCCGTCTCTACGACAAGAGAGGCGGGTGAGGCGAGTCCTGAACAGGAGGACGACGTGGACTGGGTCCACATGCTGCATGGACCGCTCAGCGCAGTAGTCACGCTGGCTGAGCTGCAGCAGGCTGCGGCTGAAGATGAGACATTTACAAATCTCCGTGCCTATATCCAGGACGGCTGGCCAGCCACGGTGGAGGACAGACTGCTCCCCTACCGCCGAGTCCGCGACGAGCTCTCCTGCTGGGGGGAGGTGTGCCTCGCCCGCGGTCACCGCGCTATTATACCAGAGGCGCTGAGGGCCAGGGTATTGCACATGGCGCACGACGGCCACCTGGGGGTGGTTAAGTTGAAACAACGCTGCAGAGACACAGTGTGGTGGCCTCACATAGACGGCGACGTAGAGGAGCTGGTGCGCAACTGTACCTGCTGCCTGCTGAGTGGGAAAACGGGCCAGCCGGCTACAGCACCCCTCACCCCGACCCCGTGGCCGTCCGCGCCGTGGGAGCACATTCAGGTTGACCTATGCGGAGAGCTTCATGGGGCCCCGGCACATGCCCGCTACCTGATGGTCGTGCACGACCTACACTCGAAGTGGCCAGAGGCCATCGAACTCAGCTCCATCACCACACAGAGCATCACCGACAACCTCGTCAAGCTGTTTGGGCGCTGGGGCCTGCCCAGTGTCGTCACCACAGACAATGGGCCTCAATTAATCTCGGCAGAGTTCTCTGAGTTCCTGTCACTGAGGTCCATCAGGCACATCAGGACGTCGGTCTACCATCCTGAAAGTAACGGCGGCGTTGAACGCCTAAACAAATCTCTGAAGAATGGAATCAGAGCCTGCCTGGAGGAGGGGAAAACCTTCAGCGCTGCACTCACCCAAACTCTCCTGACCATCCGGGCATCCAAGCACTCCACCACAGGGGTCTCTCCGGCTCTGCTCATGATTGGGCGAGAAATGAAACAACCACTAGACTGCTTGAGAGCTGAACCGGCCCCTGCATGCGAGAGCCCTGGGCTCGAGAAGGCCAGAGATCAGGTCCAAAGCTCACAGGCTCAGATGAAATGGAGGTATGATGCCTCCCACAGAGTACAGACTCCCACGATGTCAGCAGGGGATTGGGTCAGGATTAAACACGCCAACCGCAAGAACAAGCTGAGCTCATACTGGTCAGCACCCCTCCGAGTGACCCGTCAACTGGGTCCGGCCACCTACAGACTAGATGATGGTTCTCGCTGGCACTCAAACCGCCTGCATAAGGTGGGTGCCCCGACACTGCCTGCATCATCCATGAGCCAAGCTGCAACCCGCAGTTGGCAGCCCCGCTTGGAAGCAACCAGGGTGGGAGGTAACCCACCACAACCACCAGACCCTGCTCCCCAGCCTGCTCGCCCTCAGAGGGTGAGGGCTCCACCCGCTTGGCATGGGGACTATGTTACTGGGTAAATGCCACGGGTTGGTGGACTGAAGTGTTCAGTTTCTGTTCATGGACTGGAATGTTCTATTGCTGTTGCAAGAGGGAAGGGGGGGGAAAATGTTATGTCCTGTTATGCTACGTATAGGTTGTGACATACTAGCAGTTACATTGTAGGCTACTGTGCCTTTAATAGACGGGCGTGGTTAGCGCTCGAGGTAGGGCTGGTGTTTGTAACCTAAGAGTCAGTCGAATAAAGTAATGAAACCACACGGTCGTGTGTTCATTGTCTCAACATAATACCTGGGCAGGGCCGGGGCTAGTACAGACATGTCTTGTCGGTAACTTTGAACTTGACTCCGGGGGCTGGTCCCCTGGCGCCTGGTCCTTTGTCCAATAGGAGAATGAACTATTATGGGCTATAGTAGGCTAAAGGGATATTCCGTGTATATGTACAAGGAATATACAAGGGATATCAAACGATATACAAATACTATTCAATATATATCAATAAATAAATATATATACTCGGTTTAATCTGATCCTTCGTAACAGCCGCCCCCTAATTAGTCCCACCTAATTAGCTAAGCAGAGACAGATTAACCGCACTGTCCACTACTCAATGTCTGCTGTGAGGGTCAGTCAATTCACAAAGTCATGGGGTCATGGTCGTCATTGATGGTATCGGGGAGCCTTGGCAGTTCTATTAGCCTCGCCACGGGTCGGGTGTAGGTCCGCCCTTGGACGAGCACTTCAGCTGCTCTGACCTTTCCGTCGGCACCGGTGATCACTTTGCTTACGCGGCCAGCCGGCCACATAGCTCGGGGTAGTGACTGGTCGATAATCATGACGACTGTTCCTTCTGTCAAATTGTCTCTCTCTTTTACCCATTTCTGGCGGGTCTGTAGAGACGGTAGGTAGTGGAGTAGGAAGCTGTTCCAAAACTTGTCAGCCAATACTTGACTGTACCTCCACATTCTTCGGCCGTTCGCTTCTTCAGGCCTGTACATTGTCTGGGGTAGCGCGGGGTCCAGCCGCACCATCAAGAGTGTGTTGGGGGTGACTGGGTCGACATCTGCTACATCACTTGAGACGTAACCGAGGGGCTTTGAGTTCAATACTCCCTCGATCTCCGTGAGGACTGTCATTAAGACTTCTTCCGCCACGGTCTGGGCCCCAAGCACGGCGTACAGGGCTGTCTTTATGGAACGTACTTCTCGTTCCCAAGTTCCACCGAAGTGAGGTGCGTTCGGGGGATTAAACTGGAAGTCAATCTGGGATGGAGCGAGGTGGGTCTTAAGTTCTGGGCCCATAGCTTGGAAGCTCTCTCTCAGCTCTCTTTCTCCGCCTTTGAAGTTTGTCCCGTGATCAGACAATAATGTAGACGGTTTTCCTTTCCGTGATGTGAATCTTCGGAAGGCCATATGGAATGAGTCTGTGCTCATGGTTGGAAGGAGTTCGATATGTATCGCTCGGGTGGTCATGCATTTGAATACAATACCCCACCGCTTCTCGGTTCCTCTTCCTTTCTTTATATACAGCGGGCCGAAACAGTCCATACCGGTGGAGTGAAAGGGCTTGTCGCCGAGTCGGAGGCGACAGGGAGGTAGGTCTGCCATCCGGGGTATACTGGGCTGTGCTCGCCACTTACGACAGTCTAGACAGGTTCGCTGGAAGCGCCGCACTGCTTCTCTCCCTTGCAGTATCCAATAACGACGTCTGATCTCCGCGAAGACTCTCTCTGCCCCTGCGTGGTGCACATCCTCGTCGTATTTCTTTATGACCAGCTCTGTGACCTTGTGTCGGCTGTTCAAGACTATCGGGTACTTGACGTCATCCGGTAAGTCTGGGGCTCTCCGCAGACGACCACCCACTCTGATGAGACTATGGGCGTCGCTCTCGGGTGCTAGGTGGAGCAGTCTGCTGTCTGATGGGACGGGCTTTGCTCCCTGTAGACAGTCTAGCTCGTCGGGGAACGAGTCTCTCTGGGCTCGTTGTAGTAGAAGAAGTTCTGCTTCTTCGTAGTCAGCTGCTGAAATGTCAGTAGTGGGCTGAACCTCTGGGTGGTGCCACAGAAATGTCTTTAGCTGCGCACTCTCTAGGGTGAGGCAATCGTCTATGTCGGGGTCTGTGGAGACGAGTGTGTTCAATCCACAGAACATAGATTTCTTGTTTTCGGCCTCCTCTTTACTCGCCTCCCGTGGGGTGGGTGTAGGCCACTCTTCTTCCGGGAGCTTGAGAAACTCTGGTCCGTCACTGTATAGGTTGTGACGGGTGAGGTCATCCAGGGACATTCCCCGGGTGATGACGTCAGCTGGGTTGTGTTTTGTGTCCACATACCTCCAGCTCGCTACTTCTGTTAACTCTTGAATCTCTGTGACTCTGACTCCCACGAAGACCTTGTATCTGCACGAATCAGACCGGATCCATGTGAGTACTGTCGTGGAGTCTGACCACAAGATTGTTCTTTGCACCGGAATGGTGAGTTCACGTTGGATTAACGTGGCGAGCTGCGCTCCTGCTAGGGCTGCGCAGAGCTCTAGACGCGGGATAGATTGTTGCTTTCGTGGGGCTATTCTTGAGCGAGCCAGGATGAAAGCAGTATGTATTTCTCCTCCCTCCTCTCGGGCACGCAAGTAAGCCACCGAACCGTAGGCTACTTCGGAGGCGTCGCTGAAGACGTGTAGATCCATCTTGCATGTCTCTGGCCTCACTGTGGGTGGGAAGTAGCTGCGGCGTATGTTAACACCTGGGAGTGAGCGGAGTTCCGTCTCCCACTCTCTCCATGTGGATGCAAGGTGTTCGGGTATGGGGTCGTCCCAGCCCTGGTCCTTGTCCCATAACGCTCTTACAATCATCTTTGCCCTGGTGGTGTAAGGTAGAATACATCCCAACGGGTCATATTGTCTGGCGAGTGTTCTGTATACACTCCGTCTGGTGGTCGGTAGTGCCGTCGACCTTCCCTGCTCCTTGGTCAGGGGTTTGTGTCTATAATGGAGCGAGTCTGTTTTGAAGCGCCAGACTAGTCCTAGTGTCATTTCTTGGGCTTCTCCTGGGATGGTCGCCATCCAGGTCTCGCTGCTCGCTGCCTTGTCCTCGGGGGAGAGGCTGCGCAATACTTGCGGGTCGCTGCTGGCCCACTGCCTGAGATCAAAGCCACCTTTGATCAGGGAGGCGCGGAGCTTGAGTAGAAGAGCCTCGGCTTCTTCTGGCGTCGAGACGCTTTGCAAACAGTTGTCCACGTAGAAACTATTTCCTACACTTTGTCGGACCTCTTCATCTGCTGCTGGGTCCTCTGCGACGTGTTTTTGCAGTGCAAACGTAGCACAGCATGGGCTGCATGTGGTTCCGAAAGGGAGGACTTCCCATTGATAGATGGCTGGTTGCTCATCCCCGATCCTCTCTCTCCATAGGAACCGCAGCAGGGGCTTGTCCTCCTCCACTAGTCTCACCTGCAGGAACATCCCTTTGATGTCGCCGCTGATGGCCACCTGGTCCTGGCGGAAACGTAGTAACACGCCTAGTAGAGAGGGGCCGAGTGTTGGGCCGGGCAAGAGCTCTTTATTCAGATTTTGTGATCCGATCTGGTAGCTGCAGTTGAACACAATACGATCCTTGCCGTTGTGGTGGACTTTGTGGTGCGGCACGTACCATGATTCGGTCGTCTGATCGGCCTCTTTAATGTCAATTTTCTTTATGTGTCCCGCTGTGATTAGCTTGTTAATGTCAGCGCGGTACACAGTCTCTTGAGCGGGGTCTCTGGCTAGGCGCCGCTCTGTGTTCAATAGATACCGCTCCGTCGCTTCTTTTGTGGCGTGAAAGGTAGGCATACCCTCTCGCCTCAGGAGTGGAGTTGCGTATCTCATCACTCCGTTGACGTTGACTCTCTTTGTCCCTTGCTCGAGGAGGGCTATAACGTAAATGTCTTCCTTGGAACGAATGTCTTTCTTTTCGTTCTTAAAGGGCATTGTCTCTAGTGTCCATAGCCTCTCGACGTGCTGTAGGAGAGTGGTGTCTTCTTCTGTCACTCTGGAGTGGAGGCAGTTAGTGGCTGCTGTTCGGTTAAGAGACTTAGCGAGGGGGCCTTGTAATGTCCATCCTAGGCGGGTCTCGACTGCTGCAGGACAGCCTCTGGGTCCTGTGTGGACCCGGTCTATCGGGACTATGAGGTCTGCATGGTCGGAGCCTATCAGCAGGGTCGGGGTGGCACCGTCTATGAGCGGGATAGGTAGTTGGCGCAGGTGCACATATTTATCCATCAGCTTGGCGATGGGGTAGGTGTACTGTGATAGGCCTATTTCTTGGCTGGTGAAAGCATTAGTAATCCTATACCGTCTCTCTGGCTGCCCGCTTGCTGCGATAGTGAAGGAGACATTCTCGCCCTTTATCGTCTTTAGATCTCTTCTTATTGTCCGAATCGTCATCTGGTTTTCGCTCCCCCGCAGCCCCAGCTGGGCCGCAGCGGACGCGAGGAGAAGGGTCTTCTCTGACCCGTCGTCAAGGACGGCGTAAGTGTCCATGACCTTATCTTGGTAACTCAGTGTTACGCGGACCACCTTTAAGAGCACCTGGGCGCCCCCGCTGCTAGCGGGGTCAATGTACATAACACTTGCCTTTGTGCTGCTGGAAGGTGCAGGCTTTCTTCTGTTACTGTCGTGTAGGACATCTAGGTGGGCTCCGTCACACCGACTACACCTCTTCTTTAAGCTGCAATCGGCTGCCATGTGACTGCGCGCACATCGGTAACAGCGTCGGTTGGACTTTATCCATTGACTCACTTCTTCAGCGGTCATCTTCTTGAACATGTCACATTGTGACAACCAGTGTTCCTTTTCGCAGTACGGGCACACCATCTTCCACTTCTCTTTCATCGAGGGGGTACTGTGGTTCTTGCTGCTCGGTACTGATTCTGGTTGGTGCATGACAGTCACCAATCTTCGGCCATCGTTTGCTCTCCTAGGTCCCTCTCTGGAGCTTGGTGTGCTCCGTACGAACGTATCCAATCGTAGGCTGCTGACTTCTCTCGCCAGGAAGTCGGCTAGGTCTAGGAGGGATGGCTCGGGACCGTTAGGATCACGGTGGTCTCTTTGCCGCCTGAAGCGCTCTTGTCGGGCGGGCGGCAGCTTCTCTAAAATCCTCTCGACATTAGAGTTTGCGTATAGTTCGTGCATACCCTTTTCTCGTTGCGCCCCCAGCATCCCTACCAGGGATTGTACTTTGATAGACAGGTCGTCTAGTGAGCGATTGTCTGTTGCTGGGGGTAGGCGGTCAATATGCCTTATCTCTTGTATTACGTAATCCCATATGCGTCCATATCTTTGGTCGAGCGCTGCTAGAGCCGCTGTGTATGGGGTAGTAGAGGTGGCATAGGCCAGCGCTATGTTGTGCGCTTGGGGCACCTTGAGGTGCTTCAATAGGATAGCATACTTGTGGCGTTCATCAGCTACGTCAACCATCATTGTCTCTAAGCACATCCGTAACTCCGTGTACTGTGCTCGGTTCTCATGGGTGAAGTCTGGAAACGTCGGTGTGCCAATGTATGACGCCGTAGATGGCTGGCACATCGGTGAGCGTTGGAAGAGAGGCCTCCTAGGCGAGTCTCCTCTTACGCCTCTCGGTGGGCTGGTACCGGCAGGGTACCATGACCCGCGTATCCAGGTGCTATTCCTCGGGACTGGTCGTGCGTCATGCTCACCCGTGAATAGAGTCGGGGGTCTGTAGCGCAGAGCCGCGGGGGTAGAGCCTGGGCTGTACTGGACCTCCTGGTCCTGTGGAGTACTGTGCTGCTGTCGGGCTTGACTCTCCTCCTCTCCCTCTTCTTCTTCTGTCAGGTCATCTAGATCCTGTAGTCGTCTATTTAGCCTCTCCGCGGTGTACACCGTTCCTTCCTTGTAGCTGGGTCTCACTGGGACCGGTCGGGGAAGGGGTTCGGAGGGGGGTATAGGCGCTCTCTGGTGGTCGAGTTCAGGGTCGCTTGATCGGTTAGGGGAGGGTGCCCTTGACCCGTGTCTTGACGAGGCCCTGGAACCCCGTGCGGAGGGAGGGGGTGTTGCCTTGGCGATCAGCTGCTCCATTAGCTGCGCTTGTATTCTGTCGCGCTCTGCTTCTCTTTGGGCACCGGCAGCGGCACGCTGGGTGTCGGCCCGGTCTCTTGCCATATTCTCTTACGTCTGAAGGCGTCTAATCTCTAGACGTATACGATCTTCGTCGCTCCGTTGCTGCGCTTGAATGCGTTCTCTTTCCATGGAAGAATGTTCGCGCTCACTAAGCGTCTGTGCTTGGAGTCGATCGCGCTCTGTTGAGGCTGCTAGGCTGGCGAGGAACGCCTGTGCCAGCATCTTGTCCGCCTCGCTGGGGGAAGACGCTGGTTGAGGTGATCCGCTCCTGGCAGTACTCGTTGGAGATGCGTTCTCCTGCGGGGAGTCCTGGAGCTCTATCTCCGCGGCGCTCTCCTCATCTTGTACCGTGCAGAGTTCCATCTCTGGAGGGTTGTCTTCCTCCCGGAGCTCTCCGGGGACTACTTCTTCGGTCTTGGCGGGGGGTAAAGTCGTGTCGGTTCCCTCCTGGTCCCCACCGTGAGCTTGGTCAGTTACATTAGAACCCACTAGGGCCTCTGTGGTCGGGGTATCCTGGTTGATAGGGTCGGACATAATTTTACTTTCTACTTTTACCGCGTTTACCGTCTGTAGAAGGCTAGGTAGTATACTGGCAGCGTAATCCTCTAAGTACTGAGGTGGCTGCCGTCTACGCTGCGGGCGATCTACTTTAGGAGGACCGTTTTGTGGAGTGTTCATCATAGGCCATTTCAATATTAATACCACTATATTAATATTACACTAGTTACCCTCCGGCTCGAAGGACCAATTGTAACTGAGGGGTACAATTCCCTGACTGTATTGATAAGTATGGTATCATTAAACAACTACCGCTTTATGTACTTTAACTACTGGCCATACAGTACACAATATATGAATATGATGAACACTTCCCACAATGAAATCGGTTCCAGTCAAAGGTATTAATCAAGTATTTAATGGAGCAAAAGGTACATATGATACTTATATTACATTTGATTGCACTTGTAAGGCAAATGAGTATTCGTAGGCAAATCAACACTGAATGTCCATTCTCTGGTTACGCAGGAGGCAAGTATACAACCTGGCTCTTAGGGAATTATATCTATGGTACACTTAATGATATAGCGGGATATACTGGAAGGGGTCCTCCCGGTTGTAAGCCGGCAGGGGGGGTAGGAGAGCTGTCGGTAGTAGAACGTCTGGTCAACGATATCTAGGGAGACTTCGAGTACAGAAGACAGTGCGATAGACTCTTGATCCGCAGACGAATACAGCTTGGTTCTCTTGTAGGCTGTAGCTCCACAGTGAAGAAAGCTAGGCGGCCTCAGGCTCTCTGAGCGCCGACTCGACCTTGACTCCTCTCGGGGGTAAATCCAACACTCACAGGCGTCTGCGATTATCCGCTCCACAAATCACAGTACCAAAGCAAATACATATTCCAGCCGCACAGGGCTAAGCAGTCGTCGGGTAGGTAATCCAGTGTACATGTCCATTCGGTCCTCGCCTAGATCTCCTCGGATGAAAGCGCCATGTGGTCGGCCCAGCCTGGATAAGAATCTAGCTAACACGAGGAAGCGTTGGAGATGCTGGTCACTTTAGAACTCCAACCGCACGACGCACCATACACAACAGACTACTATTAACTTAATAGAAATACGTCGCACTCGACGGTACAGTGCCAAACTCTGACAATTCAGTTATCAATTCGCACGCGGTCTCAATGCTATTCTGGGGCCAAACAGGCCATACTTCACCGCACGTCGTATCGTGGGTGAGGCTTCACTTAGTGGGTAACAAACTAGGTTAACTAACTTCTGTATCCACCTGCGCTATATTTATATGCACGGTGAACAAATAGTGCCACTCTCATTTCTGTCGCCGTATCCCTGGGCAGGGCCGGGGCTAGTACAGACATGTCTTGTCGGTAACTTTGAACTTGACTCCGGGGGCTGGTCCCCTGGCGCCTGGTCCTTTGTCCAATAGGAGAATGAACTATTATGGGCTATAGTAGGCTAAAGGGATATTCTGTGTATATGTACAAGGAATATACAAGGGATATCAAACGATATACAAATACTATTCAATATATATCAATAAATAAATATATATACTCGGTTTAATCTGATCCTTCGTAACAATAAGCATTTAATGTATTAAAAACACAATATTGTTGTGTCTTAATTGCTTATTGTAATTATATATTATTAGTGAACATAAAGTTGTTGCACTGCACTGCACATTAACACTTTGAGTGCCAACAACGAGATCCCTCGTTAGTTCATGCCAACAGTGCCAACGAGACGAGAGATCTCGTTTTTGATAGTTTTTTTTTATTTATTAGTGATTTCCATTCATATTTCATCAATCTAGCCTCATGTTACCACTGGAACTCTCTCTGAGCTCCATTGGGAAAATACCGCCCCCTATCGTCTCTCCGGATGGTACTGCACCCCTTTGGATTGGATTGAATGAAACGGATGGAGAAAAAAAGTCCTGCTTCCACATTTTACTTCTCAGACAAGTAACCCGAGACGATCAAAGTCATTGCCGAGCCGCAGAACAGCGGAGAATGTGTGTTTCCAGTACTCAGCGTTGGATCAATAAACGCGATCGATATTTGGAATGGCGATCAGGAATTGGAATAATCTTTTTGGAGAACATCTGATCTGAGGTAAGGAATCTATTTTACCAGTCTTGGGATAATCAGAGCTTTTTTCACAGATATATCAACGTGGGCCCTATGTGTGTGTGTATATCAGGAAATGGATAATCGATTTTTCAGCCCGCTTCTATAGCGTGCATAAGTACACATATACTGTCGATAATCTAGCGTTTATTTGAAAACTATTCATAAATACAACGTTTTTTGTGTATTCCAGTATATTCCAGTAAAGGGCGATTATCACAGAATCTTCAAAAAAATTCTGGAACTTTCATAAAACGAGCGTTTTTCAAAATGGTATAAAACGGAAATGAACCGATTAAAAAACAATCCGTTTCGACAATGTTGACTGCAAACAAGTCATTGATAAACGACGGCCATATTATACACATAGCCATAATTTAAGATATAGTTTATGCGTTCGCAAATATGAGAGCTCTATCATTGAAGTGGGTGGTGGCACGCAACAGGGTTCCGGGGCACCGCATGGCTGGCACTGAAAGTGTTAAAGGTTGCTGAGGTGTTCAAAGTGGCAGAGACAAACAGCTGTATGTATGTATGTATGTGCTTGCGCTGGTTAGACTAGGCTATGTAACATACAGTATTTGCGGTGCATTAATGTAAAGGTTTGACAGTTGTGGACTGGTCATTGTACATCTCTGGTATTTATTGTAGTAATATTGTGAAGTACAATCAGTTGAGATTCATATTGATTGATTGATATGTCGTTGGAAAAAAGTACATGTTCTGGAGAAGCAACTGCCAGTCATGTTACATGAAGTTGATCATCTGTAGATGGTCAGTAAGGTCAACCATGTTGAGATTCATCTGTTATATAGATGAATTTGGTAATTGGTAGGTTCCCGCCTTCCCGGTTTGATTCTGGCTCCTCCCGGCAGCTTGTTGAAGTGTCCTTGAGCAAGACACTTAACCCCTAACTGCTCCCGACGAGCAGGTTGGCACCTGGCATGGTCGCCTCTGCCATCTGTGTGTGAATGTGTGAGTGAATGTGTGAGGCATAACATGTAAAGTAAATGCAGTCCATGTAAGTGCCAATAATCCGCCCCGTAGAGATATATAGAGTGCACACTTCTGAAAAGTTGTGTCCCTCATGGTCTGACGATCTTCTTCTACAATGTGTGGAATCTTCTTGTGTGTATAACGCCATCTAGAGGCTTTGATTTATTCTGTAAAGTGGTTACTGACCCCTATCACTCCTTACAGGAATGCGGAAAATTCAGTGTTCTAACCTACCGCTGAATCTGAAACAAGGACGAAGCACCGTGGGCAGAAGTAGTTGTCGATAACAGTCCTCTAAGTATCACAGTCCTGACTGTGGTGGGAAATTCGTTCCACCATTGTGGAGCAAGGACCGAGCATAGGTTGCTTCTCTTTGATGACCCTCCCGGAGCTTGGATGGGAGTGGGTCTGAGGTGGCCAGAAGATGTAGAGCGTAAGAGTCTTGAGGGTGTGTAGTTAGAGACTATTGACCGGAGGTAGGAGGGAGCCGTTCCCCTTGCTGCATGGTATGCCAGGTCAAGAACCTTGTATAGACATATCAGCATGATAGGTAGTAGTATACGGATAGAAGTGTTTTTAGTTGACAGTGGAACATCTTACAATTCAGTTGTCCTGACTGGTGGTTTCAGCTGTCCTGACTGTGGTGGTTTCAACTGTCCTGACTGTGATGGTTTCAGCTGTCCTGACTGTGGTGGTTTCAGTTGTCCTGACTGTGGTGGTTTCAGCTGTCCTGACTGTGGTGGTTTCAGTTGTCCTGACTGTGGTGGTTTCAACTGTCCTGACTGTGATGGTTTCAGCTGTCCTGACTGTGGTGGTTTCAGCTGCTGTCCTGGCTGTGGTGGTTTCAGCTGTCCTGACTGTGATGGTTTCAGTTGTCCTGACTGTGGTGGTTTCAACTGTCCTGACTGTGATGGTTTCAGCTGTCCTGACTGTGGTGGTTTCAGCTGCTGTCCTGGCTGTGGTGGTTTCAGCTGTCCTGACTGTGATGGTTTCAGCTGTCCTGACTGTGGTGGTTTCAGCTGTCCTGACTGTGATGGTTTCAGCTGTCCTGACTGTGGTGGTTTCAGTTGTCCTGACTGTGATGGTTTCAGCTGTCCTGACTGTGGTTGTTTCAGCTGCTGTCCTGGCTGTGGTGGTTTCAGCTGTCCTGACTGTGATGGTTTCAGCTGTCCTGACTGTGGTGGTTTCAGCTGTCCTGACTGTGATGGTTTCAGCTGTCCTGACTGTGGTGGTTTCAGTTGTCCTGACTGTGGTGGTTTCAGTTGTCCTGACTGTGGTGGTCTCAGTTGTGGTCTCAGTTGTCCTGACTGTGATTATTTCAGCTGATGTCCTGACTGTGATGGTTTCAGCTGTCCTGACTGTGATGATTTCAGCTGCTGTCCTGACTGTGATGGTTTCAGCTGTCCTGACTGTGGTGGTTTCAGCTGTCCTGACTGTGATGATTTCAGCTGTCCTGACTGTGATGATTTCAGCTGCTGTCCTGACTGTGATGGTTTCAGTTGTCCTGACTGTGGTGGTTTCAGCTGTCCTGACTGTGATGGTTTCAGTTGTCCTGACTGTGGTGGTTTCAGCTGTCCTGACTGTGATGGTTTCAGCTGTCCTGACTGTGGTGGTTTCAGCTGTCCTGACTGTGGTGGTTTCAGTTGTCCTGACTGTGGTGGTTTCAGCTGTCCTGACTGTGGTGGTTTCAGCTGCTGTCCTGCCTGTGGTGGTTTCAGCTGTCCTGACTGTGGTGGTTTCAGCTGTCCTGACTGTGGTGGTTTCAGCTGTCCTGACTGATGGTTTCAGCTGTGCTGACTGGTGGTTTCAGTTGTCCTGACTGTGGTGGTTTCAGCTGTCCTGACTGTGATGGTTTCAGCTGTCCTGACTGTGGTGGTTTCAGCTGTCCTGACTGTGATGGTTTCAGTTGTCCTGACTGTGATTATTTCAGCTGCTGTCCTGACTGTGATGATTTCAGATGCTGTCCTGACTGTGATGGTTTCAGCTGTCCTGACTGTGGTGGTTTCAGCTGTCCTGACTGTGATGATTTCAGCTGTCCTGACTGTGATGGTTTCAGTTGTCCTGACTGTGGTGGTTTCAGCTGTCCTGACTGTGATGGTTTCAGCTGTTCTGTCCGTAAACTCATCAGTAAACTCCAAACCCTGGGTCTGTGTAATACACTGTGTAACTGGGTGCTGGACTTCCTCACAAACCGCACACAAGCCGTCAGACTGGGCAACTACACCTTGTCCACCCTGTCTCTCAGCACCGGCGCCCCGCAGGGTTGCGTACTCAGCCCACTACTGTACACCCTGCTCACACATGACTGTTCCCCCTCCTACCCCTCCAATTACATCATCAAGTTCGCAGACGATACCACAGTTGTGGGTCTCATAACAAACAACAATGAGTCTGCCTACAGGAGGGAGGTGGAGGACCTTATAGTCTGGTGTGATAATAACAACCTGGCGCTCAATATAAAGAAAACAAGAGAGATTATAGTGGATTTTAGAAGATCAAGGCCTGACCACTCCCCTCTGCTCATCAACAACGAAGTAGTGGAGAGGGTCACTGAGTTCAAGTTCCTGGGTCTCAGTGTGAGTGAGACCCTGTCTTGGAGCACCAACACCGCCTCAGTGATCGGAAAAGCTCAGCAACGCCTATACTACCTAAGGAAGCTGAAGCAGGCTGGCCTGCCACGAAATCTCCTTGTCAACTTCTATCATTGTGCGGTTGAGAGTGTGCTGACCTACGGTGTGTCTGTGTGGTTCTCCAGCTGCACAAAGGCAGAGCAAGAGGCTCTACAGAGGGTGGTGAAGGCGGCAGGCAGGATCATCGGGACTCCTCTACCAAACATCACCTCCGTCTTCACCTCCCGCTGCCTCCACCGCTCCAAATGTATCATCAAGGACCAGTCGCACCCAGCACATCACCTCTTTCAGCTCCTTCCCTCAGGGAGGAGATACCGGTCAATACATGCTAAGAGTACACGATTTAAGAACAGCTTTTTCCCCCAAGCAGTTAGACTGTTAAACACTCATTGACTGTCCCCTCACGTGCACCATGCACTTACCACTGCACTTGATAATCTCTGATTACCACCCATTATGCACTTTATTATTTAAAATATTCTGTTATGTACAGTGTTATGTGTTATGTGTTCATGTATGTATTATGTACTACGGTCTGTGGGAGCTCCCCTGAAATTTCGTTGTATACTGTGCAATGACAATTAAAAGTCTATTCTATTCTGACTGTGATGGTTTCAGCTGTCCTGACTGTGGTGGTTTCAGCTGTCCTGACTGTGGTGGTTTCAGTTGTCCTGACTGTGGTGGTTTCAGCTGTCCTGACTGTGGTGGTTTCAGCTGCTGTCCTGACTGTGGTGGTTTCAGCTGTCCTGACTGTGATGGTTTCAGCTGTCCTGACTGATGGTTTCAGCTGTGCTGACTGGTGGTTTCAGTTGTCCTGACTGTGGTGGTTTCAGCTGTCCTGACTGTGATGGTTTCAGCTGTCCTGACTGTTGTGGTTTCAGCTGTCCTGACTGTGATGGTTTCAGCTGCTGTCCTGACTGTGGTGGTTTCAGTTGTCCTGACTGTGGTGGTTTCAGCTGTGCTGACTGTGGTGGTTTCAGCTGTCCTGACTGTGATGGTTTCAACTGTCCTGACTGTGATGGTTTCAGTTGTCCTGACTGTGGTGGACACATTCCATGTAGGAATGCCGCCAGGTGACATCACACCAATAATGTCGCTCACTTCTCACAGAGCTGTTGTGTTTTCTCCTCCGAGCACTGATTCTGAAAACTTAGCAGGGTCTCCTAACCCTAAAAGTTGGTCCTGGTCAGTAGCCAACAGGACAAGACTGCAGTTGTACTGGGCAGGTCCCACACAGGTGAATGTGGGTACGTACTGTGACGAGCCTGGTGGGGTTCAGACTCGCCACGGTTCAAATACAAACAAATGCGAATGTCCACACAAGAGCAATATCAATCAATACAAGTATTTATTGAATTAAAGGCAGAATCCAGTGGGAAAGGCAAAAGAATGGTCGTGGTCCAGTCCGAGGGTCAAAAACACAAAACAGGCTCGCCGACAGAAAAAGGGATTGTTCAATACTCAGGGTAGTCGTCCGGTCCAGGGTCAGTATACAAGGGAGGTTCTCAGCCAGTCCAGGGTCCAGTACACAATGAACACCTACTCGCTTTCCCCTCTCCTCTCACTACCTCTCACCTTCACTACTCTGTATAACACAATCTCTCTCTCTCAATAACAACAACTCCAACCTCACCTCCACTCAACTTACTCCTCAATAACCTAGTGGCTTTGTAGTGTGTGGGCGTGTGCATGTGAGATGTGTGTGGACTAATGATGCGCAGGTGTGTTCTATCAGTACTAATCAATCAGCTACCTAATTAGCTGCTGCTACCCCCCGGCTCTGGAACAGTCTCCCCCACATAAGATCTGCCCAGAGCCTAGAGGTTTTTAAATCATCGCTCAAAACACACCTCTTTTCCCTGGCCTTTGACCAGACTTAGCCTGCCACTTGCATATGACGTCCGCTGTTACTCTGGACTTTTTATCCAATTGTCCTGTCTCTTTTTATATTGCACTTTGCCCTTGCTTTCTTAAATGTACTGTACTATACCTTTTTCTGTAATTTTAGTGTATTTATATTGCATTGTGTGTGTTTTTATCATCTGAAGCACTTTGGTTTGGCTTTTAGTCATTTGTAAATGTGCTATACAAATAAAACTGACTTGACTTGACTTGAGTTGACTAATTGTCTCTACTCCTTCCGTGGCAAAAGTATCTCCTATCCTTCACATATCCATGAGAGGGGGGGTGAGATCTGCCACAGTACGTATACGTAACCCCACAACTCTCACCCCCCTCCCCCCCGCACCCAGGCCCCAGGCAAAATGTGTTACTGTTCCACCTGCATGGTGAAATAAGGGTTAAAAATTGGTTAACACCGTGCGGCTACGTGGCGTAGTGGGCAAGGCGCTCGCCACGAATGACGGAGACGCTGGGCTTGCCTGTTCGAGCCCAGCGCTCCACATTGCTTTCAGTTTAGCTGGTCGTTCATACTAATACACATTGGCCGTATTAGGGGGTGGGAAACTGATGGGTGGGGATCGGGCGTTGTGGACAGCGACTCCTACAGGTCGGTTGGTGCGCCTGCGCAGTAGAATCAGGAAGTGTCGGGGGCAGCGTGAGCCTCCCACGCGTTACTCCTCGCCACTGAGAGATCGAGCTGCGCAGGTGAAAAGATGCGACTGCTGTTACCTCAAGTACCGGAGGGGACTTGTGCTATGTATGACTTAGTCCACATTGCAGCCGGCTTGTGGGAGGCAAGAAACAGCGTTCGTGACAGGGGAGGGTTGAATTGGATGATACGAAATTGGGATGGGAGAAAATATAGAAAATGGGAGAAAAAGTGGATAAAAAAAAAACTGGTTAACACCGTCTGTTCTTTATAGGAATTCCCATATATTTCTCTAGACTTTAGATTTCTCTACACATCTGTCACTGAGCGTTGTGGAGAGGAGCTCAGCTGGACTCACACTATTTGTGTCCCAGTACACACTATGAAGTTGTTATGAATGTGGGGCTGGCTCAGCTAAGCCTCTGGGAACCTTTGGTCTTCAACAACCTGGGCAGACATTCCATACGTGTGGTGCCCTTCAATAGGAAGGACTATTAATCACATTTTAACCAAAGTCCCCAGGGTTTTCTTTTTTTTTGGAGGGGGGGGGGGGTCTTTTGTTCGTCAACAGGCCCCTGTACTTGGCAGCTCATCTGAGGGCCACAGGGGCCGATCTCTGACACAACGCTGACAGATCTGTCTGCTTACGGCCCTGTTCTGGACTGGAGAGAGATGATGAGAGGAGGCTGGGAGTGGGGGAGAGGGGAGGAGAGGGAGAGAACGGAGGAGTGGAGGACAGGGAGAAAAGGGAGGAGAGGGGAGTAGAGGGAGAGAAAGGAGGAGAGGAGTAGAGGGAGAGAAAGGAGGAGAGAGGAGTAGAGGGAGAGAAAGGAGGAGAGCGGAGTAGAGGGAGAGAAAGGAGGAGAGGAGTAGAGGGAGAGAAAGGAGGAGAGGGGAGTAGAGGGAGAGAAAGGAGGAGGGGAGTAGAGAGAGAAAAGGGAGGAGAGGGGAGTAGAGAGAGAGAGAACAGAATTCCCTTGACCAAAAAGCCAAATTAATCTCACACATCTTTTTCCAAAGGTTATCAAATGCATTTCCAATAATTTACTACAGTACATGTCGTTTTTATGGCACCACATGTTAAACGTTGCCATCACTATTAGCACATGTGAACCCCTGTAGCTCAAATAATTTTAGTTACAGTTAGTTCTGACCACGCATTGTGATTGGTTGAGAGCGTTCTAAACAGTGAGTATATTCGAATCATTATATACTCACGGTTAAATCACCATGAATATACCACTGCGCTGGCTTTAGAATGTTGTGGAAAGTTTCAACTGCCATTCATCAAACGTAAAACTGTCAACATGATCTACTCCGCGGACGGGCCTACATCTACCGGTATTCATAAAAACAGCATTATTAGACATGTCAATCCAACGAAAGACGTGCTGGATGCGCTGGAGAAAAGCTGCAATGAAGTCAACACCACCAAGTCGACGGCCTGTGCATTGAACTGGCTCAACTCCCGGAACTGCCCAAGGTGCTGATGACTTTCTCCGACTTCCGCTTGCATTAGACTAATACGTCATTTGTTTGCCTTGCCAAGCTTATTGATAGCCTACTGAAATTCCATAGCAACGAGACATCTTTAGGAACTATTGTTCTATGCCAAGTTCACTGAAATCGATATAAAAGACCCTAGAATTGTCTGTATTCATCCTATATTTTCCTGACGCAACCTGCTGTATAAAAGCAATAATACACTCGGAAGCCTGTGGTATGTCATGAATATTGCCATGGCTGTGAGGCGCCCGCAGGCACGAGAGCAAAGCTTGAGTGTCGTGTATTATTGCTTAAGTGTATTGTGGCCACATTGTGTATGTAAAGGAATAATCCTGTAAGCATCAATGTGATGTGTTCCACAAGCACAATGGAATAACATGCGCAATGTGAAAGAAAACGTGATTTCTCATATGACCAGAGGACAGGAGGTGATGATGAGGAAGAGCAGAGGACCAGGAGGTGATGATGAGGAAGACCAGAGGACAGAAGGTAATGATGAGGAAGATCAGATGACAAGATTCAAGAGTTTATTCATCACATACATACCAGGGCATACAGTGAAATGCGGTTGGCCATGCCCGCTACGATTGTGCAATAAAACAATAGTAATAGTAGTAATAATAATAAGATAACTAGAATAGACATGGTAAATAGACATGTTAATAATCCGCTTAAAGGCACTGGATCCTATGTACACTCCTATACAATGTGCAGTTTTACTGCTATGTCCCTATGCTACTGTATACTTGCTGTTACTAACTATAGGCCTACTATGCAACAATCACAACAATTTATTTTCTTAAAGTGTCCTTTTTCCTTCCTTTAAAGTGTCTTTTTCTTGTGTGTTTAAAGTGACCTATTTAAAGTGGTGCGTTTGTGTGTTCATTGTTCTGATGGCCTGAGGGAAGTGGCTGAGCCTTAGTCTCTCTGTTCTTGTTGCGTATATACGAAGGTGCTTGACTGACCGCAGCAGCTTGAACAGGCTGTTGTTGGGGTGGTGAGGGTCCTTCATTATTCTGCAAAAGGTGATGAGGAGGAAGACCAGAGGACCAGGCGGAAGACCAGAGGACAGGAGGAAGATCAGAGCACAGGAGGTGATGATGAGGAAGACCAGAGGACAGGAGGAATGGAAAATGGAGGTGTGGAAGGGAAAACACTGAAAGAAGAAAACACTGGAAGAAGAGTAGAGAATGGAGCTAGAGAGGGAGGAGGAGGTGAAGAATGTAGGGGAGGAGGAGGAGGATCGTCCTACAGTATGTACTGTAGTACAAATTCTGTCTGTGCAAACCTGATGTAGCTGTGTACTTTTATTTATTTAAGCAGGGTAATCACACACCCTGGCCAAGAAGGCAGCATACAGATCATTATCACATAGATGTATAAAACAACATTGAAACAAACTAAACTAAACACTACTAAAAAGTAGAGAGAATGTCTTCACGTTTCAATGAAGAATACAAAATTATGAGCACTCCATGGCAAGCAGGTGTCCAATCCTTTCTTTTAAAATGATCAATTCCAATGGGGCTTAAAATCTCTTTCAAATAATTTGATCATTGTATAATGTTTTTGTCAGTGTTTCATAATAGATTTTTTTACTTGGAACAGGTGGGAGATGAGTGAGGAGGTGAGGAAGAGGCAGAGGAAAGGAGAGATACAAGTGAGAAGGAAAGGAGGCAAGGAAAAAAAAAAAGGAGTGCTGGGTTTCCAGAAACGTAGGCCTCAGCCTGACCTCAGCCCCCCTCCATACACACACACACACACACCTCCATTGCCCTATCATTCAAGACTACAGTATTTCATTTCAATACGGCTAATTCCTCTCAAAGTTAAGCTGTTCATCACCTCCATGCCTCTCTCCCTTGCTGTCTCTCTTTCAAAGTGAAGGGATGAGCGCTGGGTGGACGTAAGCCCCGCTTGATGGGGACAGGAAGACAATGGGAGAAGTGAGACCATGAAAAGAGCTCCTTGACGGTAAAGCTGTGGTGGTCTGGGTCGGTGTGAAGGCTCTCCGGACCCCCTGCCTCCTTTGCGTAGGCCGACAGTGGGGCAATGCGCGCAAAGACCAGGAAGGGAATTGGCATAACGACTAAATTGGGATGGGTGAAAAATACAAAAAAGCCCAAAAATAAATAGAATACACATTTAAAAAGTTAGCATTTTAATACACTCTGCCACTTAGACTCATTACATCCACATTGTTATTATTGTACTGTAAATGAGAGCTAAATTATTGCTCTGCTTTTATTCTGTCTATTTTATGTAAATTTTATGCCTGATTTTATGTCTATTTTACTGCTGTGAAACACTTTGGACTGCAATTCATGTATGAAAGGTGCTATACAAATAAAGTTTATTATTACTATTATTATTATTATTATTATTATTATTATTATTATTATTATTATTATTATTATTATTATTATTATTATTATTATTATTGCCTGTATGTGTAGCAGGCTAAACTGATTATATATATATATATATATATATATATATATATATATATATATATATATATATATATATATATATATATATATATATATATATATATATATATATATATATATATATATATATATATATATATATATATATATATATATATATATATATATATATATTAGAGCTGATTAATCTACCTGCAATCCTGGAATTAATCTAGATTAATCTAGATTAAAATGGCAAAAAAAAAATAAAAAAATCTGCCAAAGGCATTCAAAATATGTGTGTTCTACCCAAATACTTTTTCTTTCCTCCTTACGTTTCTCAGGCCAGGTGGCCCATTACACCATGAGCCCATCTCCCGTTTCCAAAATGCATTACAGACTGTTTGAAAAAGCTGTTTTGCTATGATAATTGAAATATCAAAATAATGTTCAATAAGATGTACTTGTGTTTAATAAATTGTTTTATTCAGAAGTTAACACAAATAAATAATATTACCAGTACAGAACGATAGGTTATGTATATAACCTAGTTATATGAGTACTGGCTGAGCGTCCTGCTCTTCGCCATACCGAGATATTCCTCATCTCATACTGTACACCATCAACGAATAAAACAAATTCACCCAGCACCTATCAGGCCCCACCCCTACTGCCGTACTCTATAAAGTACTGGGCGTGGCCACCACTCACTCTTCCTCGGAAAAAATCGTTTCCAAAGAAAAGTTTCCCCAAGGGACCTCAGGGCAGGCTAAGAGCAGGACGCTCAGCCAGTACTCATATAACTAGGTTATATACATAACCTATCGTTATATTTCGTACCGGCGAATCGTGTCCTGCTCTTCGCCATACCGAGATATGGGGTAGAGCGGACGCAAGACCCGACAGATGCACCCCCTGAGGACCCGTAAGCCCACATCAAGGGGTTGGGGAGTCCCGTCACCCCATCCTTCCTAATGAAGAGGGGGCGCAGTCAACTCCACCCGAGTGCGAACAAGAAGGAACTAGAACCCCTTGAACACACAGCACAGGCGGAACCACGTGTGACACAACACACTGTGGCCCATACCCACACACCCCTGCTACCCCACCAAAGGACGGGAAGCAGGAGAGGACACAGACCTCAGAACCGCCTGGGAGACAGAACCCCCGGTCATATCCATGAGGTAAAACCTTACGAAGGGACCCGGGGAGGACCATGAAGCTGCAGCACAGATGTCCTCCACCGAGGCCCCACCCAGCAGAGCGGCAGAGGCCGCCACCCCACGAGTGGAGTGTGCCCTGACGCCCCCAGGGGGATCCAGCCCGGCCAACGTGTAGCAGAGGGCAATGCCCTCGCACAACCAATGGGACAGGCACTGTTTTGATAGTGCCTTACCGGCACGAGAACCACCGTAACAGACAAAAAGCTGATCGGTAGCCCTGAGGCCCTGAGTACGGCTGAGGTAAATCTCCAAGCACGGACCGGACATGATAGGTGAAGGCCCGCCTCCAACTCACTACGTGAGGAGGTGGATGAAATGCCTGAACCACAATATCCCTGGAGCGGAAGGAACTCCGGATATTTTTAGGCACGAATGCAGGATTAGGCCGCAGAGTGGCACCGCAATCGGAACGAAAGACAGGCACTCTGGTCGTACCGAGAGAGCACAAAGCACACCCACGCGTTCAGCGGAGGTGACGGCCAGCAAGAACGCGGTCTTGAACGACAGCTGTTCCAACGGCGCTTGCTCAAGAGGCTCAAACCGGGCCAAGGACAACCGACCGAGGACCAATTGAAGATCCTAACTCGGAGCCAAAGAGCGTTTTACCGGCTTAACGCGTCGGGCGCCAAGCAGGAAACGCTTCACAAGAGGGTGGCTGAACAAAACATCACCCTCAAATCCCTCATGATAAGAGGATATAGCTGCTGCATATACCCTCACCGTCGAAGCCGACAGTTTATCAAGGAGAGACTGGAGGTAACAAGGACAGTATCCAGGGGGCAGGACACCGGCCCCTGCCCCCCGCCTTACACCACTCTTGGAACATACACCATCTGCCCGCGTAAGCGCGACAGTGGAGGGAGCATGCGCATTCCGGATGGTATCAACCACAGAAGGGTCCATCCTCTCCAGACTTACCCTCTCACCAGCCAAACCATCAGACGTTGGCACAACACCGGGTGCTGAACAGCGACCCGTGTGCTTGAGTGAGGGCCTTCGCTGACCAAGGAATAGGCCATGGCGGAGCTACCAGTAGCTGGAGCAGGACCGGGAACCACACAGCTGCGCCCCGGTCCGGCGCAATCAGGATCAAGGACCTGCGCTCCTCAACGTACCCGCCCCAACAACTGACCTAACAGATGTATGGGGAAAGAATCCCAGGCGGCACGGCATCGGTCCCAGACCTGCCTGGCTATGTCCGGACGTAATCCCCACCCGTCAGGATGAGGACCGCCCTGCGACATTACACCTGTACGCACATTCACCCTGCCGGGGATGTGGGGAGCCCTCAGGCCGCGCAGATGGAGGACGCCCATAGCCAGCCGCCCGGTGCAGACGGGGGGAGCGTACTCCTCCCTGTCTGTCGATATACGACACTGACGTCGTATTGTTCGTCCTGATCAACACCGCTTGAGGACCAGAAAGACCGCTTTCAATACCAACACATTGAATGTAGCGCAGACCGGGTAGCATGGTTTGCCAGCTGCCCCCTACTGCGTTGGCCCGACGCGTCTCCAGCGAGGGAGGCGTCGGTGAAAAACGTGACGTGTGACAGCCTACTGCCCATGGGGACCCCCCTGGTGAGGAACCCCCCAGGGCGAGGTCCCCCAGTACTGACACAGGAACCTTAGCCGCTTCCACTTGCCTCTCACCGGGTCTATTTTCATACTGGAAAACCCACCTCCGTAACCCCCTCCTGGGGTGAAGAGGAGGCCAAGAGGGACCACGGAATGAGCAGATGCCATCATACCGAGCAGGCGTATCACGGACAGCGCCGTAACCGTCCTAGGACGGAACCTCCCGAGCTTGTCGACAACACGCTCTGAGAGGGATGCCCATAGCACTCCAACCGTTGACTGGGAAGAGGAGTACTCTACTTCCAGTCTACAGCAAACCCCAGGCTGGTAGGAACCTGCCTGGTACGAGACCCGACGATCCACCTTGACCGCGAAGGACCAGAACGTCGTCAGGGCAGAATACACTCCGTAACCCCTGACGACGCAGAGGCCCCAGTGCGGCCTCCACGCACTTGGTGAAGATGCGGGGAGCCAGAGAAAACCGAACGGCAGCCTCTGGTACTCATACGCTAACCCTGCAAAGGAAGCGTAGGTAAGCCCTAGGATGGAAGATCGGAGATACGAATACGCATCCTACAGGTCTATGGAGGAGAACCAGACCCCCACCTGACAGTGTTCAACAGGTAGGAGACGATCCAAAAAATGCTGAACCTTCCCATGGGACAGGTCCAGCATGGGTCTGACACCCCCCCTCCCGATTTCTCAGGCACCAGAGAACAACGGGAGGAAAACGCCACGATGATGGCTTGCTTCGTCCACAGAGACTGGATCTCGTTGACCAGAGCTGTCACTGCTGGTGACCCTGACAATAGGGTCTGTACCAAACCCGAAAATGGGTGGGGTTGTATAAATACAAGGCCCCGCCACAGCGTTCTCTCCATCTACCTCGACATATGGTACTGCCGTAGTCATATGTGATGACACTCCCAACGCACCCGCCGCCATGTGGCGCAGGTCCGCCAGGAACTGTAGATAGTCGGCCCGGTCCCACCCGCTGTGCGTAGCCAACCCTGGACCCGTGCGAGCAGAGCGTTCCGTGTCAGGACATCGGACCCTGACACTACCCACGAGGCAATCGCACCCAAGGGGGGGACCCCGACAGAAAGGGCCGGTTTGATACGGGGGAAGCTGACACCAGTTCCAGGCCGGGCGGGGCACTGTTTCAACATGTCAAAAGCAAAGAACTGATGCTAACACGGAGCACCAGTGGTGGTTGCAAAAAGCAACCTCCACTGTGGTGTGCACCATGAAAAGGTTAATGAATAAATGAACTAACACCCGAACATACTGTAGAATGGGCAAGCCCATATACACAACGTTAAGGGGAGGCGGACCAGAGAGAACCAGTCCCGCATTCATTCATAATATTCACAACAGCACACCAGCCCTAGACCTCAGCCCATTTACCCAAGAAGGTAAACAAGCCCCCCCCCCCCGCTCTACTCCCCCAATAGACACCGATTGACCGTCAGCATGAAATGGTTGAGAGGAGGAAAAAACTAGCATAGACAGACCTTCCCGTAGCAGAGAGACTGAACAGAAAACAGTAGCCCCTAATATAGCATAGCGTTAGCCGCGCACTCCAGGATAACGGGGAAAACAACAACGTTTACCCAGATATCCCGCCGCTTGCGCCAATACACACTCGGTTGTCTCTCGGGACAACTCGAGCACATCACAACGCCAGCATTTGTCATGCCTAGTGACATCCCACAGCGGGGAACAATAGCACATTTACCCGGCATTTATAGCACTTAGTATTAGCAGCGCGCTCCAGGATAGTCTGGGAAACGTCCACCTCTTAGAGGGACGTTTACCCAAACATCCTGCCCCTGGCGCAATATACAACTCACAACAAGCAGCATTTACTAACACCAGCGATAATGCCTAGTGGCGTAAGTCCTACCTTGTGCGAGGTAGCTCGATAGCTACACCTCACACGCTGTGCCTCTGTCTGCTGTCAACAAGACAAGAGACTACCGAACTCCACGCTGAGATGCATCGAAAATGCATCCCGCTGCAGAGTCGCAGAACCGCCAGAACATGCCGCGAAGATTTCAGGGGTAGGCAAATCTTCGGTAAGCACTCAATATTATCTAAACTTTTCGAACAGCTAGTTGCATAGGGCAACTTGCATCCGCTATGATGGAAACGAAATTAGAGGAAGAGTGAGTGGTGGCCACGCCCAGTACTTTATAGAGTACGGCAGTAGGGGCGGGACCTGATAGGTGCTGGGTGAATTTGTTTTATTCGTTGATGTGTACAGTAGGTACATGAGATGAGGTATATCTCGGTATGGCGAAGAGCAGGACGCGATTCGCCGGTACGAAATATAACAGTACAGTATCTAGCACACTCTCAGGAGCAAAACAGAAAGAAGCATTTCAAACTTGAACTTGAACTATGTGACATGGCTTGACTCAATCAGTCCAATCTCTATTTCTCCTTCTTCCACCAGTCACTCAGGCAGACCAGCTTGTTCACATTGGCTGGTGACAAACTAGCTCTCCTCTTCTGCACAATATGGCCTGATAAAGAGAACAGTCTCTCGCAGACTGGCTACTCACACACACTGTTGCAGAAGCGGGTTTCTCAACAAATTAAATGTCCCGGGCCCTATTACAGTCAGAAATGTGGGAACTACTTTGTCCTCTTCAATTCCATTAGCTATAATGAAGTAATCAAAACGCTCAGTGTAACAGTTCCATAACTCCACATTGTCATCAAACGGTCCAATATTTCCAATAACCCAAGCCATTTCTGTTGTAAACACTCACGATAGTCCAGTCGATCCTTCCTTTAGTGTGTAAAGTGGATTTCCTCTTCTTGTAGATGTTTCCAAGTGCCGGGCCACGACGTGAGCTAACATGCTAACTCGCTAAGCATAAACATGGTAAACAAAGGTCCCGACGGACTTCTCTTGCATTGTGCAAATTCAGACGTCCTCATCGCCGAATTGTGTTATATCCTGAGGACTTCTTAACCTCACCTGTATAACAATGATTACCGGACCACTACTTTAGTTTGACACATTATTCAGACTACAGCTCATGTACATACGTGCAATCACTTCCGGGTACCACAGCACTACGGCAAGTATTTAAGGACAATACATCACACTCCCAGACCCAATTTTGAGAATTAGATTAACGGCATCAATCAATTATATTATTGCGCGATACTAGTCTCGCATTAACGCAGCACGTTAACGCCGTTAACGGCCCAGCTCTAATATATTGCCAAACCACATGTTCTGGTAGATAATTGTACTTGTTCCAAGCACATATTTGCTCAAAACTAGTTTTTATTTCTTATTTTTGTCAAACCATTTTTGTAGTGCATGGAGTTCTCTCTCCTGATTGGGACTGGGAGACCCATGCTACTGACAAACACTCAATCAGTGTTGGCTGTCGGAATCTAGAGCTATTATTATAATTTTTTTAATTATTATCTTTTCCCCCCTTCTTTATCCGTTTTTCTCCCATCCCAATGTTAGTCGTTATGCCAATTCCCAATCCCCTTCCTGGTTGTTGCGCACTCTACCCCCTATCGTCGGTCTGGGAGTGCGGAGACTATCACATGCTTCCTCCGACACATGTGTAGCCAGCCCACCGCTTCTTTTCACCTGGCAGCGCGGACTCTCACTGGGAGAGTGTAAAGTGTGGAAGGTAACACTACCTCTCCTAGATCCTTCCCTTGCTGTGCAGGCGCCCCGACCGAACTGTAGAAGTCGCTGTTTACAACGACCAGGACCCACCCTCGCCGGGTTTCCCACCCGCTAACACTGCCAATTGTGTTAGTATGGACGGTCGGCCAACCCGGAAGCACCACAGCTGGATTCGATCCCACTGTCTCTGTGGTGGTAGACAGACGCTTAGTCCGCTGCGCTACCCAGCCGCCCTAGAGCTATTATTTTAACCAAAAAATACCACTTACAGCACCTTTATTTTTTATTTATTTTGTATTGATCTTTTTCCCCCTCCATTTTCCTCCGATTTTCTCCCATCCCAATGTTAGTCGTATGCCAATTCCCAGTCCCTTCCTGGTCGCTGCGCACTTACCCCCCACAGTCAGATCATCTGGGAGAGTGGAGGCTACCACGTGCTTCCTCCGACACACGTCCAGCCAATCACCGCTTCTTTTCACCTGGCAGCGCGGATTCTCATCGAGAGGGCGTAGCGTGTGGGAGGATCACACTATCCCCCTCAAGTCCTATCCGCGCTTTGCAGGCGCCCGGACCGAACCGTAGGAGTCGCTGTTTACAACAACCCGGACCCACCCCGCCAGCTTCTCCCACCCTCTAATACAGCCAATTGTATTAGTGCAGACGGCCAGCCAAGCTGGTGACAACCCCATCCAGCTCACAGCTCCGGGGTTGGTGACGAACGCAATCTCCGCTCGGCCACCTAACCGCCTAACTTACAGCACCTTTAAATGACAGGTTGGATTCTAAAATAAGGTGCAAATGTTCTAAAATAAGGTGCAAATGACACCCACCACCCAGGGGATGATATGCTGGGAAGGTTTACACGCTCATCCGTGTGTCTTTGTGTAATCCTGCGTTTGTGCAACATCATCCACAACCTCACGGCGTTGCTCTTGACTAATCCTTGTTCGGCTTTAAATGTACTGGTCATAAGGTTATACTATAAACTGTATCAGTGAAAAATAAAAATCGGTATATATCGCCATATACTTCAACAATAACGTTTACCAGCGCCCTGGACAAACCTTTTGACTTAGCAGAGGAACGGTTGTCCTAAAGGGGAATACCACCAATTTTAAGAATTTACATGGGTTCTTCTTGTTGTTCCAGCCACAGCCAGGGCCTTTCTCTCCCCTGTCTGTCAGCAGGTCCCCACTACCTTATATGGGTCTCTCCATGTTCCTGCTTCACCATCAGCCTGCCTACCTGGGCCGGCCTACACACCATCACGACATCACGGAGCCAGGATAAGAGGCCTGCACCCCTGCCACTCCTGGTCCGAGTGTTGTTTTCACCTCCCTTGGACCTCACCCCTCCGGCCTGCACCCCCACCTACGGACCTCACCAGCCTGCACCTCTTCGGGACCGCATGGTCACACGTCGCCCGCTTGCCTCCTCTCACTCCCAGCTATTCACTACCTGCCCCCTTGTCATTCCCTGGGTCTTTATTACATAACCTAAACCGCTTCATTCTCCTGTGCCTTGTGTTCTGCTCTTGGGTTCTCCCGACACCCCCCCCCCCCCCCATAACACTTGTGCCACAGGACAGTGAGAGAGAACCCTGTCTGAACCCTCCAAACTGGGAGAGTTTGTTGTAGTTGTAGTAACTATTGATTCATCTAAATCTGTATGACTATGATTCATATCTAAATTAATCCAATCAATTGAATTGCTTCTCAATAACAAGGGGCACCATCCTACATGTATGTCTAAAAGGCAGCATAGGGAACCTGGAGTATATTTCCTGTAATACACTTTAAGTTAACATTTATCAGTCGTCAATTATGAGGCTAGAGATGTGCAAATATAAAAGGTTTCCTCACGCAAATGTATTCACTAACTATGACATAGCATACAGGGTGTAAAGGTACACATATCCGTACTGAACCATTTCAGTGTGTACTGTACCGTACCGAACGGCTGTGTACCGAACGAATACAACGGTATGTTAACCACTAACAACCGCCCACCAGGGGCTGTTTCTTTCGCAATCTAATATAATTAATTATTATTATTATTATTTATCTTTTTTTACAAGTTGATTATTAATTTCAATATAGAATATTCGTTGACAGCCCTACAAGTACAATTAGTTACTGCACACTACATCACCCCTGAGTGGAACATGGAAAGCCAAACTTTCCCCCACTGTACCGAAAACCCGTACCGAAACTTGACTTCAAAACCGAGGTACGTACCATACCGTGATTTTTGTGCACCGTTACACCCCTATACATACATACATACATACATACATACATACATACATACATACATACATACATACATACATACATACATACATACATACATACATACATACATACATACATACATACATACATACATACATACATACATACATACATACATACATACATACATACATACATACATACATACATACATACATACATACATGCATACATAAATGCATACATACATACATATAAACAAACACATAACATAAAGCAAAGTGACAGGATAACGTGCTCTGATTCACTGGTTCATCTTGTAGCATCATTGTAGGAAAACCTTACCTTTGAGAGTGAGAGAAAGTAAAAAATACTAACTGTGAGGTGGGCAACTTCAGAGAAATGAGAGAGTGAAATACAGAAAGATCTGCATCACTTTTCAAGGCAGTGCCATATACTATGGACATGCTACAACGGTTTTCCACAGACTCCAAGAGTTGCAGCAGCTTTAAGCTGATAGAAAGGGCCAGACTGTTCCACACCTTAGGATATGACAGAAAGGGGCAGGCTGTTCCACACCTTAGGATCTGATAGAAAGGGGCAGGCTGTTCCACACCTTAGGATATGACAGAAAGGGGCAGGCTGTTCCACACCTTAGGATCTGATAGAAAGGGGCAGGCTGTTCCACAGCCTAGGATATGACAGAAAGGGGCAGGCTGTTCCACACCTTAGGATCTGATAGAAAGGGGCAGGCTGTTCCACACCTTAAGATCTGATAGAACGGGGCAGGCTGTTCCACACCTTAGGATCTGATAGAAAGGGGCAGGCTGTTCCACACCTTAAGATCTGATAGAAAGGGGCAGGTTGTTCCACACCTTAGGATCTGATAGAACGGGGCAGGCTGTTCCACACCTTAGGATCTGATAGAAAGGGCCAGACTGTTCCACACCTTAGGATCTGACAGAAAGGGCCAGGCTGTGGAACAGCCTAGGATCTGATAGAAAGGGGCAGGCTGTTCCATGGTCACCTCTGAGTCTAGGTTTAGAGCGGAGGGACCTGGAGGTAGTGTAAGGGGTTAAGAGGTTAAGGGGTTAAGGGGTCCATTCAGGGCTTTAAAAACAAACAAACAGCAGGACCTTAAAATCAATGAACTGGAAGCCAGTGAAGAGAGGCCTGAATAGGGCTAATAATAGTCTTTCTTTCTGGAACCAGTCAAAAGCCTGGCCACAGCATTTTGGACCAGTTGCCGGTGGGATGAGGAGGATTGGCTGGAATTACAGAAATCTAGGAGGAGATGAAAGCATGGATGACTTTTTCTAGATCACTGCAGAAGAGGGAAGGTTTTATTTTTTGGTCTGAGCTGAAAGAAACTGGGCTTTACTACTGCATTTTAACCTGTTTTTCAAACTTAAAAGCAGAGTCAAAGATCACACTCCGATTTCTACATGTACTGTCCCGGGGCACTGGAAGAACATCTGTGAATTCTCAAAATGGGTGGTATTCCCCTTTAACACATTGGGTGCCACGCCTTTTTCGGGCCCCATCTATTCACTGCCACGCTTTAAAAGATAGGAGTCCGTCACCTTGTTTGTAGAGCTATAACTATATTCTATATTATAGCTATGGATTCAATACTATGGTCATTTGACAGTGACTTTCTTCCAGTCAAGATGCAAAAAAGAAAAAAAGTTTCCATGCATACATTCGCGCATTATACCGTGGTGAATATAAGTATGTTTTTAAATCGGTCTGGGGTAATTCCCGAAATGCTGAGGAATAGCCTTATGCATGTATTATACTATAACCGTTGCCGTTTCTTGCCTGGACCCGCTATTATTCTCAAATCAAATCTATATCATAGGCATGGCCGTAGCCAGTGGGGTCACCGAGGTATTTATTTTTTTCGTCAACGACCGGCCCACTACTAGGCTGGGACAGCGGCCCATTGGTACTGACTGACACTGGGCTGGCCCAATCACATCTCTTACTAAGCACCCCCCCGCCAGTCGTGCAGGTACATGACTGAGAGGGGGGCTGGTACATGACTGAGATGGGGCTGTGGTACATCCAATCCAATCCACTTTATTTATATAGCACATTTAAAACAACAAAGTTGACCAAAGTGCTGTACAAGTCCACAAACATAGGATAAAACATAAAACATAAAAATGTAATAAAAACACATAATAAAACAGTACAATGTGTCACATAAAAAGGCCAACCTCTCGAAAACGGTTTAAAAAACAAAAGCCAGAGCAAATAAGTGTGTTTTGAGGCGTGATTTAAACACCTGCAGAGTGGGGGCCTGCCTAACATGCAGTGGCAGCTCATTCCAGAGCTTTGGGGCTGCCACTGCAAAAGCACGGTCCCCCCTAAGCTTCAGCCTGGAGTTTGGAACGGCCAAGAGGAGCTGGTCAGAGGACCTGAGGGACCTTAGAGGAACATAGGGTTCCAGCAGGTCTGAGAGGTAACCCGGTGCCAAGCCGTTCAAACATTTAAAAACAAACAGTAAAACCTTAAAATCAATCCTAAAACGCACAGGAAGCCAGTGGAGGGCAGCCAGCACAGGGGAAATGTGCTCCCTCTTTCGCGTTCCCGTCAGCAGACGGGCAGCGGCGTTTTGCACCAACTGCAAACGAGAGAGGGAGGCCTGACTGACGCCCACGTACAGGGCATTACAGTAATCAAGGCGAGAGGTCATAAAAGCATGGATAACCGTTTCAAAAACGGAACGGGATAAAAAAGGTTTGACCTTAGACAGCCTCCTAAGCTGGAAAAAGCTCCTTCCCACCACAGTATTGATCTGCTTGTCCAGCTTTAGGTCACAATCGAATTTCACCCCTAGGTTGGTGACTGTTGGCTTCACAAAAAGCCCAAGAGGGCCCAAATCACCAGGAGGAGGCACATGACCATTGCTAGGACCAAACACCATGACCTCTGTTTTACTGTCATTGAGACAAAGACAGTTTGATGCCAGCCATGCCTTAACATCATCAAGGCATGCTAATAGTGGTTTTACCGGGTTGGTAGTGTTTCTTTTTAATGGCATGTAAATCTGGCTGTCATCTGCGTAGCAGCAGTGGTGCAGTGCTGGGCAACCGCGGTCAAACGCCGTTTGGGCTTCGAAGTGCGCGCATCCTATTATTATGCAAAGTCTAGGTGATAAGTGCCTAGACTTTGCATAATAATAGGATACCGTTTGGCCTCCGCCCATATTACGACTGCACCCCTGCGTAGCAGTGAAAGGAGACGCCATGCTTTCGGAGTATAGGCCCTAAGGGGAGCAGGTACAACACAAATAAAATTGGCCCGAGAATTGAGCCTTGGGGAACCCCGCAGGGGAGAGGTGCTGTGGAGGCTAACACAAAAACTTCTCTCAGACAAATATGATCTAAAAAACTCCAGGGCTTGGCCTTTAATGCCAACCCAGTGCTCCAAACGGGAGAGCAGAATATTGTGATCCACTGTGTCGAAGGCAGCAGTGAGATCTAAAAGTACGAGAATAAGGGAGTCACCAGAGTCAGTGGCGAGAAGGATATCATTAAAAACTCTTAAAAGTGCAGTCTCTGTACTGTGCAGTGCTCTAAAACCAGATTGGAAGACCTCCAGAATGCCATGTGTGTCAAGGAAAGACATTAATTGGACAAGTACAATTTTTTCCAAAATGTTGGATAAAAACGGGAGCTTGGAGATAGGCCTAAAATTAGAGAGGACAGAGGCGTCCAGGCTAGGCTTTTTAATAAGCGGTTGCACCACAGCATGTTTAAAATGTACAGGTATATCACCTGTAAGGCTGTTGTTCATAATTGTTAGGACATTTGGTCCTATGACCCTGCTGACCTCTTTGATAAGGTGAGGGGGGAGGACGTCTAGGGGGGAGCCTGAGGGCTTCATATGGGTAATAATTTCCTCTAGCTGAGCAAGGGACACAGGCTCAAACTGGCTAAACGTGGCAGGGCAGGTGACAGTAGTCGTAGAATGGTCACATGTAGGGGTGGACGTGCTAACTCTAATGTTGGCAACTTTTTCAATAAAAAACTGAATAAAAAGCTCACATGTTTCAGTGGAAGCTTCAAGACAAACAGGCTTGTGACTGCAACTTGTTCCTGTTTGCGGACGACTCAGCCCTGCTGGTCTCTGACAAGAACAAGTTACAGGTTGAAAAAACCCTCAGCTCGGAACTAGGCAGAATCTGCATATGGCTCGCTGATAACAAACTATCATTACACATGGGCAAAACAGAGTCCATTCTCTTCGGTTCAAATAACAAACTCAGCAAGACCGACGGCTTCTCAGTTACAGTGGGTGACAATATTGTCACAAGGAAAGATGAAATTACCTACCTGGGTTCCATCCTAGAGGATAATCTCTCCTGTGACAAAATGGCATCCAATGTAATAAAAAAAGTCAACCAACGAACTCGATTCTTGTACCGGATCTCCTCTCTGGTAAACAAGAATACCCTGAAGACTCTGGCAGGAGCACTCATTCAGGGGTACTACGACTATGCTTGCACCTCATGGTACCAAAGCACCTCAAAGGCGCTAAAAACAAAATTACAAACATCTCAAAACAAACTGGTCAGACTACTGCTTGACCTTACTCCTAGAACCCACCTCACCCCTGCCCACTTTGACAACCTAGGATGGCTTAGAGTAGACGACAGAGTACAGCAACTTGCAATGGGCCTGGTCTACAAGATACACTACACGACCAAGGTACCCATGTACATGTCAAAATACTTCCCAAAGGTCAGTGAATACCACGATCACAACACCAGAGGGAGCTCCACAAATCATGTTAAACCCAGATTCGGCTCAAATAAGGGACTAAACACGTTTCGCAATTATGCCACATCAATGTGGAACGCCCTACCCAAAGCTGTAAAGGAATGTGGATCACTACCCACTTTCAAAACCTCTCTCAAGGGACACCTACGGGAGACTGCAATTCAACACTGGCCCCTGTAAATATCCTAACCCAACCCCCTCCAATGTACAGTCATTCACCTAGTATGGTTTTGTCAATAGTCCAATGTACAATTTTGTTTGTTTGTACAGTGTCTCCCCCCCCCCTCAATGTACAGTTTTGCTTGTTTATACAGTGTGCCCCCCCCCCCCCCAACCACCTCCAATGTAGATTACCCAGTATGGTTGTCAATATCCCAGTGTACCCAACCCCCCCCACCCAACCTCCTCCAATGTACAGTTTCTACGTCAAATGTATATACTCCCTTTTCCTGACTCCTTCTGTATCACAAACAGTACTGTATTTGCAAATCTGGTATGTCATAAATGTATAGATGTAGCAGTACTGACTATCTGTATGTCATGTATGTCATATATGTCCTGATGAATTGAAAATGGGGGACCCTGATGTAAACAAGACGAAAGTCTTTCTCTGGTCTGCATCCCCTTAACAATTGTGTGTATTGAGCTGTACTGTATTGTACCCATTCTGCAATCTGTTAATAAAGTTTTCAATCAATCAATCAATCAATCAATCAAGAATATGATTAATCGTTTTAAAAAGAACACGAGGCTTGTGGCAGTTGTTTAAAATGATATCAGAAAAATGCTTTGTTTTTTCAGCCTTAACAGTTTGCTGATATCTACACCAGCTGTCCCTCAGAATGTAGAAAGACACCTGCAGCTTGTCCTTTTTCCACTGTCGTTCAGCCCTCCTGCACTCTCGTCTGGCTTCACGAGTGCTGTCGTTCAACCAGGCTCAGGTTCAGGTTTGGAGCGCCTGCTGGTTTTTAATGGAGCGACGGCATCAAGGATCTCCAGACAGGTGGAGTCAAACCTGGTTAATTCCTCCGTGTTAACACACACGGGGCTAGCTGAGCTAGTTACAGTAGCGCTAGTAAAAGCGGACGAGAAAAGCACGGCAGTGGAAGGGCTAAACATACGGCATCGGCGGGCCGGTGCAGATGGCTTATCAATACAGCATGGGAGAGCTACATCAAATAAAACGGGCATGTGGTCAGAGAAAAAAGCATCACAGACTTCAACATTAGAGACGGGTAGACCAGATAGGGGGCTGTGGGGGGGCTGTGGTACATGACTGAGAGGGGGCTGGTACATGACTGAGAGGGGGGCTGGTACATGACTGAGATGGGGCTGGTACATGACTGAGAGGGGGCTGTGGTACATGCCTGAGATGGGGCTGTGGTACATGACTGAGAGGGGGCTGGCTGGTACATGACTGAGAGGGGGCTGTGGTACATGACTGAGAGGGGGCTGGTACATGACTGAGAGGGGGTCTGGTATATATATTGAAATTCTTTATTTGGAATTACCCCTTGAGATGAACCATCTCGTTTTCAAGGGGGTCCACAGCTTACAGAATACATAAATTATTATGTATTAAACATAACATAACAAAAGAAGCAAACAAAAACCAAACACAAAACAAGATCAAATTAATAATAAACAGGTTCAAACAACATCAAACAAGAGGAACATAAGACAACCAAACAACAAAACACAGAGCACATATTCAAGTGATTGCTTCAAAGATCTGTTATACTATTATTGGTGGAAACATGAACAAGTAATCTCAAGGTGAGAGGACAGCACAGTTTTAAACAGTTGTGAGGATGTTATAGCTCGAATATGAACTGGGAGATTATTCCAGTCAGATGGACCTTTGAACATGAATGCTTTTTTGCCAACTGAGGTAGTAACATTTGTTGGAACTTTAAAAAATAGCTGTGCACAGTGTCTCAGTTGATGTATAGAGGTGAAAGGGTCCATATACTGTTTGAGATATTGCGGATAATTGAAGTGAATACATTTAAAAATGAGCTGTAACCAGTGCTGCTGTCGTCTTACTGTGGGAGCTGGCAAATTAAGATTTTCATACATGGTGCAGTGGTGTGTCAAATATGGGCAGCCAAGAGCAAATCTGCATAGACGGTTGAATAGTGTGTTTAGTGGAAGAAGGTTGGTTTTAGATGCAGTTTGGTAAACTACGTCAGCGTAATCCATGATGGGTAAAATTAGTTGCTGAACCAGTTTCTTTCTGACAGGGAGTGTGAAACATTTTCTGTTGCGGTAGAGAACACCAGCACTAAAGTTGACTTTTCTAACAATATTATCAATGTGATATTTATATGAGAGTTCTGAATCAAGCCATAGACCAAGGTATTTAATGTGATCAACTCTATGCAGTTGTGTACCGTCCAGACAAGTGATATTAAATGGTTGATTAATGGTTTTGGATGCAAGATTACGGGTGGTCCCAAAGAGCATAGTATTAGTTTTAGTTTTGTTGATTAAAAGTGTATTAGCCGAGAGCCATGATTCGAGTTTATTGAAATTTGATTGCAGCGTTGACTGAATTTGAGGTAAGGTAATTTGAGATGTATATATCACTGTGTCGTCGACATAGAGTTGAGTATTACAACCTGTGAAAACCCTTGACTTTGATAGTTTTGAATGGAGCATGTTTGTCGATAATTCTGGTTAGTTCCATGTGAAGGAATTCCCAGGCTTCATGAACATTTGAGATGATTTGATATCGGTCCCAGTTAACTGAAATTAGATCATTAATGAATTCATCAACATTGATTTTTCTATCTTGCCTAATTTTTATGAATTTTGGGGGAAGTTTGGGTAATTTGATTTTCCAAATGCAGAACACCATGCAATGGTCACTAAAGCAATCTGCCGAAATACCTGAATCAATAATACGATTAGGGTGTGAAACCAAGATCCAATCGAGCAGAGATTGGCAAGTGGGTGTAACCCGAGTGGGCTCACTTATTAGCTGGGTTAGATTCAAGTTCCCAATAATGTTTTTAGCATTTTTTTATGCTTTATCCAACCAGCAACGGTTAAAATCTCCTAAAATTACAAGTTCATTTTTGTCATGAATAGAATTTATGGTGGAGACTAAACAGTTGAAGGAATCAGCAGGAGCTGAAGGGGGTCTATAGATGCTACAGGATTTTAAAGAGACAGGACTAAGATAAGATAAGATAATCCTTTATTGATCCCCTAGGGGAAATTCGGGTGTCAAAGCAGCGGGGGTAGGGTACAGGGTGGGGGATGCATAGCTTCACAGTACAAATACAATATAGTAATATAAAATATATAAAATATAATAATAAAGGATAGAGGACTAGTATGTGTGTGTGGTGAAATACATGTTCAACACATGCTGGAATTTTCTGGTTTGTCAACTCATCTTCGCTATCGCGCCATCACAACTAGAAACACTGGCCTGACTGAAATAAACCAATGCAGGCCACTTAGCAGGCCAGCCCCCGGGAAAACTTGCGGTGCTCCCGATGGCCAGTCCGGCCCTGCACACTTGTGTAACTGTGTAAGTCGCCGTTGTCATCTAAACACATTCCTGTGTGCCTTCAGTGTATTAGGAGAATAAAGAGATTCAGATTTCCTATTATAATTGTTGTACAGAGCAACTGTCTGGAGGCACTACTGAGCTTCTACTCAGACCCCGACACGTCGCTCTAGAGACACAACTCTGACTCATTGTATCCTGCCTTTCTTTGGTAGAGGCGAAAAGGGGACACGGGGGGGGGGGGGGGGGGGCATGAAACATGTCCATGGAGACACAAAGGCATTCTATTGCCCCCCCATCCCTGCTGTTTCTCACTCAGCGACAGCCACTTGACTCTACTTTCATCCGTCGACGTGTTTAGCCGACGTGTCAGGTGCCATTTCACGCCACGTCATCGTCTTACGTGTCCGCTCCGCGTGGCTACTGATGTTGTCCATGGTCAAGAGGTACGAGTTTCTGCTCCCTAGGGGCAGAGGGGAATACGAGTGAAATGTGTGGAGCCCCCCCCCCCCCCTCCCCCCCATGACGGCAGATTTACACCTCCCGGCACAGACACCCCCACGGGCAGGAGCAGCGAGGGCCGGCCGGCACAATGACCGGGCGATGGCTTAATTCGGGCTAGATTTACAGCTCCTCCCCACTCAGCACCTGCTCTTATTGTTTCCCAGGGATTTGCGGGGTGCGAACCTTCGGGAGTGGACGGTGATAAAACGTGGAATGCGGTTGGCATCCTAGCCTTCCCCGTGTGATCACAACGCCACAGGCAAACATCTCATTTTTTTCATGTTGGGGAAATCTCTGCTGCTTAGATGAAGAAATCAACTGAGGAAAGAAAGTCTTGACAGCATGAATACTTTCCATCCTAGTAGGGGGACAGGGTCATTGGGTTTATACGGCCAGGCTGCACAGCTCACAATGGGAATTATATTTATTGAATTAGAATGATGTTTATTGAATTAGAATTATATTTATTGAATTAGAATCATGTCCCTATAAGACAAGGTATTGCTATTTTTTTTTATTTTCATGGAGATGTCATCATCCCCTATGACATCACTGGTGGCCATATCCTAACTAATTTATTTACAAAATATTTATAAAATTAATTGAAGTGAATGAGGAGCCTGACACCTGGGAGGAATGGTGACATTGAGAGTGAGCGACAGGGACAGCAGTCGCCGCTAGCTTACTTGTAGATGACTTTACATAGAGGTAAGACTGCTGAAACTTGACAGGTTTTACTAAAGTGAAATATCCTCACAAAGAAGTCACCCAAGGGCCAAGGCATATTGATTTTGTGCAAGGCGCTGTTTTCTTGTATTAGTGCTCTGGGTGCCACATGGACAGACACCTGCCGCATGTGTTCTTAAGACACACACTGTTACACCTGGAGTGCTGACATGAGTGAGGCCTAGTCTCTCAGTCCAACAACGCAAAAACACTCACATGAAATGACCAGGAATGGAGACGGCAGGGAGCTCTCCATGGCCCTGATTGCAGAGAAAATACAACTTTTTCTAAAATATCCATATACTGTGGAGAGGGCCATTACATTTACATTTACATTTAGTCATTTAGCTGACGCTTTTATCCAAAGCGACTTACAAGTTCTGTACGACAAGCCATCAGGAAGAGCACAACTCTATCAGCTGAGTAACAATGTTCATCAAAGTGTTGAGTGCTACAGTGTAGGTTAGTTTATTAGGACAAGTGCATGACAGTATGGTTAGTTAGGGTTTTTTTTTTTTTTTTTTTTTTTTTTTATTCAGATAATGGTTGAAGAAGTGAGTCTTTAGTCGACGGCGAAAGATTGGACGTGTTTCGGCTGTCCTAACTGGGGTGGGTAGTTCATTCCACCATTGTGGGGCAAGGACTGAGAATAGGCGACTTCTCTTTGATGACCCTCCCGGAGCTTGGATAGGAGTAGGTCTGAGGCGGCCAGAAGATGCAGAGCGTAGGGGTCTTGAGGGTGTGTAGTTAGAGACCATTGACCGGAGGTAGGCGGGAGCAGTTCCCTTTGCCGCACGGTATGCTAGGTCAAGGGCCTTGAAGCGGATTCGTGCAGCAATGGGGAGCCAGTGCAGGTCCCTAAGAAGTGGGGTGACATGGGCCGACTTCGGTAGGTTTGAGATCAGGCGGGCCGCTGCGTTCTGAATGAGTTGAAGAGGCTTAGTGGCAGTGGCCGGGAGGCCAGCGAGCAGTGCGTTGCAGTAGTCGAGGCGGGAGATGACTGTTGATTGGACGAGGAGTTGGGTGGCTTCTTTTGTCAGGAAAGGGCGTATCCTTCTGACGTTGCTCAGGAGGAATCGGCAGGTTCTGGTTGTCGCTGCGATGTGAGCAGAGAAGTTCAACTGGTCGTCGAGGACAACACCAAGGTTCTTGGCGGTCGGGGACGCGGTCATAGCTGCATTCTCGACTGTGATGGAAAGGTCGGTCAGGGGGGATTAGTCATGATGCCAGCGTTTTCCATAAGCTCCGGTTGCACCCGTCCACATGAATACAAGTTTCTAAAAGTCTTTACCCTGGCAGGAGTGAAAAACACAGTTTGCACTGTGGATGAACAGCCAAACTACATAGAAAAAGCTATGGTTTCAAAAATACCTGTGTACGTCCTGCAACATGGTCTCATCAGAAAACGTCAAATAAAGGGCTAATCGACCACAGGGGCAAAAAAAGGTACATAATGTACGTTATATTATAGCTATAAGTAATATATTTAATTATTGTATAAGTTATTTACTTTTCATATTGGCGATAGTACAAAACAAACAGCGCAACCGGCAGTCGAATTAACAATGATTGTGGTCATGGGCGAGTGCTCCCACCCTGATACAATCACAGCTACAATACTATGATGATCATTCTTTTTAATGTTTAACGGTTATGGTTAAGATAGAAAGTTAAGGTTAAGGTTAAGGTTATGGTTAGTTTAAGGTAACAGTGTGGTTAAGTTTGTGTGAAGTGAATGCCTCCCATGTGAGTGTCCTGGACAAGGCCTGAGTCATGGAGAGAGTGAACTCAGCTGTGTGGCATACAGTCCCTGTAAAGCAATAATAAATGTGTTGAGCTTGTCACACCACAGAACAATGTGTTGTAATGATTAAAAACATTAATAACTATTATAAAAACCCAGCTCAAAAACAGCTTAGCTGGCTGCTCAGACCATGTCTCAGGATTGTGGGGGCGTGGTCAGATCACGCTTGTCATTTTATTTTCTATTTAATCACTCAAAAGTTTTGCTATAAATGACCAAATCTATCAAATGGACTTGTTTAGAAAGCTTGACTAATCGACTAATCGATAATTAAGTAGCAAACTATATCTCCCAGAGTATGGCGCTAATTGGCGCTAATTGTTTGAGCATTTTCCATTCACATACATGAAATGGTTAGCATTAGCTTTGCTATGCTACACTCTTCAACTACTTATCAACTCTGGGAGAACCAGGCTAATATGCTCTATTTCTTTATATAGTGTCAGGGGAGGGGTTATGCTATAAGGATGGCTCCAGTGTCATCAAGCCATGATTTCAGGCCTGTGCAAAAAATCCTGAACACAAAAATGGTGAAGAACTAACTCCACAATTCAGTACTACATAGTTCACTGTCTTTTCACATGTTTTAAATTATTTTCCAACATATAATATCTCTGAATTTACTTTAATAATAGTATGTCCACCAATGCATTTCATTTCCCTTTAAGGGGCCCTGCGCTGACTCTCATTGTCTCAGTCTGATGTTACTCTCTCTGTCTTCAGTCCACCCCCCTCTGTCCACTCTGCTCCAGCTGGATACCAGATGTCACTGGTAGCTATGGGTGGGTCTGTGTTGAGTTGCTCTCCACCAGAGATGGACCTTCCACTCTGGCTGTGCATATTTCATTCCCTTGGACAAGTGCCTTTAATAGTATCCATGGCAATTTACCCCCATCCCTCTCTCTCTCTCCGTCTCTCTCTCTCTCTGCCACTCCCATAAACAACTAATTCTATGGTTCTGGATCAGAGGTTCCCAAGGTGGGGTTCTGGATCAGAGGTTCCCGAGGTGGGGTTCTGGATCAGAGGTTCCCAAGGTGGGGTTTGGGGACATTCAGGTGGTCCTTGACGGGCCTCCAGGAACTCCCCAGCGAAATGATGAACAAATTGATTTCACTATAATTCACTAGATGTTAAGCCCAATGAGAGAATGTATAAAACCCCTTTCAGACCAAAGATAAGACCTTGTCAGATCCTGAATGACTGTGTATTGTTGACCCTGATTGAAAACCTGCTGAAAATAGTTTCAGTTTAGAATACAAATTTTTTTCCATGAAATTTGCTGTGCACATTCATGATCCCAAGAGGAAGACACCTGTCAATGTTGGTGACAACATGGCCTTTCCTGAGTGCATCTCCTGACCTGTTAGTTGTACAGTCACAAACCTTTTAGAGCAGGGTGTAGGGAACCTATGCTGTATATATATATTTATTCATATATATATCCACATCTGTCTGTACATACCTGTATATAATCTACATATCTGTAAATACTACAACTATATATGTACATATCTCTAACCTAGTTACACTGCTGGCCAGTACGACTTACTGTGTCTACATTGTAAATACCTGTATCACTGTAATACAACTCTATACATACATCTGATTAGTACTATTACTCAGTAGTACTAATTCATATATTTTATATGCAGTTTAATCACCTGCACATTGTATATTACTACTGCACTTTACTGTTACATTTGCACTGGACATTTGGTTGAATGCCAAACAACAAAATTTGCCGAACGTTGACTGGTAGTCGACTACCCACCTGAATGCAAATTATTTTTATTTATCATTCCATTTGGGCTGTGGGGTGCTTAATGTCTGAAGGAGTCGACTGAAGGCTTCTTGTCCTCTGCAAAAGCATGCAATTGGTCCACTGATGGATACATCTTGATGCTACACTCTTCAACTACTTAGGGACCTGGGCTTGAACTATGACCTCTGCCAGTGGGTCTTGGACTTCCTGACGGGCAGACCCCAGGTGGTGAGAGCAGGCAACTGCACCTCCTCATCCATCACCCTCAACATAGGGGCCCCCCAGGGCTGTGTTCTGAGCTCCCTCCTCTACTCCCTGTACACACATGACTGTGTGGCACAGCGGAACAACAACACAATCATCAAATTTGCTGATGACACAGTAGTGGTGGGCCTGATCTCTGCAAACGACGAGAGGGCCTACCTGGAAGAGGTCAAGGTCCTGGCGGGATGGTGTCAAGAGAACAGCCTCTCCCTGAACGTCAGCAAATCAAAGGAGATGATTGTGGACTTTAGGAGGTCGGGGGTCAGGGAATACAGCCCCCTCAGCATCGAAGGGGCACCGGTTGAGAGAGTGAACAGTTTTAAGTACCTCGGAGTCCACATATCCGAGGACTTGACCACACACATTGACAGTGTTGTGAAGAAGGCACGGCAACGCCTCTACTTCCTCAGGCGCCTAAGGAAGTTCAAAGTCAGTCAGAAGATCCTTAAGAACTTCTACTCATGTACAATAGAGAGCATCCTGACTGGCAATATCACCTCCTGGTTTGGGAATAGCACCGCACAAGACCGTAGCAGACTACAGAGAGTGGCCCGTTCAGCCGAGCGCACAATTGGAGGGGGGCTTCCCACTCTCCAGAACATTTACAACAAGCGGTGCATGGGTAAGGCTAAGAGAATTATCAAAGACTCCAGCCACCCAAACAACTGCCTCTTTGAACTGCTGCGGTCAGGCAAGCGATACCGGAGTCTCATGGCAAGCACAAAAAGACTCAGAAGAAGCTTCTATCCCCAGGCCATCAGGTTGCTCAACGAACAATGACACTATGCAACAACCATCAAATGCACTCACAGCACACACATCCACACGCACACACTCACTTTAAACAAACAACTCACTGCAGCACCCACTCTACACACTTTAGAACACTTTATATTTATTGGCAAAAAATTTGCACTACAACCCATACCTCAGTACACCTTACTGTAAATTGTACCTAAATTGTACCTCATCCCATTTCTGCTTTGCACTATATAGCACTATATAGTAGATTGTATAGGATATTGTATGGTAACTCAGTTACTTCTACTCTGCATTGAACATTGTACATATGTACATACTGAACACTTGTGTCTACGTACTTGACTTCTATTTTTTACTTGCTATACTTATTTTATTTTGTACTTATCTTTTTTGTCTAGCACAGTCTCTGGAGCGTAACAGAAAGAAGCATTTTGTATAAAAGTATTCTGTACTTCTGTATGACAACTAATAAAGAAACTTGAACTTGAAACTTGATATTTGTCTAGTCTAGTGTGTTCATTAGATGGGTGAAATCCTCTTTCAGTGCCTATGTGCCCGTTTTCTTAGGCAGTTAGCCTCGCTGCTATGCATGCCATTAGCGTTAGCCACGCTTCTAGGCCTCTTTGCTTTTGGAAAGAATGATAACATTTTTATATATATATATATATATATATATATATATAATGAAATGTATATAATGAAATGTTATTCATTCTATATATATATATGTCAGTGATACGTGATACTGGCCAATTGATCAGAATCTAACACTATGGGGCAGATCTGATATTATAAAAATGAATTTGTTACCAAGGCTAGCTTTTTTGATGTCCTCTATACCGCTAAAGTTCCCTCCTAGTTGGTTCAAAGAAATAAATAAATTATTTTCTGGCTTCCTATGGAACAACAAAAAACCTAGAATCAGCCACAAAAAAAACGTATAAAACCGAGAAGTAGTGGAGGAATAGGACTACCAGATATCCACCAGTATTACATAGCATATAACTCAAGATTACACTTACAATAGTGTGAGACAGATTGGCAGCTGGGAATGGCTTGAAGGACAAATGATAGAAGAACATAACAAAGATCTATCTCTTTCAATGTTGTGGTATAACCCAAAAAATCACTCCAGACTGGACAATCCGCTTTTAGAATGTTCATGTGAAACAGTGAAAATCTTACATAAACGCCTGACCTTTAGTGGATATTCTTTACCATCATGTCCATTATAGAAAAACCCGTTGCTCTCTGCAGGAGGTAAAACCCTTAAAAATAATGTATGGCAACAACATAATATAACACAGTGATGGAAAGTGGAAATATGATACCTTTTAATGAACTTAAAACACAGTTTGGGCTGAAAAACACAGATTTTTTTTAATCTTATTTACAAATATCATTGTTGTCTAAAGGCATAGCTATAGGAACAAATAGAGTCTTGGAAGAGACATTAAGGGGAATTACAGGCAGGAAAGGCATTGTCTCTGCAATGTATAAGCTATCATGTTCAACCACCCCTGATACCAATACCCAAACTAAAGTCCAATGGGAGCGAGACATGGGTATACTTATATCTGAAACACAATGGGAAGCAGCACTTCGGAATAGTACTAAAATATCAAAATGTGTTAGATATAAAATTGTACAATTAAAGATACTACACAGGGCCTATATAACGCCCTGTACATTGAATAAAATGAATCACACACTACCCAAATTGTGCTGGTATGGGTGTGGAGTAGAGGGTACGCTCATGCACTTGCTGTGGCACTGCCCGCTTGCTTGTTAGGCAATTTTGGTTGGACATTGCTGAGGACCTGTCAGTTACTCTCCAAATTGACATTAATCCTTGCCCTATAACTTGTATATTGGGCGTAAAAATTGTCACTGCTCAAGCAAAGATTGTAAATAATATTGTAGCATTGGCTTTTCTAGCATGCAAACGGATTATTTTAATGAACTGGAAAGAACGCAAACCGAACTGCTTCAGTTTGGAGAACTGGCGCAAGGACTTCATGGACTTGCTATCAATGGAACAGGCTGCTCTATCTCTTCAAGAGAGTGATAGGCCCGATGGCCTTCAAGGTCCCTGGAACTTTATTAGATCACTATCTTGAATGTTTGTGTTCTACTGAACCTTTGGAACACTCTGCAACCCCCCCCCCCTCACCCCCTTGTTATTATTATTATTATTATTATTATTATTATTATTATTATTATTATTATTATTATTATTATTATTATTATTATTATTATTATTATTATTATTATTATTATTATTATTATTATTATTATTATTATTATTATTATTATTATTATTATTATTATTATTATTATTATTATTATTATTATTATTATTATTATTATTATTATTATTATTATTATTATTATTATTATTATTATTATTTTGTCTTGTCATGTTTGTATTGTCTTGCTTGTGAAAAATAAAAACTTTAAATATAAAAACAAAAAAAATCCTATCGTTTGCCTTGCCGAACTCCTGTGTAATCTATGACTCTGGTCTAGACACCTTTGTGTGTGTGTGTGTGTTACCTTGGCTTTTTGCTCTGTGTGCGTGTGTTACCTTGGTTTTAGAACAGCATATCAAACATCAGTGTTTTATTACATAAAAAGGCCATGGTAATATTTGACACCACATTCTTGGGGACCCATTTTAATTTCCGCCCGACACGCCTCGGGTCCTGACCCAGAGCGTGGCAACTCCTGAGTCACGGTACTCAAGTGTGTTGGCTCAGCACTAGTGTCATGTAGTGTGTTATCTCAGAGGGACGGATCACAGACCGCTGCTGCAGTGCCGATCGATAACGCTAATCAATAGCAGGCGGACATGGGCCAATTAATATTTCATATGACAGCCGAGCCGTGAAACCAAAGAGCCATGAAATGATTTCCTGCCAAGTTCAGATCCTTGAGGGATTCCAGAATCCATTTCACGACTTTGTGGGGGCAGGTGGATAACATTACTGAGTAACCAGATCTCGAGACGTGTGGATGTGACATCTTAAAGAGGAGAGAGTAAGGCAGCCAAAGGACTTAAAGGAGCCCTTCAACCAAAAATGATCAATTACTCACCCTGTGGATTCATGACAAAAAATGTATTCTCATATGTCTCCATCAATCCAAAAAACTGTAGAAATACTTGATGAATTGAAGTTAATGGAGATTTGGTTTAACCGCACTTTATTGACCGCCTGGACAATTATTCATAACAGAAAGTTACCACTGGTTTATAATCAAAACAACTGCTGGCTAACACTAACACACTACATGTTAATCTAATGTTAATCTTAATCAAGGATGAAGGTTATTTCACCTGACCATACAGTACATGACGCACCATAGCTTTTTGCTCACTGATGGGGACCAATGTTGTGCAGTAGGTGCCCTTTTTTTCTTTTCGACCCTGCCCTTCAAACTGCCTGAGTCTGCCACTGCACACATTCACACACCGACAGTGGAGGCAGCCATGTAAGGTGCCAACCTGCTCATTGGGAGCAGTTAGGGGTTAAGTATCTTGCTCAAGGACACCTTAACGCCAGAATAAAAATCGGGAACCTTCCAATTACCAGACGACTGCTGTACCTCCTGTCAGCATTGAATACCGCTATGGAATTTATCTTGCATCGCACTGTCCCTCTTCTTTCCTTGATAGGTCGACTTTCCTAGTAATATTATGTTATAATATTGTTGTGAAGGATCAGATTAAACCGAATATATATATTTATTTATGGATATATATTTAATAGTATTTGTATATCGTTTGATATCCCTTGTATATTCTTTGTACATATACACTGAATATCCCTTTAGTCTACTACAGCCCATAATAGTTCATTCTCTCATTGGACAAGAACCTGGCGCCAGCAGACAGGCCCCTTGAGTCAAGTTCAATAGTGCCGACGAACATGTCCCAACTAGCCCCGGTTCCGCGTAGGAATACGGCTACCGAAATACGAATGGTACTATTTGTTCACCGTGCATATAAATAGGGCGCAAGTAAAGTAGAACTTTCTTTTAGTCCATTAGTCCTTTACCCTCCAACCTAGTAACAGACGTGAAGCCTCACCCACGACCCACGTGTGGTGCAGTATGGCCTATTTTGGCCCCAGAATAGGCATTGAGACCTCGTGTAAATTCATAGCTGAATTGTCATAGTTTGGCACTGTACCGTCGAGTGGGACGTATTTCTATTAAGTAATAATAGTCTATTATGTATGGTGCATCGTTCGGTTAAAGTTCTAAAGTGAGCAGCACCCCCATCGTTTCCTCGCGTTATCTAGAGTCTTAACCAGGCTGGGCAGACCACGCGTGGTGCTTTCATCCGAGGAGTTCTGGGCGAGGACGAGTGGACCTGCACATTGGATTACCTACCCGGACGACTGCTGAGCCTATACGGCATGGAATATCTATTTGCTTTGGGTGCTTTGATTTGTGGAGCGGATAACAGCCAACGCCAGTGAGTGTTGGAATTACCCCCGAGAGGAGCCCAGGTGAGACGGCGCTCAACCCAGACCGAGGCCGCCTCGCTTCTCCTTCGTTGTGGACCTACAGCTACCGTCTACAAGAGGGCCCAAGTGTATTCATCTGTGGATCAAGATCCTGCGGGCACTGTTTTCTGTACCTGAATTCTCCCCAGGAATCGTTGGCCAGATGGGATGCAGCTGACGGCTCTCCAAACCCCCCCCCCCCCTTACTGACTTACAACCAGCAGGACCCCTTTAGTATCCCGCTATAATCCTTAAGTACCATCGCTATAGTTTCCCTAAAGAACAGGTTGTATACCTGCTTCCTGCGTAACCAGAGATTGGACATTCAGTGTTGATTTGCCTACGAATACTCATTTGCCTTACAAGTGCATTCAAATCATAAATGTAATTAAGTGAATGTTGTATATACCTTTTGCTATATTAAACCTTCGACTGTTATATTTGTGTGGACCTGGTTTCATATGTGGGAAAGTGTTCATCATACTTAGATATCGTGTACTGGATGGCCAGAAGTTAAAGTACATCAAGCGGTAGTGGTTTAATGATACCATACTTATCAATACAGTCAGAGAATTGTACCCCTCAGTTACAATTGGTCCTTCGAGCCGGAGGGTAACTAGTGTAATATTAATATAGTGTTATTAATATTGAAATGGCCTATGATGAACACTCCACGAAACGGTCCTCCTAACGTAGAACGCCCGCGGCGCAGACGACAGACACCTCAGTACTTAGAGGATTACGCTGTCAGTCAACTACCTAGCCTTCTACAGACGGTAAACGCGGTAAAAGTAGAAAGTAAAATTATGTCTGACCTTAACGACCAGGTTACCCCGACCACAGAGGCCCTAGTGGGTTCTAATGTAACTGACCAAGCTCACGGTGGGGACCAGGAGGGAACAGACATGCCTTTACCCCCCGCCAATACCGAAGAAGTAGTCCCCGACCAGCTCCGGGAGGAAGACAACCCTCCAGAGGTGGAACCCTGCACGGAACAAGATGAGGAGAGCGCTGAGGAGATAGAGCTCCAGGACTCCCCAACGAGTACAGCCAGGAGCGGCTCACCTCGACAAGCGTCTTCCCCCAGCGAAGCGGAGAGGATGCTGTCACAGGCGTTCCTCGTCAGCCTGACAGCCTCTACCGAACGCGACCGACTCCAGGGTGAACGCGATCGACTTCAGGGTGAACGCGATCGACTCCAAACACAGCAACGGAGCGAAGAAGAGCACATACGCCTGGAGATAAGACGTCTTCAGACGGAAGAGAATATGGCAAGAGACCGGTCCGACACCCAGCGCGCCGCTGACGGTGCCCAAAGAGAAGCAGAGCGCGACATCGCTCTCATCCAGCGCGAAGCCGAGCGCGACAGACTACAAGCCGAGCGTGACAGACTACAAGCCGAGCGCGACAGACTACAAGCGCAGCTAATGGAGCAGCTGATCACCAGGGCAACACCCTCTCCCTCCGCCAGGGGTTCAAGGGCCTCGTCGAGACAACAGTCAAGGGCAGCATCCCCTAACCGGCCAAGCCACCCTGAACTTGACCACCAGAGAGAGCCTATACCCCCCGCAGACCCCCTTCCCCGACCGGTCCAAGCGAGACCCAGCTACAAGGAAGGAGCAGCATACACTGCGGAGAGGCTAAATAAACGACTACAGGATCTAGAGGACCTGACAGAAGAAGAAGAGGGAGAGGAGGAGAACCAAGCCCGACGACAGCACAGTACTCCACCGGACCAGGAGGTCCAGTACAGCCCAGGCTATACCCCCGCGGCGCTGCGCTACAGACCCCCGACTCTATTCACGGGTGAGCATGACGCACGACCAGCCCCGAGGAACAGCACCTGGACCAGCGGGCCATGGTACCCTGCCGGTACCAGCCCACAGAGAGGCGCAAGAGGAGACTCGCCTAGGAGGCCTCTCTCCCAACGCTCACCGATGTGCCAGCCATCCACGGCGTCATACATTGGCACACCGACGTTTCCAGACTTCACCCATGAGAATCGAGCACAGTACACGGAGCTCCGGATGTGCTTAGAGACAATGATGGTGGATGTCGTTGACGAACGCCACAAGTATGCAATATTACTGAAGCACCTGAAAGTACCCCGAGCGCACAATATAGCGCTAGCCTATGCCACCTCTACGACCCCATACACCGCGGCTCTAGCAGCGCTGGACCAGAGATATGGACGTATATGGGATTACGTAATCCAAGAGATAAGGCATATTGACCGCCTACCCCCAGCAACAGACAATCGCTCACTAGACGACCTGTCTATAAAAGTGCAGTCCCTGGTAGGGATGCTGGGAGCGCAACGAGAAAAGGGTATGCACGAGCTATACGCCAACTCTAACGTCGAGAGGATTTTAGAGAAGCTGCCGCCCGCCAGACAAGAGCGCTTTAGGCGGCAAAGAGACCACCGTGATCCTAACGGTCCCGAACCATCCCTCCTCGATTTAGCCGACTTCCTGACGAGAGAAGTCAGCAGCCTACGCTTGGATACATTCGTGCGGAGCACACCAAGCTCCAGAGAGGGACCTAGGAGAGTAAACGATGGAAGAAGATCAGTGACTGTCATGCACCAATCAGAATCAGTACCGAGCAGTAAGAACCACAGTACCCCCTCGAGAAAAGAGAAGTGGAAGATGGTGTGCCCGTACTGCGAGAAGGAACACTGGCTGTCACAATGTGACCTGTTCAAGAAGATGAATGCAGAAGAAGTGAGTCAATGGATAAAGTCCAACAGGCGCTGTTACCGATGTGCGCGCAGTCACATGGCAGCCGAGTGCCGCCTAAAGAAGAGGTGCAGTCGGTGTGACGGAGCCCACCTAGATGTCCTACACGACAGTAACAGAAGAAAGCCTGCACCTGCACCATCGAGCAGCACAAAGGCAAGTGTCATGTACATTGACCCCGCCAGCAGCAGCGGCACCCAGGTGCTCTTAAAGGTAGTCCGTGTAACATTGAGCCACCAAGATAAAGTCATGGACACTTACGCCGTCCTTGATGACGGGTCAGAGAAGACCCTTCTCCTCGCATCCGCTGCGGCCCAGCTGGGACTGCGGGGGAGCGAGAACCAGATGACGATTCGGACAATAAGAAGAGATTTAAAGACGATAAAAGGCGAGAATGTCTCCTTCACTATCGCAGCAAGCGGGCAGCCAGAGAGACGGTATAGGATTACAAATGCTTTCACCAGCCAAGAAATAGGACTATCACAGTACACCTACCCCATCGCCAAGCTGATGGATAAATATGTGCACCTGCGTCAACTACCTATCCCGCTCATAGACGGCGCCACCCCGACCCTGCTGATAGGCTCCGACCATGCAGACCTCATAGTCCCGATAGACCGGGTCCATACAGGACCCAGAGGCTGTCCTGCAGCAGTCGAGACCCGCCTAGGATGGACACTACAAGGCCCCCTCGCTAAATCTCTCAACCGAACAGCAGCCACTAGCTGCCTCCACTCCAGAGTGACAGAAGAAGACACCACTCTCCTGCAGCATGTCGAGAGGCTATGGACACTAGAGACAATGCCCTTTAAGAACGAAAAGAAAGACATTCGTTCTAAAGAAGACATTTACGCCATAAACCTCCTCGAGCAAGGGACAAAGAGAGTCACAGTCGGCGGAGTGATGAGATACGCAACTCCACTCCTGAGGCGAGAGGGAATGCCCACCTTTCACGCCACGAAAGAAGCTACGGAGCGGTATCTATTGAACACAGAGCGGCGCCTAGCCAAAGACCCCGCTCAAGAGAGTGTGTACCGCGCTGAGATTGAGAAGCTAATCACAGCGAGACACGTAATGAAGATTGACATTAAAGAGGCCGATCAGACGACCGAATCATGGTACGTGCCGCACCACAAGGTCCACCACAACGGCAAGGATCGCATTTTGTTTAACTGCAGCTACCAGATCGGATCCCAGAATCTGAATAAAGAGCTCTTGCCCGGCCCCACACTCGGCCCCTCTCTACTAGGCGTGCTACTACGCTTCCGCCAGGACAAGGTGGCTATCAGCGGGGATATCAAAGGGATGTTCCTGCAGGTGAGACTAGTGGAGGAGGATAAGCCCCTACTGCGGTTCCTATGGAGAGAGAGGATCGGAGATGAGCACCCAGCCATCTACCAATGGGAAGTCCTCCCCTTCGGAACCACATGCAGCCCGTGCTGTGCTACATTTGCACTGCAGAAACACGTCGCAGAGGACCCAGCAGCAGATGAAGAGGTCCGACACAGTGTGAAGAACAGTTTCTACATGGACAACTGTTTACAAAGCGTTTCGACCCAAGAAGAAGCCGAGGCTCTCCTACTCAAGCTGCGCGCCTCCCTGATCAAAGGCGGCTTTGATCTCAGGCAGTGGGCCAGCAGCGACCCGCAAGTATTGCGCAGCCTCTCCCCCGCGGACAAGGCAGCCAGTAGCGAGACCTGGATGGCGACCATCCCAGGAGAAGCCCAAGAAATGACACTAGGACTAGTCTGGCGCTTCAAAACAGACTCGCTCCACTATAGACACAAACCCCTGACCACGGAGCAGGGAAGGTCGACGGCGATACCGACCACCAGACGGAGTGTGTACAGAACACTCGCCAGACAATATGACCCGTTGGGATGTATTCTACCTTACACCACCAGGGCAAAGATGATTGTACGAGCACTATGGGACAAGGACCAGGGCTGGGACGACCCAATACCCGCACACCTTGCCTCCACATGGAGAGAGTGGGAGACGGAACTCCGCTCACTCCCAGGCGTCAACATACGCCGCAGCTACTTCCCACCCACAGTGAGGCCAGAGACATGCAAGATGGATCTACACGTCTTCAGCGATGCCTCCGAAGTAGCCTATGGATCTGTGGCCTACTTGCGTGCCCAAGAGAAGGGAGGAGAGATACACACCGCTTTCATCCTGGCTCGCTCAAGAATAGCCCCACGAAAGCAACAATCTATCCCGCGTCTAGAGCTCTGCGCAGCCCTAGCAGGAGCGCATCTAGCCACGTTAATCCAACGTGAACTCACCATCCCGGTGCAAAGAACAATCTTGTGGTCAGACTCTACGACAGTACTCACATGGATCAAGTCTGATTCATGCAGATACAAGGTCTTCGTGGGAGTCAGAGTCACAGAGATTCAAGAGTTAACAGAAGCAGCGAGCTGGCGGTATGTGGACACCAAACACAACCCAGCTGACGTCATCACCCGGGGAATGTCCCTAGATGACCTCACCCGTCACAACATCTACAGTGACGGACCAGAGTTCCTCAAGCTCCCGGAAGAAGAGTGGCCTACGCCCACCCCACGGGAAGCGAGTAAAGAGGAGGCTGAAAACAAGAAACCTATGTTCTGTGGATTGAGCACAGTCGCCTCCACAGCCCCCAACATAGATGATTGCCTCACCCTACAGAGTGCGCAGATAAAGACATTCCTGTGGCACCACCCAGAGATTCAGCCCACCACTGACATTTCAGCAGCTGACTACGAAGAAGCAGAACTTCTTCTACTACAACGAGCCCAGAGAGACTCGTTCCCCGATGAGCTAGACTGTCTACAGGGAGGAAAGCCCGTCCCATCAGACAGCAGACTGCTCCACCTGGCACCCGAGAGTGACGCCCATAATCTCATCAGAGTGGGTGGTCGTCTGCGGAGAGCCCCCGACCTACCGGATGACGTTAAGTACCCGATAGTCTTGAACAGCCGACACAAGGTCACAGAGCTGATCATAAAGAAATACGACGAGGATGTGCACCACGCAGGAGCAGAGAGAGTCTTCGCGGAGATCAGACGTCGCTATTGGATACTTCAAGGGAGAGAAGCAGTGCGACGCTTCCAGCGAACCTGTCTAGACTGCCGAAAGTGGCGCGCGCAGCCCAGCATACCCCGGATGGCTGACCTACCTCCCTGTCGCCTCCGACTCGGCGACAAGCCCTTTCACTCCACAGGCATGGACTGTTTTGGCCCGTTGTATATAAAGAAAGGAAGAGGAACCGAGAAGCGGTGGGGTATTGTATTCAAATGCATGACCACCAGAGCGATACATATCGAACTCCTTCCAACCATGAGCACAGACTCATTCCTTATGGCCTTCCGAAGATTCACATCGCGGAAAGGAAAACCGTCTACATTGTTGTCTGATCACGGGACAAACTTCAAAGGCGGAGAAAGAGAGCTGAGAGAGAGCTTCCAAGCTATGGGCCCAGAACTTAAGACCCACCTCGCTCCATCCCAGATTGACTTCCAGTTTAATCCCCCGAACGCACCCCACTTCGGTGGAACCTGGGAACGAGAAGTACGTTCTATAAAGACAGCCCTGTACGCCGTGCTTGGGGCCCAGACTGTGGCGGAAGAAGTCCTAATGACAGTCCTCACGGAGATCGAGGGAGTATTGAACTCCAAGCCCCTCGGTTACGTCTCAAGTGATGTAGCAGATGTCGACCCAGTCACCCCCAACACACTCTTGATGGGGCGGCTGGACCCCGCGCTACCCCAGACAATGTACAGGCCTGAAGAAGCGAACGGCCGAAGAATGTGGAGGTACAGTCAAGTACTGGCTGACAAGTTTTGGAATAGCTTCCTACTCCACTATCTACCGTCTCTACAGACCCGCCAGAAGTGGGTAAAAGAGAGAGACAATTTGACAGAAGGAACAGTCGTCATGATTATCGACCAGTCACTACCCAGAGCTATGTGGCCGGCTGGCCGCGTAAGCAAAGTGATCACCGGTGCCGATGGCAAGGTCCGAGCAGCTGAAGTGCTCGTCCAAGGGCGAACTTACACACGACCCGTGGCGAGGCTAATAGAACTGCCAAGACTCCCAGACACTATCGATGACGACCATGACCCCATGACTTTGTGAGTTGACTGACCCTTACAGCGGACCTTGAGTGGTAGACAGTGCGGTTAATCTGTCTCTGCTTAGCTAATTAGGTGGGACTAATTAGGGGGCGGCTGTTGTGAAGGATCAGATTAAACCGAATATATATATTTATTTATGGATATATATTTAATAGTATTTGTATATCGTTTGATATCCCTTGTATATTCTTTGTACATATACACTGAATATCCCTTTAGTCTACTACAGCCCATAATAGTTCATTCTCTCATTGGACAAGAACCTGGCGCCAGCAGACAGGCCCCTTGAGTCAAGTTCAATAGTGCCGACGAACATGTCCCAACTAGCCCCGGTTCCGCGTAGGAATACGGCTACCGAAATACGAATGGTACTATTTGTTCACCGTGCATATAAATAGGGCGCAAGTAAAGTAGAACTTTCTTTTAGTCCATTAGTCCTTTACCCTCCAACCTAGTAACAGACGTGAAGCCTCACCCACGACCCACGTGTGGTGCAGTATGGCCTATTTTGGCCCCAGAATAGGCATTGAGACCTCGTGTAAATTCATAGCTGAATTGTCATAGTTTGGCACTGTACCGTCGAGTGGGACGTATTTCTATTAAGTAATAATAGTCTATTATGTATGGTGCATCGTTCGGTTAAAGTTCTAAAGTGAGCAGCACCCCCATCGTTTCCTCGCGTTATCTAGAGTCTTAACCAGGCTGGGCAGACCACGCGTGGTGCTTTCATCCGAGGAGTTCTGGGCGAGGACGAGTGGACCTGCACATTGGATTACCTACCCGGACGACTGCTGAGCCTATACGGCATGGAATATCTATTTGCTTTGGGTGCTTTGATTTGTGGAGCGGATAACAGCCAACGCCAGTGAGTGTTGGAATTACCCCCGAGAGGAGCCCAGGTGAGACGGCGCTCAACCCAGACCGAGGCCGCCTCGCTTCTCCTTCGTTGTGGACCTACAGCTACCGTCTACAAGAGGGCCCAAGTGTATTCATCTGTGGATCAAGATCCTGCGGGCACTGTTTTCTGTACCTGAATTCTCCCCAGGAATCGTTGGCCAGATGGGATGCAGCTGACGGCTCTCCAAACCCCCCCCCCCCCCTTACTGACTTACAACCAGCAGGACCCCTTTAGTATCCCGCTATAATCCTTAAGTACCATCGCTATAGTTTCCCTAAAGAACCAGGTTGTATACTTGCTTCCTGCGTAACCAGAGATTGGACATTCAGTGTTGATTTGCCTACGAATACTCATTTGCCTTACAAGTGCATTCAAATCATAAATGTAATTAAGTGAATGTTGTATATACCTTTTGCTATATTAAACCTTCGACTGTTATATTTGTGTGGACCTGGTTTCATATGTGGGAAAGTGTTCATCATACTTAGATATCGTGTACTGGATGGCCAGAAGTTAAAGTACATCAAGCGGTAGTGGTTTAATGATACCATACTTATCAATACAGTCAGGGAATTGTACCCCTCAGTTACAAATATGTTAGGACTCAGATTACATAAAAGTTCAAATTACTAAAAACTTGTGAAGCATTTAATAAAATCATACATAAATATAGTTCATACAGTAAGAGAGCCAATAACAATTATAAAAATAATAAAACATAAAAATAAAAAGATACCTTGATATCCAGTGAAAACCTAAAAACGTTTACAGTGACAAAAGTGTGGCTGTGTTATTGTTCATGTATGACTGAGCAACGAGGGGTGTGTAGTTGTCAGTATGTGTGTGTCAGAGGTGTGTGTCCTACATGTCCACGAGGAAGGCATGCTCCAGAGCCTGATAGTCCTCGTACTCCATCCTGTTCTGATAGTCCTCATCAGGACTCTCCAGCGTCAAGGGCTCCTGGAGACCATAAACACAGAGGCCATGTCTACACTTGCGCTTCATTATGTTTGGAGAAATTGTTTCGATTCCTTAAAATGGTATAAATCCACACTTCCAGGGGCCGTGAAACACGTTTACTTTGACCCACCTGGAATCTGGTTTTAGCTGCCGGTACAGCGTGTGAAGTGTTACCATCTCCATTACAAACTTGTCTCTGAGAGAATAAATACAGCTATACTACAGTATCATGTTTGTGGCCAACAGCTAGGCTAGCTGATCCGTATCCACTTCCATTCATTTGTGCTAAGCTAGGCTAGCTTGTAGCCGTATAGCTTTCTACTGAACGCACAGAGAGGGAATTGGTATCTATATTCTTCTGACTCTGAGAAGATGGTAAATGCATTTCCAATAATGTTGCCATTTTCCTTTAAAGCGGTTGCCTTTGAGGTGGTTGGGGTCAAATTGTGTGTGGTTAAATTGCATTAATTTTTTAACATGTTAGGTTGTTCAAATTAATTACCAAAATGTATGTATTAATATTGACAGTCCTATAAATGAAATAAATACTCCATAATGTGATCACTGTATTCCAGATCCGTGTCTCACCATCTTCTTCCTGTTCTCCTCTGCCTCTTCTGTTATGTTCTTTTTCCCCTGTGTCCTCCGCTTCTCAAAATACACCAGTCGCTCCACTTCCATGTCGAAGTAGTTACTCACACTGACCTTCTGCAGAAAGAGGGAAGAGAACATTTCAAGCCCATCATAAAAACATTTGTAAAGCACACGGAATGGGAATTAAAACTATAGCACTGTAGATGGGAATACCAGATATTATAGTAATACAGGAATAAATCAATAGTCAGAGTCAGAGATTTTATTTGCCATGTATGGACGAATCCACATTGGAATACAGGTACAGAGCAAACACTGTGGGCTAAATCCACAACGAATGGATTGCACGGAGCAAGTTGCACCCTTACTTACAATTCATTATGAATTGAAAATGGGGGACCCTGATGTAAACAAGACGAAAGTCTTTCTCTGGTCTGCATCGCTGTACTGTACTGTACCCATTCTGTAATCTGTTAATAAAGTTTCCAATCAATCAATCAATCAATCAATCAATCAATCAATCAATCAATCAATCAATCAGGTTATTGGTCTCACTCCCCCTAACTAGGTTCTGCACCTCTGATCTGTAAAATGACTCGTCATTTGAGTTTATACGCCCAATGACCGTGGTATCATCAGCGTACTTTACTATCAGATTGTTATCATAGGAAGCAGTACAGTCATGAGTGCAGAGAGAGAACAGTAAAGGGCTGAGAATGCAGCCTTGTGGCGAACCAGTACTTAAAACAATTTCATCAGACATATTGTTTCCAATCCTGACTCTTTGAGGTCTCTAAATTTAAAAGCTAAGAATCCATTCACAGACAGCGTCACATAGACCCAGACACTGAAGTTTGTGGATCAGATTAGATGGAATAAGCGTATTAAAAGCAGAGCTATAATCGATAAAAAGCATTCTAACATAGAAGTTAGTGATACCAGATATGGGGGCAGTAATACAGGAATAAACCAATAGTAATACCAGATATGGGGGCAGTACCAGACTAATACGGATAATGGTATGAGATCATTTCCTCAATACTAAAATATGATAATAAGAGTTATGTGTAACAACAACAGAAATGTATATGCAAAGCAAAGTGGTATTTTTTTTTACCTTTTTATTTTTTACCAATGACCTATTGGTCTGAGTAAATCTACACTGTTTAGTAAAAGTAATGGATCAGATCAGCAATACTTATTATTATAAAAAATGTTTACCAGTTTACCAGTATTGGTTTGAATGGGGAAAAAACATAGAACAATTGCATTAAAGGAACACAGCAACATTATGGGAAATGTGCTTATTGTCTTCTCCAGAGTCAGATCAGAAGATGGTCTGTTGGCCAAAAACACCTATTTTTAAGCAAGTGGTCTGTATCTGCTTCCATTAATTTGTGCTAAGCTAGGCTAGGAAATTGGTATCCATCTTCTTGTCTGACTCTGGAGAAGATGGTAAGCACATTTCCCAAAATGTTGCTGTGTTCCTTTAATGCAATTGTTCTATGTTTTCCCCCCTTCAAACCAATACTGGTAAACTGGTAAATTTATTCTGGAGTATATGATAATGCACGTTCTATTCTCTTAACTAAACATTAAATACAACTTTCTCACACAAAAAAAATTCCTAAATGAGAAAATATTTTCACTGGCACAGTGCCTAACTTCGGTCTAAAGATTCAGCACCATGGACAGGTCTGCTCAAAATAATTTCTTTGGGGATGACTTGACAGACAAATACAATGATGAAAGATAGGGACAACATTTTTATGTGTCATGAAAATACAAATTAAGCTAAATACAATACGAAATAAACAAAATACAAATGGTGAAAAATACTGTTATGTCTATGCCTCTTTTCGGGTTTATTCCCCCCCCTGATATCTGCCAACAGCGCTGCAAGGTGCAAACTGCTCTGCGAGCCAACTGCGCTGGAGCAAATCAGGAGCAAATTGCACACCTATGGGTTGTGTTTGCGCTTGTATATCATCCGCGCAATATCTTTAGTGAATAGGTTGCAAAGACGGAGCAGATCGCTCAGTTAAGGGTGCTATTAGCGCCGCGCAATCCATTCTTTCTGAATTCGCCCCCTATCGTGTTTTAGCCAGGTAGATTGATTGATTGATTGAAAACTTTATTAACAGATTGCAGAATGGGTACAATACAGTACAGCTCAATACACACAATTGTTAAGGGGATGCAGACCAGAGAAAGACTTTCGTCTTGTTTACATCAGGGTCCCCCATTTTCAATTCATCAGGACATATATGACATACATGACATACAGATAGTCAGTACTGCTACATCTATACATTTATGACATACCAGATTTGCAAATACAGTACTGTTTGTGATACAGAAGGAGTCAAGAAAAGGGAGTATATACATTTGACGTAGAAACTGTACATTGGAGGAGGTTGGGTGGGGGGGGGTTGGGTACATTGGGATATTGACAACCATACTGGGTAATTTACATTGGAGGTGGTTGGGGGGGGGGGGGCACACTGTATAAACAAGCAAAACTGTACATTGAGGGGGGGGGGGGGGAGAGACACTGTACAAACAAACAAAATTGTACATTGATGATGGCGCCGCCCCGACCGGCTGCCTCTCTGTTCGCTCCGTCGAGACTGTGTTTACTTTTGTTAATATTTATAGTTTTTAGAGTTTTGTGCGTACCAACTGTTGGTGCATTTAATGTATATGACCGTCAGTCACTCATAGACATTGGATTACGGGAAACTTACCAACTGGATTACTCGCTGGATCAGCTTTCCGAACCACACCAATGGCCTGAAGAAATTCTCCGGAGACTAGGACCAGACCCTTTGTTCCCAGAGCCCAGGAAAAGACGACGAGGAAAGAGGGCTGGGATCCGAAACAGGCTGAGATCCAGACGCCACCGTACACCACTTCCCAGTATATTGCTAGCCAATGTACAATCAATAGACAATAAACTGGATGACATCCGAGCAAGGATTCAATATCAAAGAGACGTTAGGGACTGCAATGTCCTTTGCTTCACCGAAACATGGCTCACACCGGAGGTTCCAGATCACGCAATTCAACCAGCGGATCACTTCTTCATCCATCGAAAGGATCGGACATCATCAGAGTCCGGTAAACAACGTGGAGGAGGTATTGCCTTCATGTTTAACAAAAATTGGAGTGATCCAACGAACGTGAAGGAATTATCCAACCACTGCTCCCCAGAACTGGAATATATAACCATCAAGTGTCGTCCTTTCTTCCTCCCGAGGGAGTTAACGGCGATCGTCCTGGTCGGAGTGTATATTCCACCGCAAGCCAGCAACAAGGTTGCGCTCTCCAGACTACACGACGAGGTAAATAGAATACAAGTGGCTAACGTTAACGCCGCCATTTTAGTACTGGGAGATTTCAATAGCGCCAATCTGAGAAAGGTATTGCCCGACTTCTATCAGCATGTGACTTGCAACACCAGAGGCGGTAACATCCTAGATCACTGTTACACGCAATTTAAAGGTGGCTACAAGGCATGATAAAAAAAAAAAAAAAAAAAATCTAACCCTGACTAACCTTACTGTCATGCACTTGTCCTAATAAACTAACCTACACTGTAACACGCAACACTTGATGAACATTGTTACTCAGCTGATAGAGTTGTACCCTTCTTGCTGTCTTGTCGTACAGAACTTGTAAGTCGCTTTGGATAAAAGCGTCAGCTAAATGACTAAATGTAAATGTAAATGTCATTCTGATAGTGGCTTTGGCAAGTCAGATCACGCATCCATTTTCCTTTCACCAAAGTACAGACAGAGAATTAAAAGTACTCCCGTAGTCTCGCGAGAGGTGCAGAAATGGGATCTGACGTCAGAAGAGACGATCCGGTCAGTGTTTCACCACACAGACTGGATTGTGTTCCGCGACACAGATAACATTAATGCCTACACGGAGACAGTGCTGGACTATGTCTGTACTAGGGTGAAAGAAACAATCCCCACTACCAAAATGAAAGTTTACCCAAATCAAAAACCCTGGGTAGACAAATCCGTCCGTGAAGCTCTGAGAGAGCGCACCAAAGCATACAATGACGGCCTAGTGGCAGGCAACATGAATGACCACAAGGTGGCGCGACACAACGTAAGGAGGACAGTGTCAGAGGCCAAACGGCGCTACAGGGATAAAATTGAACTCCAGTTTGAACAAGCTGACTCTAGAGCTATGTGGCAGGGGCTCAAAACGATGACAGACTACAAAGGCGCCTCCCTCAAACTGAACAGTGACATCTCCTTAGCAAACGACCTCAATACCTTCTATGCGAGGTTTGATGCTGGTAATAACAACACCAGCTCACAAGCCTCGGCAATGGGGGGGGGGGGGTCGGCTGCTGATGGAGGCGCAGTGTTCAGGGTAACAGAGCATGAGGTGAGGCGGACCTTTAAAAAAGTGAATATCAGGAAGGCAGCAGGTCCGGACGGCATCCCCGGCCGCGTCCTAAAAGTCTGTGCCGACCAACTGGCCCCAGTATTCACTGACATATTTAACCTGTCCTTAGAACAGGCTGTCATCCCCACCTGCCTGAAGAAGTCCACTATTATCCCTGTACCCAAAAAATCCAAGCCTGCTTGCCTCAACGACTACCGCCCTGTAGCTCTCACCTCCATAGCCATGAAGTGCTTTGAGAAGCTAGTAAAGGGCTACATCTGCTCCTCCCTCCCCATCAACATGGACCCCCTGCAATTTGCATACCGCCCCAACAGGTCCACGGAGGACGCCATATCCCATGTGCTGCACACAGCAGCATCACACCTGGACAAGAGGCAGGGGAACTATGTGAGAATGCTATTCATCGACTACAGCTCGGCATTCAATACCATAGTCCCCTCCATACTCATAGCCAAGCTCAGGGACCTGGGCTTGGGCTATGACCTCTGCCAGTGGGTCTTGGACTTCCTGACTGGCAGACCCCAGGTGGTGAGAGCAGGCAACTGCACCTCCTCATCCATCACCCTCAACATAGGGGCCCCCCAGGGCTGTGTTCTGAGTCCCCTCCTCTACTCCCTGTATACACACGACTGTGTGGCTCAGCGGAGTAGCAATACAATCGTCAAATTTGCTGACGACACAGTGGTGGTGGGCCTGATCTCTGCCAACGACGAGAGGGCCTACCTGGAAGAGGTCAAGGTCCTGGCGGGATGGTGCCAGGAAAACAGCCTCTCCCTGAACGTCAGCAAAACAAAGGAGATGATTGTGGACTTCAGGAGGTCGGGGGTCAAGGACTACAGCCCCCTCAGCATCGACGGGGCACCGGTTGAGAGAGTCAACAGCTTCAAGTACCTCGGAGCCTACATATCCGAGGACTTGACATGGACCACACACATTAACAGTGTGGTGAAGAAGGCACGACAACGCCTCTACTTCCTCAGGCGCCTAAGGAAGTTCCAAGTCAGCCAGAAGATCCTTAAGAACTTCTACTCATGTACAATAGAGAGCATCTTGACCGGCAACATCACCTCCTGGTTTGGGAATAGCACTGCAAAAGACCAAAGCAGACTACAAAGAGTGACACGTTCAGCCGAACGCACAATTGGAGGGGGGCTCCCCACCCTCCAGAACATTTACTACAAGCGTTGCAAGGGCAAGGCTAAGAGAATCATTAAAGACTCCAGTCACCCGAACAACTGCCTCTTCGAACTGCTGCGGTCAGGCAAGCGATACAGGAGTCTCAAGGCGAGCACAGAAAGACTCAGAAGTAGCTTCTATCCCCAGGCCATCAGGCTGCTAAACGAACAATGAATGAACACTACACAACAACAACCACCAAACGCACATAGCACACACATCCACACGCACACACCCACTTTAAACAAACACACTGTAGCACCCACTCCACACACTTTATAGCACACACCCACTTTAAACAAACACACTGTAGCACCCACTCCCCACACTTTATATTTATGGATGAAGGATTGCACTACAACTCGTACACCTTACTGTAAATTGTACCTAAAATTGTACCTCATCCCATTTCTGCTTTGCACTAGATAGTACTGTACATTAGTACACTGCATAGTATTGTGTATTGTATATTATATGGTAACTCAGAACATTGTACATATGTCTATACCGAACACTGTGACCTCATTTTCTTCTTCTAAATTCATGCTATATTATGTTATTATGTTATTTGATACTATCTTGTCTAGCACAGTCTCTGGAGCGTAACAGTAAGAAGCATTTTGTATGAAAGTATTCTGTACTTCTGTATGACAACTATTAAAGAACTTGAACTTGAACTTGAACTTGAACATTGGACTATTGACAAAACCATACTAGGTAAATGACTGTACATTGGAGGGGGTTGGGTTAGGATATTTACAGGGGCCAGTGTTGAATTGCAGTCTCCCGTAGGTGTCCCTTGAGAGAGGTTTTGAAAGTGGGTAGTGATCCACATTCCTTTACAGCTTTGGGTAGGGCGTTCCACATTGATGTGGCATAATTGCGAAACGTGTTTAGTCCCTTATTTGAGCCGAATCTGGGTTTAACATGATTTGTGGAGCTCCCTCTGGTGTTGTGATCGTGGTATTCACTGACCTTTGGGAAGTATTTTGACATGTACATGGGTACCTTGGTCGTGTAGTGTATCTTGTAGACCAGGCCCATTGCAAATTGCTGTACTCTGTCGTCTACTCTAAGCCATCCTAGGTTGTCAAAGTGGGCAGGGGTGAGGTGGGTTCTAGGAGTAAGGTCAAGCAGTAGTCTGACCAGTTTGTTTTGAGATGTTTGTAATTTTGTTTTTAGTGCCTTTGAGGTGCTTTGGTACCATGAGGTGCAAGCATAGTCGTAGTACCCCTGAATGAGTGGGAGTACGAAATTCCACCGAACGATTGCCTCAATGAACCAAAACAAACACAACGCAGAGGATCGATAACACGGAGGCGAGTGGGAGTACGAAATTCCACCGAACGATTGCCTCAATGAACCAAAACAAACACAACGCAGAGGATCGATAACACGGAGGCGATGAAGGCTGATAACGACGACCAGGCTGAGACACTGATATCTTTCAGCGTTTAAGTATGTAAATTCAGGTGTACGAGAACGCACGTTCAATTTAAGGATCTGTGGCATTCCTCATTTGGGGGAGCGCAGCTGAGAAAACTTTGGCTGTTTAAGAACACATTTTCACATGTTCATGAATCCGGCGGGGTTCTTTCTTAGGTTTGGTCTTACAAAGTTCTTGAGAAGATATTTAAGAAGACACTCAAGAAAATGTCAGAGAATGAGGTCCAATGACCCAAAGCACATGGCAAAAGCAACAGCAGAGTGGCTCAAAAACTAAAAGGTGAATGTCCATCAATGGTCAATGGTCCCAACACAATCTGACTGAGCTTCGACAGAGCTGTCAGCACAGGAAATAATTAATACAGTAGAAATTATACAGGGAAAAATGGGGGTCAATCCACTTTCAATTCAACTTTTTCTTTTATTGAAAATCTTTTGTCATGAGAAACATCATATTCAACCTACTTAGAAACAATCAAGAGTGAATATCAATCCTACCTGGAGTGGAGAGAACAGATGGTGGAGGTAAATGGTACCCTATCCCCCCCCCCCCCCCCTCACAGTGAACTGTGGTGTTCCACAAGGAAGCATACTAGGACCGCTACTGTTCCTAATTTATGCAAATGACATGTCGTCAGCTTGTGACTGCAACTTGTTCCTGTTTGCGGACGACTCAGCCCTGCTGGTCTATGACAAGAACAAGTTACAGGTTGAAAAAACCCTCAGCTCGGAACTAGGCAAAATCTGCATATGGCTCGCCGACAACAATCATTACACATGGGCAAAATGGGGGACCCTGATGTAAACAAGACGAAAGTCTTTCTCTGGTCTGCATCCCCTTAACAATTGTATGTATTGAGCTGTACTGTACTGTACCCATTCTGCAATCTGTTAATAAACTTTTCAATCAATCAATCAATCAATCAATCAATCAATCAATCAATCAAACATTACCAAAAGAACCATTTTCTATTTACATCCGGAATTGATTGAATTGAAAGTGATTTATTGGACCCATTTCATCCATACGTCCATAAGTCACACAGGTGAACATATTGCTATTGTTGTCAAACTTTCAAACGGTCTAGTGTACACCTGACCTCGTTGGGGGAGGGGCTGCGGAGCGTCCACGGGATGTCCAGGATGTGGAGTGTTCCTAGGTCATCGGTCACGGCCAGGAGGTGCTGCTTGGCTGGACACATGAACGCAAACCTCATTGAGTGAGTTCACATGCACACAGTACTCACAGTGCCTATTTATTAATAGATTACATAAAAACAAAAGGAGCCGACCACGAGTTGAGCACATCTTGCTTAATCAGATTCACTCTGTTTGATTGCCCTCAGGTGTGCCTTTAAATAAGAAAATGTTGATTAGCCGTGAATGTTACAGGTTCACATTCATACAGCATCTCACTTTCCAATAGAAAAGCACTTCAGAAGTCAGTAATAGCATCTATAATTCTAGATTCTATATTAGTATAATAATATTGCACAAGGTTACAAAGTAGAAATATTACGCTTCAAATAAGACCCACTTCCATAGGATAATGAGATATAATTAATGTCATAGAGTACACAATACATACGTCAGTAATAATAGGCAATACTACAGAGGAAGAGTAGATCTAGAATGTATACATTTCCATAAGATACAATAAATAGAAAACAATACTACCTTATGTATTGTATTGGTCAAAATAACTAAATAATATATCCACATTTAATGGACATTCGAATTGCAACACTGCACTGTGCCTTCAGTAGCAGACTAGCAGTGCACTCCTCCATGTACAGTACATGTCATTTCCAGCATCCCATTTAATAGTCACTATTTGACAACTGGAATATTCCCGAACCTTAAATAGGATACATATAAAACCAGATATGAGCGATCTTGTCTGTAACACTTAATAATAATAAATCAAATTTTTATAGCGCCTTTCAGGAAACCCAAGGTCGCCTCACAGTCAAGAGGGCTAGGGAAAGGGAGTAGGGTATATCTGCATATACGTCTGGGCGGGGCTTCGGGGCTTGTACTCTGTTTGAGGTGGGACTTCGGGGCTTGTACTCTGTTTGACTGTGCGTGGGCGGGGCGTCGGGGCTTGTACCTTGTCTTGTTTCCTGTAAAACCCGGAAGTAGTCAGTTTGTGCTGTTTATTTTTAACCCTAACCCTAACCCTAACCTTAACCTTAACCCTAACCCTAACCTTAACCCTAACCTTAACCTTAACCTTAAAGGGGAACTATTTTACTATTTCTTTCACTATTTGGGCACTTTTACACAATTCCTGTGAGTTTATAGAACACCTCTGTAATTTTTTATTTTTTTTAATTCATTGTTTTGTATTTCTAATCAAGTCCTCAAAAACAGCATTTTTCTACCTCAAGATCCTAAGCCGTTTTGAGGCTGGGCTCCAACCACAATGGTAAGTTACTGACTCGCCTGAACATTATCATGCAGGTGTGTCTTTCTGACATCACAAATCATCACATTTTCAGATGACTCAGTTCAGCGAGGGTGAATATTGTGAGAGGAGAATTGGAAGAATGCGCCAATATGATAATTAGAGACATAGATCATATTAATATAAGTCCACATAGCTAGGAAACAATGCTAAACACTGAAAAAGGCAATTTATAAGATAGTTCCCCTTTAACCTTAACCCTAACCCTAACCTGCAACATGGAACACAGAAATCCAAATGCTGTCGTGTCCTCACTGCTTGTAAAAATAAACAGCACAAACTGACTACTGCACAGTCAAACAGATTACAAGCCCGAATGCACAGTCAAACAGAGTACGAGCCCCGAAGCTCCGCCTCAAACAGAGTATAAGCCCGAATGCACAGTCAAACAGAGTACAAGCCCCGAAGCTCCGCCTCAAACAGAGTACAAGCCCCGAAGCCCTGCCTCAAACAGAGTACAAGCCCCGCCCAGACGTTGGGCTTGCGGCTCTGCAGATATACCCTATTGAGGGAAAGGGGGCAATAGGGGTAAAGGGGGGGGGGGGGGGGGGGGGGGGGGCAGGTAAGAGATAATGAAACATAATCTAATCTAAACTAACTAATGGGGAAAAGCCTTGGTGAAAAGGTGCGTTTTGAGAGCAGTTTTGAAGGTGTCCAGGGTGAACAAATTCATCCCCCTCACTACTACAAGGACAACACACACCTGCAACTGTCTTTTAACTGACATGTGAATTGTCTTCTGCAAAATTGTATTTGGTTGTTTGTCTGGTGTGGGTTTTAATTATTTCCCTTAACTCAGTGATGTATGTATCCTTTGTATCCAATAGCCTTTTCTGGATTGTTCTTTTTGGTTTGTTTATTCGTTGTTTTTCTATTTTATTAAATAGTTTTGTCCCCTCTCCCTGTTACACTTGGAGAGCCCCTTTGTCCTCTCGCCAAGCCGTCACTGTAAATAAGGATTTGTTCTTAATTGAGCTGCCTGGTTAAATAAAGGTTAAATAAAAAAGTCCAGTCTAGAAGAGTGAGGAGCCAGCCCTGTACACAGAGTTCCCATTCACTGCTGCCAGACTCTTATTTACAGCCTTCATTTCTGGCACGACCCGAGCGCTGTGTGAACTCACAGGACATGATCCAGGGTTTGATGCAGGTGATCTTGACGGTGGTGATGTTTTGGATCTGCGACGGCTCGTGGGTTTTCTCCAGCAGGTCCCACACCTCCATGCTTCCGTCCTCCTTCCCTACGAAGAACACAGCCGGCCGCGACAGGGACCAGTAGCCCACTGTGCACTTCTTCAAGGAGCACGACGACTGCAATATGGGACCGGACTGAAAGTCATAGGACACCAGAGGTTACTTGGAATATATATATTTTTCATTTAGAACCGGGGTGTTCTCTCTGTGACCCTGAAATTCAAATCTAGTCGATGTAGATAAACTGTACTATACTGATATACTATACTACAATACTAAGGTATGAAATCTAATGAATAATTTGAAATCAGTTACTGTGTCAAAACAAACTACTAACTTGAAATCAGCATAATGTATGTGTTTATCAGGGTTCCTGCAGGTTTCAACAAGTAAAATGTAAGACTTTTCAAGAACACTTTGAATATAATTTAATACCTATTTCACAGCCATACTGGCAAAAGAACTATGAAGGAAAATGATTATGAAAGAAGAAATAAGTACCAGAATGACTTCCCCATAAAGTTACAAGAGTAAAGATGATGTGAGTGATGATTGTCACACGCTAGCAGCATTTCTCTTTACTTTACGCTAAGCTCAAGCTTGGTTGCTAGCCACAGTTGCTAGCCCCTAATCGAGACAACTGTGATAAATCACTATTGATGAATTTTGATGACTCTCCAAAGCCATCTCTTCTGTGTGGAGGGAACTGAATCTCGAACTTTCCCATGCTCCTTCCCTGCAGCAACAGCACTCTAGTGTACTAGTACTAGCACTTTATACTATTCATCTCCTTAGTGAGCTGAATCTAGTCTTCACAATAAAGGTTCAGCAAAATGCACGGTTCTCAGATGTTAGAACTCTGACTGTTCTATTGCAGCTATAATACATTCATCGACCATCAGTTATTTACAGATTTCAACACATAATTACTTGTTATTCATCAGTATGAAATATTCAAGAACTGTGCACTTCCAAGAACTTTTATTGTGAAGAGGTAAATTGGCAGGAAACTAGAGTTATGTCTAATAGTATTTCCCATCTTTTCAAAAGGAATCAAAGGGACATAGACGCCTGTCCCAAATAAAGGCCGGGTGAGTTCAGCGATTGAAGCAAATAAAAGCCTGGTGTTAATTGAGTTGCAACTATTGTATGTACTCTGCTAAATGCCTAAAATGCAATGGCAATGTACATTTCACAACTTCCCAACCTACCGGTATATTCCTAATCTAAGCCATACACTGGCAACATTTTATTTATTTTTCGTGCTGAAAGTGTTGTCGTTACCATGACACCCTCCTTCCAAATGGCCATCGACCAGCCCCCCAACGTCAGGAGAATGTCTTTGAAGAAGGGAGAGCGCCTCACGGTGTTCACAGGGCCATCGTGAATTTTGAAACAGTGAGACGGCTTGACACCTGAGAGAGAGAGAGAGAGAGAGAGAGAGAGAGAGAGAGAGAGAGAGAGAGAGAGAGAGAGAGAGAGAGAGAGAGCGAGGACACAGAGAGAGAGATACAGCGAGAGAGAGAGAGAGAGAGAGAGAGAGAGAGAGAGAGAGAGAGAGAGAGAGAGAGAGATGACAGAGAGAGAGAGAGGAGAGAGATATAGAGGGACATAGAGAGAAAAAGAAAGATGACAGAGAAAGAGAGAGGGAGGACAGAGAGAGAGGACAGTGTGAGAGAGAGGACAGCAAGAGAGTGAGAGAGAGAGGACAGAAGAAGAAGAAGACGAAGAAGAAGAAGAAGAAGAAGAAGAAGAAGAAGAAGAAGAAGAAGAAGAAGAAGAAGAAGAAGAAGAAGAAGAAGAAGAAGAAGAAGAAGAAGAAGAAGAAGAAGAAGAAGAAGAAGAAGAAGAAGAAGAAGTCTTTATTCGGCATGCAACGACACACTTGCGATGGGCGGCACACACACACAGGAAAACACACACACATGCATTGTTTTTTTGGGTCGCCGATGCGATTGAGTCTCTGCGCTTGACCCATCCCGTCGTCCTTCCCCCCAAGGGCAGCCAGGAGCAGATAGGGGCGCCCGGGGACCAATCCAAGTGCTCCTGCCCGTCTTCGTCAGGGACGCGACAGCATCAGCGGTCTGTTGTGCATGTTTTTCCATTGGGTTTCTCTTATCGGGGGGGAAACCGTTGCGAGCACGGGGAGAACTCCACACAGAAAGGCCTGGGAGATACCCCACCTGGGTACCTGGCAACGCGGAAACCTGGTCCCCAAACGGGAATCGAACCCTGGACCTTCTTGCTGTGAGGCGACAGTGTTATACCGTGTGTGTGTGTTTTAATCAGTGGTGGTGCCACATCTAAGTGCCAGCCTCTCGATAGCAATAGCAGACAATGGAATGGAACATTTAGTCAATTTACAGGGAACGTGTAATAAAGGAATTTCCCTTGTGTACCTGGGTGCCATTTTCCCTAATTATTGAGTAATTCAACACAAAACACACAGAGCTGAGCACCCGGTATAACAGCTAGTTTCCCCCTCAATGTCCCAGTGAACTGCCTTCTCTAACGGTTCCATGACAAGAGAGGCAAATTATAGAGCTATCGCATTCCTCAGCCCTGCCAAATCAACATGGAATTCAACTTAATCACGGTGTGTGTGTGTGTATACGGAAAAAGGTGAGCTGGATACTTTACTACATTACTGTTGTAATTAAGTGTGATCCCTGCCAATGGCTTGTTTTGTCTGAGGACTGGGCTACCTCAAAATCGTCTGCAGCTTAAACAAACTGTGATTGCACAGAGATACAATAACACTGCAGGTATTGTTGTTGAACTTCCTAGAAATCGCTGTGGGGGAGGAGGAATTATAGGATAGAAACATATGTTTTAATTCACCCCCCTCCCCAGATTGCGGGGGATAATCCGCTCTACACTGCTTCATGGGAATATGAAGTATTCTAGAGGCTCTGCTACAGAAGACAGCAAGGCATCGGCATCAGCAGGAAAAACAAGGCTGGTCAGGGAATCCTGAGACCAGACTGCGAAGAATGCAAACACTCGGGTGCACACAGGTACGAAGTGGAAGGCAGAAGAAGGCAGTAGGCAGGCTGCAAGACTGGGAGACAGTGGGGACAGTGCAAAGAGAGACGACGGGGGGCTGCCACAACTGACCTGGTCTAGGGCTGATCCATTGAAATCATAACCACGATTCTTTTGATTCGATTATTTGAACACAATTATTGATTTGAGAACATCCTATGACCACGACTGAATTCGTTTTACCTTTCTTCTCGACCAAAGCGTCATCTTCTACAAGTTACCAACAACGTTTCAAAAAGGAAACGAGGGAAACATACCGCGGCTCCCTCCTCCTTCTCAACACTGCCCACGAGGGGTGGAACGCACCGAGTGAAGGAAGGCTCGCTGTGAAAAATTGGTTTATTATCTAAATTGAAACGCCCCGGCCCTAGTCTGGTATACAGCCACCAAAAAAAGGAAAGACCTGGTGGCCCCAGAGGTGCTGATGATGGAGGAGAGATATAAGATCAAGACAAGAAGAAGCTGGACCGCATGGGAGAGCATCACCAACTGTCACACATGTATGGAAGATCCCTCAGGTAAGGCGTAGCTTCCTAATAAGGTCCATATATGACAGCTTGCTTCTTGAGCTTGAAGCTGTGGTACATAAGAGGCCGTAATGCAGGGCTGTTACAGGTGGTGATGCAAGAGAGTGCATCAGAGAGTGGTGCGTTCTGCACAGCGTACTATGGGTACTGCACTACCACCCCGGCAGGACTTATACAATAGGAGGTGCAAATCCAGAGCCTGCAGAATAATGAAGGACCCTCACCACCCCAAAAACAGCCTGTTCAAGCTGCTGCGGTCAGGCAAGCGCCTCCGCATATACGCAACAAGAACAGAGAGACTAAGGCTCAGCTTCTTCCCTCAGGCCATCAGAACACTGAACACTGATCTCTCCACACACATGAACGAACACACACATACACTCACACGACACAATATTCTGCACTCGCTCACACACAAACGCACCATAGGTCACTTTAAACACACAAGAAAAGGACACTTTAAAGGAAGGAAAAAAGGACCCTTTAAGAAAAGAAACTTGTTGTGATTATTGCATAGTATAGTTAGTAACAGCATGTATAGCATAGGGACATAGAAGTAAAACTGTATATTGTATAGTAGTGTACATAGAACCCAGTGCCTTTAAGTGATTTATTAACATGTCTATTTTACCACGTCTATTCTATTTATTTTATTACTATTTACTAGTATTACTATCGTACTTTTGCACAATCGTAGCGGGCATGGCCAACCGCATTTCACTGTATGCCCTGGTGGTATGTATGTGATGAATAAAAATAAATGAATCTTGAATCTAACCGGCTTCTAAGGAGAAGCTGGCATAGCTGGAGGCAGAATGTAAACTCTGAAGCCTCACGACTCTTCCCTGGCAAATCCAGTTCCTCGAGGTGAGGTGGCAATGGGAAGCAGGAGAGGATCACCAGGAGCAGTCCTAACACCAGGATCGAGGTGGAACATGACAGTTGTCATGGGCAAGCAGCTCAGATATCTGACACAGATCTGTAGCAAATCGTTTTGACCCGACGTGGCACTGTGGTCCAGGGAAACTAGTGTAGAGGTAAGAGCACTCGCCTACCACCGCAGAGACCCTGGTTTGCGGGTGGGAAGCTGGTGAGGGTCTTATAGTTCTGGTCGTTGCATTAGCACCTCCTACTGGTCGGTCTGTTCAGCAGGGGAGGGGATCTGGGGGAGATTCCACTGGTTGTGTGTCGGAGGAGACATGTGGTAGTCTACACCCTCCCCAGAATGACAGAGGATAGCGCAACGGACAGGACCGTGACACACACACACAGGGAATTGGCATTACGACAAAATTGAGGAGAAAATGGTAAAACGTACTTACTGTACAATCTGCCGGAGTCCATCTTCTGCAGCATCCAGTCTGTGTAGACAAGCTCCCCATCCTTTCAGCAGCAACAACACACAGCGAAAGACATTATATAAGACACATGCAATAAATAATAAAATATATAGTGTCAATTCAATTCAAACCACAAAAACGATGTTGTTTTCAACACATTTCGTTTTTTATTTTCATTTTCTACCATTATTTCTTTTGTCCACTTATGATGTTGCTTGTGGTGGCATGACATCAAAACACTAACATTATCAGACATTGTTTATCTGACTTGATGGGAAATCTACATGACATTTCTGTGTCGGTAACTGTTGATTGTTAACCCCATGCTACATGAACGCCACATACAGTACCTCTGTGCCGACATAGAACTTGGTGCTGAAGCCCTCCAGAGGCTGGAGCGTTTTGGCCGAGGGTACACTCAGCTGGCCATACTCTGCCGTGCCGTTAGACGTATCAGCATATACCCTGCCTGTCAGGGGACACGGGAATAGGAAGCTGAGTTTTAGCCTTTCCTGTGCAATTGTCACATAAGTACAGTAACACGTGAAATCAGTAGCTAAAAGTAGTACAGACAGATTCAATTAAATAAGTAAATGATTGTAATACATCCACAAAAAAAATTCCTCGCCCACAACTCTGAAAAGTGCCCACATCTTTTTAAACCTCTATGTCCCCCATTGACAGGTAATCTAAACTGAGCCTCGCTTTCACCAGGTAATCTAATCTAAGCCTTGCTTTCACCAGGTAATCTAATCTACAGTAAGCCTTGCTTTCACAGCCGAGCAAATCGGGCCGCGATAAGGTAAATATAGTTTAACAACATCTCAGTGTGTTGGGGCCACTGTAGGGGAGAAAACTCTTGAATGTTCTCTAAGATTAAAGTAATACATCTATGAAAAAACTCAGGTTATCTGAAATTAAAGTCAGATATTTACTAACAAAGCGTGTGTAGCATCATGGGTCTGACATGTGCCACTAGGAAGAGCTGGTGGCTCTCCTTCAGAATAAAGGCTTTAGGTGCCTGGTGGCTCTCCTTCAGAATAAAGGCTTTAGGTGCCTGGTGGCTCTCCTTCAGAATAAAGGCTTTATGTGCCTGGTGGCTCTCCTTCAGAATAAAGGCTTTAGGTGCATGTTGTATTCAGAATAACCTGCAAACTTTAGGTAGCTGACAAACTAGTGACAACACTACAAAGGTCATGTGTCGCCATACGTCACTTTCCCTGGTGGATCATACTGGGATTCAATCATACCACCAGTATGATTAAGATTGAGATTAGCCCCAAATCAGGAACCCACTGGTGACAACTAATGGCAACTCAGCAATGTCTTGTTCCTCTTGATCAATATATCATATTTAGACTTTAGATGTATAGCTGGCTATCAATTTGGTTCTAGACTGGAATGTGGCAATTATCACAAAGCAACAATAATACTTTTTTAATATTGATATAGTAGCATGTTTATTGTCCATCAATAGACTGAAGTAAACACAGCATTTCATCACAAGAAGGAACATACTACCAACTTGTTTATTTAAATCAGTATGAATATTACTTGTATAAAAAAGAGGCTATTGAATTACATATACATTTGATCTCGCTCCGAGAGACAGCACTGGTGAATGTGATGTTAAAGAGAGAAATGAGACTTTCAGCACTGGACAGCACCCAGCCCACACACACTCAGCAGCTTGCTGTGCAGTGAGTCAGACCTTCAGAACTGGACAGCACCCAGCCCACACACACTCAGCAGCTTGCTGTGCAGTGAGTCAGACCTTCAGAACTGGACAGCACCCAGCCCACACACACTCAGCAGCTTGCTGTGCAGTGAGTCAGACCTTCAGAACTGGACAGCACCCAGCCCACACACACTCAGCAGCTTGCTGTGCAGTGAGTCAGACCTTCAGAACCTGACAGCACCCAACCCACACACACTCAGCAGCTTGCTGTGCAGTGAGTCAGACCTTCAGAACCTGACAGCACCCAGCCCACACACACTCAGCAGCTTGCTGTGCAGTGAGTCAGACCTTCAGAACTGGACAGCACCCAGCCCACACACACTCAGCAGCTTGCTGTGCAGTGAGTCAGACCTTCAGAACTGGACAGCACCCAGCCCACACACACTCAGCAGCTTGCTGTGCAGTGAGTCAGACCTTCAGAACTGGACAGCACCCAGCCCACACACACTCAGCAGCTTGCTGTGCAGTGAGTCAGACCTTCAGAACCTGACAGCACCCAACCCACACACACTCAGCAGCTTGCTGTGCAGTGAGTCAGACCTTCAGAACCTGACAGCACCCAGCCCACACACAGTCAGCAGCTTGCTGTGCAGTGAGTCAGACCTTCAGAACTGGACAGCACCCAGCCCACACACACTCAGCAGCTTGCTGTGCAGTGAGTAACAGCGCAAACAGACCAGTCGCGCATGCAGGCACTCGCGGGTTCCGTGCGAGAACAGTACGTGTGGACCGTCGGGCACACCGAGTCCGACTTCAGAGCAGGCGAAAGTGCACAGAGGAAGGCACATTTACATTGGAACAGCTGTAAATGCCTAGTATATTGCGATGTCAGTCCCCGTTTGAAGATTTTTTTTAAAGATTTCCAGTTCCAGTGTTCTATTGTCCATTTTGCATGTATACCCAGTTATTATATAATTTATTAGAATGTTAGAATTCATTTTAGAATTATGAACAGTGTGAATGTACTCCTGAAAAAGTATAGTAATATGGTTTATTTGTATTGGGAAAGATACAGACACATTAGCTGGTTAAACAACATCTATATGTGTCGTAATAATGCAGATATTGAGTGGATTTCTATGAAAATGCGCGTGGTGTTACAGCAGCCAAAAAACGTATCGCTATGAGATGGAAAGAACCTCAGAATCTCACGGTAATTCACTGATCCACTGACATTGCTGGCCATTATTTATTTGGAGATATGGACTGCTCGGGTGGTTGGGGTGCGACAGGCGGTTATTGAAATGTGGACTGTGGCGGCCGAGTTGGTCAAAAGCTCCATGTAGCGGCAGAGTGGGGGTAGAGTGTTGGTCCTGGGGAATCTGGCGGCCTTGGGGGGGGGGGGGAAGAGGAATGTTTGTCTAATGTCTAATGTCCTTTGTGTTTGTGGTGTGTTTAAATTTTTATTTGGTATATTTGTATTTATTAGTTACGTTTAGATCTGTATTTATTATTTATTATTGTTTTGTCATTATTATTATTATTGTTGTTACTGTTGATGTTGATATTGTGTTGTTTGTTGTTGTGTTGTTTTTCTCTTAACACATCCACCGCCATCCACGCTTTAAAGCGTTATTGCCCGCCATGCTTTGACCGCCAGATCTCGCTGTACAGCGTTATTGAGATCAATATTAAATTTTTTCGCCATGGCATTCATAATTCATATATACACCTCCGACGCTGCAGCTGGACCCTACGGCTCAATACAACGACAGCTCAATACCGCCGCCTGGTGGATGGTCGGGCGAGTTACACTCGGAACAACAGGAAGTGGCCGCTGTGCGTCGATTAAATTCATCCGGCCGTCAGATATTGTCGCAAGGCTCCCGACAGACACAATGTACATAATGGATCGCTTTATAAACTTAATAATCGATATGATTTCAGCGTTTATTGCGACATACAAACCGGAAATGGACCTAGGCGATCGACGTCCTATACTTGGGATATTTCACCGCCAGTCTCTTTGACGCATGGTAAGAGGACACTAACGTTATTTTCAGCCCAATTGTTTATTCATTTCACTGCAAACCATCTGATCAATATATATATCACCCATACTACATAAAGCCGTTACTGATGATCGGGGAATTATAAACAACCCCCCCCCCCGCTTTCCTCCATGCATGATGAAGCATAACGTATACGATCATATACAGTTGCATTTTTTAATATAGCGTGTCTAGGGAATAAAAGGCAATCAATAATCTATATATGCGTTTAGGCCTATAACTCACGTTCTAGGAATTACTGCAGAAAATGATAAAAACATACTTATATTCTAGAAGGTATGAATGTATGAGTGTATGAATGAAAAAGTATAACGTTCCTACATCCTGAACGATAGATAATCGATGTTGAAAGGGCCATAGTAATGTCAATTTAGCAATACAATTTAAAAAGTTATAGCCCTGCAAAGAAGGTACACATCTCCATAGGCTTACAGTGGTGGCAGACTAGGTATATTGATGGGTATAACCAATGGCAGGGAATGTGTTAAAGATTCATCCAAGGGTACTATCTATCCATCCAGAACATTTGTGTGATATCTGCGTCCTAATGGCAAATTTGTTGTGCGTGAGGAGTCGGGAGATACAGTACACTCATTTGAAAATTAAGAATATCGAAGGATATGAAGTGAATCCACAATATCGCTGTTATTTTGGGGATATAGTAATAAAAAGGCATAATGATAAAATAATTTTGCAGGACAACTGTAATATGGAGTATGGAACCATTTTAATCACAAATGCTGTATATACTGTCTATATACTGTATATATTTATTCTTACCGTATATATATATATATATATATATATATATATATATATATATATACTGTGGCATATATCACCCCTCCTCTGATGGATATGTGAAGGATGGGAGATATTATTGCCACGGAAGGAGTAGAGACAATTAGGTAGCTGATTAGTACTGATAGAACACACCTGTGCATCATTAGTTCACCCACATCTCACGTGCACACACCCCAGACACACACACTACAAAGCCACTAGGTTAGTCAGAAGTAAGTTGAGTGGAGGTGAGGTTGGAGTTGTGACATAGAGAGAGAGATTGAGATATTCGGAGTTGTGTAAGGTGAGAGGTAGTGAGAGGAGAGGTGAAGGCGAGTAGGTGTTCATTGTGTACTGGATCCTTGACTGGCTGAGAATTGTGTACTGACCCTGGACCGGACGACTACCCTGAGTATTGAACAATCCCTTTTTCTGTCGGCGAGCCTGTTTTTAGTTTTTGACCATCGGACTGTATTACGACCAATCTCTTGCCTATCGAACTGGATTCTGCCTTTATTCAATAAATATTCTTATTGATTGATATTGCTCTTGTTTGGACATTCAAATTTGTTTGTATTTGAACCATGGCGAGTCTGAACCCCACCAGGCTCGTCACAGTACATACCTGCATATAATCCTTTTACATATCTGTAGATACCTATCTATCTATATCTATCCCAGTTTAAATCACCTGTACATTGTATATTACTATTGCACTTTACTGTTACATTTGCACTCTGGTTGGATGCCAAACCTCTTTTCGTTGTACTGTATTTGAAAGGGGCTGGGTCCCATTCACACACTGTATGTCCCCTCAGCCTTCACCCTAAGCCCCTCGGGGGAATCCCTAAACAGGATGTTATTTTTTCTTACGTCACAAAGTCTCGGTCCGACCCCTAAAGGATGTGGTTGACTACAGTACACACTCAACCCTCAAATCGAGGGAGGAGACTGGAGCAAGTGATCCAATCTGTTCGCTTCAACCCCAAATACCACATCTCTTCTTTTCTCTTTCTTTTGGAGGAAGGAAGGATGGAGGAAATAATGCAATGTTATGTGATTTTATGTTGAGTAAACGTATAATGTACTGCAGCTTGAGGTGTAAATGTGAGTTTTAAAGATGTTCTAAATGTACAATGATCTCTGATCTGAAATCAGTTAATAAGCAGTTAGGACTCTTTCAATGATGTGCTTATTTCACACAGTGGGGAGGGTGTCTCAGGTCAGCCTTCTGCAGCGCTCTCTACTCCCTCACACACAGTGACCCTTGTAATGACGAAAGCTTAAATGTCAAGAGTGTTCATTTGATCTGAGGGCTGAGGGTTTGAATGAAAAGCAAACAGGATCCAGCCAGGCATTCAATAAAAGCAGTACACAGGATGGACCCCCTCCCCTCTATAACCCTGAGGTCATTGAAATTATTATTATTATATAATTGTTCATTGTATTCTCTTGCCCCAGGGTGCCAGAGAAGCTAGGAACCCCACTGGGCTAAGTATGTGAGCAGAATCATTCCATAACCGCCAGGCATCAAGGCCATGTTTAGAGAAACAGACGCTGAGCTGGACAAAGGCGCCACTCTTCTGGACCAACCGCAAACATCTCCTGGCCGAGGAGGGGAGCCAGAGCCGCATATTGCAAACAGCTGACACAGCTGATGTGAGAGACAGAAAGAGAGAGAGACTGACATAGAGAAAGAGACAGAAAGAGAAAGAGAGACAGAAAGAGAGACTGACATAGAGAAAGAGAGACAGAAAGAGAGACTGACAGAGACAGAAAGAGAGAGACTGACATAGAGAAAGAGAGACAGAAAGAGAGACTGACAGAGACAGAAAGAGAGAGACTGACATAGAGAAAGAGAGACAGAGAGAGACTGACATAAAGAAAGAGGAAGACAAGTGGGATGAGAGAGACATAGAGAAAGAGGCAGACAAGTGGGATGAGAGAGAGACAGAAATAGAAAGGCAGGCATAGAGAGAGACTGACAGAGAAAGAGAGAGACAGAAAGAGAAAGGCGGACATAGAGAAAGAGAGACAGAAAGAGAGAGACTGACATAGAGAAAGAGAGAGACAGAATGAGAGACTGACATAGAGAAAGAGATAGATAGGTGGGATGAGAGAGAGACAGAGAGGAGATGGATGCTCATGTTTTAACTGTTTCGTGGAGACATTCTATGACATCAGAGACACCATTATTTTCTTTTTAATTGTTTTTATATAGTGTAGGCTAAATGAGTGGCATGTTAAAAGGCAAACAGAGAGCCACTGGACAAGACCTCTTGTTGGAACACTTTCTACTTTGTTTTGACTTGTTTTCTTTATATATGTTAATGTCACTTACCCTTAGCTGCCAGAGTTGTACCCTTCCCGCTGACTTGTTGTACAGAACTTGTAAGTCGCTTTGGATAAAAGCATCAGCTACTGTAAATGACTGAATGTAAGAAATAATGCCTTCTGGCAGCTTCAACTCAGTCAGTTCTCACACACTAACGTTACAACTGCTTGCTTCTTCATATTTTCTTCTTCTCTTTCTTTCACTTATCTGTCCATGTACCGTATATCCATCATTCTCTCTCTATATACTGTATATATCTTTTTTTTTATCTACTTTTTCTCCTCCTATTTTTCTGTATTTTTCTCCCATCCCAATTTAGTCGTTATGCCAATTCCCCCCTCCCCTTCCTGGTCATTGCGCACATTTGCCCCCCACTTGCTGGTTTAGGGAGCCCTGAAGTCTATCAGATGCTTCCTCCGATACATAGGAGACAGCCAGCAGCTTCTTTTCACCTGACAGCGAGGACTCGCGTGTAACGCGTGGGGGGATCACACTACCTTCCCCAGTTCCCTCCCTCGCTGTGCAGGCGCCCTGACTGACCTGTAGGAGTCGCTGTTTACAACGACCAGGACCCACCCCACCGGCTTTCCACCCGCTGACACTGCCAATTGTGTCAGTATGGACGACCGACCAAGCCGGAGGTACCGCGGCAGCCGGATTCGATCCCACTGTCTCTGCGGTGGTAGACAGACGCTTAGTCCGCTGCGCTACCCAGCATCCCATATACTGTATATATCTGTAACTCCTGTACCCAGGTGTACAGTAGCTGCAGGGAAGATGACACCAGGCTTGTGTCCACATAGTATATCTTCTGTATCAGAAGAGCGATGGCTGGTTGCTGGGACACGCCGATGATGACAGCAAGGCCTCAGAGGTTTTTCAACTTAAAAAGCCCCTCAGAGCAGCCGCACAAAAAAGGCAGAGTGCTTTGGGGGGGAAAAACATTAAAAATCCCCTGCCTTAGCAGAGAGAGAAAGTGATACTAGAATACATTGTTCTAGCTGAAGAGCCTGCATGAACCATAGACAAAGCTAGGAGTGATCTACTAATAGATTGCATTTATTTTCCAATAGCCACAGGAGAGCCTGGAGCGATGAGAGCGACCGGAGATACGGCACACTGTAGAGGTCTGTTGGGTCCTGGCGCCGTGGGTCCCGGGTCGGCCACATGTTCCGGCTGCTCCAGAGTCTCTGTAATCTCCTGCAGCTATAGGAACATTAATGGACTATTAATAGATCCAGTGGCGTTGCGCAATATGTCGGGGCCCCCCCGCAGGTCAGACCATGAGGCCCCGCCCACTCCCCTAAATCAATAATACATTTAGAAAATTTAGCTTTTTTTTTCGACGTGTGGGAGCAAATTCGAGACACATATTCAGTGGCAAAAAGGTGTCCCACGGTCTCCTCTATGGCCGTGCATATTTTCACGCGGATCGGAATCACAGCGCGCCCGTGGGACACTTTTCCGTTTCGGCGAGTTTATTCCACGCTTTCGGCTTTCCTTTTCTAAGCATTTTCGGGGCTACATGTGAATGAGTAAAAGTTGCGGGACGCCCAGATGTACCCACGGTAGAAAGCTCACGTGGAGCCCATAATAGGCTCACTTAATACAGCGTTTTTAAAATCACGCGAAATGTTCAGGGTCGCGAGCCGACCTTTTCCCCTCGTTTTCGATGATGGAAGTGATTTAGGAAAAGCTTCGGCACGCCGAGAGGTACCCGTGGATTTAATCTCGCGAGGATCGGGGCAATATTCGGCCCGTGGGAGCACTCGCGAACCATGAACTAAAAAATCTAAGAGGATAGTCTACAGTGGGGGCGGGGCCCCCTAAGCGGGGGGTGCGGGGGCCTCCGCTACGCCACTGAATAGATCGCTGCTAGCTTCGTCCGCGGTTCATGCAGATGTGGTCCCGTGAGCAAAGCCTTCTAACAGATATTTCTCTCTCTGATAAGACAGGGGCAATTCTAAGTGGCAAAAAAACAAGGGGGAAAATGGCTAAAAACTAGCTTAGTGTTGCAGGTCAACCTGACGTCACAAGCGTCAGTGCGTTCTATGCAACATCCGGTCATTTAGGCTTTTAGCTATTTTGCTTTTAATACATTGGAACTTTAACAAAACATAAAATCCATTTTCCCATGACCCCCACATGCAGTATAGCAAAGGAAAAAAGGCACCGGGGCTTGTCATCATGACGTGAAGGGTCCCATGTTCCCCACTCCTGAAAAAGGGTCCCATGTTCCCCGCTCCTGAAAAAGGGTCCCATGTTCCCCGCTCCTGAAAAAGGGTCCCATGTTCCCCGCTCCTGAAAAAGGGTCCCATGTTCCCCGCTCCTATAAGGGTCCCATGTTTCCCGCTCCTGAAAAAGGGTCCCATGTTCCCCGCTCCTATAAGGGTCCCATGTTTCCCGCTCCTGAAAAAGGGTCCCATGTTCCCCACTCCTGAAAAAGGTGGGGAACAAGTCCTATGTTCCCCACTCCTGAAAAAGTGTCCTATGTTCCCCGGGTTCTATGTCCCCCGCTCGCTCCCGAGAAAAGCTTCTAGATCTAGGTCTCCCTTTTTTGTAAGGGAGATATCAGACGGGAGGGGGGGGGGGGGGGCAACAACAAGGGGAACATAAGAAATGTTTTTCTTTTCAGGAGGGGGAACATAGGACCTGGGTAACATAGGGATGAAACGTATGTTGTCCATAAGCACACCTATTCACAAATTAAGCCCCAGAGTCTATTCCACTCATCAGCTTGTCTGCTAACGGTATAGCAGTGAAGCAAGCTAGCTAGCTAACATTAGCTCTACATAGCTAGCTAGTGTTAGCTCTTGTAATGAAGCAACGGGAACCGAGTGATAGTCTATACGATTTATGTCATAATAATAAAACTGATAAACATTAGCTGTAAGAGGCTAGCTAGCTGGCATTTGCTCTCATAATAAAGCAAAGGGAAGCCAAAAGCCTGCTGGCTGTGCCCATACTTATAAAGCCAACATTAGCTAGCAAACTTAGTTAACACAACTTAGACTTTCTCCTAAAGGTGCCTAAAACCACTCTAAAATCTATTTCAGTACAAAATTAGCATAGAATGACACAAGCACCCGTACTATGGATTAGGACGACTCGAGAAAAAATTAAATCACAATGGTTTTTATGAATCTCCATTGTTTTGGATCTCTAAACATTTCATGTGGAAGGTGTAAGGCTCAGTCACACAGACACCAGTATCTTTGAAACCAGGGTTTACGACTGTAGGCTAGATGGACGGGGCCATTAGTTAGTAGATGTCAACATTTTCCATAAGCTTCCGGTTTCACACTGTCCACAGGAATACACTGTATTATTTTTTAAAAGGAGTTTTAAAAAAGGGCAAGTTTCCTAAAACACATAGAACAAGCTCACAGTTTCATACCTGTGTACGTGTGGACGAGGCCTGAGAGTGCAGCTGTTCCATATTACTTGAATTGACAGAGCGGCCATTCAAGTGTCAAGTCTCCAGCGTTGGTTTGGTGCATGAGGTGATGTGTTGCGGCAAAGGCATAATTTGGATGAACATTCCAGTGGCAGTTGTGTTGCATATTCTAACTTTCTGATATGAAACAATATCAATATCAATATCAACAATATCAACGTTATCCAACATTTATCTTATTATAGGTGTATGAGGCCCTTTCTATTCATTCCAGTTCTGTGAATTCTCCATTAGACCTTTACAAACATTCAGCTTCACTCGCCCCTGGCTGCCTGCCACAAGGTGGGGGAGAGAGACCGAGAGGAGACAGAAAGGGATAGACAGAGATAGAAAAAGAGGTAGGAGGAGAGAGAAACAGAAAGAGGCGGACATAGAGAAATAGGTAGGAGGAAAAAGAAACAGGAAGGAGACAGAAAGAGAGAGAGAGACGGACATAGAGAAAGAGGCAGACAGGTATGGAGGAGAGAGACACAGAAGGAGAGAGATGGATATAGAGATAGAGGCAGACAGGTAGGAGGAGAAAGAGAGACAGACAGAGAAAGAGTCAGAGATGTAGGAGGAGAAAGAGACAGAAAGGAGACAGAAAGAGAGAGACGGACATAGAGAAAGAGGCAGACAGGTGGGATGAGAGAGAGACAGAAAGAGAGAGATGGACAGACAAGACAGAATTAAGATAAAGACAGGCGTTAGAGGAGGGCAGAGCTACCTGTATGGTTGTCACAGGTGTTGTCTTGCAGGCTGAATGTCAAAGCGCTGTATTCTCCGCTGGTATCAATCTTAGGCAGTGCAACCTGGTTTTGTGACGTGCAAGAGAAGCAAGTTTAAAGACCCATTAATTAAGTGTCATCTTATCCCTGGATGTATTGTGTGCCAAAAACATGTCATTCTTCTCTGTTTGACCCATCTTGCACTCAGGGGCATACAGTGCATATAAATTCCATCCAATGAAATACGATGAGCAAACAATCCCACTCCTCATTGTCTCATCACATAAAACTGTATTGCCATTGGTCCTCAACAACTACCCCAACAACTGTCCCAGTCCTGACCCAACGTCCGGTTTCACTCAGAAGAATGTCAAATCCCGAGGTGAAACACTCTCAGAACGCCCTTTTGTGGAGTGCTTCACATGCAAAATGACAAACACGACAGCATACAGTAATTACCTGTAAATCAGTGTCTGGCCAAGCTCAACATTTACTGAACTCCAATTCAAAAGTGCTCTATTTTATTGACTTTTACTGCATGTAATTTTCCACTGCTTTCACTTTTGACACTGTTCCTGTTCTCTACCATGCAAGTTAAAAGGGGCCTACATTGTTATTGTTACAAGGCAGCCCCCACTTTACAGCCCGCTAAAGGGATTTGATTGCGCCTTAAGAAAAAAACCTGAATGTTTTTTAAACAATCTTTTTCCTTTTTTATAAACACTCCATTTGAATGAATGAACACATTTTATTTGTATAGATTTAACTGTTCACAGGGAAGAGGACGGTGGGAGAGGAAAGGGACAAAGAAAATGAATGAAATATCATTGTCCCCCTAAAAAATGTAAAGGGGTCATCTTGACCCCTCCCAAGTTATCCTGGCTCAAACACTAACATTAGGACCTTATCTTTTCTTCTTTGCAACCAGATTGTGCAACACCTGTAACGCCTCCTCTGGAAGTCTTGCCTACTGCGAAGGGATGCAGTTGGACTAATGGACTCTTTTGCTTTTCTTTTGCTCTCAGGTCGATTTTGAGAATGAAGGTGGTGTAGTGATTGTTAATTGTACATAATTCACCCACGGAACTATTGTTAGGAACAAGAGTTCCGCCCGAACATTATAGGAGGTGGCACTTCCTGCCACCACGGGTCAGTCTTCTGCACGCAACGTAGCCGTAGCATGTTGTATTTGTGTACTGAATAAAAGCTGTTCGCTCTACCGAGCTACCGTCTCCGACTCCCATCTCTCGGCACTACACTGGTGACCCCGACATTGGTCTCGCTGAAGTATCAGGGACCGAACCGAACATGGCAAACGATGCCGTTATTATTCGATTGCCGGAGTTTTGGGAGCATTCTGCGGCGGCGTGGTTCGCGCAAACAGAGGCGCAGTTCGCCCTACGAGGGGTTGACGATGACGCCGCGAGGTATTACCACGTCGTCTCGAGCCTCGGGAGCACTACAGCGGCGAGGACGGTAGGCTTCATAACAGCTCCGCCTGCACGGAATAAATATGAGGCGTTTAAGACGCACCTACTCAGAATATTCGAGTTGTCACAGTCGGAGCGGGCCCGACGCTTGCTGGCTTTACGAGGCTTGGGGGACAGCAAGCCTTCGGAGCACATGGAGATGATGTTAAACCTGCTGGGTGCAGAACGGCCTGATTTCCTGTTTATCGAACTGTTTCTCAGGCACATGCCGCCACACGTGCAGACGGCACTTGCCAATACAGCGGCTACGGATCCCCGGGCTTTAGCAGAAGAGGCTGACCGCTTCTACCTGGCCACTCGACACTTTGCCCCAGGGCTAATAGCCTCGACATGCGGTTACACGCCGCAGGGGGGAGGGGCGAGGAAGATCAGGAGCAGCGCGGCCGCAGGCCTGTGTTATTACCACGCACGTTTCGGCGCGAGGGCGACAAGATGCCGTTCCCCTTGCACTTTCGGCATAACTCATAAACGCAGGCACCTGCGCCCAGTAGCAGCGGTGAGCGCAGGTATGTCGAACCGGCTGCTTTTCATTAGAGACACACTCTCCGGTTGCACATTCCTCTGCGACACCGGAGCTCAGAGGAGCGTCCTGCCAGCTACAAAAGAGGACATCGCCGGCAATGATAGAGGTCCACGCCTGACGACCGCCAACGATACCCCTATCCGCACCTACGGTACAAGGACCGTGGAACTGTGTTTTGGGGGCCAGCGGTTCACGTGGGACTGCATCACGGCCGACATTTCGTTCCCACTACTGGGGGCAGATTTCCTGGGTGCACACGGTCTCCTCGTGGACATTAGACATGGCCGCCTAATAAACGCACAGACACGGGCTTCGTTGGCATGTGTCCGCGATGAGGCGACATACGGCGGCCTTCTTACAGCCTTCACCGACCACGAACCCCTCACGTTTTCTGAGTCAAGACACGTCGCCGAGAAGCCCAACGTCGTCATCGGAGCTGTACAGCCGGACCTCGACTACGTCAACAGGGGCTCGGAACAGGCCTCCGACCACGACATCCAGGCCCTCGGGACTGCAGATTCCAGGCTACGCCTGGAGGACGTCGCGATTGGTCACGCGGGTCCGACGCTGCTGTGTGACCTGTCCACCGGACACCCTAGCCCACAGGCCCCTGAGGACTGGCGAAGGCTCGCCTTTGAGGTGGGGTACAACCACCACAAGGTTGAACCCGCCCACGTAGACATTTCCCAGCCCTTAGAGCTGGCCCTCTCCCCCCGCCGAGGCCGTCCGCCGCTACCCCGGGACCCGCCAACGACGGAGCCGCCGTTGGCCTCGTCGACGTCTGTGCCCCCGGGTGTCGGGGAGGACACGGGCGCTTGCGCCGCCCCTACCTCCCCGCCCCTGGCTTTCCGCACTCACCGTGGCCGGTTCATGCCCCCGGGCGCCGTGGAGGGCGCAATCGCTTGCACCGCGCCCCGGGTTGTCCGCTCACGCCGCGGCCGGGTCGTTGTCTCTCCCCGCCGTGGAGATTTTGACCATGGTTGAATTCTGGGGGGGCTTGTGTAGTGATTGTTAATTGTACATAATTCACCCACGGAACTATTGTTAGGAACAAGAGTTCCGCCCGAACATTATAGGAGGTGGCACTTCCTGCCACCACGGGTCAGTCTTCTGCACGCAACGTAGCCGTAGCATGTTGTATTTGTGTACTGAATAAAAGCTGTTCGCTCTACCGAGCTACCGTCTCCGACTCCCATCTCTCGGCACTACAGTGGTGACATTTCTCCATCTCAGCTTCTTGGTTATGTCTACTGTCTAGGTTGGCTTCTGTACCTCATGCTTGAGAGTTTGATGTTTCTACAGAGCTTCACATTAACTGGACAATGCTTGCTCTCCCTTGAGTAGTGTTGAGTGGCAGACTGCTGCACTGCTTGCAAGTAACCTTCCCTGGTTGGTCAGTTTTACTAAAGCAATCCAGTGTGTTTCCTAGTGTGTTGACGTCTTTACAGCATCTCGTGCCACTCAACAAAACTGCTAACATTATCGATAGCCAATGAAAATCTGTTATGCAAGAATAGCAGGTCTGATAAATGTTGCTTTCGTGTTTCTCTTAGACCAGGTGGAAAAATAATCAAAACATACATAAAACTCAATATTATATATATTTTTTCTTTTCTTTATATATGAATATGTTTTTTTTCATGATTTTAGGTCAGAAAAAACAGAAATCCGGTTAAAAACTGAGAAATCACATCCCTGAGTTACACTTTATTTACATATGGCAACACACAGGGCACAGAGACGTCTGCCTTTTGACTTATCTCTCAGAATCCACTGAGGTTTGTTATAGAGCTTTGTATATGTAATGCATACAAAGCCTGTTAATAGAGCAAGGCTGTTACCCTGACAAGGGGCTTCCAGGTGAGGTCCAGGTGTCTGAAGGTGTTCGGGACGCCAAGTGGATTCTCCTCTGCCTTCTGCTTCTGGCTGTCCTCCGGAGCTCTGATGTCCCAGAACATCACACAGCTCCATAGAAAGAAAGAAAGAAAGAAAGAAAGAAAGAAAGAAAGAAAGAAAGAAAGAAAGAAAGAAAGAAAGAAAGAAAGAAAGAAAGAAAGAAAGAAAGAAAGAAAGAAAGAAAGAAAGAAAGAAAGAAAGAAAGAAAGAAAGAGAGAGGCAGACAGACAGACAGATTCAGTTAGACGGTGAGAGATGGACACATGATAGCTGTGACCGCGTACCTGCATGCACACACACACAATCAACCAACCAACCAACAGAGCAAAGCTGTAGAGCTGCTAGTTGCAGCTAACAAACCTGTCCATTAAATGCAGCTGCCAATAATAATGTAGTGACCTCACTAAAATGAAGTAGATTGTCCACACTGGTATTTACGGGAGAGTAGTGCAGCTTTATTCATTACACCAACAATATGGACCGTGCCAATAAAGTGTATCAGGCTATGCTAAACTATATCCCTCACACCAAGAGAGCGTACCCTCAGGTGTAACACTCCCTAACCCCCTTAGCCCTCAGCCCTCACCCATGGGACCACCAACCACAGGGCACATTGGTGATGTCCAAAAAGGAGTCCCAAGCTTAGTGGACAATGAATGATTGACAGCTACCCCCCCCCCCCACACACACACACACACACTCAGTACCCACATGATTGGAAGTCAACATTTTCACCCTGGATCACATTGGTATAACAACCAGCTCTCTTGCTACAATCACATGGATCGGAGGGGCATGCGTGATAAACAGGCATGCAGTATTCGTACTTCACAAGGACATTCTCAGGGGTGTGCAGATCATGGTATTTTTATTGAGATTTATCACCATATGAAACCACCGTGGCGCTGGGTGCAACACAACAGTCTTCAGCACAGTGAGTCCCATGGAGAGGTAATAAAAGGATGTTTGTGGAAATTAGGGATGTGCATGATTAAATGACTACATGTTTAAATGTCGTCGTGCCTGCTAGTCGACACAGAAAATACTAGCCAGTTAAACTATTTTGATAAAACCACCAGTCAAATGAGTGAAAACAGCTGTATACCCGCCGCTGCTTCTGTTCAACACATACCTGGCTTGTCGCAGCAAGTAAGTGACCGTTATTGCACAGTTGGCCTCCACTTTGAGTCTGTTCCGCTGTAGGTCAGTCATAGACATTTTTGTAGTGTAAAAGATTGAACATGTCTCCCAGTGCTGAGTAACTTGTGTGAGAAGGTGTGGGCTGTGTGACCCGTTCTGTTTTTACATCTAGATAGAAGAGTCAGTCGCAGCCTATATTACAAACATTCAAAGTTGTCTTTCCGTCTGTTATTAGCCATGATACATTTAATACAAGTAGCCTTCTTTTAGCCTGCGAGGCTCATACAGGACGCATCAGCCATCAAAGAGGATGGGAAAGGCCAGAAGTAGGCTAATGTTATCAGGTAAGACAACGGTTTTCTCATGACAATTTACTATACTATAGCAACCATCGCCACACACTGCTCTGAATCACGACCATTTGGGTGGGTCTAAGTCTATCGGACTATCTGTCTATGCATTTCCCGGGCCCATGTGGGTTGGGGTCTGTGTTTCCAAAAAAATCTACGGGTTTGGTTTGTTTCTGGGCACTACATATCCGGGTCTTTTTGGGTCCAGGCACGACCTTTTGGACCTGTGGAGACCTAAATTGAGTGCCTGTTACACATTTTGAGAGGATTTCAAGACAAAAGATGTGTGTACGTTTGAATTCGGAAGCAGAGTTCAATAACCTTTTTGGTTTTAGAAGGTTTTGGAGAATACCAGTTTTATATTGAGGACATCATCAATATAGACATGCACGAGAGAAGGTCCTTGATTGAGACAGTATGAAGGCTGGGAGGGAGACAGAGTAGCAGAGATACAGGAGAGAAGGTTCTTGATTGAGACAGTAGGAAGGCTGAGAGGGAGACAAGAGTAGGGGAGACACAGGAGAGAAGGTTCTTTATTGAGACAGTAGGAAGGCTGAGAGGGCGACAAGAGTAGGGGAGACACAGGAGAGAAGGTTCTTTATTGAGACAGTAGGAAGGCTGAGAGGGAGACAAGAGTAGGGGAGACACAGGAGAGAAGGTTCTTTATTGAGACAGTAGGAAGGCTGAGAGGGACATATTAGGGAACAAAAAGGAGAGAACAGGTTCTGGCAGGATTTGATTCCGGGCCTGTATGATGTGGATCCAGAGGTGTGGGTCATAACCACTCCACCATCTCTGGATACAACTAAGCCTCACTACAGCACTGGGTTCCCCTATCATTATGGCCAAGGAACCATTCTCATGGTGCTTAATAGAACCTTTTGCTTTTAGAGTGTACCAGACAGTATATCACTTTTATATTAGCTGTGAGTTGACAAGACCTCATCAGCTCAATGTGCTACTTTTATTAGAAGCCTTACCAGTCAGGGGCACAGGTGACAACCTGAACGCATAAATTATTTGTGCTCTCCATTGGTACGCCCATCCTGGTCACCTAATCAGAGAGAGAGACAGAAAGAGAGAGTGAGAGTAGGAGAGAGAGATATACAGATAGATAGTTAGAGACAGACAGACAGACAGACAGACAGACAGACAGACAGACAGACAGACAGACAGACAGACAGACAGACAGACAGACAGACAGACAGACAGACAGACAGACAGACAGACAGACAGACAGACAGACAGACAGACAGACAGACAGACAGACAGACAGACAGACAGACAGACAGACAGAACAGGGAGGGAGGGAGGGAGGGGGGGAGGGGGGGAGGGAGGGAGGGAGGGATACAGACAGACAGACAGACAGACAGACAGACAGACAGACAGACAGACAGACAGACAGACAGACAGACAGACAGACAGACAGACAGACAGACAGACAGACAGACAGACAGACAGACAGACAGACAGACAGACAGACAGACAGAACAGGGAGGGAAGGAGGGATACAGACAGACAGGGATACAGACAAAGGTAAAAAGACAGCGGACACATGAGAGAGATGGTGGTGAAATCAACATGAATGCATAGGAGGTCAGGTTAGTGATATGGTGTCAGTTGCTGACAGTGGCAGGTGAACAAAGCCTCTGTGTTGATGTATGGGGTCAAAGGTCCCTCAGGCGCACTCAGATGATTGCCTCGTGTTACTTAATCCAATTGGCTGCCAGTGGTTTCACGTGAAAGCTTGATGTATGACAGGATGTAGAGACGGCAGCAGAGTTCAGAGTCAGGCTTACTTGATTTTAAATTAGTTCAGATTTTTGGACCTTAAATTGTATTAAATGCTTGCAAGCATTCGATTAAAATGTATTGTCATGAAATTAAAAGTACAGTACAATGAAAATAAGTTTGGCATCCAACCAGAGTGCAAATGTAACAGTAAAGTGAAGTAGTAATATACAATGTACAGGTGATTAAACTGGGTATAAAATATATAAATGAGTACTACTGAGTGTAGTGCTAATCAGATGTATGTACAGAGTTATAGTATGAATATGTACAGTGATAAAGGTTTAAGACAATAATGGTAGTAGTCATACTGGCCAGCAGCTTATCTAGTAAGAGGATATGTACAGATATAGATATAGTATCTACAGATATGTATGTACAGATATGCAGGTATGTACAAACAGATGTGGATCAGCTGTTTCAAAATGCTGGAGGACCTTGTTTTTGTGTTGGAAATGGGTAACCATTTGTCTGCATGTTTTTTCACATTTATATTTTGTCATTTAGCTGACGACAAGTCAGCAGGAAGGGTACAACTCTTTCAGCCGAGTAACAATGTCCATCAAACAGTGTTGAAACTTGGTGTTGCAGTGTTGAGTGCATAGTCGTAAAAACATATTAGTATAGTAGGAAGAGTGCATGATATACAGTAAGACATTTTCATTTCAGCATGTTGTGGTGCAGATTAGAACCTTTTTAGTTTCAGGACTCTGTTTGCTCCCTATCTAAAGTTTCCCAGTTCGCCTAGAACCCGGCCAGAACTCTGACGACAGGACTCAGTAAGTAAGCGAATGGGTTTGCATTGACTACACTACTGGCACATGTTTCAAACAACTAATGTCCAAAAATCTGAACTATCGCTTTAACCTCTTAAGCCTGAGCCATATTTTCAGAAGATATGTCTAAAAGTACATACCCAAGTAAATGGAAGATTGCTCCACTTCTACAAGGTCCATTTGCATGTTCTTGGTATCTAGGGACATCTATGGACCTCAGGGAATGTATTCCCAGTGTCACAAATATTGTGTCTGTTAGTATGCTTGAGTAAATAGTAATGGACCAAAGCAGAATATAAATTATTATTATTATTATTATTATTAAAAAGAAATTCCATCTTTGACGGTGAATAACACCATGCTAACATTGTCCATATGTGAATAATTGACCACTGAGCTCATTCAGCACCTTCTTGAGATCAAGTGTACAAAGAATCTAAGCAAATGAATAAAAGGCAGCTGATTTACAGGGTTTTTTGTAGATACAGTACTGAATTTTGTCATCCGGACACATACAATTTTAAATATGAATATAGAATATAGAATATCAGGCATAGAATACCTTATTATGGCAATACATCATACATCTATGGATCGGGCCAAATCTCCTCTTTCCTTTTTTTTTTCTACTTTTTCTCCCATTTTTCTATTTTTCTCCCATCCCAATTTTGTATTGTCCAATTCTACCCTCCCCTGTCTCGAACGCTGTTAGACCATGCCTCCCACAGGCCGGCTGCAATGTGGATGAAGCCTTGCATCACGTGTCCCCTCCGGTACACGAGGAGGCAGCCGTCGCATCTTTTCACCTGCACAGCGCGTAGGGTGACCAGATCCCAATAAACCAAATGTGGGACAAAGGGTATGTTTGTGAGGGACAATGTGGGACCCCCCCCCCCCCCAGTGCAGCCCCCTCCCCTTTTTTTGGTGGACTGTCCCTGTCACCTCCTTCAAGGCTCATCCGCCACTGTCCTCATTAAAATGACCACAATTTTTTTCTCTAATGGGTGTTAAGTACTCAAAATAAATAAAATGACCACCCAGACTTACAATCACTTATGATTATAGGTCTGGACCCCCAGTCTTATCACACACACGCGCGCGCGCACACGCACACACGCGCGCGCACGCGCACACGCGCGCGCACGCGCACACACATACACACACACACACACACACACACACACACACACACACACACACACACACACACACACACACACACACACACACACACACAGCTCTCCCCCCTCTCTCTTACTCTGCCCGCCACAGACTCTGGACTAACCCCCACTGACACACAAAGTAAAGTGGCAGTGTGTGTCTGTGTGTGTGAGACACACACTGCCACTTTACTTTACTGCCATTAATTAGTTTATTTATTTAGTGTACATCATATTAGTTTACTGCCATATCCATCATCTCACTGCAACTTTACTGCCATTATTGTATTTTACTGCCATTATTTATTATTCATACTTACTATGTACCATAGCTGTTGCACTAAGTTCTCGTTTACCTCTATTTACATTCACTCATACATTCTCTTTTTTTAGCTACTGTCTACATTGTTTATAGTCCTGTATACTGTCCATATGTTACTTTATGTTTATAGTGTACTATGTTACTTTATGTTTATAGTGTACTATATATGTTACTTTATGTTTATATTAGATCTTGTTCTTTATATACACTGACTGTGGGACGGGGGAAATGCAATAAAATTTCTCTGTATATCTTGCACATTACGAGAGGTGACAATAAAGCTGACTTTGACTTTTGACTAACAAAGGTAACTCACCAAAACAACTCACACGTCCAGGGATTCACACTGGCACTGCAGTGATGAGAGCAGGAACAGTAATGGCACAATAATAAAGTACAGAATACAATTATCTTCCACCTGCACTGATTTGTGCGGGGGGTGGTTACCGGTTACATGAACGGCTACTCGCATCTTATTTATTGTTATCATTAATTTTCAATCTAAACCCTTTGGGATTGCGTTCCCATTTTCAAACTTGGATCAAGCGCTATTCTCTCGTGCTGAGCAGCGGAGATACTGTAACAGCAGCGCGTGGAACTAATCTGATCCGTAGCGCATGTGTATCCCTTGCCTAGTTGCCTGGGTTTGTTGCGCCAGGCTTGTGAAACAGACCCTCTGCGCGCAACAGCGTTGGGACTTGTTGTCATGTCGCCTGGATGCCCAGGATGCGGTGTCACTCGCGGTCAGATACTAGTAACGTTACGCGACGCATAGAGGTTCTTCACATTGGCTGGGGGGGGGGGGGGGGGGGGGGGACACGTTAGCGCGGATGACAACCAATCATGCGGGACATGGTCTCAATTTGCGTGACGCGTGAAAAGAGACAGAAATGCTGTACAATCACGCGCAATGCGTGACGTCTGGTCACCCTAACAGCGCGATCTCTCAGCGGCGGGGGTCTGCGTGGGAAGGACACGCCGCACCCGTTGCTTCCTGATTCTGCTGCGCAGGCGCACCAACCGACCTGTAGGAGTCGCTGTCCACAACGTCCGATCCCCACCCACCAGCTTCCCACCCCTAACACTGCCAATTGTGTTAGTATGAACGACCAGCCAAGCTGGTAGCAATGCCGAGAGCTGGGCTCGAACCCAGCATCTCCTGCATTAGTGGCGAGCGCCTTGCCCACTGCGCCACTTAGCCGCCCCCAAATCTCCTCTTTCCAATGGCAAAGTTAAATCTGGATTTAGTACCACCCAGCACCCATTACAGGGCAGCAAAGACCGTGAATGAAATCTACTTTAAGTACAGTTACTTTTGTATAATGTTCGACCCGTGAGATATGATCACGAAAGTGTGTGTGTGTGTGTGTGTGTGTGTGTGTGTGTGTGTGTGTGTGTGTGTGTGTGTGTGTGTGTGTGTGGTGTGTGTGTGTGTGTGTGTGTGTGTGTGTGTGTGTGTGTGTGTGTGTGTGTGTGTGTGTGTGTGTGTGTGTGTGTGTGTGTGTGTGTGTGTGTGTGTAAAATCTTTCAAATAAGGGATGAAAATAATAATTTAAAGGGGCTTTAAAATGCTGACTGGACTGCAAACTCCTGAGTTATAATTCCACAATTGGATGGAAAAATCATTAGGGTGATAAGGGCCCTGACCCTTTTAGCTTATTGCTTTGTGTGTGTGTGTGTGTGTGTGTGTGTGTGTGTGTGTGTGTGTGTGTGTGTGTGTGTGTGTGTGTGTGTGTGTGTGTGTGTGTGTGTGTGTGTGTGTGTGTGAGTGTGTGTGTGTGTGTGTGTGTGTGTGTGTGTGTCTGTGTGTGTGTGTGTGTGTGTGTGTGTGTCTGTGTGTGTGTGTGTGTGTGTGTGTGTGTGTGTGTGTGTGTGTGTGTGTGTGTGTGTGTGTGTGTGTGTGTGTGTGTGTGTGTGTGTGTGTGTGTGTGTATGTGTGTGTGTGTGTGTGTGTAAATTAGGTGTGAAAGTTTAAAAGCCTGTGCTTTGTGTAGTGCCGTCTTTTGGTATGTTGGTGACTTTGTCCCAAATGTTTAGTGTTTGATCGCGATAAGATAAGACTAAGTGACACTGAAGAATGAATTACCAAGGATGTGAAAGCATTACTATGTATTCAATGAAATGCAAATCACTTTGTTGTGTTTATCTTTTGATAGCGAGAGAGAGACCTATCGCTGAATACCGTAACTGTAGCTACAGTTCCAGCTTTAAAGTTGGACCAAATTGCTCTTTAGATAACGTTAACCATTAGGGCATCACATTATTAATTTGACTATTTGTTTGTTCTATTGAGACTCAACACCTTTTTAGTTTGAGAGGGAGCGTTCACTTCAGACGTGAATATCTGTGTAAGTAATCCAGAAGTGATCTGATCTGCTCATGCATATTCACTGCCACGTTGAATTCTGAATTCAATCGATGCTGCATGATGATGGCCCTGCTCCACTACAGCCCTGCTCCACTACAGCCCTGCTCCACTACAGCCCTGCTCCACTACATTTACATTTAGTCATTTAGCTGACGCTTTTATCCAAAGCGACTTACAAGTTCTGTACGACAAGTCATCAGGAAGGGCACAACTCTATCAGCTGAGTAACAATGTTCATCAAAGTGTTGAGTGCTAAATTACTCAATAATCAACTAGGCTGCAGTAAAAAACTTAAAACCAGGTTCTCAAACATAAACATAAAGATGGACAACACGCTCATCACAGACCAGCTGGATGTAGCCAATTACTTAAACATCTTCTTCACAAACATAGCCACAACACTGGTAAACAAACTACCCTCCCACTCAGGGCATTATGGGGTAGAGCACATAGTAGCATACTACAAAAACCTAGGGGTCCGCAAAGACGACTTCAAACTAGAAATGGTAACAACCGATGAGGTACTCAAAAAACTGAGCGCCCTCCAACCTAACAAGGCCACAGGCAGTGGCCATGACAACATCCCCTCCAAATTCCTCAGAGACTCAACAGCCGCCATCACCCCAGTCATCACACACATAGTAAACCTCTCCATAAAACAGGGACACGTCCCCAAGGACTTCAAAATTGCGAGAGTGACCCCTCTGCACAAAAAGGGCAGCAAATTAGACCCAGGCAACTACCGCCCTGTTTCTATTCTTACCTCCATCTCGAAAGTCATGGAGAAAATAGTCTACGAACAGGTCGTAAAGTACCTGGCGGAAAAAAATCTAATCTACGAATTACAATCTGGCTTCAGAACATCCCACTCCACTGACACATGCCTTCTCTATTTGAACAACCACATCAAACAAGAGGTGGACGTGGGCAAATACTGCGGCATGGTCATGCTGGACCTACAAAAGGCCTTCGACACGGTCAATCACTCCATTCTGATTGACAACCAAAGCAATTGGTTTTGATTGTTTATCAGTGAGCTGGATGCAATCCTACCTTGAGGGGAGAGAACAGATGGTGGAGGTAAACGGTACTCTATCCCCCCCTCTCACAGTGAGCTGTGGTGTTCCACAAGGAAGCATACTAGGACCGCTACTGTTCCTAATTTATGCAAATGGCATGTCGTCAGCTTGTGACTGCAACTTGTTCTTGTTCGCGGACGACTCAGCCCTGCTGGTCTCTGACAAGAACAAGTTACAGGTTGAAAAAAACCTCAGCTCTGAACTCGGCAGAATCTGCACCTGGCTCGCTGATAACAAACGATCATTACACCTGGGTAAAACAGAGTCCATTCTCTTCGGATCAAATAACAAACTCAGCAAGACCGACGGCTTCTCAGTTACAGTGGGTGATAATATTGTCACAAGGACAGATGAAATTACATACCTAGGTTCCATCCTAGAGGGAAATATTTCCTGTGACAAAATGGCATCCAAGGTAATAAAAAAAAGTCAACCAACGAACTAGATTCTTGTACCGGATCTCCTCTCTGGTAAACAAGAATACCCTGAAGACTCTGGCAGGAGCACTCATTCAAGGGTACTACGACTGTAACTGAGGGGTACAATTCCCTGACTGTATTGATAAGTATGGTATCATTAAACCACTACCGCTTTATGTACTTTAATTACTGGCCATACAGTACACGATATATGAATATGATGAACACTTCCCACAATGAAATCGGTTCCAGTCAAAGGTATTAATCAAGTATTTAATGGAGCAAAAGGTACATAGGATACTTTACATTATTCTTTGAATGCACTTGTAAGGCAAAGGAGTATGCGTAGGCAAATCAATAACGAATGTCCATTCTCTGGTTACGCAGGAGGTAATTATACAACCTGAATCTTAGGGAATTATATCTATGGTACACTAGTAATAGCGGGAGATACTGGAAGGGGTTCCCACTGGTTGTAAGCCAGCAAGGGGGTAGAAGATCTGTCGGTAGTAGGACGTCTGGTCAACGATGACTAGGGAGACTTCAGGTACAGAAGCCGGTGCAGTAGTCTCTTGATCCACAGACGAATACAGCTTGGTTCTCTTGTAGACTGTAGCTCTACAGTGAAGAAAGCTAGGCGGCCTCAGGCTCTCTGAGCGCCGACTCGACTTGACTCCTCTCGGGGTAAATCCAACACGTGCAGGCGTCGGCGATTATCCGCTCCATAAATCATAGGACCAAAGCAAATATATTCCAGCCGCAAAGGCTATGCAGTCGTCAGGTAGATTAATCCAGTGTACATGTCCATACGGTTCTCGCCTAGGTCTCCTCGGGTGAAGGCGCCATGCGGTCGGCCCAGCCTGGATAAGAACTCTAGCTAATACGAGAAAGCGTTGGAGATACTGGTCACTATAGAATTCTAACCGCACGATACACTATACACAAATAGACTATTAAAGACTCAATAGAAATATGTCGCACTCGACGGTATAGCGCCAAACTCTGACAATTCAGTTATTAATTCGCACGCGGTCTCGATGCTCTACTCTGAGGCCAAACAGGCCATACTTCACCGCACGTTGTATCGTGGGTGAGGCTTCAACTTATCGGTAACATGCTAAGTGCACGAAGGGTACGGAGGTAAGGGGCTAAGGGTCTTCTACATTCACCTGCGCCGTATTTATACGCACGGTGCACAAATAGTGCCACTCTCATTTCTGTCGCCGTATCCCTGGGCAGGGCCGGGCAAGTACAGACATGTCGTGTCGGTGACTTTGAACTTGGCTCCGGGGGCCGGTCCCTGGCGCCGGTGGACCGCTGTCCAATAGGAGAATGAACTATTATGGGCTGGACTAAAGGGATATTCCGTGTATATGTACAAGAAATATACAAGGGATATCAAACGATATACAAATACTATGCAATATATATCAATAAATAAATATATATATTCGGTTTAATCTGATCCTTCGTAACAGCCGCCCCCTAATTAGTCCCACCTAATTAGCTAAGCAGAGACAGATTAACCGCACTGTCCTCTACTCAATGTCTGTTGTGAGGGTCAGTCAGTTCACAAAGTCATGGGGTCATGGTCGTCATCGATAGTATCGGGGAGCCTTGGCAGTTCTATTAGCCTCGCCACGGGTCGGGTGTAGGTCCGCCCTTGGACGAGCACTTCAGCTGCTCGGACCTTTCCGTCGGCACCGGTGATCACTTTGCTTACACGGCCAGCCGGCCACATAGCTCGGGGTAGTGACTGGTCGATAATCATGACGACTGTTCCTTCTGTCAAATTGTCTCTCTCTTTTACCCATTTCTGGCGGGTCTGTAGAGACGGTAGGTAGTGGAGTAGGAAGCTGTTCCAAAACTTGTCAGCCAATACTTGACTGTACCTCCACATTCTTCGGCCGTTCGCTTCTTCAGGCCTGTACATTGTCTGGGGTAGCGCGGGGTCCAGCCGCGCCATCAAGAGTGTGTTGGGGGTGACTGGGTCGACATCTGCTACATCACTTGAGACGTAACCGAGGGGCTTTGAGTTCAATACTCCCTCGATCTCCGTGAGGACTGTCATTAAGACTTCTTCCGCCACGGTCTGGGCCCCAAGCACGGCGTACAGGGCTGTCTTTATTGAACGTACTTCTCGTTCCCAAGTTCCACCGAAGTGAGGTGCGTTCGGGGGATTAAACTGGAAGTCAATCTGGGATGGAGCGAGGTGGGTCTTAAGTTCTGGGCCCATAGCTTGGAAGCTCTCTCTCAGCTCTCTTTCTCCGCCTTTGAAGTTTGTCCCGTGATCAGACAACAATATGGACGGTTTGCCTTTCCGCGATGTGAATCTTCGGAAGGCCATAAGGAATGAGTCTGTGCTCATGGTTGGAAGGAGTTCTATATGTATCGCTCGGGTGGTCATGCATTTGAATACAATACCCCACCGCTTCTCGGTTCCTCTTCCTTTCTTTATATACAGCGGGCCGAAACAGTCCATACCGGTGGAGTGAAAAGGCTTGTCGCCGAGTCGGAGGCGACAGGGAGGTAGGTCAGCCATCCGGGGTATACTGGGCTGCGCTCGCCACTTACGACAGTCTAGACAGGTTCGCTGGAAGCGCCGCACTGCTTCTCTCCCTTGCAGTATCCAATAACGACGTCTGATCTCCGCGAAGACTCTCTCTGCCCCTGCGTGGTGCACATCCTCGTCGTATTTCTTTATGATCAGCTCTGTGACCTTGTGTCGGCTGTTCAAGACTATCGGGTACTCGACGTCATCCGGTAAGTCTGGGGCTCTCCGCAGACGACCACCCACTCTGATGAGACTATGGGCGTCGCTCTCGGGGGCTAGGTGGAGCAGTCTGCTGTCTGATGGGACGGGCTTTGCTCCCTGTAGACAGTCTAGCTCATCGGGGAACGAGTCTCTCTGGGCTCGTTGTAGTAGAAGAAGTTCTGCTTCTTCGTAGTCAGCTGCTGAAATGTCAGTAGTGGGCTGAACCTCTGGGTGGTGCCACAGGAATGTCTTTAGCTGCGCACTCTCTAGGGTGAGGCAATCGTCTATGTCGGGGTCTGTGGAGACGAGTGTGTTCAATCCACAGAACACAGATTTCTTGTTTTCGGCCTCCTCTTTACTCGCCTCCCGTGGGGTGGGTGTAGGCCACTCTTCTTCCGGGAGCTTGAGAAACTCTGGTCCGTCACTGTATGGGTTGTGACGGGTGAGGTCATCCAGGGACATTCCCCGGGTGATGACGTCAGCTGGGTTGTGTTTTGTGTCCACATACCTCCAGCTTGCTACTTCTGTTAACTCTTGAATCTCTGTGACTCTGACCCCCACGAAGACCTTGTATCTGCACGAATCAGACCGGATCCATGTGAGTACTGTCGTGGAGTCTGACCACAAGATTGTTCTTTGCACCGGAATGGTGAGTTCACGTTGGATTAACGTGGCGAGGTGCGCTCCTGCTAGGGCTGCGCAGAGCTCTAGACGCGGGATAGATTGTTGCTTTCGTGGGGCTATTCTTGAGCGGGCCAGGATGAAAGCAGTATGTATTTCTCCTCCCTCCTCTCGGGCACGCAAGTAGGCCACCGAGCCGTAGGCTACTTCGGAGGCGTCGCTGAAGACGTGCAGGTCCATCTGGCACGTCTCCGGCCTCACTGTGGGTGGGAAGTAGCTGCGGCGTATGTTAACACCTGGGAGTGAGCTGAGTTCCGTCTCCCACTCTCTCCATGTGGATGCAAGGTGTTCGGGTATGGGGTCGTCCCAGCCCTGGTCCTTGTCCCATAACGCTCTCACAATCATCTTTGCCCTGGTGGTGTAAGGTAGAATACATCCCAACGGGTCATATTGTCTGGCGAGTGTTCTGTATACACTCCGTCTGGTGGTCGGTAGTGCAGTCGACCTTCCCTGCTCCTTGGTCAGGGGTGTGTGTTTATAATGGAGCGAGTCTGTTTTGAAGCGCCAGACTAGTCCTAATGTCATTTCTTGGGCTTCTCCTGGGATGGTCGCCATCCAGGTCTCGCTGCTTGCTGCCTTGTCCTCTGGGGAGAGGCTGCGCAATACTTGCGGGTCGCTGCTGGCCCACTGCCTGAGATCAAAGCCGCCTTTGATCAGGGAGGCGCGGCGCTTGAGTAGAAGGGCCTCGGCTTCTTCTGGCGTCGAGACGCTTTGCAGACAGTTGTCCACGTAGAAACTATTTTCTACACTTTTTCGGACCTCTTCATCAGCTGCTGGGTCCTCTGCGACGTGTTTTTGCAGTGCAAACGTAGCACAGCGTGGGCTGCATGTGGTTCCGAAAGGGAGGACTTCCCATTGATAGATGGCTGGTTGCTCATCCCCGATCCTCTCTCTCCATAGGAACCGCAGCAGGAGCTTGTCCTCCTCCACTAGTCTCACCTGCAGGAACATCCCTTTGATGTCGCCGCTGATGGCCACCTTGTCCTGGCGGAAACGTAGTAACACGCCTAGTAGGGAGGGGCCGAGTGTTGGGCCGGGCAAGAGCTCTTTATTCAGATTTTGTGATCCGATCTGGTAGCTGCAGTTGAACACAATACGATCCTTGCCGTTGTGGTGGACTTTGTGGCGCGGCACGTACCATGATTCGGTCGTCTGATCGGCCTCTTTAATGTCAATTTTCTTTATGTGTCCCGCTGTGATTAGCTTGTTAATCTCAGCGCGGTACACAGTCTCTTGAGCGGGGTCTCTGGCTAGGCGCCGCTCTGTGTTCAATAGATACCGCTCCGTCGCTTCTTTTGGGGCGTGGAAGGTGGGCATACCCTCTCGCCTCAAGAGTGGAGTTGCGTATCTCATCACTCCGTTGACTTTGACTCTCTTTGTCCTTTGCTCGAGGAGTGCTATGGCGTAAATGTCTTCCTTGGAACGAATGTCTTTCTTTTCGTTCTTAAAGGGCATTGTCTCTAGTGTCCATAGCCTCTCGACATGCTGTAGGAGGGTGGTGTCTTCTTCTGTCACTCTGGAGTGGAGGCAGCTAGTGGCTGCTGTTCGGTTAAGAGACTTAGCGAGGGGGCCTTGTAATGTCCATCCTAGGCGGGTCTCGACTGCTGCAGGACAGCCTCTGGGCCCTGTGTGGACCCGGTCTATCGGGACTATGAGGTCTGCATGGTCGGAGCCTATCAGCAGGGTCGGGGTGGCACCGTCTATGAGCGGTATAGGTAGTTGACGCAGGTGCACATATTTATCCATCAGCTTGGCGATGGGGTAGGTGTACTGCGACAGGCCTATTTCTTGGCTGGTGAAAGCATTAGTAATCCTATACCGTCTCTCTGGCTGCCCGCTTGCTGCGATAGTGAAGGAGACATTCTCGCCCTTTATCGTCTTTAGATCTCTTCTTATTGTCCGAATCGTCATCTGGTTTTCGCTCCCCCGCAGCCCCAGCTGGGCCGCAGCGGATGCGAGGAGAAGGGTCTTCTCTGACCCGTCGTCAAGGACGGCGTAAGTGTCCATGACCTTGTCTTGGTAACTCAGTGTTACGCGGACCACCTTTAAGAGCACTCGGGCGCCCCCGCTGCTGGCGGGGTCAATGTACATAACACTTGCCTTTGTGCTGCTTGAGGGTGCGGGCTTTCTTCTGTTACTGTCGTGTAGGACATCTAGGTGGGCTCCGTCACACCGACTACACCTCTTCTTTAAGCGGCACTCGGCTGCCATGTGACTGCGCGCACATCGGTAACAGCGTCGGTTGGACTTTATCCATTGACCCACTTCGTCGGCGGTCATCTTCTTGAATGTGTCACATTGTGACAACCAGTGTTCTTTCTCGCAGTACGGGCACACCATCTTCCACTTCTCTTTCATCGAGGGGGTACTGTGGTTCTTGCTGCTCGGTACTGGTTCTGATTGGTGCATGACAGTCACCAATCTTCGGCCATCGTTTGCTCTCCTAGGTCCCTCTCTGGAGCTTGGTGTGCTCCGCACGAACGTATCCAATCACAGGCTGCTGACTTCTCTCGCCAGGAAGTCGGCTAGGTCTAGGAGGGATGGCTCGGGACCGTTAGGATCACGGTGGTCTCTTTGCCGCCTGAAGCGCTCTTGTCGGGCGGGCGGAAGCTTCTCTAAAATCCTCTCGACATTAGAGTTTGCGTATAGTTCGTGCATACCCTTTTCTCGTTGCGCCCCCAGCATCCCTACCAGGGATTGTACCTTGATAGACAGGTCGTCTAGTGAGCGATTGTCTGTTGCTGGGGGTAGGCGGTCAATATGCCTTATCTCTTGTATTACGTAGTCCCATATGCGTCCATATCTTTGGTCGAGTGCTGCTAGAGCCGCTGTGTATGGGGTAGTAGAGGTGGCATAGGCCAGCGCTATATTGTGCGCTCGGGGCACCTTGAGGTGCTTCAATAGGATAGCATACTTGTGGCGTTCATCAGCTACATCAGCCATCATTGTCTCTAAGCACATCCGTAGCTCCGTGTACTGTGCTCTGTTCTCATGGGTGAAGTCTGGAAACGTCGGTGTGCCAATGTATGATGCCATGGATGGCTGGCACATCGGTGAGCGTTGGAAGAGAGGCCTCCTAGGCGAGTCTCCTCTTACGCCTCTTGGTGGGCTGGTACCTGCTGGGTACCATGGCCCGCGTATCCAGGTGCTATTCCTCGGGGCTGGTCGTGCGTCAATCTCACCCGTGAATTGAGTCGGGGGTCTGTAACGCAGAGCCGCGGGGGTAGAGCCTGGGCTGTACTGGACCTCCTGGTCCTGTGGAGTACTGTGCTGCTGTCGGGCTTGACTCTCCTCCTCTCCCTCTTCTTCTTCCTCTGTCAGGTCCTCTAGATCCTGTAGTCGTCTATTTAGCCTCTCCGCGGTGTATACCGTTCCTTCCTTGTAGCTGGGTCTCACTGGGACCGGTCGGGGAAGGAGTTCGGAGGGGGGTATAGGCTCTCTCTGGTGGTCGGGCTCAGGGTCGCTTAATCGGTTAGGGGAGGGTGCCCTTGACCCGTGTCTTGACGAGGCCCTGGAACCCCGTGCGGAGGGGGGGGGTGTTGCCCTGGCGATCAGCTGCGCCATTAGCTGCGCTTGTAATCGGTCGCGCTCGGCTTCGCGCTTGGTGAGAGCGATGTCGCGCTCTGCTTCTCTTTGGGCACCGGCAGCGGCGCGCTGGGCTTCGGCGGCGGCGCGCTGGGCTTCGGCGTGGTCTCTTACCATATTCTCTTCCGTCTGAAGGCGTCTAATCTCTAGACGTATACGATCTTCGTCGCTCCGTTGCTGCGCTTGGAGGCGTTCTCTTTCCATGGAAGAATGTTCGCGCTCACTAAGCGTCTGTGCTTGGAGTCGATCGCGCTCTGTTGAGGCTGCTAGGCTGGCGAGGAACGCCTGTGCCAGCATATTGTCCGCCTCGCTGGGGGAAGACGCTGGTTGAGGTGATCCGCTCCTGGCAGTACTCGTTGGAGATGCGTTCTCCTGCGGGGAGTCCTGGAGCTCTATCTCCTGGGCGCTCTCCTCTTCTTGTACCGGGCAGAGTTCCATCTCTGGAGGGTTGTCTTTCTCCTGGAGCTCTCCGGGGACTACTTCTTCGGTCTTGGCGGGGGGTAAAGTCGTGTCAGTTCCCTCCTGGTCCCTACCGTGAGCTTGGTCAGTTACATTAGAACCCACTAGGGCCTCTGTTGGCGGGGTAGCCTGGTTGATAGGGTCGGACATAATTTTACTTTCTACTTTTTCCGCGTTTACCGTCTGTAGAAGGCTAGGTAGTATACTGGCAACGTAATCCTCTAAGTACTGAGGTGGCTGCCGTCTACGCTGCGGGCGATCTACTTTAGGAGGACCGTTTTGTGGAGTGTTCATCATAGGCCATTTCAATATTAATACCACTATATTAATATTACACTAGTTATTCTCCGGCTCGAAGGACCAATTGTAACTGAGGGGTACAATTCCCTGACTGTATTGATAAGTATGGTATCATTAAACCACTACCGCTTTATGTACTTTAATTACTGGCCATACAGTACACGATATATGAATATGATGAACACTTCCCACAATGAAATCGGTTCCAGTCAAAGGTATTAATCAAGTATTTAATGGAGCAAAAGGTACATAGGATACTTTACATTATTCTTTGAATGCACTTGTAAGGCAAAGGAGTATGCGTAGGCAAATCAATAACGAATGTCCATTCTCTGGTTACGCAGGAGGTAATTATACAACCTGAATCTTAGGGAATTATATCTATGGTACACTAGTAATAGCGGGAGATACTGGAAGGGGTTCCCACTGGTTGTAAGCCAGCAAGGGGGTAGAAGATCTGTCGGTAGTAGGACGTCTGGTCAACGATGACTAGGGAGACTTCAGGTACAGAAGCCGGTGCAGTAGTCTCTTGATCCACAGACGAATACAGCTTGGTTCTCTTGTAGACTGTAGCTCTACAGTGAAGAAAGCTAGGCGGCCTCAGGCTCTCTGAGCGCCGACTCGACTTGACTCCTCTCGGGGTAAATCCAACACGTGCAGGCGTCGGCGATTATCCGCTCCATAAATCATAGGACCAAAGCAAATATATTCCAGCCGCAAAGGCTATGCAGTCGTCGGGTAGATTAATCCAGTGTACATGTCCATACGGTTCTCGCCTAGGTCTCCTCGGGTGAAGGCGCCATGCGGTCGGCCCAGCCTGGATAAGAACTCTAGCTAATACGAGAAAGCGTTGGAGATACTGGTCACTATAGAATTCTAACCGCACGATACACTATACACAAATAGACTATTAAAGACTCAATAGAAATATGTCGCACTCGACGGTATAGCGCCAAACTCTGACAATTCAGTTATTAATTCGCACGCGGTCTCGATGCTCTACTCTGAGGCCAAACAGGCCATACTTCACCGCACGTTGTATCGTGGGTGAGGCTTCAACTTATCGGTAACATGCTAAGTGCACGAAGGGTACGGAGGTAAGGGGCTAAGGGTCTTCTACATTCACCTGCGCCGTATTTATACGCACGGTGCACAAATAGTGCCACTCTCATTTCTGTCGCCGTATCCCTGGGCAGGGCCGGGCAAGTACAGACATGTCGTGTCGGTGACTTTGAACTTGGCTCCGGGGGCCGGTCCCTGGCGCCGGTGGACCGCTGTCCAATAGGAGAATGAACTATTATGGGCTGGACTAAAGGGATATTCCGTGTATATGTACAAGGAATATACAAGGGATATCAAACGATATACAAATACTATGCAATATATATCAATAAATAAATATATATATTCGGTTTAATCTGATCCTTCGTAACAACGACTATGCTTGCACCTCATGGTACCAAAGCACCTCAAAGGCGCTAAAAACAAGATTACAAACATCACAAAACAAACTGGTCAGACTTCTACTTGACCTTACCCCTAGAACCCACCTCACCCCTGCCCACTTTGACAACCTAGGATGGCTTAGAGTAGACGACAGAGTACAGTAACTTGCAATGGGCCTGGTCTACAAGATACACTATACGACTAAGGTACCCATGTACATGTCAAAATACTTCCCAAAGGTCAGTGAATACCACGACCACAACACCAGAGGAAGCTCAACAAATCATGTTAAACCCAGATTCGGCTCAAACAAGGGACTAAACACGTTTTCGCAATTATGCCACATGAATGTGGAACGCCCAACCCAGAGCTGTAAAGGAATGTGAATCCCTACCCACATTCAAAACCGCTCTTAAAGAGCACCTACGGGAGGCTGCAATTCGAAACTGGCCACCGTAAATGTCCAAACCCCCCCACCCCCACCCCCTCCTAATAGACAGTCTCCTCCCCACCGCATGTATATATTCTCTCCCCACCGTATGTATATTTCTCTCCCACCTACCCACCCCCTCCTAATGTACAGTCTCCTCCCCACCGTATGTATATATTCTCTCCCCACCATATGTATATTTCTCTCCCACCCACCCACCCCCTCCTAATGTACAGTCCCCTCCCCATAATATGTATATACTCTGTCAGGATCTATGGGTAACAGTACTGTATATTTGCATATCGTATATGTCACAAATGTAACAGTACTAAATACCTGTATGTCATGTATGTCCCTATGCCATAAATGTCATGTATGTTGTGTATGTCATAAATGTCACTATGAATTGAAAATGGGGGACCCTGATGTAAACAAGACAAACGTCTTTCTCTGGTCTGCATCCCCTTAACAATTGTGTGTATTGAGCCGTACTGTATTGTACCCATTCTGCAATCTGTTAAATAAAGTTTTCATTAATTCATTCATTCATTCACAGTGTAGGTTAGTTTATTAGGACACGTGCATGACAGTGAGGTTAGGTAGGGTTAGAGCCCTGCTCCACTACAGCCCTGCTCCACTACAGTCCTGCTCCTCTACAGTCCTGCTCCACTACAGTCCTGCTCCTCTACAGTCCTGCTCCACTACAGTCCTGCTCCTCTACAGCCCTGCTCCTCTACAGTCCTGCTCCACTACAGTCCTGCTCCTCTACAGTCCTGCTCCACTACAGTCCTGCTCCTCTACAGTCCTGCTCCACTACAGTCCTGCTCCTCTACAGCCCTGCTCCTCTACAGTCCTGCTCCACTACAGTCCTGCTCCACTACAGTCCTGCTCCACTACAGCCCTGCTCCACTACAGCCCTGCTCCTCTACAGTCCTGCTCCTCTACAGTCCTGCTCCTCTACAGTCCTGCTCCACTACAGTCCTGCTCCACTACAGTCCTGCTCCACTACAGCCCTGCTCCACTACAGTCCTGCTCCACTACAGCCCTGCTCCTCTACAGTCCTGCTCCTCTACAGCCCTGCTCCTCTACAGTCCTGCTCCACTACAGCCCTGCTCCACTACAGCCCTGCTCCTCTACAGTCCTGCTCCACTACAGTCCTGCTCCACTACAGTCCTGCTCCACTACAGTCCTGCTCCTCTACAGTCCTGCTCCTCTACAGTCCTGCTCCACTACAGTCCTGCTCCACTACAGTCCTGCTCCTCTACAGTCCTGCTCCTCTACAGCCCTGCTCCTCTACAGTCCTGCTCCACTACAGTCCTGCTCCGCTACAGCTAGTCCTGCTCCACTACAGTCCTGCTCCTCTACAGTCCTGCTCCTCTACAGTCCTGCTCCACTACAGTCCTGCTCCACTACAGCCCTGCTCCTCTACAGTCCTGCTCCTCTACAGTCCTGCTCCATTACAGTCCTGCTCCACTACAGTCCTGCTCCTCTACAGTCCTGCTCCGCTACAGCTAGTCCTGCTCCACTACAGCCCTGCTCCACTACAGTCCTGCTCCACTACAGCCCTGCTCCTCTACAGTCCTGCTCCACTACAGCCCTGCTCCACTACAGTCCTGCTCCTCTACAGTCCTGCTCCTCTACAGTCCTGCTCCACTACAGTCCTGCTCCTCTACAGTCCTGCTCCACTACAGTCCTGCTCCTCTACAGTCCTGCTCCTCTACAGCCCTGCTCCACTACAGCTAGTCCTGCTCCACTACAGTCCTGCTCCGCTACAGTCCTGCTCCACTACAGTCCTGCTCCTCTACAGTCCTGCTCCACTACAGTCCTGCTCCACTACAGTCCTGCTCCTCTACAGTCCTGCTCCACTACAGTCCTGCTCCACTACAGCCCTGCTCCACTACAGTCCTGCTCCTCTACAGTCCTGCTCCACTACAGCCCTGCTCCACTACAGTCCTGCTCCACTACAGTCCTGCTCCTCTACAGTCCTGCTCCACTACAGTCCTGCTCCTCTACAGTCCTGCTCCTCTACAGTCCTGCTCCACTACAGCCCTGCTCCTCTACAGTCCTGCTCCTCTACAGTCCTGCTCCTCTACAGTCCTGCTCCACTACAGTCCTGCTCCTCTACAGTCCTGCTCCTCTACAGTCCTGCTCCACTACAGTCCTGCTCCACTACAGTCCTGCTCCACTACAGCTAGTCCTGCTCCACTACAGTCCTGCTCCTCTACAGCCCTGCTCCACTACAGCTAGTCCTGCTCCACTACAGTCCTGCTCCGCTACAGTCCTGCTCCACTACAGTCCTGCTCCACTACAGTCCTGCTCCTCTACAGCCCTGCTCCACTACAGTCCTGCTCCACTACAGTCCTGCTCCTCTACAGTCCTGCTCCTCTACAGTCCTGCTCCACTACAGTCCTGCTCCACTACAGTCCTGCTCCACTACAGTCCTGCTCCACTACAGTCCTGCTCCTCTACAGCCCTGCTCCACTACAGTCCTGCTCCACTACAGCCCTGCTCCACTACAGTCCTGCTCCTCTACAGCCCTGCTCCACTACAGTCCTGCTCCACTACAGCCCTGCTCCTCTACAGCTACAGCCCTGCTCCAGCATCCATGGAGGAACGCTGGCAGGGGCTCTACTGTCCGTGTCCAAGGGCATAGGTTTGGTTTCAACATGGGGGGGGGGGGGGGGGGGGGGGGGGGGGGCACTTTAAGCACATATGAATAATATGAAAGATAACCCCCTCTCCAAAAGAGCTAAACAATTTGAGGTCAAAACATTTATATATCCTTCTTACCTGTAACTATATATCAAGCAACAATTTCAGAGACCCCTACAGCAGTGATTCCCAACCTGGGGTCCGCCAGGGGGCGCAGGGGGTCCGCCAGACCACAGATGATTTGAGGTATTTTTTTTTTATTTTTTTTTTTTTTGTTTTTTTTTATCATGAATAGTCTCTCCACTACAATAAAAAATAAAGATAAATAAATAAACATCTAGACATGATTTTTGAACGTTAACAGTAGGCTACCGGGTAGCCGCTAAAACGCGAATCAGTTGACTGTATCACTTTCTGTAGCTAGCCTAGCACGCTAGTTCACTTTCTCGGCTCGTCTGCAGTCAGCCGCCAGAGGCGAAAATGTGTGACAAACGAAAAGGAGATGACGGCAGCTCATCTGCAAAAAAAGTTAGGACCTACAGCAATCGCGAAAATTACATCACCATGGGCTTCACTGAGGGACCAGACAAACGACCTGAGTGTGTGATTTGTGGAGAAAAGTTGGCAAACTCGAGCCTGAAGCCCAGCAAGCTGAAGAGACATCAGGCGTCTAAGCACCCAGAAACCGTTGGGAAGGATCCAGACTTTTTTTTCGGAGGAAAGAACAGTCTCTCAAGGCGAACAAGCCTGTTGATGTTAGAGTAGCGTGGAGCAGGGGTGGCAGTGATTTACAGAAGGCTACCGAAGCCTCCTTTGAGTGTTCGCTTTTAATTGCAAAAGCAAAGAAACCGCACAATATTGGCGAGCAGCTCATCAAACCAGCCTGCATCAAAATGGTTTAGAAACTGTGCGGCCCACAGGTGGCGGATAAACTAAAATCAGTACCACTCTCGAACAATGTAGTGAAAGACAGAATTGATAAGATGTCAAGTGATTGCGAGCAGCAGCTGTCAGAAAAGCTTAGAAAGGGTCCATTTGCCATACAACTTGATGAAACTACAACTGTCGCAGACGAGGCTGTGCTCATCGTTTATGTGCAATATATTGAAAATGAGGATCTGAAGCAGGACATTCTCATGTCAGTCAACCTTACTACCACCACTCGAGGTGAGGATATTTTTACTGCAGTGGATTCTTACTTCATTCAACATAAATGCAAACCGTTCACCATTAGGGCCTGATTTGAGAGGATGAATACAGGATTTGAATATTGGCCAAAATTTTTAAATACATATGGTGCAAGATTAGATTTGTTGATTGAAGGCACAAGTCAAAGAAGCATAGTGGGTCTAATTGTGATGCATATGCCTGTGTATAAGCAGTTTGTTATTAAAATGAAAAAAAAATAAGTATTTTATGGTATCTTATTAGGAGGGGGTCCGCGAATTTCATCAGAGATGTTTGGGGGTCCCTGGGGGGAAAAAGGTTGGGAACCACTGCCCTACAGGATCATACCATCTCAACCTTGCACACGTGTCTCTCATAAAACTACACCAGAATGCAGGAAATCAAGTGTTTGATGCTAAAAGTTTCCTGGGGGAGGACCTCCAGTCCAGACCCCCCACTTAAAGTGTCCCCCCCCCAATATTGAAACAAAACCTATGCCCTTTGCCTATGACTAAAAGTCAGAAGCTCAGAACCTGAGAACTTGAGAACTATTAGGAATGTCTGTCTGGCTACTTTAGGGCGGTTAGGTGGCCGAGCGGAGATTGCGTTCGTCACCAGCCCCGGAGCTGAGCTGGATTTGCCTGTTCGAATCCAGCTCACAGCTCCGGGGTTGTCACCAGCTTGGCTGGCCGTCTGCACTGATACAATTGGCTGTATCAGAGGGTGGGAGAAGCTGGCGGGGTGGGTCCGGGTCGTTGTAAACAGCGACTCCTACAGTTCGGTCGGGGCGCCTGCTAAGCGCGGATTGGACGTGAGGGGGATAGTGTGGTCCTCCCACACGCTACGCCCTCTCAATGAGAATCCGCGCTGCCAGGTGAAAAGAAGCTGTGATTGGCTGGACGTGTGTCGGAGGAAGCACGTGGTAGCCTCCACTCTCCCAGATGATCTGACTGTGGGGGGTAAGTGCGCAGCGACCAGGAAGGGACTGGGAATTGGCATACGACTAACATTGGGATGGGAGAAAATCGGAGGAAAATGGAGGGGGAAAAAGACCAAAAAAAAAAAAAAGGGAATGTCTGTCTGGGGATGCCCCGGTGGCGCACCACATTAAGACGCATGCTGTGTAATCGCAACGTCCTGGGTTTGTAAATCCGGCCCAGGACATGTGTTGCATGTCCTCCCCCATCTTTTCTCCCGACTTCTCTCTCTGACTGTCCTGTCAATAAAAGCACAAAATGCCCTAAAATATCTCTTAAAAAGGAATGTCTGTCTGTCTGACCACTAAGTGTGTCTGACTCTTAACACTTTGAGTGCCAGCCACGAGAAATCTTGTTAGTTCATGCCATGCGTTGAGTGCCAACCGACGAGAAATCTCGTTTTTAATCGTTATTTTTTGTATTATCGATTTCCATTCATTTTTCATCGATCTAGCCTCACGTTACCAGTGGGGATCTGCCTGAGCTCGAACAGGGAAAATACCGCCCCCTATCGTCTCTCCGGATGGTATTGCACCCCATTGGATTGGACTGAATGAAATGGATGGGAAAAAAAGAGGCCGGATTCCACATTTTACTTGTCAGGCATGTAACCGGAGACTATCCCACTCATTGCCCCCCCCCCCTCAGAACAGCGTGGAATCGGTATTTCCAGTACCCAGCGTTGGATCAATAAACGCGATCGATATTTGGAATGGCGATCAGGAATTGGAATAATCTTTTTGGAGAACATCTAATCTGAGGTAAGGAATCTATTTTACCAGTCTTGGGATAATCAGAGCTCTTTTCACCTATATCTCAGCGTGTCCCATATGTGTGTGTGTGGCAGTGAGTGTGTGTGTGCTGATCAGGAAATAAGATAATCGATTTTTCAGCCCGCTTCTCTAGCGTGCATAAGTACACATATACTATCGATAATCTAGCGTTTATTTGCAAACGATTCATAAATAGGCCGAAAAATTACAACGAGTTTTGTGTATTACAGTAAAGCGCGATTCCTGCAGAATCTTTATTTTTTTCTGAAAGTTTCCAAAAACTAGCGTTTTTCAAAATGGTATAAAACGGAAATTAACCAATTAAAAAACAATCCGTTTCGACAATGTTGACTGCAAACAAGTCATTGATAAGCGACGGGCGTATTAGATACGTAGCCATAATTTAAGATATAGTTTATGCGTTCGCAAATGTGATCGCCCTCCATTGATTACAGCGCTGGCACTCAATTGCTATTTTTGGCTCCCCCTGCTGGCACGGAAAGTGTTAACCACCAAAACCTGCATGGACTATAACGCATGACGTATATCATGCCAGTTAGGGTACAGACCCTCACTTGCACCGTGTGTATACTGTTTACTGTTACTCATAGTATATATACAGATTGTTATATAATATTTATATAATAATATTTATTGTAACCGATAGGGCATACAGACCCTCATCTGCACCTGTTTATTTGTCTCATATTTTCATATTCAGATCGAATTATATTGTTTGCACTGTTTATCTCTCTCATATTTTTGTATTCAGATAAACTTGTATTGCCTATATTTATGTCTTTCTACTATTACCCTGCCCATACCTCTACCTCCCCTCCCCCCTCCCCCATGCTTCTATGATGCGCGGATTTCCCCGAGGGGATCAATAAAGTTAGGACCCATTTCCTACTCTGAGATGCGTGATAAACACAGGCCTCTAACATGGGACAAGCCTCCCATCACACTGCCCGTGGTTTGTCCTTCTCCCCACAACCCCTGAGCCCCTCCGTACCTCAAAGGTGTCCGGCAGCCACTGGATGTCAGTGATGGGTGCTTTGTGGCTGTTCTCAATGGCTGAGACGGCACAGTAGCGCACCACAGGGGTCTCATCCTCCCTCTTGTCTTCAAAGCCCTTCTGGGAGGCATAGAGACAAAGGGGTACCGTTAAGTACAGGACATGGAATGGTACATATTATGGTGGTTGACGCCCACAATCTACATTTACATTTAGTCATTTAGCTGACACAAAATTGTATCCAAAGCTACTTACAAATATATATTATTTGTAAGTCGTTTGAAGAGGTGTGTTTTTAGTCGATGGCGGAATATTGGGCGGGGTTTCAGCTCTCCTGACTGTGGTTTGTGTAGTTCATTCCACCATTGTAGAGCGAGGACCGAGAATAGCCTGCTTCGTTTTGATGACCCCCCAGGAGCTGGGATAGGAGTGGGTCTGAGGCGGCCAGAAGATGCAGAGTGTAGGGGTCTTGAGGGTGTGTAGTTAGAGACCGTTGACCTGGAGGTAATGACTGTAAATGACAGGCTTCACACAGCGGAAGACATGGTAGAAGTCCTCCGTCCTGTGTCTGTTCTGCATTAGTACCACAGTGGTATAAACTGACCCGCCAGATGGTCTGTACCTTGTGTTATAGCCATGAGTAATATATATACGAGTAATATGCAAAAGTCCAAAACAAGTTGAACCGACACTCATTGCAGTGCTATCACCGCTATTTAACTATGATTATATTTAGAGTTGAGGTTAGTTTTAACATTCGCTTAACAGTTATGGTTAAGACATAAAGTTAGGGTTAGATAGAACCCCAGCAGGAGAACGAAATATTTTAGAATATGTAATGTTATGTAGTTATTTCTAATACGAACAAATTTTTTATAAAATACGTAAATATATTACTTATGGCTATAACTTTCCTGTGGTCGATTAGCACTTTATTTACATATTTTAAGCGAGATCAGGCAGTGAGAGAACACAGCTCCACGCAGGGGGAAGGACTTCAACGTCTCGTTCATCAGATAAGTTCGGGGAGCAGGTGGCAGAGGAGAAGACCTTTTCCAGCACGCAATGTTGAAATAATTGGCTTTTAGGCCGATACAAATCTGCCACTGTTTGCATTGCAAACAAGGTATGGGGGCGAGACGGGGTGCGGGGGGCCGTAATCTGATGTGCCTGCTGTGTTATTGGCCCGCGGTGGAAGACGGCGGGTGTTGTGTAACAGCTGTGGTGTGTGTGTGTGTGTGTGTGTGTGTGTGTGTGTGTGTGTGTGTGTGTGTGTGTGTGTGTGTGTGTGTGTGTGTGTGTGTGTGTGTGTGTGTGTGTGTGTGTGTGTGTGTGTGTGTGTGGCCGCGCAGAGGCTGTTGACTCTGGAGAGAGAGAGAGACAACAGAGAGAGGAAGAATGGAGGGATGTGGGAAGGAGGGAGGGGTTGTGTGCAGGACAATAGAAGGAGGGGGGGCAGAGGGAGAGAGGGAGAGAAAGAGACGGGAGACGGCAGTGGAAGGAAAGGGAAGGAGCGTAGTTACACATTTACAGTTTGTAAACATTACATTTTCATTTTACGAGTTAGACTCGTCTGTCTCACGCTCTCAAACACTGCATGTTAACACCAGAGGTAAAGAACCACATGCAAGAATATGTAACGATGATACCCAAGAGGGCGTTCTTTACTGTGATTAGGAGCACTTCCACACCCTGGCCTACACCTTGCACCTAGAAGCATCACACCCTGGCCTACACCTTGCACCTAGAAGCATCACACCCTGGTCTACACCTTGCACCTAGAAGCATCACACCCTGGTCTACACCTTGCACCTAGAAGCATCACACCCTGGTCTACACCTTGCACCATAGCAGCATCACGCCCTGGTCTACACCTTGCACCTAGAAGCATCACACCCTGGTCTACACCTTGCACCTAGAAGCATCACACCCTGGTCTACACCTTGCACCATAGCAGCATCACACCCTGGTCTACACCTTGCACCATAGCAGCATCACACCCTGGTCTACACCTTGCACCATAGCAGCATCACACCCTGGTCTACACCTTGCACCATAGCAGCATCACACCCTGGCCTACACCTTGTCAATATCAATATCAGCTCTCAGCACCGTAGCACAGCGTTTCCATGGAAACAAACAAGAACAAGGACACAAAGTGCATTTTCGTCTGGCATCGCCAGTCATATAGAACATGTCTTTAGTGGACAATGGACATGCCGTCTAATGGCTAAGTGTCCATTTAGTTTTATTTTTTTTATTAAGTATATTAATATAATAGTTTTAGACAATGAAAAGGAAAAAATAACCAATAATTTTAAATATATAATAAAGAGTAAAGATAAGTAGAAAAATAAAAAAGGTCCAAGCCTCCACCACTATCTTCCAGCCTCAACCTCAACTTATAGTGGACTTCAACTGTACTGCCAGATTATTCCATATTGTAATTGCTGCTTCCTTCGCTCCATGCATGTGAGCTGTCGAAAGCTCCAAATACACAATGTCCAAATACATCAAAGTCCACTCTCTGAGAGCAAGTGAATTAGGTGGTTTCCAGCGAATTGCTACCAGCTTCTTCACTGCTGGTTTGTGTTTCCATAAGTGACAACACCAAATTAGAAAAGTCATTCAGAATGAACACAGTGGGCCAGGGAAGGACATTAATCAATCAATAAATCAAAAACAAGCGCTGGTGTCTTTATACAAACTAGGAGGAATCATCTTTATGTGGCTTAGCTCCAGAGTTATAACAGTGTTTTTCTAATAATAACCTTGAAAATAGACAAATAACTTACTCTGTATACTAATTTATATATCTCATACCCAGTTTAATCACCTGCACATTGTATATTACTATATTTGCACTCTGGTTGGATACCAAACTTCTTTTCAGTGTACTGTACTTATGCTGCATAAATATAATACATTTGAATCTAATCTAATCTAATCAAAATTGAGCTAAGAAAATGTAGTATTATTCAACAATCTAGTACTAACAGAGGCTGAGATATGACATTCTCTTTTTCCAGCGGTGGCTATATTGGAATGTCTGCATACCGGCCACCAGCCTCTACGGTGGTTTTTGAAAACACAAAGTGCACCATTTCTTTTTTTGTATTCCCTCTCAGCTACCAACACCACCACCACCACCACCACCACCACCACCTACACCCTGAACAACCCCCCTCTCACCTACACCATCACCACCACCTACACCCTGAACAACCCCCATCTCATCTACACCACCACCACCACCACCACCACCTACACCCTGAACCCCCCTCTCATCTACACCACCACCACCTATACCCTGAACAACCCCCCTCTCACCTACACCACCACCACCACCTACACCCTGAACAACCCCCCTCTCACCTACACCACCACCACCACCTACACCCTGAACAACCCCCCTCTCAGCTACACCCTGAACAACCCCCCCGTTCCCTGCAGAGGAGATATGATCCTCCTGGCATCAGTCTGCGTGAGCCTAGCTAGCAGTGACAGCTGCGGTCGGCTTGAAGAGAACGCATTCCCTTCTAATGAAAGGCTGAGGATGAGTAGAGGAACCGGCACGAGTATCATCATGTCTCTCTCTCTCTCTCTCTCTCTCTCTCTCTCTCTCTCTCTCTCTCTCTCTCTCTCTCTCTCTCTCTCTCTCTCTCTCTCTCTCTCTCTCTCTCTCTCTCTCTCTCTCTCTCTCTCTCTCTCTCTCTCTCTCTCTCATACAGCGCCCTCAGTCAGAGAGCTCAGGCCTGTCTTTCCCCTGCAATACACCAGACCCAGAGATCTGTCATGCATTAACAATCCATATGTAAATGAAACAAATCAAGTGCTGATAACGTTGAGTGAGTAACAGCCATTTTTTGGGTTCGCCATCGAGATTAGGGCTGAGAGGTATAGCGAATATTACTATACCGCCATAGACCCACCTTAAATTTCAGAAGCTATGACAGCTCTTCAGCCATGCGCTCTATAGCCCTGTGACAACTGCTCTCGCGAATGAAAACTCTGAGCAACGGGTCCAATGTGTCTAACATGCTTTACACTATCCTGAGCCACTAGCCTTAGCCACTATCCTGAGCCACTAGCCTTAGCCACTATCCTGAGCCGCTAGACTTAGCCACTAACCTGAGCCACTAGCCTTAGCCACTATCCTGAGCCACTAGCCTTAGCCACTAACCTGAGCTACTAGCCTTAGCGACTATCCTGAGCCACTAGCCTTAGCGACTATCCTGAGCCACTAGCCTTAGCCACTATCCTGAGCCACTAGCCTTAGCCACTATCCTGAGCCACTAGCCTTAGCCACTAACCTGAGCTACTAGCCTTAGCGACTATCCTGAGCCACTAGCCTTAGCGACTATCCTGAGCCACTAGCCTTAGCCACTATCCTGAGCCACTAGCCTTAGCCACTATCATGAGCCACTAGCCTTAGCCACTAACCTGAGCCACAAGCCACTAGCCTGAGCCACTAGCACACTATCTGCCTAATATCCAATACCAGTAACGGTATCAGAACATCCTTAGTGTAGTGAAATTTAACATGGTTCCGTTCACCTTATGCTTCTAGTAGGGGTGGGATTCTTTCGGGATTCTCACAATTCAATTTGGATTCTTGGGCTCAATACATAGATTTGATTTGTTTTCCTGTGCATGGTGGTGTGAGTGGTGCGCGGGCTGTTGTGTTTTCCTTCTGTCATGACATGCTTTATCAGGGGCGGTGTCTTGGATCGGGATGTGGTGAGGATTGATGTGTGGGGTGTTTGGGGACTGGCTGTTCCGGGGGGGTTCACATGCTTTCGAGCAACACTGTACTTATTGTACTTATTTTATGCTTATTCTTATGTCTGCACGTTCTACGTTGCACTACTTTTATTGTCTTTTATACCTATTCTTATGTCTGCACTTTATACATTGGTTTTATTATGTCGACTGTATGCCGATTTTATGCCTATGTAAATTTTGTGCTACTTGCTGTGGGGCATTTTGGGCTGCTGTCCATGTGTGAACGGTGCTATATAGATAGAGTTAATATTATGTGTATTATTATATTGTAAAAGAATGTATGCATTAAAATGTCTGTAATAAGTCTCAAAGGGGGGAAAAGCACACCGAATTGAAATGTAAACCTTGTCTACCATCTCAAAAGGAGCTGTTCCACGTTGGAGCCACATTGGTCTTCAGCTTGTGTGGTGGCAGAGCTGTAGTAGCCTCTGCTTCTGATCGAGGGCATGATTTGTGAGGACGGGGGCTGCGGTGGAAGAATCCAGTGATTGGCCTAATCCTCCCCAGCAGTCGTGACAATGAGGGCAGATTCAGTGCTCGCAGCGAGGCCAGGTTGATGGTACGTGAGAAACACTTAACTCATTGACTGCCACGCTGTTTTTCCATCTGTACTGCCTGGTGTTTTCTTATTATCGGGTTCTCGCCTGACATCTATATTATTTCCAGGTCAAAGGTAAACATGACCATAGTAGAATGATTCTATTCACAAAAGGGGGTCCTTCGCGAATCGTTTTCTGACACTGGGATCATTACAAAGGCATGTTTTATGATGGGGTTCGGTAAAATAGAAGTTTGGATATGGATCAGCTAACTATTAAGTTTGGTCTGAGTTATTACATGTGACCGTGATGTGGAAACTCTGAGAGGAGTAACATTTAAAAATAAATCTGGGGACGGACCAACAGACAGACAGACAGACTAAGAGACAGACAGACCAACAGACAGACAGACTAAGCGAAAGACAGACCAACAGACAGACAGACAGCCTAAGAGAAAGAAAGACAGACAGACAGACAGACAGACAGACAGACAGACAGACAGACAGACAGACAGACAGACAGACAGACAGACAGACAGACAGACAGACAGACAGACAGACAGACAGACAGACAGACAGACAGACAGACAGACAGACAGACAGACAGACAGACAGACAGACAGACAGACAGACAGACAGACAGACAGACAGACAGACAGGCAGACAGACAGACAGACAGACAGACTTATACTAGCTGCTTGGTCGCAGCAAAAAATACATGATCTGCATGATGTAATTTGTAATGAAGCAGTTGTTTAACCCCTTCATGCAACACATCAAAGAAAGAAGAAAGAACATGCTTGGTCGAGGACGTCAAGGGAACTTACAGATGTCTTGGCATCGACCGCAACGTTCTTTGTGCCGCTGGCCTGTGACCCCTGCAGGCGCTCCGTGTGGGCAGAGATATCCCATAATGCCACCTGAGATGACGAGGAAACAGAAAGTCAATCACCGCTGGTCAATATCAAGTATCAAACATAAAGCGCCTGCCATAAAACACTGTTTCCTCATGTCAAAAATAGAAGAAGAATGGATCGACCGACAGAGGAGCATATTAATAATAAGAGAGGATGTGAATAACTGTGTAAATGCTGCTTATTGTGTAAATTATGAATGAATGATTTAATAGTATATTTCAAACAATAATAATAATCAAGAAATAACTATGTAAATAAAATACAAAGATAATTTGCTCTGAAAAGAAAAAGAATGTAAGATAAAATAATAAACAAAACAGTATTTTGTCCGAAAACATTTTCTTCCAACAAAATCATCTGCAAACAAAATATTACTGTGGCATTAGTGACTATTGAAGATATATACAAGGTAACATTATATTAGTGGGTAACATTAACATTATTGCACATTCCATTCACAGTGTAGGATCCAGTAGTGTTTACAAATATAAATATATGGAGGTGACAATGGGTCACAGCAGCAGTTAAAGTGTCTTTAGCCTTCACAGTTCGGGGGAAGGGTGACAGCGAGGTCACAGCAGCAGTCAGAGTGTCTGACAGACACAAAACAAAAAAATGGGGGGGGGGGGGGGGTCACAGTTTCAAACTCTGTGATGTGGGGGGTGGGGGGGGTACAGGACAGTACCGTCCTTTTCTCAGCACAACCCTGAAGACTGTGAAAGACCCTGAAGACAACTGAAATCTACTTTGTGTGCACTGTGTTTAGTTAGTTTCAGTTTCTTTATTAGTTGTACAGAAAAGTACAGAATACTTTTATACAAAATGCTTCTTTCTGTTACGCTCCAGAGACTGTGCTAGACAAAAATAGATAAGTATAAAATAAAGTATAAAGTATAGCAAGTAAAAAATAGAAGTCACGTACGTAGACACAAGTGTTCAGTATGTACATATGTACAATGTTCAATGCAGAGTAGAAGTAACTGAGTTACCATACAATATACTAATATACAATATACTATATAATGCAAAGCAGAAATGGGATGAGGTACAATTTAGGTGCAATTTACAGTAAGGTGTAATGAGGTATGGGTTGTAGTGCAAATTATTTACCAATAAATATAAAGTGTGTTTAGGTGTTCTAAAGTGTGTAAAGTGGGTGCTGCAGTGAGTTGTTTGTTTAAAGTGAGTGTGTGCGTGTGGATGTGTGTGCTGTGAGTGCATTTGATGGTTGTTACATAGTGTTATTGTTCGTTGAGCATCCTGATGGCCTGGGGATAGATTTCAGTTGGAGTAGATTTCAGTTGTCTTCAGTCAGCTTTTACAGACAAGAGTGTGACCCCATTTACTTTGCATTGGGTTGTGGCTAAATACAGAGCTAGCATGAGAGACAACAGAGGCAGGAAGACAGACAGACAGACAGACAGACAGACAGACAGACAGGCAGGCAGACAGACAGACAGACAGACAGACTGGCAGGCAGGCAGGCAGGCAGACAGACAGACAGACAGACAGACAGAGACAGACAGACAGACAGACAGACAGGACAACAGAGGTAGGAACACAGACAGACAGACAGACAGACAGACAGACAGACAGACAGACAGACAGACAGACAGACAGACAGACAGACAGACAGACAGACAGACAGACAGACAGACAGACAGACAGACAGACAGACAGACAGGACAACAGAGGTAGGAAGACAGACAGACAGACAGACAGAGACAGACAGGACAACAGAGGTAGGAAGACAGACAGACAGACGGACAGACAGACAGACAGACAGAGACAGACAGGACAACAGAGGCAGAAAGACAGACAGACAGACAGGACAACAGAGGCAGGAAGACAGACAGAAGACAGTTATACCTGGCCGTTCACGCAGCCTCCAACGATAACGTTGGGGTCTGTGGGGCAGAACTGGAAAGTGAACACGTCGTCCGGACACTCCAGCAGCAACTGCGGGCAAAACACAGACATGTGGACGGACCCACAGACACACGCACATAGGGCTGAGGGAAACACAGACATGTGGACGGACCCACAGACACACGCACGTAGGGCTGAGGGAAACACAGACATGTGGACGGACCCACAGACACACGCACGTAGGGCTGAGAGCAGAGGGAAACACAGACACGTGGATGGACACGGACCCACAGACACACGCACGTAGGGCTGAGAGCAGAGGGAAACACAGACACGTGGATGGACACGGACCCACAGACACACGCACGTAGGGCTGAGGGAAACACAGACACGTGGATGGACACGGACCCACAGACACACGCACGTAGGGCTGAGGGCAGAGGGCATTTGATTTCAAACAAGGACACTTTCATGACCCCCCCTCTGCCATCACATCACACAGAAGTTCAGCTTTAATCCTCCCCAGACCAAGAGCAATAGTCTACCATTCCATTTCACCACATGAAGGGGAGAAAGAGGGGAGAAGCATAGATTGTATTACGGTGTTGCTGCTGGATTTTGTAGCTGGAGACGTTTATGCGGGCTACAAATCCCTCGGCTAAATAAATACCATTCGTTTTTCCTACCCCTCTCTGGTTTCCTAGGTGTATTTTTATCATTGCAGTGCACAGTCAAAACCGAACCCACAATGCATGTAGTGACTTTTGTGATTGTATTACTGAGGGTGGGGGGGGGGGGGGGGAGATTACATGTAGTGGGATTACAGTAATCGAGATTACCAAAAATGATCTGTAACTCATCGGTTACTAATACAACTTTTCCAAATTGCAGATGCAGGTTCTGAATATTAAAAACTTTACACATAAAAGGTACAGGTATGGGCAGGAAAATAGTAGAAAGTCAGAAATATAGGCAATAAAATGAAATCAGAATATAACATATGAGAAAAAGAAACAGTGTAAACCCATATTTTGAATATGAGAAAAATAAACAGTGTAAACTCTATCTACAACATTATGGGCCGTGGAACGGCTGCGGTATCGCATGGTGTGGGAGCCGATTTAAGGTCAATAGCCTAAAGGTCTATAGCAGTGGTGCCCAACCAGTCGACCGTGATCGACCGGTAGATCGCGGGCTGGTTTCAAGTAGACCGCAGGATTCTTTTGGAAAATCATTGTTACGGGGTCTAGTTAGATCGAGGCGATCGGCTTTTGTTGTTTTCATGAATACCCCGGATGTAGAGGAATGTGAAGCACTTTGATTACAGATGCTGAACTTGATACTTGTGTCTGTCGTTAATTCATGCCGTAGAAACATCCACACAAACATGGTGTCAGAAGTAGTTGAACTTACGTACAACTACCAATGTATGTACATATTAGCTGACTATGTCACAGTCGGACTCCGGTTCTGAAGACAACATTACGGAGACCGAGACGTAACGTTGGGCTATTGTCAGCTAGCATGGCGGCTAATATTCCACCCCCCCCATGAGCTTCACAGGCGACTGGAGCGTTAGCTGGGACATATTCCGTGCCGAATACGAGGACTATGCACTCGCTACGGGTATAACCGAGAAGGACATGAACATTCAGGCTGCAACTCTGAGGAGTGTGATGGGAAGTGAATGCAGGCACATTTACCGTCACAACCTGAATCTCACCAAACAGGATCAAGGGGACGCTAAAGTCATACTGGATACGTTAGAAAAGTACTTCAAACCGGCGAAGAACGTCATATATAAAAAGGTACGTGTTCGGGAGCAGCAAACAAGAGAAAGGCGAATCCATAGACAGTTTTGTGACCAGACTGAGAGAAAAGGCAGCAACCTGTGAGTACGGGCAGCTAAGAGATGAAATGATTCGTGACAAAATTGTACTAGGTGTTGCAAACAAGAGCATAAGACGCAGACTGTTGAGAGAGAAAGGGCTCACGTTAATCACCGCTGTTCTGAAGGATCAGATTAAACCGAATATATATATTTATTTATATATATATATTTAATTGTATTTGTATATCCCCTGATATCCCCTGATATCCCTTGTATATTCCTTGTACAATATGCATTGAATATCCCTTCTAGTCTACTGAACATCCCATAATAGTCTCCATTCTACCATTGGACGAGACCTTGGTGCCAGGTCGCCATACCCCTCAGACCAGGTTCAATCGTACCGCTCAACATGTATGGACAAGTCCTAGTTCCGCGTAGGAATATGTCTACCGCACCACTAATGGTACTATTTGTTCATAGTGCGTATATATACTGCGCTATTAAAGTAGAACTTTCTTTTAGTCCAGTTCCTTACCCTCCAACAGAGTGACAGACGCAAAAGCCTCCCCGCGAACCACGTGTGGGCAGTAAGGCCAATTCGGCCCAGTATCGGCATTGAGACATCGTGTATATTAATATTTGAATAGTCATATTTGGCACTATATCGTCGAGTTGGACGTATTCTATTAAGCTAATAATAGTCTATTCATATATAGTGCCTCGTGCGGTAAGAGTTCTATAGTAATCAGCACCCCCATCGTTTCGGGCATCAGCTGGACGCTTATCCAGGGTGGTTGACCCCACGTGAAGCTGCACCCGAGGAGCTCCAGGCCAAAGAGCGAGTGGACCTGTATATTGGATTATTCTACCGACGACGGCTAGCCTTCCCCGGCTTGGATTATGCTTTGAGTACTTTGATTATTCTATGGATAAAGGCCAACACTGCGGTGTGTTGGAAATACCCCCCCCGGAGAGGACGACAGGTGAGACGGCGCTCTGCACAGTGAGGTCGCCTCACGTCTCTCCGTCGTGGACCGGAGGACGCCGGCCACAGAGGGTCCAACTGCATTCATCTGTGGATCAAGGATCGTTGGGCACCGTGTCGCACAACTGTGGACTCTCCCAAGATACCCTCGGCCAGACGGGATCCAGCCAGTGACTCTCTAACCCCCCCCCCCCTCCAGCTGTCCTACAAGCAGTCGGAACCTTCCCCTAGTGTATCCAGCTATATAATCATTCAAGTATCATCGCTATTGTTCCCTAAATATTCCAGGTTGTATATTTGCTTCCTGCGCAATCAGAGATTGGACATTCGATATTGATCTACCTACGAATACTCATTTGCCATAAAAGTGCATACTATTTCAAATCATAAATGTAATTAAGTGATCGTTGTACATACCTTTTGCTATGTATTAAAACTCAAACTTTCGATTTGGTACATTTGTGTTGGATCCGTTTATCAGGTGGGAGTGTTCAACATATTCATACCTAGTACTGGGTGGCCAGAGTCTAAAGTACAAGAGGTAGTGGTAGTAAGTATCATATCTAACCATACAGTCAGGGAATTGTACCCCTCAGTTACAATTGGTCCTTCGAGCCGGAGGGTAATCAGTGTAATATTAATATAGTGTTATTAATATTAAAATGGCCTATGATGAACACTCCACGAAACGATCCTCCTAACCAACAACGCCCGCGGCGCAAACGACAGCTCCCTCAGTACCTAGAGGCTTACGCTGTCAGTCAACAACCTAGTCTTCTACCAACAGTAAACGCGGTAAAACTAGAAAGTAAAATTATGTCTAACCCTAACGACCAGGCTACCCCGACCATAGAGGCCCCTATGGGTTCTAATGTAACTGACCAAGCTCACGGTGGGGACCAGGGGGAACCAGACATGACTTTACACCCCGCCAATACCGAAGAAGTAGTCCCCGACGAGTCCCGGGAGGAAGACAACACTACCGAGAGAGAACTCGGCACGGAAGAAGATGAGGAGAGCACCGTGGAGATAGAGCTCCAAGACTCCGCACGGAGTACCCCAAGGGACGGCTCCCCTATACAACCGTCTTCTCCCAGCGAGGCAGAGAGGACACTACAGCAGGCATTCCTCGTCAGCCTGAAAGCCTCTACTGAACGCGATAGACTCCAGGGTGAACGCGATCGATTGCAGATACAGCAACGGAGCGAAGAAGAGCACATACGCCTGGAAATAAGACGCATTCAGATGGAAGAGAATATGGCAAGAGACCGGGCCGACGCCCAGCGCGCCGCCACCGGTGCCCAGAGAGAATCGGATCTCACCAAGCGCGAAGCCGAGCGCGACAGAGCACAAGCGCAACTAATAGAACAGCTGATCAGAAGGACAACACCCCCTCCCTCCACCAGAGGCTCCAGGAACTCGTCTAGACATCACTCCAGGGCGGCATCCCCTAGCCGAGTAAGCGACCCTGAACTTGACCAACAGACGAGGTCTATACCCCCCGCAGACCCCCTTCCCCAACCGGTCCAAGCGAGACCCAGCCACCGGGAAGGAGCAGCATACACTGCGGAGAGGCTAAATCAGAGACTACAAGCCCTGGATGACCTAACGGAAGACGAAGAGGAAGAGGAGGAGAACCACGCCCGACGACAGCACAGTACTCTACCGGACCAGGAGGTCCAGTACAGCCCAGGCTATACCCCCGCGGAGCTGCGCTACAGACCCCCGACGCTATTCACGGGTGAGCACGACGCACGACCCGCACCGAGGAACAGCACCTGGACCAGCGGGCCATGGTACACAGCCGGTACCAGCCCACGCCAAGGAGCAGGAGGAGACTCGCCTAGGAGGCCTCTCCCCCAACGCTCGCCGATGTATCAACAATCCGCGTCATACATTGGCACACCTATGGTACCAGACTTCACCCAGGAGAACCGGGCCCAGTATACGGAGCTCCGCATGTGTCTGGAGACAATGTTGGTGGATGTCATTGATGAACGCCATAAATACGCGATACTACTGAAGCATTTAAAGGTACCCCGCGCGCACAACATAGCGCTCGCCTACGCCACTTCCACGACCCCATACACCGCAGCGCTGGTAGCGTTGGACCAGAGATATGGACGTATATGGGATTACGTGATCCAGGAGATCAGGCACATCGACCGCCTACCCCCAGCAACAGACAATCGAGCACTGGACGACCTGTCCATCAGAGTGCAGTCCCTGGTAGGGATGCTGGGAGCGCAGAGGGAAAAGGGTAGGCATGAACTATACGCCAACTCAAATGTAGAGAGGATCTTGGAGAAGCTACCACCCGCCCGACAGGAGCGCTTTAGGCGGCAGAGAGACCACCGAGACCCTAATGGCCCCGAACCGAACCTCCTCGATCTAGCCGACTTCCTGGCGAGAGAAGTCAGCAGCTTACGGCTAGATACATTCGGACGGAGCACCCCTGGCTCCAGAGAAGGAACCAGGAGACTAAATGATGGAAGAAGATCGGTGACTGTCATGCACCAATCGGAGTCAGTGCCAAGCAGTAGGAGCCACAGTACCCCCTCAAGAAAGGAGAAGTGGAAGATAGTGTGCCCCTACTGTGAGAAAGAACACTGGCTGTCACAATGTGACTCATTCCCCAAGATGAATGCGGAGGAAGCGAGTCAATGGATAAAGTCCAACAGACGCTGTTTTCGCTGTGCGCGATCACACATGGCAGCCGAATGCCGCTTAAAGAAAAAGTGCAGTCGGTGCGATGGAGCCCATCTGGACATACTCCACGACAGTAACAGACGGCGGCCTCCACCCGCACCATCAAGCAGCAAAGCAAGCGTCATGTACATCGACCCCGCCAGCAGCAGCGGAGCCAGAGTGCTCTTAAAGGTAGTCCGTGTGACATTGAGCTACCAGAATAAAGTCATGGACACTTACGCCGTCCTTGATGACGGGTCAGAGAAGACCCTTCTGCTCGCGTCCGCTGCGGCCCAGCTAGGGCTGCGGGGGAGCGAAAACCAAATGACAATTCGGACAATAAGAAGAGATTTGAAAACGATAAAGGGCGAGAATGTCTCATTCTCTATCGCAGCAAGCGGCCAGCCCGAGCGACGGTACAGGATTACAGACGCTTTCACCAGCCAAGAAATAGGACTGTCGCGGTACACATACCCCGTAGCCAAGCTGATGGAGAAATATGTACATCTACGCAAGCTACCGATCCCACTCATAGACGGTGCTACCCCAACACTGTTGATAGGCTCCGACCATGCAGACCTCATTGTCCCGATAGACCGGGTTCATACCGGACCCAGAGGCTGTCCTGCAGCAGTCGAGACCCGCCTAGGATGGACTCTCCAAGGCCCACTCGCCAAATCTCTCAACCGAACCACAGCCACTAGCTGTCTCCACTCCCGAGTCACAGAGGGAGACACCGCACTCCTGCAGCATGTAGAGAGGCTATGGACCTTAGAACAAATGCCCTTTAAGAACGAAAAGAAAGACATTCGCTCTAAAGACGACATCTACGCCATTAACCTCCTCGAGACGGGAACAAAGAGAGTCCCAGTCAGCGGCGTGTTGAGATACGCCACGCCACTCCTGCGGCGGGAAGGGATGCCTACCTTTCACGCAAAGAAAGACGCCACAGAGCGGTACCTACTAAACACAGAGCGGCGCTTAGCCAAGGACCCCGCCCAAGAAAGTGTATACCGCGCTGAGATTGAGAAGCTCATCACAGCGGGACACGTCACAAAGATTGACATTAAAGAGGCCGACCAGACGACTGAATCGTGGTACGTGCCCCACCACAAGGTTCATCACAACGGCAAAGACCGCATCGTGTTTAACTGCAGCTACCAGATAGGATCCCAAAATCTGAATAAAGAGCTATTGCCCGGTGCTACACTCGGCCCCTCCCTACTAGGCGTACTACTCCGCTTCCGCCAGGACAAGGTGGCTATCAGCGGGGATATCAAAGGGATGTTCCTGCAGGTGAGATTAGTAGAGGAGGACAAGCCCCTGTTGCGGTTCCTATGGAGAGAGAGGCCAGGAGATGAGCACCCAGCCATCTACCAATGGGAAGTCCTCCCTTTCGGAACTACATGCAGCCCATGCTGTGCTACATTTGCACTACAGAGACATGTCGCAGAGGACCCAGCAGCGGACGAAGAGGTCCGACACAGTGTGAAGAACAGCTTCTACGTAGATAACTGTCTACAAAGCGTTTCGACCCAGGAAGAAGCCGAGGCTCTCCTACTTAAACTCCGCGCCTCTCTGATCAAAGGCGGCTTTGATCTCAGGCAGTGGGCCAGCAGCGATCCGCACGTACTGCGCAGCCTCTCCTCCGAGGACAAGGCAGCGAGCAGCGAGACCTGGATGGCCACAATCCCAGGAGAAGCCCAAGAGATGACACTAGGACTAGTGTGGCGCTTCAAAACAGATTCGCTCCACTATAGACACAAACCCCTGACCACGGAGCAGGGAAGATCGACGGCAATACCGACCACCAGACGGAGTGTGTACAGAACACTCGCCCGACAATATGACCCGTTAGGATGTATACTACCGTACACCACCAGGGCAAAGATGATTGTACGAGCATTGTGGGACAAGGACCAGGGCTGGGACGACCCCATTCCCGCACAGCTTGCATCCACCTGGAGAGAGTGGGAGATGGAACTCCACTCACTCCCAGGCGTTAATATACGCCGAAGCTACTTCCCACCCACGGTGAGGCCAGAGACATGTAAAATGGATATACACGTCTTCAGTGACGCCTCCGAGGTCGCCTACGGATCAGTAGCCTACTTGCGGGCCCAAGAAGAGGGGGGAGAGATCTACACAGCATTCATCCTCGCCCGCTCGAGAATAGCCCCACGCAAGCAACAGTCTATCCCACGTCTAGAGCTCTGCGCAGCCCTCGCAGGAGCGCATCTAGCCACGCTCATCCAACGTGAGCTCACCATTCCGGTGCATAGAACAATCCTGTGGTCAGATTCCACGACAGTACTCGCCTGGATCAAATCGGATTCATGCAAATACAAAGTCTTCGTGGGAGTCAGAGTCACTGAGATTCAAGAGTTAACCGGAGAGTTAACCGGAGAAGCAAACTGGCGCTATGTTGATACAAAACACAACCCAGCTGACGTCATCACCCGGGGAATGTCCCTAGATGACTTAACCCGTCGTAACATCTACAGTGACGGACCAGCATTCCTCAAGCTCCCGGAAGGAGATTGGCCCACGCCCACCCCGAGGGAAGCAAGTGACGAGGAGGCTGAGAATAAGAAACCTATGTTCTGTGGATTGAGCACTGTTGTCTCCGCAGACCCCAACATAGACGATTGCATTACCATAGAGAGTGCGCAGCAACGGACATTCCTGCGGCACCACCCAGAGATTCAGTCCCCCGCTGATATGTCAGCAGCTGACTACGAGGAAGCAGAACTGCTTCTACTGCAACGAGCCCAGAGAGACTCGTTCCCCGATGAACTAGACTGTCTACAGGGAGGAAAGCCCGTCCCATCAGACAGCAGATTGATTCATCTGGCCCCCGAGAGTGACACACATACCCTCATCAGAGTGGGTGGTCGCCTGCGGAGAGCCCCCAATTTACCGGATGACATTAAGTACCCGATCGTATTGAACAGCCGACACAAGGTCACAGAGCTGATTATAAAGAAATACGACGAGGATGTACACCACGCAGGAGCAGAGAGAGTCTTCGTGGAGATCAGACGTCGTTACTGGATACTTCAAGGAAGAGAGGCGGTGCGACGCTTCCAGCGAACCTGTCTAGACTGCCGAAAGTGGCGCGCGCAGCCCAGCATACCACGGATGGCTGACCTACCTCCATGTCGCCTCCGACTCGGCGACAAGCCATTCCACTCAACAGGCATGGACTGTTTTGGCCCGCTGCACATAAAGAAAGGAAGAGGCACCGAGAAGCGGTGGGGTATTGTATTCAAATGCATGACCACCAGAGCGATACATATCGAGCTCCTTCCGACCATGAGCACAGACTCATTCCTTATGGCCTTCCGAAGATTCACATCACGGAAAGGAAAACCGTCTACATTATTGTCCGATCACGGGACAAACTTCAAAGGCGGAGAAAGAGAGCTGAGGGAGAGCTTCCAAGCTATGGGCCCAGAACTTAAGACCCACCTCGCTCCAGCGCAGATTGACTTCCAATTCAACCCCCCAAACGCACCCCACTTCGGTGGAACTTGGGAACGAGAAGTACGTTCTATAAAGACAGCCCTGTACGCAGTACTTGGGGCCCAGACTGTGGCGGAAGAAGTCCTAATGACAGTCCTCACGGAGATTGAGGGAGTATTGAACTCAAAGCCCCTCGGTTACGTCTCCAGTGATGTAGCAGATGTCGACCCAGTCACCCCCAACACCCTCCTGATGGGGCGGCTAGATCCCGCGTTACCCCAGACAATGTACCGGCCTGAAGAAGCGAACGGCCGACGAATGTGGAGGTACAGCCAAGTATTAGCCGACAAGTTTTGGAGCAGTTTCCTACTGCACTACCTACCGTCTCTACAGACCCGCCAGAAGTGGGTAAAAGAGAGAGACAATTTGACGGAAGGAACAGTCGTCATGATTATTGACCAGTCACTACCCAGAGCTATGTGGCCGGCTGGCCGCGTAAGCAAAGTGATCACCGGTGCCGATGGCAAGGTCCGAGCAGCTGAAGTACTTGTCCAAGGGCGCATTTACACCCGTCCTGTGGCGAGGCTCATAGAACTGCCCCGACTCCCAGACACAATCGATGATGACCATGACCCTATGACTTTGTGAGTTGACTGACCCTTACAGCGAACCCTTGAGTGGTAGACAGTGCGGTTAATCTGTCTCTGCTTAACTAATTAGGTTGGGACCAATTAGGGGGCGGCTGTTCTGAAGGATCAGATTAAACCGAATATATATATTTATTTATATATATATATTTAATTGTATTTGTATATCCCCTGATATCCCCTGATATCCCTTGTATATTCCTTGTACAATATGCATTGAATATCCCTTCTAGTCTACTGAACATCCCATAATAGTCTCCATTCTACCATTGGACGAGACCTTGGTGCCAGGTCGCCATACCCCTCAGACCAGGTTCAATCGTACCGCTCAACATGTATGGACAAGTCCTAGTTCCGCGTAGGAATATGTCTACCGCACCACTAATGGTACTATTTGTTCATAGTGCGTATATATACTGCGCTATTAAAGTAGAACTTTCTTTTAGTCCAGTTCCTTACCCTCCAACAGAGTGACAGACGCAAAAGCCTCCCCGCGAACCACGTGTGGGCAGTAAGGCCAATTCGGCCCAGTATCGGCATTGAGACATCGTGTATATTAATATTTGAATAGTCATATTTGGCACTATATCGTCGAGTTGGACGTATTCTATTAAGCTAATAATAGTCTATTCATATATAGTGCCTCGTGCGGTAAGAGTTCTATAGTAATCAGCACCCCCATCGTTTCGGGCATCAGCTGGACGCTTATCCAGGGTGGTTGACCCCACGTGAAGCTGCACCCGAGGAGCTCCAGGCCAAAGAGCGAGTGGACCTGTATATTGGATTATTCTACCGACGACGGCTAGCCTTCCCCGGCTTGGATTATGCTTTGAGTACTTTGATTATTCTATGGATAAAGGCCAACACTGCGGTGTGTTGGAAATACCCCCCCCGGAGAGGACGACAGGTGAGACGGCGCTCTGCACAGTGAGGTCGCCTCACGTCTCTCCGTCGTGGACCGGAGGACGCCGGCCACAGAGGGTCCAACTGCATTCATCTGTGGATCAAGGATCGTTGGGCACCGTGTCGCACAACTGTGGACTCTCCCAAGATACCCTCGGCCAGACGGGATCCAGCCAGTGACTCTCTAACCCCCCCCCGCCTCCAGCTGTCCTACAAGCAGTCGGAACCTTCCCCTAGTGTATCCAGCTATATAATCATTCAAGTATCATCGCTATTGTTCCCTAAATATTCCAGGTTGTATATTTGCTTCCTGCGCAATCAGAGATTGGACATTCGATATTGATCTACCTACGAATACTCATTTGCCATAAAAGTGCATACTATTTCAAATCATAAATGTAATTAAGTGATCGTTGTACATACCTTTTGCTATGTATTAAAACTCAAACTTTCGATTTGGTACATTTGTGTTGGATCCGTTTATCAGGTGGGAGTGTTCAACATATTCATACCTAGTACTGGGTGGCCAGAGTCTAAAGTACAAGAGGTAGTGGTAGTAAGTATCATATCTAACCATACAGTCAGGGAAGTGTACCCCTCAGTTACAACCGCTATTTAAATGTGCCGAGCAGCGGAACAGGCTGATATGGGAGTCAGAGCGATGGAGATAGCGAGCCCATGCGCCGACGCTGTTCACGCCGTTGCTAGTCAACAAGTCAGGCATAACCAAGGGAGACGGAGCTATTCACCCAGAACTGGAGACACAGATTATACATGCAAATACTGTGGCAAAACTCATCCAAGGGGCAGAGAACATTGCCCAGCATTTGGGAAACAGTGCAAATCATGTGGATCACAGAATCACTTTGCAAAAGTGTGTCAAAAAATCAAAAGAAAACCCACTGATGGAAAAGTGCACTGCATTGTAAATACAGCTGACAATTCAGAGCAAGACAGTGAGGATGACATAATGACTGACACTGTTCCTGAATCAACATCCACCGGATTCAACACCAGAAACACACGTTCTTATAGAACTGACAGAGACTCTACTCACGCATAACTACTTCATGTTCCAAGATGAGAACTATCTACAAATCAAAGGCGTGAGTATGGGAAGTAAAGCCAGCACATCCATAACCAATATTTATATCAGTATTTTTGAGCAGAATTATGTATTCAACTCTTCAGAAAATGTGTTTTTACCATACATTAAGATGTGGAAAAGATATATAGATGATATTTGCATACTGTGGACAGGGGATGAAATGACACTGATACAATTCTTTAATTTCCTTAATGCCAAAAATGGACATCTAAAGTTTACTATGGAGTATGACCAACACCAAGTACATTTCTTAGATATTATAATCAAAAAACACAATGGTACATTCCAAACGGATGTATACAGAAAACCTTGTTACAGAAATTCTCTGTTGAGAAGTGATTCATTTCATCCTACTCCGCTAAAAAACAGTTTACCTATCAGCCATCTACAGGATCTGTAGAATCTGTAGTACAGATGAATGTTTTCAGGAACAGACGCATACTTTAAAAACTATGTTTAAAACCAGAGGGTACACACAGGACATTGTAGAAAAAGCAGCTTTGAAAGTAGGTCATAAAACCCAAGAAGATTGCTTACAATCTACAAGAAACAAAACTACCTCTGTACAACCTATACAGTGTGTTACACAATACTCGCCTCTAGGCAACCTTTTTAAACAAACTATTAAAAAACATTGGCATCTTCTCAGTTCTGATCCAACATTGGATACATCTTTTCAGATCCCCCCTAGACTAGTCTACAGGAGAGCACATAACATCAGAGACATTGTGGTTAAATCAGACCTGCCTCCTAAAAAAACTAAAACATTTTTTAGATGACCTGCCAGATGGAAACCGACGTTGTGGTTTGTGTGCTCAATGTCACTTTACAGAAAAATTCACTGTTTTCTATCACCCATCAACTGGGAAAGAGATAAAAATAAGAGGCAAAATAACATGTACAACTACCAATGTAATCTATATCCTTAAGTGCCCATGTGGTAAGGCATATGTCGGTAAGACAACACGTGCTTTAAAAACACGTATTGCTGAACACAGGAGTACGATACGGAATGGGGATGAAAAAAGCCCAGTAGCTTTACATTTTAAAAAGGCACACCACAATGTCTCATCACTAAGATAACTTGGAATAGAGAAAGTGCATCTTCCAAGACGAGGGGGAGATATAGATAATCTCCTACTGAGGAGAGAAGTATGGTGGATCCATTATCTTAAAACGATGGCACCAACAGGATTCAATGAGGACTTTGACATTAGACCTTATTTGTAAATTTAACTTATAGAGGAAGACAGTAAATAGACTTTGTTTTTAGTTTTTTAGTTTTAGTTTTTGTTTGTGTTTTCAGTGGCTAGGACTTGTACCTTACACACTGCTGCCTATCTGTAAATTATGTCTAATACTGTGTTTAATATAGATATTTCTCAAAAAAATCTCCTACAAAATTTCAAATGAAAAGATAAATTGCTACTTAATCATGTATAAAATGTATCAACCATGCAAGTCTTGGGACCGCCCCTGATCACCAGGTGGGGCTGATATTCAATCTATTTCACTTCCTGTATAAAAATATGTCATTTTTGTGTTGTATTCATGCTTGAAGAAGACCGGAAAGGTCGGTCGAAACGTCGTATCTACTGCCTTTTTGTCAATTAAAACACCTTGGAACAACAAGTGAGTTGCGAGCCCCGCTTTGTTTTATGACATAATGACTGATATTTAATTCTACAACAAAGAAAAAGATAAAGGAGAACTATCAGTGACTGTTGACAGACCTTTTTGTGGAATTGTTTTTTGATTGTATTCCACTTTTGCTTTGGAAATGTAAACATGTTTTCTTTGAATTTAATTGACTGTGTGTGTTGTCAGTTGCAATGTGACAGCTCTGTTTACACGTCATTCCTATTCCCTTTTAATTGTACATATATCATTTTTGTTTTGATTGTATTGTTCCACTTTTGCTTTGGCAATGTAAACATGTTTTCTCATGCCCATTGAATTGAGTGTGTGTGTTGTCAGTGTGTATGCAGAGTGTGAAATAAATGGGTCATGCTGCCTGCATGCCCAACGTGAGAAGTTAGTATTGTCATAAAAAAAAAATGTACCTACTTTTTCTCCTCCTTTTTCTGTGATTTTTCTCCATCCCAATTTTCCTCTCGTGCTAATTCTCCCTCCCCTCCCCTGATCGTTGCTTGCATGTGCCCCCCACTGGCCGGTCGTAGGGAGGGTAGAAGCCCATCACATGTCCCCTCCAATACATGTGGAGGCAGCCAGCCACTTCTTTTTCACCTGCCAGCGTGGACTCTCATTTGCGAGGTGTAACGTGTGGGAGGCTCACACTGCCCCCCCCGCCATCTCCTGTCTTTGCTGTGCAGGCGCCCTGACCGACCTGTAGGAGTCGCTGTTTACAATGACCAGATTACCACCCATCGGCGTCCCTCCCGCTGACTCTGCCAATTGAGTCAGTATGACGGCCGGCCCAAGCCGGAGGCAACGCTGACAGCCGGATTCGAGACCGGTGTCTCTTGCGTTGGTGACAAGCGCAATGTCCGCTGCGCCACCCAGCCGCCCCAGTCTTGTCGTCCTTGTAATTCCTACACTACACCGTTACAATGATATATTAAATATCATATTATATTATATACCCATTCAATATGCACATGACAGAAAATATTATATTCCATATAATATTTTCTGTCATGTGCATATTGAATGGGTATTACTAATACTATTACTACTAATACTAGCCGAGAGTAGGTCAAATTTGGGCTGGTAGCTCTCGGCTAGGTGGCAAATTAAAAAGTAGATCTTGGTTCAAAAAAGGTTGGACACCCCTGGTCTATAGGGAAAAAATTTAAATCTAAATTCAATACAATAGACACATAAAGCTCAGGGAGAATGGGTTAAACCACGTCAGGAAGAAGGGATGGTTTCATGTCCACCAGACGCAGCAGCAGCTACATGATGTCAGTCTCTACATGATGTCAGTCTCTACATGATGTCAGTCTCTACATGATGTCAGTCTCTACATGATGTCAGTCACGTCAGTCTCACAGCAGCAGCTACATGACGTCAGTCTCACAGCAGCAGCAGCTACATGACGTCAGTGTGACAGCAGGCTGCTTCCAGTGCCGAGTGACTGACCTCATCAGAGGGGAGGTGTCCCAGGTGTGCTCTATTGTGGCTGGGCAATAAGACTACTCTTCAACTAAATCAAATCAAATCAACATTTATTTGTAAGGCCCGACAACACACGTTAATGTCCCCATGAGCCGGACACGTTTTCTTTAAACAAGTCAAGAAGAAATATCACAATAAATCAACACAACTACAATCAACTACATCAAATGTGTACTAATAGGTGTGTTGAGAATGAACAAGCCCCCCTGTGTTCCTTCACCTTCCAGATTTTTGTGGTAAAACTTTCGCCGAAATACTTCTCTAGACCTGTAAACAACAAGGACATTGATTCGTTTTCCATACTTTTGTAGATCTGCGTAGGAATCCTGTCTTAAAAACAGACCACCTTTTGAAAGTAGACCTCCCAAGAGCACCCAGAACTCACATTACCCGAGTGTGATGTCACAGTTAGTCTTCTATTGATTGGGTACCAGAATAGGCTTACTCTATTTCTGTCAAGCCAAACAACGGTCTTGAATGACAGCGAAAAGCAAATCCCTCAAGCCGCCTTTTATGAAAAGGCCCATCTGACACAAATCTTACATGACATGAGAAAGAAACTGCTCTCATAAGATGACAGTGATGACTTAAAACGTCAGTGAGAGAGAGAGAGAGAGAGAGAGAGAGAGAGAGAGAGAGAGAGAGAGAGATCTGTAAAACATTCCCGGTAACTGGAGAAAGGTATAGAGAGAGAGAGAGAGAGAGAGAGAGAGAGAGAGAGAGAGAGAGAGAGAGAGAGAGAGAGAGAGAGAGAGAGAGAGAGAGAGAGAGAGAGAGAGAGAGAGAGAGAGAGAGAGAGAGAGAGAGAGAGAGAGAGAGGGTGTAGCTTGTCTCTGTACCTGGGGTCTGAAGGGGTCTGAGAAGCACCAGAAGACTATAAGGGAGGGGTGGAGGAGCTGCTTGGTGGAGCTGTTGATTCGCTCGTCCAACGACACTCTCTCTGTCATGGCCACCGCAATCACACCTGTCACAACACACCACAACAACATCACACAACTGGACAGAACTTACTGTGCTAGAAATAAAGTGATACTAGGGCTGGGCGATACGGGGGATAAGTATACATGAGTGTTTGCTGATATCAAATCAGGGCCAACATGAGTACTGTCGTGGAATATATTATCATGTCCTTATAGATCTGTGTTGAGATATCATGTTATACAGCCTGACTTTCAGTGTGACCAGCTTGACTGGTTAATGTGTGTATGTCTCTTTAAGAAGACTCCAACATCTCCCCAGCCATAACAAAATTGTTGTTGCTTCCAGTGACTGAGAACCATTTTTGTTTACCTTCATCATCATATCTGATATTATGTTACGTCTGACAACTGTGTATTTAACATATGTCTGAACAGAACTCTGGGTCAGTCTATGGCCAGACGCTAATGTGTTAACATATTGTCTCTGACTATAAACTGTCCTTTCATTGTGGCCACGGATGAAATAAACATTCTTATTATTATTAATAATGACTCAGAATGATTTGTAAACGGCTCATCGTTTAGTCCTTTAATATTTCCCATTACAGTACTTTAGCTACACAACATTCCTTTTCTCTATCTGGAAGTCCTAAATATTGGTTGAACAGTTTTCAAACAGTCAAGTCAAGAGAGGTAATCCTTGACTGTAGTGGCAACAGTAGAAAGTTGGTTTGTTTTGATTTTTGTTGACAAGTTGAAGTGTTCTATAGACTTGAACAGGGGTGTAAAAAGTACAGAAATTATACTTAAGTGAAAGTATGGGTACCATCTCAAAATCTTACTCAAGTAAAAGTCAGAGTATCTGGCTAAAAACACACTTTAGTAAAAGTAAAAAAGTTTCTACTTTTAAATGTACTTAAGTATTAAAAAGTTAAAGTAAAGACTTTTTTTCTGACTGTCTATTCTTCTGATAGCAGGTGTTTAATCAAAGATCCCCGCTTTCTAGTCTTGCACAAGGACCAATCAGCATGGGTATCGGCGGGTTCATTTTCCATTGATGGGGATTTGATTGGCTGTTTTTAAATAAAGTGCGGCCGCAGGATTAATAACATTAACGTTAGTGCGGCCAAAGAAACAAATACACGAATTAAAATGGTTGGACCTGTGAGATTTGTACTTTGTACTTTGTAGGTCTGCATTTTAAATGTAAGGAGTAAAAAGTATGTTCTTTTTCTCTGAAATGTAATTGACAAGTATACAAACCTAATAATACTTGAGTAAAGTACCAATCCCAAAAAACAGTGCTTAAGTATTGTAACGAAGTACAATTACTCAAGTACTTTACACCCGTGGACTTGAAGAACCCCCCCCCCCCTCACACACACAGTAAATTAATGGAAACCCCCTGGTTCTCACCGCTAATCGTGGGATGTACGTTGACGTCACTGATAGTCTTGTCCTTGCTGAAGAGGAGGTCTGTGAAAGACTGGTACACCTTCAGCTGAGTATAGGCCTTTCCCCCGAAGCCACTGTCGTCCTCCTCGCTCAGGGACCTCCAGTCATCAAAGAACACGTCCATGATCCTATTCTGTTGGATCGCTGTCTCAAATCTGGAATAAAACACACCATGCATGCACAGGGTTTTTTAATGCAGTCTGGAGTGGCTGTGAATTAATCTCCCAGTGTATTACTATGGGGTAGCTAACGTTAGCTTACTTTAGCACAAATGAATGGAAACGGATATGGACCAGCTAGCCTAGCTGTTGGCCAAAAACACGTCTCCCAGAGTTTTAAGCTAGGCTAGTGGTCTGTATCCACTTAATTTAGTTTGTGTTAAGCTAGACCAACTTGCAGAAAGCTTTCTACTGAACACAGAGAGGAAATTGGTATCTATCTTCTTGTCTGACTCTGGAGAAGATGTTAAGCACATTTCCCATAATGTTGTTGTGTTCCTTAAGGCCAATACATCCATATCATACATCTATATCATACATCCATATCAGACTCCTTCAAGACAGCCCTGAAAGCCCACCTGTTCACAAGGCCTATGACCTCTAGTCGTCTCCCTGTCCCTCTTGTTATTACTATTTATATTGTCTTTATTATTATTATTATTATTATTATTATTATTATTATTATTATTATTATTATTATTATTATTATTATTATTATTATTATTATTATTATTATTATTATTATTATTATTATTATTATTATTATTATTATTATTATTATTATTATTATTATTATTATTATTATTATTATCATAAATATATACTTGACCACCAGACTGGAAACAGTCATATCCACCTTAATTCACCCGACCAAACAGGATTTATTAAAGGACGCCTTGCATCAAATAACATGCATAGATTATTCCTAGTGCTATCAGGCGATTAAAAAAATGTATCTAATTAATTACAGGATTTGTAATTAATTAATGTAATTAATCACATTTTAATCGCATAATATATATTATTATATTATATATTATATTCTATAATCATATTTCAAATTGCATGTGTCCGGATGGCATAATTAAGTACTGTATCTACAAAACCTTCTGTTTAATCATCTTCCCTTTATTCATTTGCTTAGATTTTTCAGGTCTGGTCAATTTTAGCATGGTGTTATTCACAGTCAAAAAAAAAGTTATAATTGAATTGATATTCTCATTTGGTTCATTACAATTTACTCAAGCCTAGTAACAGACACAGTATTTCTGACACTGGGAATACATTCCCTGAGATCCATAGATGTCCCTAGAATCAGATACCAAGAACATGCAAATGGACCATTTAAAAAAAGTTTGTAAATGTGTATTATATGTTCTTATGGAATGAATGAAAAAAAATGTAACATATAAAAAAAAAAATATATATATATATATATATATATAATTAATTTTGAGTTTAATTTAAATTTAAAACATTTAAAATTTTCATAACGCGATAATTTGCTGTGTAATTAATTAATCTAATTAACGCGATAAACTGACAGCCCTAATTATTCCATCTAATGAATATAACCAAACAACAAAACCTCGATGTAATAATCACCTCACTAGATGCAGAAAAAGCTTCTGATAGAGTAAACTGGTCATTTTTATTCCGGACATTACAAAAATTTGGTTTTGGAGAGTCGTTTATTCACTGGATTAAAACACTATACACGTCACCCACTGTTACTACTAATGGACTAACATCACAAAGCTTCACACTTCACAGGGGAACCAGGCAGGGATGTCCACCCTCCCCCTCTATTTTTGCCCTTTTTATTGAACCTCTCGCAGCAGCAATCAGACAAAATGATGATATCAAAGGAATCATTACACACAATACTCACCATAAGATCAGCCTCTATGCAGACGATGTGTTGTTATACCTACAGGAACCAACCAATTCACTACAAGCAACTACCAAACTCAGACTCCTTCTCTAAAATATCAGACTACGCTATAAATTGGTCGAAGTCAATCATCTTGCCATTGCGGGGGGGTGATAGGAGTCCTGCAGCTCAGAGCCCATCCTTCCCCCTCCCCTCAGGGAATATCAGATATCTAGGAATCAACATTTCACCCAGGCTGTCAGAGTTATTTCAACTCAATTACATCCCACTGTTAAAAACAATAGAAGACGACACACAAAGATGGCTAAACTTACCACTCTCACTAATAGGTAGAATAGCAACTGTCAAAATGTCAATTCTCCCAAAAAGTTATTATCTATTCACTATGATCCCAACCCAGGCAACCCAACCTACCACCAACTGGTTCAACTCCCTGGACTCCATCATTACTAAGTTTTACTGGAAGAATAAAAAGCAAGAATTAATTTAACCACCTTTCAAAAAAACTAAAACCAAGGAGGACTTGAAGCACCTAACTTTCTCAACTACTATCTGGCCAACCAATTAATATACATCTACAAATGGATTCACCCTACCCAACAATACAACCCTTGGGAAGACATTGAGAAGGACGTGTGCATGGAAATCTCACCACAAGATCTGCCATTCCTTAGCACAAGCATAAAACATCACAGTTGTTTTAGGAATACAGTCATTTCCACAACTCTGACACCCTGGTGGAAAGCCAACAAAATCACTGGTAACACACCCCCTGTAAATACACCCCAATCTGGCACAACTCTGACTTTCAACTCGGCAAATCACCCATATACTGTACTTCCCAGCTTGGAAACAAAAAGGCATTACTCATATTCACCACATCTTCACAGACAACAGCCTAATCACTTATCAAGATTCGATTGAAGGATACGGCATTGGGACAGACGAACACTTCCAATTTCTACAGCTGAAATACATTTTGAAATCTAAAATTAACACTACACAAAATGATCTTGAACCACCTCCAATTATATTAGCAATGAATAAAATAACATCACAGAAGAAAATATTTTCAAAAATATACAAAATAGACACTACATTCCATCTCCCCTTCACAAAATGGGAACAGGACTTGGCTTTCTCTCCCAATGCCGTATCCTGGGAACAAATTTGCACCAACACATTCACAATGACTAACACTAACCTTCAATTAATCCAATATAAGTAGGGATGCCCCGATCACGTTTTTTGCCACCGATACCGATCACCGATCGTCTTGAGCCATATTGGCCGATACCGATCCGATACCGATAATTTTTTATTGATTAAAAATAATTATATAATTTTTTTGTTTTTAAATATATATATTATATAATTATACTTGTACTTGTAGTTGTATTATCTGCGAGACATCGCCACCACACAACAAGTCAAAATGCTCGCTATCTGCAAACAGCTCCACTGTCTGTGTGTATACTGCTTTGGTCAATTCAGCATGCCCTCAGCATCCCCAGTCAGAGCGAGTTCAACTTACTAACAGGGTGAAGCATTAGGCTAAGTTTCCATTTGTCCCTCCCTCAATGATATGTTATTTTCGTTATCATTATGTAAACAAATGCACATATGGATTGTTTGCTGCAACGTTTCTGAATGAATTGAAGCATTAATAAATAATACGCAGAGAATTTAATTAGATGAACATTTGTTTTTAATTAGTATAATAATAATAATAATAATAATAATAATAATAATAATAATAATAATAATAATAATAATAATAATAATAATAATAATAATAATAATAATAATAATAATAATAATAATAATAATAATAATAATAATAATAATAATAATAATAATAATAATAATAATAATAATAATAATAATAATAATAATATTAAGCAACTGCAACAATTACACAAATATAATATAACTGGCTGCAAAAACAATTTGCGTTAATAGGCTAAAACAGTGCAAAAGGCAATATGCCTGGGGGCTATAGGCTTCTAAAACAAGGCCCGAAAGAGACCTTAGCCTAGTAAATACGCTGCAACAATTACAAATAAATAATAAAATATAACAATATAACGGGCTGCAAAAACAATTAGCCTATTTAGGCAAAACAGTGCAAAAGGCAATATGCCTGGGGGCTATAGGCTTCTAAAACAAGGCCCGAAAGAGACCTTAGCCTATAGACTAAATGCCTATGGCGTGTTATTTATTAAGCATCATTGGCAGATTCTTTTTAATAAAGAGGAGCATCTCTGCCTTTTCTGACGTAATCCTGTTCCTGTGTTCATCCACGATGTTGGATGCAGCGCTGAACAAGCGCTCACTATCCACACTTGTGCAGGGCGCAGAGAGGTAAGCTCTTGCCACAGTGGCGAGGGCAGGGAAGCGATCCCTGTTTGCTTTCCAGTACGCCAGTGGCTGTGCACTCCGAGAGATGGGTGGCTCTGCCAGGTAAAGATTCAGCTGTGACGCAGCCGCGCTATCGTCGTTGGCCTGCTGCTGCGGGGTTTCTTCAGCCATAATTTCGCCAAACATAGACGACAAGGAACCTGCTCGTGGCACCTTCTCAGCTGGCTCGCCTGTGTCGCTGGCTCCGGGTGCTGGGTCGGGGCCTGTCTGTAAGGCCAGCAGACGCAAAAGCAGTCCCTGTGTCTGTGCCTTGAGCTCTTCAGAATAAAATCGGTCCTTGTATCTTTTATTTAAAACAAAGAAAACATCACATTAATTTAGCATGGCGTTCGTTCTTTTATACGATGCAGCATAAGACTGTCATAGTTAATAATATGATAATAATAAATAATAATAAATAATAGAAATAAATGTTTGTAAGGCTAATCTAAAATAGATTAATAATTGTCATAATAGGACATTCTAGAACATTTGTGATGTCACAGTATGATGTCATAATCAAACATTCTAGAACATTTGTGATTCAGATTCAGATTCAGATGTTGTTAATTTCACCTTGGGTCTATGATGGTTGCCAAACTGTAGAGGGGCTCTGTTTCGATGTCTGCGAATCTGCGGGTTACAGCTTCCAGCAGTGTGGCTTTTGTCGTCTTCACGCCATGATCTGATGCGACATCTCTGCCCAGGAAACGTTTTAAAGCCATGACACAAGGTATGACATCGGCGGCAGATGCTGAGGATGAACTAATTTCCTTCGTGAGCTCTTCAAACGGTGCCAGAATGGATAGCATGTTTTCTATCAGTCCCCACTGGTTGGCAGTGAATATAGCGGGTAGTTCGAAGTCCGCTGCATAAGCACCCAGTGCCCGTTTTTGCCCAAGGAGACTTTGGAGCATATAATACGTGCTGTTCCATCTGGTGCTGACATCCTGCTGCAACCTTTTGATAGGCTGGCCGGGTTGTGTCTGCACACTGCAATCTAGAATAAGCCAGGCAAGAGTGCTTGAAGTGGCCCACGATGCGTCTCCCTGTAGCTGTGATGTCAATTATGCTCCGCTGTGACAGCACTCCATCGTGGACAGCCAGCTGAAGCGTGTGGGCCATACACCCCAAATGTGGCAGTCCCGCGTCTGTCATGCATTTGATCATGTTGCAGGCGTTATCTCGCAGTATGACGTGAATCCTTTCTCTTGGAATATTCCACGTTTCGAACATATTCTCAAAGGCTGTTGCCAGCGCTGCAGCGGTGTGGGAGCCTGAAAACTCCTGTGAATGCAGGACAGCTTTACGCAGTTGGAACACTGCGTCAACCCACTGAGCTGTCAAACTCAGCATTGACATGGGGCTGACATCAGAGCTCCAAATGTCACTCGTAAAGCTGATTGAAGACACGTCTTCTTTCATAAGGCTGTCCACGTGCGCAAACACTGCCTGGTAGAGCTCTGGTAGGGCAACATCTGTAAAATACGTGCGCCCCGGGACAGTGTAGCGCGGCTCAATGTGAGAGAGTAGCCGTCGGAATCCTGTGTTTTCGACTACACTTAATGGCTGGTCGTCGAGCCCTATGAATTCCATGACTTTGCGTGTGATTGCCTTGGCCTTCTGAGTCCCACTGCCATACGCAGATGTGCTTACCATGGTGGTCTGCGTCAGCGGGCGCTTTGGTGGAGGCTCAGCTGCCTTTTTTTTTTTTTTACTCGCCTCGATGAATTCTCCATGCTCCGCTAAGTGCTGAGTCTTCAAATGTCGAATTAAATTCGTTGTGTTGAAACTCTTGACAATGTTTCCCCCACGAGGTATTTTATTCTGGCATACATTGCAGATGGCAATTGTTACATCAGTCTCAGACACCGTGAAATAGTTCCACACCACCGACATGTTTACAGGTGAGAAAATGCGACAATGGACACTGCCTCGTGTTTTTCAAGCGGTCGGCGGAGAATTGGCTCATGCTTTCCACGTCATCGATCGGTTTCTGTGATCGGCGAATATGAATAATTATCGGAATTCCCCGATCGCATATTTATAATGATTATCGGCCGATAACGATCGGTGGCCGATCGATCGGGGCATCCCTAAATATAAGGTGTTACACAGAGTACATATCACACAGCGCAGGATGTTTCAAATGGGATTTGCAAGCACATATGTATGCTCCCATTGCACCCTCAACACCCCAGACAACTATTTCCATGCCACCTGGCTCTGCCCACCTGTTCAAGACTTCTGGAATTCCGTCATCAACACACTATCCCGGGTCATGAGCTGCAGCATTCGTCTCTCCCCCTCCCTCTGTCTACTTGGGGATACGACTGCTATCAATTTATTAGTCCAGAACACCAAACCCCTGCTCGTTTCCCTAGCTGTCGCCAAGAAAACTATCCTCTTAAACTGGAAGACAAGAAAAAATTTGAATACTGGGCAATGGTTGGACCTTCTCTCAAATTACATATCACAGGAAACAATCTCAACCGTGGATCACATTGAAGTCTCACAATTTAATAGTATCTGGGAATTGCTTGTGGATAATCTAGGCTCCTAATCACAGGAGATTGACCTGTGAGCCATCCACTCCATAACCCACCCTTCTCTCAATCCCCCTCCTCACCCCCTACTTTACTTACTCCCCTCTCTGCCCCCGCCTTTCCCTTGTCATGTGTATTCGTTGTTGTCCTTCATTGTCCTTAGTTGTAATTTGTTTGTCAATGTCTAGTCTGAGTCCTCCCCCTCCGAGAGGACAATGAAAAGTCACTAGTTTTCTTATTTTACTACACTTTTTATTTAATTTTGCACTGTAAATAGTTAAAACATATAATAAATAATAAAGTTGTCCCCCGAAGAGGGGGGGTGGATGGAGTGCCCTCAAAAAAGGGCTGGGAGAAGAAAAAATATATATATATAATAATAATAATAAATATATACTTGAAAGCAAAGACAAGACCTACCGACGTTTCAATCTTTGAAATGTTTGTTGTTGTTGTTTACCTGGAGGCCACCAAGCTGATGAAATTGTTCAGATTCTCAGACTGGAGGTAATCTTCTTTCTCTTCGTCAGTGAACTCCCGCGGCTCATACTGTATGCACTTGTTCTTAGGATCTCCCCTGTAAGAGACCATTTATCTGAGTGTTGCAGATACAGTGCTGCTGTTATAGGGGGCAGTCATGATAAAACCATGTTCACGATATTTCACCATCTTATAATAATTTAGGACCTGCTCAGAGGTCATCAATCGGCACACATGCGATGCATGCATGCAATTCGTATCTGCGATTAACCCATCCCGTCGTCCTTCCCCCCCAAGGGCAGCCAGGAGCAGACAGGCGTCAACGTGAGCCGCGCCAGGGGACCAATCCAAGTGCTCCTGTCCGTCTTCGTCAAGGACGCCACAGCGTTAGCGATCTATTGTTGTGCATGTTTTTCCATTGGGTTTATCTTATCGGGGGGAAACCCTTGCGAGCACGGGGAGAACATGCAAACTCCACACAGAAAGGCCTGGGAGATACCCCACCTGGGTAACTGGCATCATGGAAACCTGGTCCCCAAGCGGGAATCGAACCCTGGACCTTCTTGCTGTGAGGCGACAGTGTTAACCACTACACCACCGTGCCGGAGCTATACACCATCTTTGCGGAGCTATTGTATATTCTATATTATAGCTATGGAGACAATAGTATGGCTCATTTGACAAACACTATTTATAGTCCAACATGTAAAAAGCATTTGTTTGTACATACCCTCGTTCGTTCACAATCCCAAAATAAACATTGCCCCGTTTCAAAATAATCCAGGCTGGTTTTCTAGATTGTGAGATAACGTGTGTTTTGTGCAGCGTATGCGCAAATCTCGCGGCTGCTCGCTTGAAACCTATATTATTGCCAGGTCAAAGGTAAACACATGACCTTGTTTATTATAGTTTTTTATAGTCCAACATCATAGTCTGGTGGAAAAGCACCTTATCATCCATAATCAGCATCCATATAATCCGTTATATAGTCGTACTGGCGAATCGCGTCCTGCTTTTCGCCATCGAGATATACCTCATCTCCAGTACCTACTGTACTTCATCAACGAATAAAACAAATGCACCCAGCACCTGACCAGGCCCCGCCCTAGTGACGTACTATAAAGCACTAGGCGTGGTCACCACTCGCCCTTCCTCTATTTCGTTTCCATCATGGCGGATGCTTGCACCCTGTGAACTAGTGTAATGAAAAGTTTAGAGAAATTGCGCAATGTTGAGTGCTTACCGGAGATTTCCCAACCCCTGGAATCTTCGCGGCATGTTCCAACGACACGTCGGGTCTATCCTGGTGTTTCCTCGTCTTGTGGCAACAGATCGAGGGACAGCGTGCAAGGTTTGGCTATCGAGCCAACTCGTACACAGGTAGGCTCTGTGTCATCAGGCATTAACGCTGGTGTTAGTAATGCTGCTGGTTGTTTTGTTACACAACCGAGTTGTGTGTCGGCACCAGGGGCGGGATGTCTGGGTGAACGTCCCTCTGAGTTGGACGTTTTCCAGGCGATCTTGGAGCGCGCTGCTAACACTAATGCTATAATGCTGGGTCACTGTTTTAATGTTCCCCGCCGTGGGATGTCACTGCTCTTAACCGGTTCATTGATGAAGGTCAGTCGGTAGCTAATGTGGGGGGTTTTGCTGAGTCTTATTTACCCTTTTTACGGGTGAATGGGTTGACAACAGGGCGCAGGGCGGGTGTGCCGTGGCTAGAGAGCCAGGTAGCATCGATCCTGTGCCCCGGCGGGGTTGAACGGTGTCCCACCCGGAAGCCGACGCTTGAGAGCAGGTCGGCCCGGCAGGTGGCAGTATGGACTGATGAGAGTTATACTGCTACAGGATGGAATTTAGCGGCGGCCAGTGTTGTGGCTCAGCTGACTGTTTTTCTGTCCACATTAGCGTCGGGTAGTGGGGCTACAGGACCAGCCGACGCTGAAAACATTTTGCATGTTTTTGGTGTTATAGAGATCTTGACTTAGTCGCAAGCTATAACTGCGGGGAGGATTAGGATGCTATCAACGCTTGTTAATAGGCATTTCTGGTTGGAGCAGTCTCCTCTTGGGGAGGAAGAAAGATTTCTTCTCCTCACGGCTCCTCTTTCCGTGGAAGGACTCTTTGGTCGTTCTGCGGAGCCGCGGGCGGTTGTTGACCTAGGTCCCACACTGCCTCACGCTATGCAGCCAGAGGTTGGAGCACGGCCTCGTCAGCGACTGTGGCGAGGCCCTCGACAGGCGGCCATGTTTCCCCCGCCAGTGGTACCCTGGGCGTCGAGTCAACAGGTGTCCACAAGGCCGACAGCCTTGGCGGCCGAGGGATCGGCCATGTTGGATGTGCTCGGCTTGGAATATACAAGCCGTCGCCGTCCTGCCGCAAGCAGCCCGCTCCCCGATCACTCCTTCCCCCGTCACCAGCGGAAAAGGGGCTCTGATCGTTTTCCTTTGGTTGCGGGCCGCGAGCCTTCATTGAAGCGCATGCGGCCCCACGTTTCGCTTCTCATGGGGACAGGGGCTGACACCCAGTTGATGGCTGAGCCTGAGTCTGTCCGTGAGAATGTTGTGCTGTCACGTGGCTCCCTCGCCACGCATTGTGCGATTGGTGAGCCTGGTGTTACGGCTGCCACTGTCGATGATGGTCAGCAGGGGGACTCGAGGCCTCTTCGAAAGAATGCTCAGCACGGGTTACCCCGACCTCGCCTTCGCCAGGCGGGGTATCACGTTGATGCCTCCCACTCCCGCGAGATCGGCAGTGGTCTGAAAAGAAGAGGCGCGTGTGATTTGGGTGGTAGCAATATCACTGCAGGGCTACTGTGTGTAGGAACACATGGGATCCTCACGCCTTGCATGTCCGGCTGCAGAACAACTCCTCAGCATGTTCTGGAGGGGTGTTCAGTGGGGGAGTGTGTGTCACCTAGTTTGATGTCAGCTTCTCCCGTATCAAACCGGCCCTTTCTGTCGGGGTCCCCCCTTGGGTGCGAACGCCCTGTCCGCATTGGCGGGTTCAGAGGCTACGCACAGCGGGAGGGTCCGGGCCGCCTATCTACAGTTCCTTGCGGCCCAGCGTCAATTGACGGCGGGTGCGCTCTGGGATTATTATCACATATGGCTACAACAGTGCCATATGTCGAGGTCGGTAGAGAGAATGTTGAGGCGGGGGCTTGTTTTGCAGTTCGCACAACCCCACCCTCCGTTTTAAGGTTTGGTGCAGACCCTATTGTCAGGGTCAGCAGCAGTGACAGCTCTGGTCGACGAGATCCAATCTCTGTTGGCGAAGCAGGCCGTAGTCGTGGTACCGAGAGAGGACGCGATGTCAGGCATCTACTCCCGTTATTTTCTGGTGCCCAAAAAACGGGAGGTGTCGTCAGACCTATACTGGATCTGTCCGCGTTCAATCGTCTGATTGTGGCGAGACCATTCAGAATGTTGACCGTCAAACACCTGCTACTCGCTGTCAGGGTGGGAGACTGGTTCACCTCCATAGACCTGAAGGATGCATATTTTCACATCCAGATTTTCCCTCCTCACAGGAAGTTCCTACGATTCCTTTTTCAGGGCGTAGCATACGAATACCAGAGGTTGCCGTTCGGCTACTCTCTGGCCCCCCGCACATTCACCAAGTGCGTAGAGACTGCGCTGGAGCCTCTATGTCGTCAGGGGATACGAATTATTTTCTATCTCGACGACATATTGCTCCTCAGCCGGTCGGAGGAGGTCGCCAGGTCTCATACCAGGCTGGTGGTGGAATTCCTCACCAGACTGGGTTTTGCTGTGAACTGGAAGAAGAGTACGCCTCTTCCCAGTCAACAGGTGGAGTACTTGGGCTTGGTTCTGAGTTCAAAACCCATGAGGGTAACCCTCTCGGAGCAACGGAGGGTGTCTGGAGGGACGGTCATGGCGCTGCAGGTGATGCGCCTGCTCGGTATGATGGCATCTGCTCACGCTGTGGTCCCTCTTGGCCTCCTCTTCAGGATACAGAGGTGGTTCTCCAGTATGAGAATAGACCCGGTGAGGGACAAGTGGAAACGGTTGACGGTTTCTTTGTCGATACGGGGGGATCTCGCCCACTGGAGGAGGACTGGTGTCCTCACCATCGGGGTCCCCATGGGCAGCACATCCCTGGCAAGGAGAATGTGGGCGTGGATGTGATGTCACGGGGCGGTCCTCGTCACGACGAGTGGGAACTGCGCCACGACATAGTCAGGCAGATCTGGGATCGCTTCGGGGAAGCTTCAGTGGATCTGTTTGCGAGCAGACAATCTCACAAGTGCCCCTTGTGGTTCTCGGTCAGCCGGGGGGACAATCCTCCCTTGGGGGTGGATGCCTTCTCAGTGTATCCCTGGCCGCCCGGGCTTCTGTACGCCTTTCCCCCCACACACCTGATAGGTCAGTTGTTGGAGCGGGTGCGGTGGGAGCACAGGACCGTGATCCTGGTTGTGCCGGACCGGGGCACAGCTGTGTGGTTCCCGGTCCTGATCCAGCTATTGGTAGCCCCGCCGTGGCCTGTTCCTTGGTCATCGCGGGCCCTCTCTCAAGCGGCGGCGTCGCTGTGGCTGCCCCCTGTGCTGGGCCAGCCTCTGATGGTTTGGCTGGTGAGAGGGTGAGTCTGGAGAGGATGGACCCTTCTGTGGTTGACACCATCCGGAATGCGCATGCTCCCTCCACTATCGCGCTTTATGCGGGTAGGTGGCGTATGTTCCAAGAGTGGTGTAAGATGGGGGGCCGGGACCCAGTGTCCTGCCCCCTGGATGCTGTCCTTACTTTCCTTCAGTCTCTCCTTGATAGACTGTCGGCTTCGACGGTGAGGGTATATGCTGCGGCTATATCCTCTTATCATGAGGGGTTTGAGGGTGTTGTGTTGTTCAGCCACCCTCTTGTGAAGCGTTTCCTGCTTGGCGCTCGGCGCCTTAAGCCAGTGACACGCTCTCTGGCTCCGAGTTGGGATCTTCAATTGGTCCTCGTCGGTTGTCCAAGGCCCCGTTTGAGCCTCTTGAGCAAGCGCCTTTGGAACAGCTGTCATTCAAGACTGCGTTCTTGCTGGCCATCACCTCCGCTAAGCGCGTGGGTGAGCTCTGTGCTCTCTCGGTGCGGCCTGAGTGTCCGTCTATTCGTTTCGATAGCGGTGCCACTCTGCGGCCTAATCCAGCCTTCGTGCCGAAAAATATCCGGAGTTCTTTCCGCTCCAGGGATATTATGTCATGTCACCTGTCATGTCCGGTCCGGGCTTTGGGGATTTACCTCAGCCGTACTCAGGGCCTCAGGGCTACCGATCAGCTCTTTATCTGTTACGGTGGCTCTCGCACTGGTAAGGCACTGTCGAAACAGCGCCTGTCCCATTGGTTGTGCGAGGGCATTGCCCTTTGCTACACGTTGGCTGGGCTGGCCCCCCCTGGGGGTGTCAGGGCGGACTCCACTCGTGGGGTGGCGGCCTCTGCCACCCTGTTAGGTGGGGCCTCGGTGGAGGACATCTGTGCTGTGGCTTCATGGTCCTCACCGGGTCCCTTCGTAAGGTTTTACCTCATGGACATGACCGGGGGTTCTGTCTCCCAGGCGGTTCTGAGGTCTGGAACCTCTCCTGCTTCCCGTCTTTCGGTGGAGTAGCAGGGGTGTGTGGGTGTGGACCACAATGTGTTGTGTCACACGTGGTCCCGCCTGTGCTGTGCGTTTAGGAGGTTCTGGTTCCCTCTTTTTCGCACTTGGGTGGAGTTGACTGCCGCCCCCTCTTCACTAGGAAGGAGGGGTGACGGGACTCCCTCTCCCCTACTGTGGGCTTTTGGGTCCTCAGGGGGTGCATTTGTTGGTCCTCGCGTCTGCTCTGTCCCCATATCTCGATGGCGAAGAGCAGGACGCAATTTGCCAGTACGACTATATAACGATAGGTTATGTATATAACCTAGTTATATGAGTACTGGATGAGCGTCCTGCTCTTAGCGTGCCCTGAGGTCCCTTGGGAAACTTTTCTGTTGGAAACTGTTTTCCGAGGAAGGGCGAGTGGTGACCACGCCTAGTGCTTTATAGTACGTCACTAGGGCGGGGCCTGGTCAGGTGCTGGGTACATTTGTTATATTCGTTGATGAAGTACAGTAGGTACTGGAGATGAGGTATATCTCGATGGCGAAGAGCAGGACGCTCAGCCAGTACTCATATAACTAGGTTATATACATAACCTATCGTTTTGTCTTCTTCTTCATAATATCCAATAGTTTGCTCGCCATTACATTGCAGGTTACCATTGTGTGCTCGGGCCAGACTATACCACGGAGCCGAATAGGTTTCCTCATCAGTCGGTTTGATTATAGTTATTTTACGTTTTACCAGTAGTGCTTAGTCCAACATAGTCTAGTGGAAAACGCACCTTATCGTCCATAATCATCATCCATATAATCCATTTAGTCTTCTTCATAAAATCCAATAGTTCGCTCTAGGCCAGCGGTTCTCAAACTACGGGTCGCGACCCAAATTGGGGTTGTGCATAATTTTTTTTTTTTAAAGATCAAGCGAAAATCCACAAGCCCAACTCAGATCGAGTTTTCCACCTGGCTGCTGTGTGTATTTGCCATGTCTTGCCCCTGCATCAACGGAGGCACAGTATTTCAATACACATCTCATACATCCTGTGCAGGTATAATCAGTATCACTGAGGCCACGTCTGGCCCTCATGCATCAACGTGGACGTAGAACTTGACCTACTTCCACACGTAAGCACGGAATGTAGAACTAGCGTACGCACAGGGAAGTCGGCATTCATCACACGTGCGTACGCAGGCTCTATGCCCTGCCGTGTTGATGAATACCACTTTGTTCTACCGTCAATGCTCGTGCATGATTATCCATATATGGTCATGAAAATGAGGAAACACCCCCCATGGGATGTGAAATAATGGACCGACCCGAGCGGGACTCCGAGAAACTCCACGGAGAATTCACTGCTGTCGAACCAAGAAGACACTATCGCGTATTATGATTTATGGGATAAATAAAAGGCGGACTTGTAAACGGTGATGTCAGATATCAACGGCTCCCTAAAACCATTGCTGCAATTCTGCCTGGACAGCTCAAAATACTAATAAAGACCGTTCGTTGACCACTGTTTGGCGTTGGTTGTGTGTCATTATAACCGTGCTGTAATATGAATGCCTTTATTAGTTGTGTTCGATTGGCTATATGATTTTTAGAGGCATCTATTTTGTTGTCGGCTAATAAAGACCGCGCTGGAATATGACTGCCTTTTCCCGTGTTGTTTGATTAATACCCACGGATTAAAGTTCTCCTCAATTCTATTCCAAATCGCGATGGATCTCCCGTCAATTTTCTACCTGCTGCATATGATTTCTAGAGGCATACTACAATCTATTTTGATGTCAGTATTGGGTAGCCTATATAAACAATATAATACAAGAGCATGTACAAGAACAATGAATCTCACTGCATGTATGATGTATCCTGCCTTTCAATACATGAACTTGAATTCCATCATGTTTGTGTGCGGGACTCAAGGCTGCTGTCACAATGGGTGGTACCGCCGTACAGTAATAATAATAACAGTCCACACAATATCACGATCCATGCCATAGCCTATGTTCTATTAGGACATGATCTGTGACGACAAATGTTCTAGAATGTTTGATTAAGATATCATACTCTGACAGCATGCCTATGAGCAACAAAAACGCGAACTTGAATCCCATCATATACATAGTCTGTCCACTATAGTGTCATTGCAATGCGTTTTCTATTCTTTCTTATACAGTAAAAAGGGGGAAGAACACTATATTCATATGACTTGTATTCTGCTTACAGCTTCGAAGTTCCACTTGTTTCGTTTAACGTAAAGCCTTTTAAATATAATCAAAACGTTCCCGTGTTTCTGCGGTCTGCGCAGAATAATAACGAGTTGAGCTTTATGATTTATGATGAATTGAAAATGGGGGACCCTGATGTAAACAAGACGAAAGTTGGTCTGCATCCCCAATTAACAATTGTATGTACTGAGCTGTACTGTACTGTACCCATTCTGCAATCTGTTAATAAACTTTTCAATCAATCAATCAATCAAGCTACGCGGAGCGCAGTCAGTCAGTAGCCTACACCCCGTATATTCCGATAACGCTATATAAACCATGCTGCATTCATTCTGAGAGAAAGATCTATTATTCCAAATGCTATTTATAGGGTTTTGACCATAATTACACTACTGTTGCTATTTTACAATGAACTATAATGAACTACGGTTCGTACAGAACTTGCCAGTGTTATTATGCACAGAAGCTCATTTCCTTGTTGTAATAATATATTCTACCACTGGGCGCTAGGTACGCCAGGTCTGACCTGTGCGTAGATGTACGCACGAAGTCAAGTTCAAGTTCAAATTGATGAATCCCACTCTTTGCTTAGAAATGATCGTACGCACAGGGTAAGCACAGATCTGTGCGTAGAACACGTTGATGCATGAGGGCCCTGGTCTTTTGTGAGTCAGAGGAGCGCAAAGTGCCGCGACATGCATGCGCGAGTGTGCGTGACAGCCCTGTGCAGGTATATCGTCTGGTCTTTTGTGAGTGTATGTAGTACTCTCAAGAATATGTGCATAATCTTGTGTAATTTTTGCAATCGTTTATATCTAATTATTATGATTCGAAGAATTGTGGTAAACTTTATATTACCAGCTACACGTTAATATAATTAACTAAGTTCACATTGACTGTGAGATGGAGAATTGATTAGACAGGGAGTTAAGAGCGGAACCTATTAGTTCAGGTGATGCGCCAGGTTCCCCTAAGGTGACGGTTTCCGCCCTCTGTGAACATACCTCTGTGAAGTGGGATTCTTGGCTCTGACATTAATAAAAAATAAATACAGATCTTGCCTCAGAGTAGAAACAGATCTGCGCCTCTTTCTCAGCACAACACAGCCACGTATCATAGAACTATGTTCAAATGTACAAGCACACTCTTCCCATTAAGTCTAATTTTTGTTTATTCTTGAAAAGCGCATGTGAACGCATAAAAATTAAATAAAAAAAAGGTTCTACCAACATATTTTGGCTAAATATGCCTTGATCATTTTATAAATGTGTATACAGAAACAATTCCGTTTGATAATAACATTAATTTCATTAATAACATTGTGCTGTAATTCCATTTGCTAATAAATATGCATGATCAAGTTCCAACAACGTGTGCTTTTATTTTGATATTCATTATTTCTATGTTGAAATTACGCGATACACGTGTGGGGTCGCCAAAATCATTCCAAAATAAAATGGGGTTGCGGTATGAAAAAGTTTGAGAACCCCTGCTCTAGGCGATTGCGATTGTCGAACGTGTCCTGCTCACTGCTGCTCACAATGAGTCCCTAGTTGTTTGGGACTGTGGGGGCTGGCACTAAAACACTAATAGCTGGCCAATGCATGTTCATAAGGTAGGCAATACTGCCACCTGGCGATATTCGATCGTCATTGCAATTCCAACGTAGGCAGATATGCCAGGGAGCTCCGGCTGAGTGTTTAGAACGGGGATCAAACGAAAAAGATCAAAGGATCCAAAAACTAGTATACTCGTTATTGGCACTCAAGTGTTGGCGGCGAAACATGAGTATACTCGTTATTGGCGCCCAATGAGTTAAAGGACCATACCAGTCTAATTTTGACTTTTTAACTTGACTCGCCATTACCTGAGATTGACCCCGACTCCCACACAATTTCTATGGTCTTCAACTATGAATGTACGACATCTCTCTGTCTATAGTCAGTGCTTGTTTGGGAGCATACCACTGTGTCTGGGTACTGGAGCTGTGAAGGTTGGGAATGGCTTGCATGCCGCGGCTGTGCTCTATCTGCTTGATGCTGAAGCTGAGGTCTTGGTAGGAACCACACTCCATGAAAGCGTCTTTGGCCTCTGCCGCGTTCCGGTCGGAGAAACACACCGGCCCCCTGAATGCCCTTCGCACCCTAGAGATCTTGTACCAGAGCTGGACGGGGAGAGAGGAGAAATGGAGAGAGATTAATCGAGACAAAGCACACACATACATGCAGAACACCTTATTTCACAAAACACTGATTTACCTGGTGTTCTTCAGTCCAAAGTGCCACGACTATTGTCAGTGCTGTAACATGGGTTACGATGGAGACCAATGAAGGGTTCCTCTGCAATTCTGCTAATCCAATTCCAAAGTTTCCATGGCTATTCCATGACATACAGTAACACTCACTGTCCTTGAGCATTTGTCAGTGTGTATGTTCTTATATCAAAGCAGATTGGAATGCTCCATGTCATGTTTTGGCTAGTAGCGACAACTATCACTTGGGACTCGTAATCAGAAAATAATGTGTAATTTGGGCTTTTTAAAACCGGTTAGCCGTAAGGTCCCCCAATTGGGGGACCCTGCTTTTCTTTATCATAAATCGATCAATAGAGACGGTATTAGATCCCCAATTATCATATCATCAGGTATTATTGGAAAGCCACACTAATTTGCTACAACCCTGTCCAAAGTTTTTCGAGGTCGCCAAATGATTGACGGAGCTAGAGCCCCCGGAGGTCGGGGGTGGTAATGTGTACTTTGGCGCACGCCTCACATATCGGCATGTAACTCGAGAACCGCTGAACAGATTTTGTCACCTGAAAGGGCAATTGACAGGCAACAAATAGGGCTTTAATTCCATCTATATATTGTATTAAAAGAAAACCCGAGCCACTAGAGGTCGACAAAGTGGTGCGTTGCGAATCGTCCTCATGAGGGCCCACATGTGGGCCCTTGGATGTTAAGAGTTTATTTCATTTTTTAAATTGCCAAGAGTAAAGACCATAACCCTATCAAAACAGCAGTCAAAGTGTATATTTTCATTTTTACCGATGTTTTGTAAGATTTACCGAAAATAAGAATTTATCGTAAAAATACTAATTATATCTCTTTTATCGTAAAACCGCGAGGAAATGACTAAATCCAGATTTAACCCTGCCATTGGAAAGAGGAGCCTTTTCCCTATCCATAGATGTATGATTTGGCCATAATAAGGTCAAGGTCAAGTTCAAGGTCAAATATGAATTTATAAATAAAATCGATTATCATTTATTACTGTATCTACAAATCCTTCTATTTAATCATCTTCCCTTTATTAATTTGCTTAGATTTTTTGTACACTTGATCTCAATAAGGTGGTGAATGAGCTCATGGAGCGAAATCTCTTTGTTACAATTGTAACATCGTGTTATTCACCGGCACAGATGCAAAAATATACCATCATTTATATTCTCCTTTTTTTCATTACAATTTACTCAAGCCTAGTAACAGACACAATATTTCTGACACTGGGAATACATACCCCCAGGTCGCTAGATGTTCCTAGATAGATACCAAGAACATGCAAATTGACCTTGTAGAAGTGGAGCAATCTTCCATTTACTTAGGCATGTACTTTTAGGCGAAATTTCTGAAAATAGGGCTACAGCTTAACAAGTTAAAGGCATTTACATCGTCTACCAGCGGTCGAGTTTGAGGTTAAGACTCTTGACTGGTGGAGAATCTTTTTTGAAAGGATTTCCATGACGGTATCTAAAAACCTTTTGGATACCATATTCCAGAGAATCTTTCCAAGCATGAAAAACACTTAATATTTATCAAGAGTGGTACCTTTTCTCTGGAGCATTGGATTGATTCCTCCTCTATCTCGTGTCCGCTGCCCAGTGACAGCCAGGGCCGGGGCTCATGGGTCCTATGGAGGGAGCTCTCAGACTCTTCCTCCACCTCAGCCCCACTGTCAGCCCCACTGTCAGCCCCACCGCCCTCAGCTTTTGGAGGCTGGAGTAACACGGAAACAGCAGTGGATCGGGAATAATTATTGGTCATGTGTAATAGTGTAGCGCGCACGGTTGAGAAGGGAACGCGTGGCATTCTGTCACCGCCATCAGACGTGACGTGTAAATATTGTAGCGCGCACGGTTGAGAAGGAAACACGTGGCATTCTGTCACCACCGTCAGGCGTCACATCTGACAGAATGCCACGTGTTTCCTTCTCAACCATGTGCGCTACAATATTACACATCACGTCTGATGGCGGTGACAGAATGCCATGTGTTCCTACACTATTCGTTTTTTTCTTTACATGGTTTAGTAGCTGAGACTGGTGTCTACAGACGTATGCATTTCAAATTAATCAAGGACTACTACACCAGTCACTGTCTAACTAACCTTGCAAGGATTCTGTTGCCTATTATACTCAATTTACACCTACCTAATGCTTTCACTGGCTACAACTGCCCTACACTATAATCATAGTAATTGTAATAATCTTAATTACCTACCTCATACTATAGTATAGTCTCAAGTTTGTTTATTATTTGTCATAATAAAATACAGAATACTTTATGATGAAATGCTTGTTTCTGTATGAGCCCCTGAGAAGTAAGTAAAAAGTAAGTAAAGGAATGTTCAGTCAATATACATGTATACAATATACAATACAGAGTCAAATGAGTAACAGTGAGGTACAATGCAGAAATGAAATGAGGTGCAAAACTTAGGGTAAGGTGCAAATGAGGTATGAATGTAGTGCAAATCTCTTTAATAATAGATAAATATAAAGTGTGTTAAAGTGTCTAAAGTGAGTAAACTGAGTGATAAGGTGAGTGTTTGTTTAAAGTGAGTGTGTACATGTGGATGTGTGTGCAGTGAGTGTAGATGATGGGTTGTTAGTTACATAGTGTCATTGTCATTGAGCATCCTGATATGGTCTACCCATATAACTCTGTATGCATATAATCCTTCTATATACCTACTTATACACCTGCATATAACTGTGTACATTGTATATGCCAAACTTATTTCCGTTGTACTGTACTTGTGCTGTATAATGACAATAAACTTGAATCTAATCTAAATGAATGTGTTAAACCGATTTCAAAATGTATATATCCTTTCACATTTGTGGCGATGTCACAGTCTTTTCGTAGGCTACAGTATGTTGACAATGTGAAAAATAAAAGTATTACACCGACCTTATCCTTTAACCTTTTAACCCTTCTATGACTCTGGGATATAAGCTACTTCGGGTGTTGGCTGGATGGACTTGTAAGTAGGAGAAATGTATTGTAGGCTATGTTGACAATAACAAAATTACACTGGCTTTTAAGATTGCAGGCTAGGTAGATGTAAATGCTAAGAACTTACAGAATTGCACTCACCAACAGTAAAGCATGATGAGGTTGTTAGCGTACAGTACATAATTTACTCAGTAATTCCATGCCATTCCACTACTTAGTGATAGCAGTCTGAGATATTTTTGGCAATCTAGTTACCTACAGTGCTGTGCCAGTCAGTAAGATAACACATACCGGTGGTAAATTAACCCATCCATCTACATTGATTGCAGACACATCCACATTCACTTTAAACAAACACTCACCCTTAACACTCACTTTAAACTCTTTTAACACTACACCATATGTTATCTATTTATTACAAAAGGATTTGCACTACATCCATACCTAACGTCACAGTGACCAATCGCAGCCACTCTTATTGTCTGGGACCAAATACGACCACGCCCCATTCCCAGTAAAAAGTGGGAATCTCTAGAATGGGTTTCGGGCGACGGTGTATACGGAAGTGACTCTAAAGGTGACGATAGACAACACTTTCTGTTGTCAGTAGATGGCAACATTGGTTTAAAATTAAAAGGTGAAAATGTTGAAAACTACAACAATACACTTCCCAAGATCCTTAGCACAGGTCACAGGTCACTGGGATGTGTCTATTCTTCGACGTGATCTGAACAGCGGTAAACTATTACTGCGGCCTCAGTATAGCGACCGCGAATGGTAAACTAATTATCTTAACAAAAGTGCGCTGGTAGCGTTACATATGTTGTCTAAAGGGGGACATATGGTACAATTTAAGATTTTAATGATAATCGGCATATAAAGGACAACATAAAGCATCGTTAATTTGTAAGAAACCTCAATAAAAACGGTAATATTAGCTATTGTTATGAAAATGTGATAGAATCCTATAAAAATGTGGACGCATTTGGTCTACGTTCCGTTAATATTTGTGTTACAAAGGATCAGATTAAACCGAATATATATATTTATTGATTGATATATATTGCATAATATTTGTATATCGTTTGATATCCCTTGTATATTCCTTGTACATATACACGGAATATCCCTTTAGCCTAGTACAGACCATAATATTTCATTCTCCTATTGGACAGCGGTCCACAGGCGCCAAGGCCATGCCTCCAGAGTCAGGTTCAAAGCCACCATCAAGACATGTCTGTACATGCCCGGCCTTGCCCAAGAATACGAGACAGAAATGAGGTTGGCACTAGATTGTTCGCCGTGCATATAAATATGGCGCAGGTGAATACAGAAGTATGTTACCTAATAAGTTGAAGCCTCACCCACGATACTCCGTGCGGTGAAGTATGGCCTGTTTGGCCCCAAATAAGAGCATTGAGACCGCGTGCGAATTAATAACTGAATTGTCAGAGTTTGGCGCTATACCGTCAAGTGCGATATATTTCTATTAAGTCAGTAATAGTCTATTTGTGTATAGTGTATCGTGCGGCTAAAGTTCTACAGTGACCAGCATCACCAACGCTTCCTCGTATCAGCTAGAGAGCTTATCCAGGCTGGGCTGCTTTCATGGCGCTTTCACCCGAGGAGCCCTAGACGAGAACCGTGTGGACATGTACACTGGATTAATCTACCCGACGACTACATAGCCCTTTGCGGCTAGATTATATTTGCTTTTGGTCCTGTGATTAATGGAGCGGAGAATCGCCGACGCCTACACGTGTGTGGGATTTACTCTGTGAGGAGCCACGTCGAGTCTGCGCCTCAGAGAGCCTGAGGCAGGCTAGCTTTCTTCCCTGTGGATCTACAGGCTACGGAGAACAGCTGTATTCGTCTGTGGATCAAGATCTTATTGCACCGTCTCCCGTACTCGGAGTCTCCTTATCATCGTTGACCCAGGCTCTACTACCGACAGATCCTCTACCCCTGCTGGCTTACAACCGGGGGGACCCTTCCAGTATCTCCCGCTATATATTACTAGTGTACCATAGATATAATTCCCTAAGATTCAGGTTGTATAATTACCTCCTGCGTAACCAGAGAATGGACATTCATTATTGATTTGCCTACGCACATTCCTTTGCCTTATAAGCGCATCCAAAGTCAAATAGAGAAGTATATTATGTACCTTTTGCTGCAATAAATACTTAATTACAACTTTGTGTGGAACCGATTCATTGTGGGAAGTGTTCATCATATTTATATATCATGTACTGTATGGCCAGTAATTAAAGTACATAAGACGGTAGTGGTTTAATGATACCATACTTATCAATACAGTCAGGGAATTGTACCCCTCAGTTACAATTGGTCCTTCGAGCCGGAGGGTAACTAGTGTAATATTAATATAGTGGTATTAATATTGACATGGCCAATGATGAACACTCCACAAAACGGTTCTCCTAAAGTAGATCGCCCGCAGCGTAGACGGCAGACACCTCAGTACTTAGAGGATTACGTTGCCAATATACTACCTAGCTTTCTACAGACGGTAAACGCGGAAAAAGTAGATAGTAAAATTATGTCCGACCCTATCGACCAGGCTACCCCGCCAATAGAGGCCCTAGTGGGTTCTAACGTAACTGACCAAGCTCACGGTAGGGACCAGGAGGGACCCGACATGACTTTACCCCCCGCCAAGACCGAAGAAGTAGTCCCCGGAGAGCTCCAGGATAAAGACAGCCCTCCAGGGATGGAACTCGACCCGCTACAAGAAGAGGCGAGCACCCCGGAGATGGATCTCCAGGACTTGCCACAGGAGAACAGATCTCCAACGAGTACTGCCAGGAGCGGATCACCTCAACCAGCGTCTTCCCCCAGCGAGGCGGACAAGATGCTGGCACAGGCATTCCTCGCCAGCCTGGCAGCCTCAACAGAGCGCGATCGACTCCAAGCACAGACGCTTAGTGAGCGCGAACATTCTTCCATGGAAAGAGAACGCCTTCAAGCGCAGCAACGGAGCGACGAAGATCGTATACGTCTAGAGATTAGACGCCTTCAGACGGAAGAGAATATGGTAAGGGACCGGGCCGAAGCCCAGCGCGCCGCCGCCGAAGCCCAGCGCGCCGCTGCCGGTGCCCAAAGAGAAGCAGAGCGCGACCTCGCTCTCACCAAGCACGAAGCCGAGCGCGACCGATTACAAGCGCAGATAATGGAGCAGCTGATCACCAGGGCAACACCCCCTCCCTCCGCATGGGGTTCCAGGGCCTCGTCAAGACAAGGGTCAAGGGCACCCTCCCCTACCCGATCAAGCGACCCTGAGCCCGACCACCAGAGAGAGCCTATACCCCCCTCCGAACCCCTTCCCCGACCGGTCCAAGTGAGACCCAGCTACAAGGAAGAAACGGTCTACACCGCGGAGAGGCTAAATAGACGACTACAGGATCTAGAGGACCTGCCAGAGGAAGAAGAAGAGGGAGAGGAGGAGAGTCAAGCCCGACAGCAGCACAGTACTCCACAGGACCAGGAGGTCCAGTACAGCCCAGGCTCTACCCCCGCGGCTCTGCGCTACAGACCCCCGACTCAATTCACGGGTGAGCTTGACGCACGACCAGCCCCGAGGAACAGCACCTGGATACGCGGGCCATGGTACCCAGCAGGTACCAGCCCACCAAGAGGCGTAAGAGGAGACTCGCCTAGGAGGCCTCTCTTCCAACGCTCACCGATGTGCCAGCCATCCATGGCATCATACATTGGCACACCGACGTTTCCGGACTTCACCCACGAGAACAGAGCACAGTACACGGAGCTACGAATGTGCTTAGAGACAATGATGTCCGATGTAGCTGATGAACCGTACAAGTATGCTATCCTACTGAAGCACCTCAAGGTGCCCCGAGCGCACAATATAGCGCTGGCCTATGCCACCTCTACTACCCCATACACAGCGGCTCTAGCAGCACTCGACCAAAGATATGGACGCATATGGGACTACGTAATACAAGAGATAAGGCATATTGACCGCCTACCCCCAGCCACAGACAATCGCTCACTAGATGACCTGTCTATCAAGGTACAATCCCTGGTAGGGATGCTGGGGGCGCAAAGAGAAAAGGGTATGCACGAACTGTACGCGAACTCTAATGTCGAGAGGATTTTAGAGAAGCTTCCGCCCGCCCGACAAGAGCGCTTCAGGCGGCAAAGAGACCACCGTGATCCTAACGGTCCCGAGCCATCCCTCCTAGACCTAGCCGACTTCCTGGCGAGAGAAGTCAACAGCCTACGGTTGGATACGTTCATGCGGAGCACACCAAGCTCCAGAGAGGGACCTAGGAGAGCAAACGATGGCCACAGATTGGTGACCGTCATGCACCAATCAGAATCAGTACCGAGCAGCAAGAACCACAGTACCCCCTCGATGAAAGAGAAGTGGAAGATGGTGTGCCCGTACTGCGAAAAGGAACACTGGTTGTCACAATGTGACACGTTCAAGAAGATGACCGCCGACGAGGTGAGTCAATGGATAAAGTCCAACCGACGTTGTTACCGATGTGCGCGCAGTCACATGGCAGCCGATTGCCGCTTAAAGAAGAGGTGTAGTCGGTGTGACGGAGCCCACCTAGATGTCCTACACGACAGTAACAGAAGAAAGCCTGCACCCTCAAGCAGCACAAAGGCAAGTGTTATGTACATTGACCCCGCCAGCAGCGGGGGCGCCCGGGTGCTCTTAAAGGTGGTCCGCGTAACACTGAGTTACCAAGATAAGGTCATGGACAATTACGCCGTCCTTGACGACGGGTCAGAGAAGACCCTTCTCCTCGCGTCCGCTGCGGCCCAGCTGGGGCTGCGGGGGAGCGAAAACCAGATGACGATTCGGACAATAAGAAGAGATCTAAAGACGATAAAGGGCGAGAATGTCTCCTTCACTATCGCAGCAAGTGGGCAGCCAGAGAGACGGTATAGGATTACTAACGCTTTCACCAGCCAAGAAATAGGCCTGTCGCAGTACACCTACCCCATCGCCAAGCTGATGGATAAATATGTGCACCTGCGTCAACTACCTATACCGCTCATAGACGGTGCCACCCCGACCCTGCTGATAGGCTCCGACCATGCAGACCTCATCGTCCCGATTGACCGGGTCCACACAGGGCCCAGAGGCTGTCCTGCAGCAGTCGAGACCCGCCTAGGATGGACATTACAAGGCCCCCTCGCTAAGTCTCTTAACCGAACAGCAGCCACTAGCTGCCTCCACTCCAGAGTGACAGAAGAAGACACCACCCTACTACAGCATGTCGAGAGGCTATGGACACTAGAGACAATGCCCTTTAAGAACGAAAAGAAAGACATTCGTTCCAAGGAAGACATTTACGCTATAGCCCTCCTCGAGCAGGGGACAAAGAGAGTCAAAGTCAACGGAGTGATGAGATACGCAACTCCACTCCTGAGGCGAGAGGGTATGCCTACCTTCCACGCCCCAAAAGAAGCGGCGGAGCGGTATCTATTGAACACAGAGCGGTGCCTAGCCAGAGACCCCGCTCAAGAGACTGTGTACCGCGCTGAGATTAACAAGCTAATCACAGCGGGACACATAAAGAAAATTGACATTAAAGAGGCCGATCAGACGACCGAATCATGGTACGTGCCGCACCACAAAGTCCACCACAACGGCAAGGATCGTATTGTGTTCAACTGCAGCTACCAGATCGGATCACAAAATCTGAATAAAGAGCTCTTGCCCGGCCCAACACTCGGCCCCTCTCTACTAGGCGTGTTACTACGTTTCCACCAAGACAAGGTGGCCATCAGCGGCAACATCAAAGGGATGTTCCTGCAGGTGAGACTAGTGGAGGAGGACAAGCCCCTGCTGCGGTTCCTATGGAGAGAGAGGATCGGGGATGAGCAACCAGCCATCTATCAATGGGAAGTCCTCCCTTTCGGAACCACATGCAGCCCATGCTGTGCTACGTTTGCACTGCAAAAACACGTCGCAGAGGACCCAGCAGCTGATGAAGAGGTCCGACAAAGTGTAGGAAATAGTTTCTACGTGGACAACTGTCTGCAAAGCGTCTCGACGCCAGAAGAAGCCGAGGCCCTTCTACTCAAGCTCCGCGCCTCCCTGATCAAAGGCGGCTTTGATCTCAGGCAGTGGGCCAGCAGCGACCCGCAAGTATTGCGCAGCCTCTCCCCCGAGGACAAGGCAGCAAGCAGCGAGACCTGGATGGCGACCATCCCAGGAGAAGCTCAAGAAATGACATTAGGACTGGTCTGGCGCTTCAAAACAGACTCGCTCCATTATAAACACACACCCCTGACCAAGGAGCAGGGAAGGTCGACTGCACTACCGACCACCAGACGGAGTGTATACAGAACACTCGCCAGACAATATGACCCGTTGGGATGTATTCTACCTTACACCACCAGGGCAAAGATGATTGTAAGAGCGTTATGGGACAAGGACCAGGGCTGGGACGACCCCATACCCGAGCACCTTGCGTCCACATGGAGAGAGTGGGAGACGGAACTCAGCTCACTCCCAGGTGTTAACATACGCCGCAGCTACTTCCCACCCACAGTGAGGCCGGAGACGTGCCAGATGGACCTGCACGTCTTCAGCGACGCCTCCGAAGTAGCCTACGGTTCAGTGGCCTACTTGCGTGCCTGAGAGGAGGGAGGAGAAATACATACTGCTTTCATCCTGGCTCGCTCAAGAATAGCCCCACGAAAGCAACAATCTATCCCGCGTCTAGAGCTCTGCGCAGCCCTAGCAGGAGCGCAACTCGCCACGTTAATCCAACGTGAACTCATCATTCCGGTGCAAAGAACAATCTTGTGGTCAGACTCCACGACAGTACTCACATGGATCCGGTCTGATTCGTGCAGATACAAGGTCTTCGTGGGAGTCAGAGTCACAGAGATTCAAGATTTAACAGAAGTAGCAAGCTGGAGGTATGTGGACACAAAACACAACCCAGCTGACGTCATCACCCGGGGAATGTCCCTGGATGACCTCACCCGTCACAACCTATACAGTGACGGGCCAGAGTTCCTCAAGCTCCCGGAAGAAGAGTGGCCTACACCCACCCCACGGGAAGCGAGTAAAGAGGAGGCCGAAAACAAGAAATCTATGTTCTGTGGATTGAACACACTCGTCTCCACAGACTCTGACATAGACGATTGCCTCACCCTAGAGAGTGCGCAGCTAAAGACATTCCTGTGGCACCACCCAGAGGTTCAGCTCACTACTGACATTACAGCAGCTGACTACGAAGAAGCAGAACTTCTTCTACTACAACGAGCCCAGAGAGACTCGTTTCCCGATGAGCTAGACTGTCTACAGGGAGCAAAGCCCGTCCCATCAGACAGCAGACTGCTCCACCTAGCCCCCGAGAGCGACGCCCATGGTCTCATCAGAGTGGGTGGTCGTCTGCGGAGAGCTCCAGACTTACCGGATGACGTCAAGTACCCGATAGTCTTAAACAGCCGACACAAGGTCACAGAGCTGATCATAAAGAAATACGACGAGGATGTGCATCACGCCGGGGCAGAGAGAGTCTTCGCGGAGATCAGACGTCGTTATTGGATACTGCAAGGGAGAGAAGCAGTGCGGCGCTTCCAGCGAACCTGTCTAGACTGTCGTAAGTGGCGAGCGCAGCCCAGTATACCCCGGATGGCTGACCTACCTCCCTGTCGCCTCCGACTCGGCGACAAGCCCTTTCACTCCACCGGTATGGACTGTTTCGGCCCGCTGTATATAAAGAAAGGAAGATGAACCGAGAAGCGGTGGGGTATTGTATTCAAATGCATGACCACCCGAGCGATGCATATAGAACTCCTTCCAACCATGAGCACAGACTCATTCCTTATGGCCTTCCGAAGATTCACATCGCGGAAAGGCAAACCGTCTATACTATTGTCTGATCACGGGACAAACTTCAAAGGCGGAGAAAGAGAGCTGAGAGAGAGCTTCCAAGCTATGGGCCCAGAACTTAAGACCCACCTCGCTCCATCCCAGATTGACTTCCAGTTTAATCCCCCGAATGCACCTCACTTCGGTGGAACTTGGGAACGAGAAGTACGTTCAATAAAGACAGCCCTGTACGCCGTGCTTGGGGCCCAGACCGTGGCGGAAGAAGTCTTAATGACAGTCCTCACGGAGATCGAGGGAGTATTGAACTCAAAGCCCCTCGGTTACGTCTCAAGTGATGTAGCAGATGTCGACCCAGTCACCCCCAACACACTCTTGATGGTGCGGCTGGACCCCGCGCTACCACAGACAATGTACAGGCCTGAAGAAGCGAACGGCCGAAGAATGTGGAGGTACAGTCAAGTATTGGCTGACAAGTTTTGGAACAGCTTCCTACTCCACTATCTACCGTCTCTACAGACCCGCCAGAAATGGGTGAAAGAGAGAGACAATTTGACAGAAGGAACAGTCGTCATGATTATCGACCAGTCACTACCCCGAGCTATGTGGCCGGCTGGCCGCGTAAGCAAAGTGATCACCGGTGCCGACGGAAAGGTCCGAGCAGCCGAAGTGCTCGTCCAAGGGCGGATCTACACCCGACCCGTGGCGAGGCTAATAGAACTGCCAAGGCTCCCCAATACTATCGATGACGACCATGACCCCATGACTTTGTGAACTGCCCGACCCCTCACAACAGACATTGAGTAGTGGACAGTGCGGTTAATCTGTCTCTGCTTAGCTAATTAGGTGGGACTAATTAGGAGGCGGCTGTTACAAAGGATCAGATTAAACCGAATATATATATTTATTGATTGATATATATTGCATAATATTTGTATATCGTTTGATATCCCTTGTATATTCCTTGTACATATACACGGAATATCCCTTTAGCCTAGTACAGACCATAATATTTCATTCTCCTATTGGACAGCGGTCCACAGGCGCCAAGGCCATGCCTCCAGAGTCAGGTTCAAAGCCACCGTCAAGACATGTCTGTACATGCCCGGCCTTGCCCAAGAATACGAGACAGAAATGAGGTTGGCACTAGATTGTTCGCCGTGCATATAAATATGGCGCAGGTGAATACAGAAGTATGTTACCTAATAAGTTGAAGCCTCACCCACGATACTCCGTGCGGTGAAGTATGGCCTGTTTGGCCCCAAATAAGAGCATTGAGACCGCGTGCGAATTAATAACTGAATTGTCAGAGTTTGGCGCTATACCGTCGAGTGCGACATATTTCTATTAAGTCAGTAATAGTCTATTTGTGTATAGTGTATCGTGCGGCTAAAGTTCTACAGTGACCAGCATCACCAACGCTTCCTCGTATCAGCTAGAGAGCTTATCCAGGCTGGGCTGCTTTCATGGCGCTTTCACCCGAGGAGCCCTAGACGAGAACCGTGTGGACATGTACACTGGATTAATCTACCCGACGACTACATAGCCCTTTGCGGCTGGATTATATTTGCTTTTGGTCCTGTGATTAATGGAGCGGAGAATCGCCGACGCCTACACATGTGTGGGGTTTACCCTGTGATGAGCCACGTCGAGTCTGCGCCTCAGAGAGCCTGAGGCAGGCTAGCTTTCTTCCCTGTGGATCTACAGGCTACGGAGAACAGCTGTATTCGTCTGTGGATCAAGATCTTATTGTACCATCTCCCGTACTCGGAGTCTCCTTATCATCGTTGACCCAGGCTCTACTACCGACAGATCCTCTACCCCTGCTGGCTTACAACCGCGGGGACCCTTCCAGTATCTCCCGCTATATATTACTAGTGTACCATAGATATAATTCCCTAAGATTCAGGTTGTATAATTACCTCCTGCGTAACCAGAGAATGGACATTCATTATTGATTTGCCTACGCACATTCCTTTGCCTTATAAGCGCATCCAAAGTAAAATAGAGAAGTATATTATGTACCTTTTGCTGCAATAAATACTTAATTACAACTTTGTGTGGAACCGATTCATTGTGGGAAGTGTTCATCATATTTATATATCATGTACTGTATGGCCAGTAATTAAAGTACATAAGACGGTAGTGGTTTAATGATACCATACTTATCAATACAGTCAGGGAATTGTACCCCTCAGTTACAATTTGCATTTAGCATTTTTTTTCTTTTTACCCCATTGTCTGCATTTTTACTTCATTGTACTTTAGGTTGTACTTTAGTTTGTATATTGTATATTTGTATAGTGTTGGGACTTTCTTCTTCTTTTTTACTGTATGAAGCACATTTCCAGGGGCTCATACAGAACCAATCATTTCACTGTAATGTACATTATACGTGACAAATAAAACAAAACTTGAACTTGAACTTAACTATGACTCACTTGTATGCCCTAACAACTCATGGTGTACCTCAATGGTTACAAAAAACAACCATACAAACCACAACACAAACCAACTATAGAACAGTATACTGGTAACTACTAAACCTCGTATGATAATCTTACTCTCTAGCTGAAGACCAAAGCAACCCAATGAGACACCATAGTGCTGATCAGCTTTACACCCAATGAGACACCATAGTGCTGATCAGCTTTACACCCTTGTCTCTCTGACTGACATTGAGGATCCTCTCCTTGGCCTCTGGTGTCAGAACCAGGTAGAAGAGTTGTCCGTAGGTGAAGTCCATGTCCAACACCAGCAGGATCTCATCTTCTGGGTAGTCCTGCAAACACATAGACAACAATAGTACTTTGTCATATGCAAGTGCTCCTGTCCGTCTTCGTCAAGGACGCCACAGCGTTAGCGATCTGTTGTGCATGTTTTTCCATTGGGTTTTATCTTATCGGGGGGGAAACCCTTGGGAGCACGGGGAGAACATGCAAACTCCACACAGAAAGGCCTGGGAGATACCCCACCTGAGTACCTGGCATCATGGAAACCTGGTCCCCAAGCGGGAATCGAACCCTGGACCTTCTTGCTGTGAGGCGACAGTGTTAACCAATACACCACCGCTACTTTGCCCATCCTGAGCCTGCTATGATGCAGGTGTTCAACCAAGATTCAACCAAGAGCAAGTGAGTACACTGGTCCACTTGCACCGGTATGACTGTGTATGAACGAATAATGGACTCTGTGAAGCGCTCTGGGTGTCATGAAGAGCGCTATATAAATCCAAGCCATTATTATTATTATTATTATTACACTTGTCCATGGCAATTACTACCCAGTTTTGTAGTGGTTTGGGGGAATAGTACAGTAGGTACGCATATTTAAGGAGGCCGCAAGGATGGTGTACTGGTGGGTGGTGTCCAACCGATTATGGTGGGCCGGTCTGGGCCAAAAATGCCAGGGCCGATTTTTGGTCCCAGTCCAGCCTGTGGGTAGGGCGTTCCACATTATTGTGGAATAATTGCAAAGCGTGTTTAGTCCCTTGTTTGAGCTGAATTTGGGTTGCACATGATTTGTGGAACTCCTTCTGGTGTTGTGGTCGTGGACTTCACTGACCTTTGGGAAGTATTTCAACATGTACATGGGTATCTTAGTGGTGTAGTGTATCGTCTCTAGACCAGGCCCATTGCAATTTGCTGTACTCTGTCGTCTACTCTAAGCCATCCTAGGTTGTCAAAATTGGCAGGGGTAAAGTGGGTTTTAGGAGTAAGGCCAAGCAGTAGTCTCTGGTGTGTATTCTAACCAGGTGTCTGGTGTGTAATCTAACCAAGTGTCTCTGGTGTGTAATCTAACCAAGTGTCTCTGGTGTGTAATCTAACCAGGTGTCTCTGGTGTGTAATCTAACCAGGTGTCTGGTGTGTAATCTAACCAAGTGTCTCTGGTGTGTAATCTAACCAGGTGTCTCTGGTGTGTAATCTAACCAGGTGTCTGGTGTGTAATCTAACCAAGTGTCTCTGGTGTGTAATCTAACCAAGTGTCTCTGGTGTGTAATCTAACCAGGTGTCTGGTGTGTAATCTAACCAGGTGTCTCTGGTGTGTGTAATCTAACCAGGTGTCTCTGGTGTGTGTAATCTAACCAGGTGTCTGTTGTTTAATCTAACCAGGTGGCTGGTGTGTAATCTAACCAAGTGTCTCTGGTGTGTAATCTAACCAGGTGTCTTGTGTGTAATCTAACCAGGTGTCTGGTGTGTAATCTAACCAGGTGTCTTGTGTGTAATCTAACCAGGTGTCTTGTGTGTAATCTAATCAGGTGTCTCTGGTGTAGAATCTAACCAGGTGTCTCTGGTGTGTAATCTAATCAGGTGTCTCTGGTGTGTAATCTAACCAGGTGTCTGGTGTGTAATCTAATCAGGTGTCTCTGTTGTGTAATCTAACCAAGTGTCTCTGGTGTGTAATCTAACCAGGTGTCTGGTGTGTAATCTAATCAGGTGTCTCTGTTGTGTAATCTAACCAGGTGTCTCTGGTGTGTAATCTAACCAGGTGTCTCTGGTGTGTAATCTAACCAAGTGTCTCTGGTGTGTAATCTAACCAGGTGTCTCTGGTGTGTGTAATCTAACCAGGTGTCTCTGGTGTGTGTACTCTAACCAGGTGTCTGTTGTGTAATCTAACCAGGTGGCTGGTGTGTAATCTAACCAAGTGTCTCTGGTGTGTAATCTAACCAGGTGTCTGGTGTGTAATCTAACCAGGTGTCTCTGGTGTGTGTAATCTAACCAGGTGTCTCTGGTGTGTGTAATCTAACCAGGTGTCTGTTGTTTAATCTAACCAGGTGGCTGGTGTGTAATCTAACCAAGTGTCTCTGGTGTGTAATCTAACCAGGTGTCTTGTGTGTAATCTAACCAGGTGTCTGGTGTGTAATCTAACCAGGTGTCTTGTGTGTAATCTAACCAGGTGTCTTGTGTGTAATCTAATCAGGTGTCTCTGGTGTAGAATCTAACCAGGTGTCTCTGGTGTGTAATCTAATCAGGTGTCTCTGGTGTGTAATCTAACCAGGTGTCTGGTGTGTAATCTAATCAGGTGTCTCTGTTGTGTAATCTAACCAAGTGTCTCTGGTGTGTAATCTAACCAGGTGTCTGGTGTGTAATCTAATCAGGTGTCTCTGTTGTGTAATCTAACCAGGTGTCTCTGGTGTGTAATCTAACCAGGTGTCTCTGGTGTGTAATCTAACCAAGTGTCTCTGGTGTGTAATCTAACCAGGTGTCTCTGGTGTGTGTAATCTAACCAGGTGTCTCTGGTGTGTGTACTCTAACCAGGTGTCTGTTGTGTAATCTAACCAGGTGGCTGGTGTGTAATCTAACCAAGTGTCTCTGGTGTGTAATCTAACCAGGTGTTTTGTGTGTAATCTAACCAGGTGTCTTGTGTGTAATCTAATCAGGTGTCTCTGGTGTAGAATCTAACCAGGTGTCTCTGGTGTGTAATCTAATCAGGTGTCTCTGGTGTAGAATCTAACCAGGTGTCTCTGGTGTGTAATCTAATCAGGTGTCTCTGGTGTAGAATCTAACCAGGTGTCTCTGTTGTGTAATCTAACCAAGTGTCTCTGGTGTGTAATCTAACCAGGTGTCTCTGGTGTGTAATCTAACCAAGTGTCTCTGGTGTGTAATCTAACCAGGTGTCTCTGGTGTGTAATCTAACCAAGTGTCTCTGGTGTGTAATCTAACCAGGTGTCTCTGGTGTGTAATCTAACCAAGTGTCTCTGGTGTGTAATCTAACCAGGTGTCTCTGGTGTGTAATCTAACCAGGTGTCTCTGGTGTGTAATCTAACCAAGTGTCTCTGGTGTGTAATCTAACCAGGTGTCTCTGGTGTGTAATCTAACCAGGTGTATCTGGTGTGTAATCTAACCAAGTGTCTCTGGTGTGTAATCTAACCAGGTGTATCTGGTGTGTAATCTAACCAAGTGTCTCTGGTGTGTAATCTAACCAAGTGTCTCTGGTGTGTAATCTAACCAAGTGTCTCTGGTGTGTAATCTAACCAGGTGTATCTGGTGTGTAATCTAACCAGGTGTCTGGTGGTGTGTAATCTAACCAAGCGTCTCTGGTGTGTAATCTAACCAAGTGTCTCTGGTGTGTAATCTAACCAGGTGTCTGGTGGTGTGTAATCTAACCAGGTGTCTGGTGTAGAATCTAACCAGGTGTCTGGTGTGTAATCGAACACCTGGTTAGATTACACACCAGAGACACCTGGTTTCAGGTTTCAGGCAGTCTGTGGCTCTTCTATGTGATCTGCTGCATGACAGTGGATCAGCCTACCAGTACAATCTGCTTCACAGGGCTGAAATCCGACACGGCCGCCCTCATCTTCATGTCCTGTACAATGTCTGCCTTTTTCAGCAGCTTGTGAGGGTTTCCCCCGGTGACGTCCTCGTCCACGCGGCAGCCGAACAGCTCCTGGGTGGCCGAGGTCAGCACCATGGGGAAGATGGCATCAGGGTGACCTGCAGAGATTGTTTGTGAATGTCAGGACTTTTGATATATCTGTTTATTTGGCTATATTTCTAATTTCTTTTTGTCACATCTTTTGTTGTTCCATCGGGGACCCCATCCAACCATCAACTAACAGACTGACCTGACCCATCACCAGCAACTAACAGACTGACCTGACCCATCACCAGCAACTAACAGACTGACCTGACCCATCACCAGCAACTAACAGACTGACCTGACCCATCACCAGCAACTAACAGACTGACCTGACCCATCACCAGCAACTAACAGACTGACCTGACCCATCACCAGCAACTAACAGACTGACCTGACCCATCACCAGCAACTAACAGACTGACCTGACCCATCACCAGCAACTAACAGACTGACCTGACCCATCACCAGCAACTAACAGACTGACCTGACCCATCACCAGCAACTAACATACTGACCTGACCCATCACCAGCAACTAACATACTGACCTGACCCATCACCAGCAACTAACAGACTGACCTGACCCATCACCAGCAACTAACATACTGACCTGACCCATCACCAGCAACTAACAGACTGACCTGACCCATCACCAGCAACTAACATACTGACCTGACCCATCACCAGCAACTAACACACTGACCTGACCCATCGCGCCGTGAATATAAGCGTTATAAGGGATTCCGGCTAGGATATTTCCTGGAAGGCGAGATAAAGCGCTAATAGCTACTAACGTTATATCCAATGGCATTTCCGTTATACAGATGCTACAGTTAAAACTCCAAAACGTAATCCAAGCTACAGGCTGCACATCCAGAATCCAGCTAACTGAAAACTCCATTGAAAGTCAAAAAAAAGAATGCTCCGTTCAGCCACAGGGCACACTGCATTATCGTGACAGCGCCCCTAAGAGGATCTGGCCGGTATTGCACTTTGGCGAATTCAAAGTGTAGGGTACATCTGCAGTGCAGCTCGGCGACCTTGAATAGGTTATTAAAATGGAATAAAAGCCAAAACAACTCTGTCTACAACGGGTGGAATCGAAACACGTATATATCCGTTGTTCGTCCCCATTGTATTAAATATGCTGTAAGTGGTATAAGTGGTATCTCCTGATTGGATCAAGTGGGAACAGGATACCAGAACATTTATTTTCTATTTACTGCCGAGCAAAGGGACTGACCCATGTTACTGACCAAGCACTCTATATCAGTGATGGCTGTCTCATCAACTAACAGACTGACCTGACCCATCACCAGCAAACTCACAGACTGACCTGACCCATCACCAGAAAACTAACAGACTGACCTGACCCATCACCAGAAAACTCAATGACTCAGAGAAACCATATACTCAGAACTCCTGGGTGTTCTCACTGTCATCTATAACATCATATACTCAGAAATTTCTCCTGGGTGTCTCTCAGTGTCATCTATAACATCATATACTCAGAAAATTATCCTGGGTGCTCTCAGTGTCATCTCTATAACATCATATACTCAGAACATTCTCCTGGGTGCTCTCAGTGTCATCTATAACATCATTTTTTTGTATCCACTTTTTCTCCCATTTTCTATATTTTCTCCCATCCCAATTTCGTATCATCCAATTCAACCCTCCCCTGTCATGAACGCTGTTTCTTGCCTCCCACAAGCCGGCTGCAATGTGGACTAAGTCATACATAGCACAAGTCCCCTCCGGTACTTGAGGTAACAGCAGTCGCATCTTTTCACCTGCGCAGCTCGATCTCTCAGTGTCGAGGAGTAACGCGTGGGAGGCTCACGCTGCCCCCGACACTTCCTGATTCTACTGCGCAGGCGCACCAACCGACCTGTAGGAGTCGCTGTCCACAACGCCCGATCCCCACCCATCAGTTTCCCACCCCCTAATATGTGTATTAGTATGAACGACCAGCTAAACTGAAAGCAATGTGGAGCGCGTCTCCGCATTCGTGGCGAGCGCCTTGCCCACTACGCCACGTAGCCGCCCTATCATCTTTAACATCATATACTCAGAAATTTCTCCTGGGTGCTCTCAGTGTCATCTATAACATCATATACTCAGACATTTCTCCTGGGTGTCTCTCAGTGTCATCCAGTGGAGGTTATTCCATGACAACACGTGAAACACAAATTCACTCATAATTATTAGTAATTTACATATATATATATTATTTTTTTTTATTGTTATTATTTTTTTATTATAAATGTTTTCCTCTGTAAAAAAATTCCAGTGAATTATTTTTTTTCTTCAAAAATGGCCAAGCTCTCTGATCAGGCCTGCAGTGCTCACATAACTGCAGTAATGCAAGCTGTCAATCACTCAAGTGCAACTTTCCCTGCACGGGTTGATCTTTTTATTCTATTATCCAATCAAAATAGGCTATTTGAGTTATCTAAGCCCCGCCCGTGCAACTTTGCGCACGCTACTCACGAACGCGGGTTGACTCACACACTCCCATGTAATTTTATCCTGCCCCCTCCCTCTTGTATCTCTTATTATGCTCCTCTGTCCCCTGTGTGCTACTGTACTTTGTGTTCCCCTATCCGTGTGTTGTCCTACTGTCCTACTCTCTGAATGTACTGTCTTGTCCTGCTGTGCCTTTTTATATTTTTGTATTTGTGTATTTTATATTAGGACATTGATTTTAAGCTCTGATTGTACAGCACTTTGGTTGGCTCTTGGGCTTTTAAACGTGCTATATAAATAAATTACTTGACTTGACTTGACTTGAATGATTGACAGCCCTCAACGGTCTGAGACTCAATCAGAGAGGAGCTGCGCGACATGGCATAGACCACTGCACTTCCGCGTTACATGGAGCGCGTGAGGAGGAGGGGGGCGGGGGGACGAGAGCGCGAGGGAATCAAATGAATGCGCTGCCTTCCCCCCCGAACCTCCCATGAGCTCAAAATACCGGAAGTAGTCAATTGTTTACACTTTCCATGGGATAAAAGAACGTGTCTCGACTCGAGTCGGACTTGTCACGATGGAGAAGCTGCAATATTCAATGGAAGATGAGATCGGTCACTGCTTTGGCTGTTGTGTGGTGAGTGGATTTAAAATATATATATATATATTTTACAGTGATTATGAATTCATTGGCCCGCTGTGGCCTTGCGTGTGTAATACACCAACGCGGTTCCCGCGGGCACCAGGTAGCCCCCAAGGACCACATGAGTCGCCCGCGGCAAGCCTTGCTTGCGTTTCTAATCAAATATTAATATCGCCGCGGGGAGGGGGGGGGGGCATAATCCCACGGGACAATGCATTGGGATCTTGTGTCCCCAACACTCCTCCTCTCTCCTCCTCTCTCCTCTCCTCTCCTCTCCTCTCCTCTCCTCTCCTCTCCTCTCCTCTCCTCTCCTCTCCTCTCCCTCTCCTCTCCTCTCCTCTCCTCTCCTCTCCCTCTCCTAGGTATGAATTGAAAATGGGGGACCCTGATGTAAACAAGACGAAAGTCTTTCTCTGGTCTGCATTCCCTTAACAATTGTGTGTATTGAGCCGTACTGTATTGTACCCATTCTGCAATCTGTTAAATAAAGTTTTCATTCATTCATTCATTCATTGTCCTTGTGTTACATAAAACCCATCTGTGGCCTCGTGCAGAGGAAGGTGGTAAATACATGTTAGATATTCCAATGTACAGTTTTGCTGTACCATTGACTCAGAATGGTCTGTTTTATTGAAATCGTCACAGCAGTATAGTTTGTTTATACTTCAGAAGTATGATATTTAAACATGGTCCCCAAAATTAATGGAAGCGAATGAGGAGCCTGACACCTGGGAGGAATGGGGGTGTTGCAGCGTTGGGGATGTTTAAAAAATATAATTTAATATATAATATAATATAATAATTTTGTGCTTCACCAAGAAATTTGGTCAGCAGCCGTCCACTGGTGTCATCTATAACATCATATACTCAGAACATTCTCCTGGGTGTCTCTCAGTGTCATCTATAACATCATATACTCAGAACATTCTCCTGGGTGTCTCTCACTGTCATCTATAACATCATATACTCAGAACATTCTCCTGTGTGTCTCTCACTGTCATCTATAACATCATATACTCAGAACATCTGTAAACAAGCTCACAGCAATCCCCTTTCGATCCAAACACTTGGCTCTGTGCGGGCAGGGGGCACGCTACGCACAGTAAACAAGGCTTCGCCATAATGATAGTTTTCATCCCACGTTGCGGCCTCCTCAAAGTCTGTCCCGGGGTTGCTGAGGACGCTGGGGGAGAACACCTCAAGTACAGCCTAAGCAACCACTTCCCAGGAGGGCGTGTCGCCCTGCTCTGCTCCCGGACCGCTGAGCGTGGCCCCGTGCCAAAGCATTGTTGTGGAAATGTGCACAACCCCTTAATTTCCCCCAGAGAAACATGTCAACTCTGGCACTTCTGTGCAGAGAAATATGCGCTCTGGAGGATAGAGAGGAAGCTGAGGTGCAACGTCCCCATATTATGTGTGTTCAAAGGAAAAGTACTTCATATATAGTGACTTGAATCGGAGGCTACACTGTACAGAGAATTCAAGGTTTAACTGTGTGCTCCTGTTCACCACACCAGAGCTACTGTAGGGATAAACATTCTTGACTGAGAAGAGTACACGCTCCAAGACATTCTGGGTCCTGTAATGCAGGGGTTCCCAAACGTTTCAGGCCAGGGCCCAGAAAATAAGGCGTCAGAGAGCCGCGGCCCAATGCACATCGTCGGGCGACCGATTTTTTAAGCCAAATATCACTTCAATCCTATTAAGTTAGTTCAAGTTAGTTATTCATTTATATGTGCTATTTATGAGAGGGCTAACTTGTTGCAAAATAATAATGATAATAATAATAGCCTCATTAAAATACTATTGTTGCTTCGGTTGTTTTCAGCGTTTTATGTGCATAATCAGTTATTTAGTTTGAAATGTTCGTTGAAATAAGTAGATTTTTCGTTTTTGTTTATTTATTAAGTTAATATAAAACCATATAGTCACATTTTAGAATACAACTAGAAACACTGTCCTGGCCTGCTTCTAAGTTCAGTGGCCTGACAAAAAAAAAAAAAAAAAAAAAAAAAAAATTAAATCATCTCGCGTGGCTGCTCGCGGCCCACCTTTGGGTCGCGACCCCGACTTTGGGAACCACTGCTGTAATGTACTAGGCCTATATCACAATTTTATCTGGTAAGTGGTAAGTCTGTCAAACATAAACACACAGTGAAACTCTAAATGAGATCATTGAGAGCTTTTACTATCTAAAGTCTGAGCCTAAGATTCACGCAACGGCTCAATGTTTTGTAACGTCAACTAAATGACGAGTAAGTTCTACACTTGTGGTCTGGCAGCGTTAGTTATGGTCAAGGCCAGATTAAGACTTCAGAGGCCCCTGTTGTGGCTGATGGTTGTTTAACACAGCAGGAGACGATATTTCCAATTTCAACAGGCAATTTGTTTAATGAAAGAAAGTTTTAACAGCAGAAGCTATGGATCAGCAGACGGTCACCACAGTTGAAGAAAAACACTCTAACTCCTCAATCCCTCTGCTTGTCCCATAAATACCTTCTCAGCCCTGCCCCCCCCCATGACAGATAAGATGACGTGACACATTATATCAGATATGACATGACGTACATTAAAATGACACATAGATTTAACATCGAAGAGAGATGCGATTGAGTGAGATGTGTGTATATGTATGTGTGTGAAAGAGAGAAAAGATTAAAGAGAGAAAAGATTAGTGAGATGTGTGTATATGTATGTGTGTGAAAGAGAGAAAAGATTAAAGAGAGAAAAGATTAGTGAGATGTGTGTATATGTATGTGTGTGAAAGAGAGAAAAGATTAAAGAGAGAAAAGATTAGTGAGATGTGTGTATATGTATGTGTGTGAAAGAGAGAAAAGATTAAAGAGAGAAAAGATTAGTGAGATGTGTGTATATGTATGTGTGTGAAAGAGAGAAAAGATTAAAGAGAGAAAAGATTAGTGAGATGTGTGTATATGTATGTGTGTGAAAGAGAGAAAAGATTAAGATATGATGTACCAGATTAAAGCACACGACGTGATGTACCGAAATGTCTATCTGCAAAGTTGTTTTAAGAACATCAGCCAGACCGTCTTTCAGTACTGCTTAGTTGACCCATATTAAACTAGTTCAGTTCATATACACATTTTCCCCAACACCCCTGGGCCAGATTCTTGTGGAGCCCCCCCCCCCCCCCACGCACGCACAGTGGCGTTTTTATATGTCACTTTAAAAAATATATAGAATATTTAGAAGTGGTGGGCTCTGAGGGCCAAGCTAAAAAGGACGTTGATCACCCCTGCCCACTTTGACAACCTAGGATGGCTTAGAGTAGACGACAGAGTACAGCAACTTGCAAAGGGCCTGGTCTACAAGATACACTACACGACCAAGGTACCCATGTACATGTCAAAATACTTCCCAAAGGTCAGTGAATACCACAATCACAACACCAGAGGGAGCTCCACAAATCATGTGTGTAACTGAGGGGTACAATTCCCTGACTGTATTGTTAGATATGATATTTAATACCACTACCTCATGTACTTTAACTTCTGGCCACCCAGTACAAGATATAAGTATGATGAACACTTTCCCACCTGATGAAACGAACCAACACAAATGTACCAAATCGAATATTTAATACAGCAAAAGGTGTATACAACATTCACTTAATTACATTTATGATTTGAAATATTGAATATGCACTTTTATGGCAAATGAGTATTCGTAGGTAAATCAACATTGAATGTCCAATCTCTGGTTGCGCAGGGAGTAAGTATACAACCTGGAATATTTAGGAAACGATAGCGATGGTACTTAAATGATTATAGTTGGATACACTAAGGGGGGGGGGGGTCCCGCTGGTTGTAAGACAGTAGGAGGGGGGGGTTAGAGAAGCCGCTGGCGGTATCCCATCTGGCCGACGGTGTCTTGGGAGAATCCAAAGTCTTGGACACGGTGCCCACAGAACCTCGGGCCGCAGACGAATACAGCTGGACCCTCTGTGGAACGGTATCTGCCGGTCCACAACGGAGAGACGTGGTGCGACCTCACGTGTAGAGCGCCGCCTCACCTGGAGTCCTCTCCGGGGGGTAATTCCAACACTCGGCAGTGTTGGCCTTTATCCATGGAATAATCAAAGCACACAAAGCATAATCCAAGAGCCGTGGAAGGCTCGCCGTCGTCTGGGTAGAGTAATCCAATATACAGGTCCAGTCGCTCTTGACCCGGAGCTCCTCGGATGCAATCACCACTAGGGGTCTGACCAGCCTGGTTAAGCGTCCAGATAACGTCAGGAACGATGGGGGTACTGATAACTGTAGGACTCTAACCGAATGATGCACCATACATAAATAGACTATTATTAGCTTAATAGAATACGTCCAACTCGACGGTATGGTGCCAAACTATGACCATTCAACTATTAATCTACACGATATCTCAATGCCTATTCTGGGCCAAGTAGGCCTTACTACACCGCACGTGCGTCGTGGGGAGGCTTTGCGTCTGTCACTCTGTTGGAGGGTAAAGAACTGGACTAAAAAGAAAGTTCTACTTTACGAGCGCCATATATATATGCGCTATGAACAAATAGTACCATTCGTATCTCGCCCGGCATATTACTGCGCAGAACCGGGGGTTGCCTCGACATGTTAGGCGGCACGATTGAACTTGGACCTAGGGGTATGGCAACCTGGCGCCAGGTTCTCGTCCAATGGTAGAATGAAACTATTATGGGCTGTTTAGTAGAAACGGGGATATTCAATGCATATTGTACAAGGAATATACAGGGGATATCAAACGATATACAAATACAATTAAATATATATAAATAAATATACATATTCGGTTTAATCTGATCCTTCACAACAGCCGCCCCCTAATTAGTCCCACCTAATTAGCTAAGCAGAGACAGATTAACCGCACTGTCTTCCACTCAAGGTCCGCTGTAAGGGTCAGTCAACTCACAAAGTCATAGGGTCATGGTCATCATCGATAGTATCTGGGAGTCGGGGCAGTTCTATGAGCCTCGCCACGGGACGTGTGTAGGTGCGCCCTTGGACGAGTACTTCAGCTGCTCGGACCTTGCCATCGGCACCGGTGATCACTTTGCTTACGCGGCCAGCCGGCCACATAGCTCTGGGGAGTGACTGGTCAATAATCATGACGACTGTTCCTTCTGTCAAATTGTCTCTCTCTTTTACCCACTTCTGGCGGGTCTGTAGAGACGGTAGGTAGTGAAGTAGGAAGCTGCTCCAAAACTTGTCAGCTAGTACTTGGCTGTACCTCCACATTCTTCGGCCGTTCGCTTCTTCAGGCCTGTACATTGTCTGGGGTAGCGCGGGGTCCAGCCGCCCCATTAGGAGTGTGTTGGGGGTGACTGGGTCGACGTCTGCTACATCACTGGAGACGTAACCGAGGGGCTTTGAGTTCAATACTCCCTCGATCTCCGTGAGGACTGTCATTAGGACTTCCTCTGCCACAGTCTGGGCTCCGAGTACGGCATACAGGGCTGTCTTTATAGAACGTACTTCTCGTTCCCAGGTTCCACCGAAGTGGGGTGCGTTCGGGGGATTAAACTGGAAGTCAATCTGGGCTGGAGCGAGGTGGGTCTTAAGTTCTGGGCCCATAGCTTGGAAGCTCTCTCTCAGCTCTCTTTCTCCGCCTTTGAAGTTGGTCCCGTGATCAGACAACAATGTAGACGGTTTTCCTTTCCGTGATATGAATCTCCGGAAGGCCATAAGGAATGAGTCTGTGCTCATGGTCGGAAGGAGCTCGATATGTATCGCTCTGGTGGTCATGCATTTGAATACAATACCCCACCGCTTCTCGGTGCCTCTTCCTCTCTTTATATACAACGGGCCAAAACAGTCCATGCCTGTGGAGTGGAATGGCTTGTCGCCGATTCGGAGGCGACAGGGGGGTAGGTCAGCCATCCGTGGTATGCTGGGCTGCGCGCGCCACTTACGGCAGTCTAGACAGGTTCGCTGGAAGCGCCGTACTGCTTCTCTCCCTTGCAATATCCAATAACGACGTCTGATCTCCGCGAAGACTCTCTCTGCTCCTGCGTGGTGTACATCCTCGTCGTATTTCTTTATGATCAGCTCTGTGACCTTGTGTCGGCTGTTCAAGACGATCGGGTGCTTAATGTCATCTGGTAGATCGGGGGCTCTCCGCAGGCGACCACCCACTCTGATGAGATTATGTGCGTCACTCTCTGGTGCCAGGTGAATCAGTCTGCTGTCTGATGGGACGGGGTTTCCTCCCTGTAGACAGTCTAGCTCATCGGGGAACGAGTCTCTCTGGGCTCATTGTAGTAGAAGAAGTTCTGCTTCTTCGTAGTCAGCTGCTGACATGTCAGTGGTGGACTGAATCTCTGGGTGGTGCCGCAGGAATGTTCTTTGTTGCGCACTCTCTAGGGTAATGCAGTCATCTATGTTGGGGTCTGTGGAGGCGACAGTGCTCAGTCCACAGAACATAGGCTTCTTGTTCTCAGCCTCCTCGTTACTTGCTTCCCTCGGGGTGGGCGTAGGCCAATCTCCTTCCGGGAGCTGGAGGAATGCTGGTCCGTCACTGTAGATGTTGCGACGGGTTAGGTCATCCAGGGACATTCCCCGGGTGATGACGTCAGCTGGGTTGTGTTTGGTATCCACATACCTCCAGCTTGCTTCTTCTGTTAATTCTTGAATCTCGGTGACTCTGACTCCCACGAAGACTTTGTATCTGCATGAATCAGACTTAATCCATGTGAGTACTGTCGTGGAATCTGACCACAAGATTGTTCTATGCACCGGAATGGTGAGTTCACGTTGGATTAACGTGGCTAGATGCGCTCCTGCGAGGGCTGCGCAGAGCTCTAGACGTGGGATAGATTGTTGCTTACGTGGGGCTATTCTTGAGCGGGCCAGTATGAAAGCAGTGTGTATCTCTCCTCCCATCTCTTGGGCACGCAAATAAGCAACCGATCCGTAGGCTACTTCGGAGGCGTCGCTGAAGACGTGTAGCTCAATCTCGCATGTCTCTGGCCTCACTGTGGATGGGAAGTAGCTGCGGCGTATATTGACACCTGGGAGTGAGCGGAGTTCCGTCTCCCACTCTCTCCATGTTGAGGCAAGGTGTGCGGGTATTGGGTCGTCCCAGCCCTGGTCCTTGTCCCATAGTGCTCGTACAATCATCTTTGCCCTGGTGGTGTAAGGTAGAATACATCCCAACGGGTCATATTGTCTGGCGAGTGTTCTGTACACACTCCGTCTGGTGGTCGGTATCGCCGCCGACCTTCCTTGCTCTGGAGCCAAGGGTTTGTGTCTATAGTGGAGCGAGTCTGTTTTGAAGCGCCAGACTAATCCTAGTGTCATTTCTTGGGCTTCTCCTGGGATTGTCGCCATCCAGGTCTCGCTGCTGGCAGCCTTGTCTGCGGAGGGGAGGCTGCGCAATACGTGCGGGTCACTGCTGGCCCACTGCCTGAGATCAAAGCCTCCTTTGATTAGGGAGGCGCGTAACTTGATTAGGAGAGCCTCGGCTTCTTCTTGAGTCGAGACGCTTTGTAGACAGTTGTCCACGTAGAAACTGTTCTTCACACTGTGTTGGACCTCTTCATCTGCTGCTGGGTCCTCTGTGACGTGTTTCTGTAGTGCAAAGGTAGCACAGCACGGGCTGCATGTGGTTCCGAAGGGGAGTACTTCCCACTGGTAGATGGATGGGTTCTCATCTCCGATCTTCTCTCTCCATAGGAACCGTAGCAGAGGCTTGTCCTCCTCTACTAGTCTCACCTGCAAGAACATCCCTTTGATATCCCCGCTTAATACCACCTTGTCCTGGCGGAAGCGCAGTAGCACGCCTAGTAGGGAGGGGCCGAGTGTGGGGCCGGGCAAGAGCTCTTTATTCAGATTTTGGGATCCGATCTGGTAGCTGCAGTTAAACACAATGCGATCCTTGCCATTGTGATGGACCCTGTGATGCGGCACGTACCATGATTCGGTCGTCTGATCGGCCTCTTTAATGTCAATCTTTGTTACGTGTCCCGCTGTGATTAGCTTCTCAATCTCAGCTCGGTACACACTCTGTTGAGCGGGGTCTTTGACTAGGCGCCGCTCTGTGTTCAGTAGATAGCGCTCCGTGGCGTCTTTCTTTGCGTGAAAGGGGGGCATTCCCTCTCGCCTCAGGAGTGGAGTTGCGTATCTCATCACTCCGCCGACTGTGACTCTCTTAGTCCCCTGCTCGAGTAGGTTGATGGCGTAAATGTCTTCTTTAGAGCGAATGTCTTTCTTTTCGTTCTTAAAGGGCATTGTCTCTAGGGTCCATAGCCACTCGACATGCTGCAGGAGAGTGGTGTCTTCTTCTGTCGTTCTGGAGTGGAAGCAGCTAGTGGCTGCTGTTCGGTTGAGAGATTTAGCGAGGGGGCCTTGCAATGTCCATCCTAGGCGGGTCTCGACTGCTGCAGGACAGCCTCGGGGGCCTGTATGGACCCGGTCAATCGGGACTATGAGTTCTGCATGGTCGGAGCCTATCAACAGGGTCGGGGTAGCGCCGTCTATGAGCGGGATAGGTAATTGGCGCAGGTGCACATATTTATCCATCAACTTGGTGACAGGGTAGGTGTACTGCGAGAGTCCTATTTCTTGGCTGGTGAAAGCATTTGTGATCTTGTACCGTCGCTCTGGCTGCCCGTTGGCTGCGATAGTGAAGGAGACATTCTCGCCCTTTATCGTCTTTAAATCTCTTCTTATTGTCCGAATCGTCATTTCGTTCTTGCTCCCCCGCAGTCCCAGCTGGGTCGCAGCGGAGGCGAGCAGAAGGGTCTTCTCTGACCCGTCATCAAGGACGGCGTAAGTGTCCATGACTTTATCCTGGTAGCTCAATGTCACACGGACTACCTTTAAGAGCACTTGAGCTCCGTTGCTGCTGGCGGGGTCAATGTACATGACACTTGCCTTGGTGCCGCTCCGTGGTGCAGGTGTAGGCCGTCTTCCGTTACTATCGTGTAGTATATCTAGATGGCCTCCATCGCACCGGCTGCACCTTTTCTTTAGGCGGCATTCGGCTGCCATGTGGGGCCGCGCACATCGATAACAGCGCCGGTTGGACTTTATCCATTGGCTCACTTCTTCTGCATTCATCTTTGTGAATGAGTCACATTGTGACAGCCAGTGTTCTTTCTCACAGTAGGGACACGCTATCTTCCACTTCTCCTTTCTCGAGGGGGTGCTGTGACTCTTACTGCTCGGTACTGACTCTGATTGGTGCATGACAGTCACCGATCTTCTTCCATCACTTATTCTCCTGGGTCCCTCTCTGGAGCTTGGCGTGCTCCGTCCGAAGGTGTCCAGTCGTAAGCTGCTGACCTCTCTCGCCAGGAAGTCGGCCAGATCAAGGAGGGATGGCTCGGGGCCGTCGGGATCTCGGTAGTCCCTCTGCCGCCGAAAGCGCTCCTGTCTTGCGGGTGGCAGCTTCTCCAAAATCCTCTCAACGTTAGAGTTGGCGTACAGCTCATGCCTGCCCTTCTCCCGTTGAGCTCCCAGCATCCCCACCAGGGACTGCACTTTGATTGACAGGTCGTCTAGTGAGCGATTGTCTGTGGCTGGGGGTAGGCGGTCAATATGCCTTATCTCCTGGATTACGTAATCCCATATACGTCCATATCTTTGATCCAGCGCTGCAAGGGCCGCTGTGTATGGGGTCGAGGAGGTAGCATAGGCTAGCGCTATATTGTGCGCTCGCGGTACTTTCAGGTGCTTCAATAATATTGCATACTTGTGGCGTTCATCAGCGACATCCACCATCATTGTCTCTAAGCACATCCGGAGCTCCGTGTACTGTGCTCGACTCTCATAGGCGAAGTCTGGGAATGACGGCGTGGCGTTGTATGACGCCGTGGATGGCTGGTACATCGGCGAGCGTTGGGGGAGAGACCTCCTGGGCGAGTCCCCTCTTGCGCCTCGCTGTGGGCTGGTACTGGCAGGGTACCATGGCCCGCTGGTCCAGGTACTGTTCCTCGGGGCTGGTCGTGCGTCGTGCTCACCCGTAAATAGAGTCGGGGGTCTGTAGCGCAGCGCCGCGGGGGTATAGCCTGGACTGTATGGGACCTCCTGGTCCGGTGGAGTACTGTGCTGTCGTCGGGCTTGGTTCTCCTCTTCTCCCTCTTCTTCTTCTATCAAATCTTCCAGATCTTGTAATCGTTTATTTAGCTTCTCCGCAGTGTAGGCCGCTCCTTCCTTGTAGCTGGGTCTCGCTTGGACCGGTATGGGAAGGGGGTCTGCGGGGGGTCTAGACTCGGTCTGTTGGTCAAGTTCAGGGTCGCTTGCTCGTTGCGGTGACGCTGCTCTTGACTGCTGTCTCGACGAGTTCCTTGAGCCCCTGGCAGAGGGAGAGGGAGTTGTCCTTTTGATCAGCTGCTCTATTAGTTGCGCTTGTAGTCTGTCGCGCTCTGCGTCTCTTTGGGCACCGGCAGCGGTGCGCTGGGCGTCGGCCCGGTCTCTTGCCATATTCTCTTCCATCTGGAAGCGTCTCATCTCCAGACATGTGCGCTGTTCTTCGCTCCGTTGCTGCGCTTGGAGGTGTTCGCGCTCGCCAAGCATCTGTGCTTGGAGCCGATCGTGCTCGGCGGAGGCTGTCAGGCTGATGAGGAACGCCTGTTGTAGTGTCCTCTCCGCTTTGTTGGGGGAAGGCGGTAGTGGAGGTGAGCCGCTCCTGCGTGAGCCGCTCCTGGGGGTACTCGTTGGGGAGTCCTGGAGCTCTAGTTCCTCTGCGCTCTCCTCCTCTTCCTCCGTGCAGAGTTCTCTCTCTGTAGGGTTGTCTTCCTCCCGGGGCTTGTCGGGGACTACTTCTTTAGTAGTGGCGGGGGGTAAAGGCATGTCAATTCCCTCCTGGTCCCCACCGTGGGCTTGGTCAGTTACATTAGGACCTACTAGGGCCTCTGTGGTCGGGGAAACCTGGTCGTTAAGGTCAGACATAATTTTACTTTCTACTTTTACCACGTTTACCGTTTGTCGAAGGCTAGGTAGTTGACTGACAGTGTAAGCCTCTAAGTACTGAGGTGTCTGTCGTCTGCGCCGCGGGCGTTCTAGGTTAGGAGGATCGTTTCGTGGAGTGTTCATCATAGGCCATTTCGATATTAATAACACTATATTAATATTACACTAGTTACCCTCCGGCTCGAAGGACCAATTGTAACTGAGGGGTACAATTCCCTGACTGTATTGTTAGATATGATATTTAATACCACTACCTCATGTACTTTAACTTCTGGCCACCCAGTACAAGATATAAGTATGATGAACACTTTCCCACCTGATGAAACGAACCAACACAAATGTACCAAATCGAATATTTAATACAGCAAAAGGTGTATACAACATTCACTTAATTACATTTATGATTTGAAATATTGAATATGCACTTTTATGGCAAATGAGTATTCGTAGGTAAATCAACATTGAATGTCCAATCTCTGGTTGCGCAGGGAGTAAGTATACAACAAGGAATATTTAGGAAACGATAGCGATGGTACTTAAATGATTATAGCTGGATACACTAAGGGGGGGGGGGGGTCCCGCTGGTTGTAAGACAGTAGGAGGGGGGGGTTAGAGAAGCCGCTGGCGGTATCCCATCTGGCCGACGGTGTCTTGGGAGAATCCAAAGTCTTGGACACGGTGCCCACAGAACCTCGGGCCGCAGACGAATACAGCTGGACCCTCTGTGGAACGGTATCTGCCGGTCCACAACGGAGAGACGTGGTGCGACCTCACGTGTAGAGCGCCGCCTCACCTGGAGTCCTCTCCGGGGGGTAATTCCAACACTCGGCAGTGTTGGCCTTTATCCATGGAATAATCAAAGCACACAAAGCATAATCCAAGAGCCGTGGAAGGCTCGCCGTCGTCTGGGTAGAGTAATCCAATATACAGGTCCAGTCGCTCTTGACCCGGAGCTCCTCGGATGCAATCACCACTAGGGGTCTGACCAGCCTGGTTAAGCGTCCAGATATAACGTCAGGAACGATGGGGGTACTGATAACTGTAGGACTCTAACCGAACGATGCACCATACATAAATAGACTATTATTAGCTTAATAGAATACGTCCAACTCGACGGTATGGTGCCAAACTATGACCATTCAACTATTAATCTACACGATATCTCAATGCCTATTCTGGGCCAAGTAGGCCTTACTACACCGCACGTGCGTCGTGGGGAGGCTTTGCGTCTGTCACTCTGTTGGAGGGTAAAGAACTGGACTAAAAAGAAAGTTCTACTTTACGAGCGCCATATATATATGCGCTATGAACAAATAGTACCATTCGTATCTCGCCCGGCATATTACTGCGCGGAACCGGGGGTTGCCTCGACATGTTAGGCGGCACGATTGAACTTGGACCTAGGGGTATGGCAACCTGGCGCCAGGTTCTCGTCCAATGGTAGAATGAAACTATTATGGGCTGTTTAGTAGAAACGGGGATATTCAATGCATATTGTACAAGGAATATACAGGGGATATCAAACGATATACAAATACAATTAAATGTATATATATAAATAAATATACATATTCGGTTTAATCTGATCCTTCACAACAATGTGCAACCCAAATTCGGTTCAAACAAGGGACTAAACACGCTTTGAAATTATTCCACAATAATGTGGAACGCCCTACCCACAGGCTGGACTGGGACCAAAAATCGTCCCTGGCATTTTTGGCCCAGACCGGCCCACCATAATCGGTTGGACACCACCCACCGGTACACCATCCTTGCGGCCTCCTTAAATATGCGTACCTACTGTACTATTCCCCCAAACCACTACAAAGCTGGGTAGTAATTGCCATGGACAAGTGGACCAGTGCAAGTGGACCAGTGTACTCACTTGCTCTTGGTTGAATCTTGTTTTGGGTGGTGATTTAAAAACACCTGCATCATAGCAGGCTCAGGATGGGCAAAGTAGCGGTGGTGTAGTGGTTAACACTGTCGCCTCACAGCAAGAAGGTCCAGGGTTCGATTCCCGCTTGGGGACCAGGTTTCCATGATGCCAGGTACCCAGGTGGGGTATCTCCCAGGCCTTTCTGTGTGGAGTTTGCATGTTCTCCCCGTGCTCGCAAGGGTTTCCCCCCAGATAAGATAAACCCAATGGAAAAACATGCACAACAACAGATCGCTAACGCTGTGGCGTCCTTGACGAAGACGGACAGGAGCACTTGGATTGGTCGCCTGGCGCGGCTCACGTTGACGCCTGTCTGCTCCCGGCTGCCCTTGGGGGGGAAGGACGACGGGATGGGTTAATTGCAGAGACGAATTGCATCGGCGATCCTAAAGAGACAATGCATGCGTGTGTGTTCCGGTGTGTGTGCTAAACTAACTGCTGTGTGTACCGCTAAAAAACATTGAGTGTCGTTGCATGCCGAATAAAGACCTCTGCAACAGGTCCTGCATTATTATATTATATATTGTACTGTTACATTTGTGACATATATGATATGCAAATATACAGTACTGTTACCCATAGATCCTGACAGAGAGTATATACATATGATGGGGAGGGGACTGTACATTAGGAGGGGGTGGGTGGGTGGGAGGGAAATATACATACGGTGGGGAGAGAATATATACATTACATACGGTGGGGAGGGGACTGTCTATTAGGTGGGGGTGGGGCTGTATGTATGTATGTATGTATGTATGTATGTATGTATGTATGTATGTATGTATGTATGTATGTATGTATGTATGTATGTATGTATGTATGTATGTATGTATGTATGTATGTATGTATGTATAAAGAAAAAAAATACAATAGAAATATTGACTGACGTTTCTTAGGCGACTCTTTCGAAGTTGGTTAAGGTTAGAGTATGGAATCAGGGCTGGTGTTCTATCGCCCTGCTCTAAGACAAACTCTAACCTTAACCAACTTCGAAAGAGTGCCTAAGCTTAACCGGTGAAAGAAAGAGGCGTCACACGATTGGCGCTACCAGAATCGTCAGTGGCCAATCAGAGCGCAGAACGCGAACGCGGAACTGGAAATCCGTTGGTAAAAGTATTCAGGCGTCGGGGCTGGGATGGGGAGATGCAAGTTGACTTTTTATTGCTGTTTTTACCTCAAACGGAAAACCTCAAACTCTTATGAAGAGGAGAAAAAATACTCAAGATTAGCCACTTGCAGACGGCAGGGTGTGACGTACTGTATATTTTAGTTGATGAAAGATGTTTTCATTTCAGTGTCACAGTATGACATCGATCTCCAAAATAAGAAAAAAAATTAAAATAAAATGTGGGGCCTCTAGTGACGAGGGGCCTCCAAAGAAATTAAAAATAAAAGTTAAAAAAAAATAAACAAATATTTGGGGCCTCTAGTGACGAGGGGCCTCCAAAAAAATCAAATAAAAGTAAAAAAAAAAAATTATAATAATAATAATAATAATAATTTGGGGCCTCTAGTGACGAAGGGCCTCCAAAAAAATTAAAAATAAAAGTTAAAAAAATAATAATACTAATTTGGGGCCTCTTGTGACGAGGGGCTTCCAAAAGGCCTCTAGTGACGAGGGGCCTTCAAATCTTTTTAAAATATAAGTTAAAAAAAAAAAAAAAAAAAATTGGGGCCTCTAGTGACGAATTTTTTGATTTTCTATTTTATTTTTTATTTATTTTTTGAGGCCCCTCATCACTAGAGGCCCACGGGCCGCGGCCCGGACGTTAATCCGGCCCTGGTTATGGTTTATGTAAACCAATAAGAAATGATAAAAAAGACATGGATGGGTGCTAGATCCCAAAATATACCTGAGTATGTCTGATTCTCACCACCAAACCTACAACGTATATGACGGACTACACAGATTACAAAATATGACATATATCATGCCAGTTAGGGTACCTTGTGTATACTGCACCATACTGTTTCATTTAACTTTTACTTATAGAATATATTCAGATTCTAATTATTTATTGCCTATATATAAACATAGAACAAGTTCTGAAATTTGTGTTTAGTAGATTATTTCTCTGTTGTAACAATGCTTCTTGGCAATACATTTTATACCGTTGGAAAGCCTGTTTATTTACCATTTAAATGGTGCCCCATTTGTAAAGAACAGGGATGAGCAGCACAGCTGAGTATGTGGGTTGCACCCCAAAAATAAAACGGGAATGTATGGATGACATTTTTTTTCTTTTTCACAAATTTGAACAATAGATACTCGATGTCAAATGGGCAATATTATTATATCCATAGCTATAATATATAATATAGTTTTAGCCCTGCAAACACCGCCACGCATTTCATTGTATACTTGTATGCCGTGACAAATAAAACTCTTGACTTGACTATATACTTTAAAGCGCTGGCCTTTCAACAGTAACAGTAAACAGCGCCCTCTGGCGCTGAATGAGTTAAGGCTGCCTATGCCCCTCCTTGTGATGCACCTCCACTAACTATTGCAAAGGGCCCCACTTTGTTGACATTTATTAGCCTGCCACTGTACCCAATCCTCTGTCTGAAAGGATACATTGGTAACATGTTAATAGCTAACAACATTTTTTGCCAACAATTATTACCAAAACAGCATTTATTTTTAAATTTGATTGTATATAGTCATAATGATCTTGTCATGATTTGTCATGTTGTTACTTATGATCATAATGATATAATAGATATAATGATAATAATCCAAGCAAGTCTGACATTACTTTGATTTCAAATGATTAAATTGTAGAGCGGCCGAGTAGCGCAGCGGACTAAGCGTCTGTCTACCACCGCAGAGACAGTGGGATCGAATCCGGCTGCCGCGGTACCTCCGGCTTGGTCGGTCGTCCATACTGACACAATTGGCAGTGTCAGCGGGTGGAAAGCCGGTGGGGTGGGTCCTGGTCGTTGTAAACAGCGACTCCTACAGGTCGGTCAGGGCGCCTGCACAGCGAGGGAGGGAACTGGGGAAGGTAGTGTGATCCTCCCACGCGTTACACTTCCCCAGTGAGAGTCCTCGCTGGCAGGTGAAAAGAGGCTGCTGGTTGTCTCCTATGTATCGGAGGAAGCATCTGATAGACTTCAGGGATCCCTAGACCGGCAAGTGGGGGGCAAATGCGCACAACAACCAGGAAGGGGAGGGGGGAATTGGCATAACGACTAAATTGGGATGGGAGAAAAATACAGAAAAATAGGAGGAGAAAAAGTTGATCAAAAGAAATTATTAAATTGTATTTGGAATTCCCCCCCCCTTTTTTTTGGTCAAATGTATAGTTACTTTATTATCCTATAACTATTCAGGAGCAGTGGGCAGCCACAGCCCAGGGATAAGCTCTGTTTTTTTTTTTTTTTTTTTTTTTTTTTTTTTTTTTTTTTTTTTTCTTATCAAGGATCAGTCCACCAGAACAAATTCCTGGTCCATGTAAAATGTGCACGTGACATATTCGGACACTGCTATTCCTATCATCATTACTGTCAACCCACACACACACAAGCCGATGACCTAATAAATCCAAGGTAAAGCGATACACCGGTTGTTTTGACCAACATTTTACCAAAAGCGAGTTTGCAGGGCCGCGGCTCGTTGCATGTCTGAAAGGGGCTCTGACATTGACGGGCGACGCCACCACTGAGTAGAAGTCCACCTGTAGTCATGTGTCTGTCCCAAGGCGATGCAACACTACACCCAGGCTCACATCGCAAGAATGCATTAGGTTGTTCTTTTCTCCGATGAGTAGGCTGTGTTGTGTACATTACATCACTGCTTCTGAGTCAAACGGGCCTGTGCCTCAGGCTTCCTATAGCGACTGAGGCTCGTCTGAATGAACGGTATGCAAGCCTTACATAGCAGCTAAGCTAGCCCCTTTCGGGACTTTAAATCACGCCAACATCGTTGCACGAGCTAAACTCTCTCCCTGAATATACAGTCCCTTCTAGGATGATGTACAAATCCTACAATTAAGTCTGTCGCTGGGGCGCCAGGGTGGCGCACCACGTACAGCGCTGCGGTGCAACGCGGCCATCCCGGGTTAGACTCCCGGACCCAGCGACCTTTGCCGAATGTCTTCCCCGTCTATCTCCCATACTTCCTCTCTCTCTCTCTCTCTACCGGACTGCCCGGTAACAAAACCAATAAAAAAGATCTACCAAAAACATAATAAAAAATAATTAAAATTAAGTCTGTCGCGCTGTTCGGAAATTTCTGTGCAACACTTGTACGAGAAGCGTTTTGTTGCCAAACAGCGCGACAGATTTAATTGTAGGATTTTTACATCATCGTAGAAGCATCGTATATTCACGGAGAGCGTTTAGCTCGTGCAACGATGTTGGCGTGATTTACAGTCCCGAAAGGGGCTACAGAAAAGCCTGCCCCCTTTCGAACAAACAACACACAAACAAATAAAAGCCGGTCGTTCGGTAAGGAAAACCCTGTTGCAGAGAGAGTGTTTTTGGGTCATCATGTTAGTCATGTTCTCTTGATTGGATAAAGTGGGAACCGGATACCAAAACATTTATTTTCTGTTTACTGCAGAGTGGAGGGACTGGGAGACCCATGTTACTGACCAAACACTCTATATCAGTGATGGCTGTTGGAATGTAAAGCTATTATTTTAAGATGTAGAACACTTATTTTAACCAAAGAATACAGCTCATTTAACTGGATAATTTGGCTGATGTGATGATAGCGACAGTAGGGTCAGATGTGGCGGCAGGGGTGCTGGTAATTCAGCTGAAGTGTTTCCACGTGACCCTTTGTGTCGTACAACCCTCTGCGGGCCTTTTAGAGAGCAGAGTTCAGGTTGCTAATGGTTTACTGAATTTCATGGGAATTGGCAGTGACACAGTATCAGTGGACGGGAGCTCTCATTGGTGGAGAGAGAGAGCCTTGTGATGTCACTTATGTCAAATCCCACTCTCGTCCTTTGTCGCAGATCAACAGTAGATGCTACATAGAAGTGGTTTACATAGGGCGGCTGGGTGGCACAGAGGACAAGGCGCTCGTCACCAACGCAAGAGACACTGGTATCGAATCCAGCTGTCAGCGTTGCTTCCGGCTTGGCCGGCCGTCATACTGGCTCGATTGGCAGAGTCAGCGGGAGGAAAGCCGGTGGGTGGGTCTGGGTCGTTGTGGACAGCGACTCCTACAGTTCGTTCGGGGCGCCTGCACAGTGAAGGAAACAGGTGTTTTTCTGTGTTTTTCAATGTATGTGATGTATAGATTGGGGGGTGATGAGAGCATCTAAAGGGGGCCGGGTCAGAGAGATCGAAATGTGCATGGCTTGCCTTAGCAGAGGGTGGTGGAAGAGGTGGTTCAGAGTGAGCAGGGTATTAGTGTGAGCACCACACTGAGCAGGGCAGAATGTTTTGAATTCCCCAGTACATCAACAAAGATAACGGCGGGGCAGGAGACACAGGAGCAGGGCGATGGAGGTTTTTACAGTAATGAAACGTTTTGATGTGTGTAAAGGTTAAAGCTGTTGTCATGGCAGCGGCACATGACAACCAGAAGGGGGTGGGCCGTCATTGCTAGGACGAAGATCCTATAAAGGTGACAGTGGTTCCGGGTAAGGGCAGACTACAATCTGACTAGGACTGAGATCACACTGAATAGAGACTCTCTCCTCTCATCACGGAGAGGGGGGGGGGAGGAAGGATGCCACATCATCATTAGCTTCGGCTAACACGAGAATGGTCTTGGCTAACGACCAGGCCTGACCACTATCGGACTGAATAGCAGAAGGACGATAGACTGAACGCACCGAAAGATCTTTAGAATAGATCTTACAAGGACAATACGAATTGGTTCCCATCTGATTATGAGGTCTCTGTTTATCAAATAAACAACGATTCTCCTTGTAAGGTATTACGCTGTGTCAAAGTGTCGAATTCTTACGAAGGTGGAGAATTATTATGGTGGCGGATCGCACTAACGGGGAGAGATAAGGATTGTACAGCCAGTATATGAGACGTCAGGATCATTAAAAGTACACAACACAGAGGGATTGGATGGAGAGAGAATAACACAAGAAGACGTGATACTGGCCGATTGATCAGAATCTAACAACAGTGAGGGAAGGATCTAAGAGAGGTAGTGTGACCTTCCACACGTTACACTCTCTCAGTGAGAGTCCGGGCTGCCAGGTGAAAAGAAGTGGTGGGCTGGGTACACATGTGTCGGAGGAAGCATGTGATAGTCTCCGCCCTCCCAGACCGACGGTAGGGGGTAGAGTGCGCAATGACCAGGAAGGGGATTGGGAATTGGCATAACGACTAACATTGGGAGGGGAGAAAAACGGAAAAAGGAGGAAAAAAGATTATTAAAAAAAAATTAAATAAGTGGTTTACATCATATGAAAACTGGGAACCTGAAGATCTGTAATAAACATTGGGCCTCTTTCACGAAATATATATTAAGAACAGGTGTCCTCTTATTTTGTTCTTAACACTTTGATTGCCACTCACGGCTAATCTCGGGTTTACAATAGTTACGTTGAAAGCCACGTCACGGCTTTTCTCTGATTTTTTTTTCTTTTTTAGCAATCTGAAATCATATTGCATCACCTGAGCCTACCGTTGGAAATCCAGGGGCCGCCGGCGATCAGATGTGAAAAAAGCGCCCCCTATCGTCTCCCAGATGTTAAATCACCCTTTTGGAATGGACTCAATGAAAATGGATGGGGGAAAAAAATATTCCAGTCCACATTTTCCAGTCCACTGATGCAGCCGGAGTTACCAGAGTTCATTCTGGATCCTCTGAGCCGCGGAGAGCATGGGTTATACTGTACACACGTTGGATCAATATACTTATCGATTTTTTCTAATGGTGATCAGGAATTGGAATATACCATTTGGATACCCAGATTCGGCTCAAACAAGGGACTAAATACGTTTCGCAATTATGCCACATCAATGTGGAACGCCCTACCCAAAGCTGTAAAGGAATGTGAATCCCTACCCACATTCAAAACCGCTCTTAAATAGCACCTACGGGAGGCTGCAATTCGAAACTGGCCACCGTAAATGCCCAAAACCCCCACCACCTCCTAATAGACAGTCTCCTCCCCACCGCATGTATATATTCCCTCCCCGCCGTATGTATATTTCTCTCCCACCCACCCACCCCCTCCTAATGTACAGTCCCCTCCCCATCATATGTATATACTCTGTCAGGATCTAGGGGTAACAGTACTGTATATTTGAATACCGTTTATGTCACAAATGTATCAGTACTAAATACCTATATGTCCCTATGCCATAAATGTCATGTATGTTGTGTATGTCATAAATGTCTATATGAATTGAAAATGGGGGACCCTGATGGAAACAAGACAAACGTCTTTCTCAGGTCTGCATCCCCTTAACAATTGTGTGTATTGAGCCGTACTGTATTGTACCCATTCTGCAATCTGTTAAATAAAGTTTTCATTCATTCATTCATTCATTCATTCATTCATTCATTCATTCATTCATTCATTCATTCATACCATCTGATGTCAGGTAAGGAATCTATGTTATCAGTGTTAGGATAATCAGACTCGTTTTCGAGGAGATATAAGCTTTTTTGTGATATGTGCTCTAGCTGTTTCACTGTAAAATCCATGAGGAAATGAAAGCAGCTATTATCAGCGCGCGGCTCGAACGTGCGTGCGTGCATGTATACTATTGATCATCTAGCGTTTATTTGAAAACGATTCATAAATAGGCCGACAAATATCAACGTTCTGGAATATTCCAGTAAAAGGCGATTATCATAGAATACGTTGTTTTTCACCTGAAAACGGGTGCTTTTCAAAATGCTCTCAAACGGAAATGAAGCGATAAAAAACCAATCTGCCTTGACAACACTGACTGGAAAATGATTCTTTGATAAGCGATGGGCAGATTAGACACATAGCCATAATTTTAAACATAGATTAGGCGATATTAAAGTTAACATTGGGAGTGGACCGTGGCATTCAAGGGGGTAAAAAGGAAAACACGGCGTGGCGCTCAAAGTGTTAACTAGCATTTTTTCTTATTTTTGCTTTTCTCTTATGCAAGGCCAAATTCTAAGAGTGGTCGAGAGCACTCTTACACAGATGAGAAAGAAAAAAAGCCTACCATTGGTCAATTTCCCCCAAATACGACTTTAAAAACCCAGAACTTTTCAATAATAATAATTATTATTATTATTAATATTATAATTTATTGCGTGCGTTCTGCTTCTGAAATGGATTATAAATTGCTGTTAGAACAGTTAGATGCTCTGGCCTCCCCAGGTCGTATGCATAGAGCGCATATTTAGAGATCGTCTTCAGGGGTGGGCAATTCATTTTTACAAGGGGCCACATGAGAAACCTGAACTGTGTTGGAGGGCCGAACCAATGATAACTTGAACTTAATTCTGCTCAATATTCATTATCTCATACAGCTTCATAACGCCTTCTGTCTGGCATGCAGCGCTGAACCTTACCTGCTCTGCCCTGACCAATTTTGAGTGGTTTCTCCTGCCCCCCGGGGCATACGGCCCTGAGCTATTGTCTTGTATCTCATCCTGTATGCATACGCTTGCAGTAGTTCTTAGTTCTATCTATTACTCAATTTCACAATTTTCTTCTACTGTCACCATGTATGCATATGCTCACTACATGTATTTATTGCTTCATCTCCGCCCGCTACAAACATGGGAACTCTCTAACCCCTGTCGTCAACCCTGCATCTCTCTGAGTGGTTGTCTCGTAGTGTTGACCAAGATGGTGGATGTCTCGGGGTCTTGGCCAAGATTGCAGTGACTGTTCTACGTGCACCACCGAGGCCATGGATCAGCTTCTTATCGTCTTCTGTCCGTGGTCTGTCAACGTTGAGTTCATTGCTGGGTTAAGTACTTCTATTCTATTCACATAATATGCTTACTACATATATCTATTCTATTCACATATATGCTTACCACATGTATCTATTGCTATTTCCGCCCATCACAATCACGCGAACTGTCTAACGCATGTCCCGTCTCCCCGTCTCCCTGAGAGTGGCTGTCTCGTGGTGATGACCGGAGTAGCGGACGTCCCGTGATGATGACCGGGAGGACGTGACCCTCTCTGTGCCACCCCATGGCTCAAATAGATCCGACATCAGCTCTATTTTAAAATATTTCAAAATGTTCAGTTGCTATTGCATGCACTTATCTGTGTTTCATTACACATATGAGTGCATGCTTACTGTTCGCCTGTTTTATTGCAACACTACTATCACAGACATCTAAGAAGGGGGATCCCCCCTTGAACGGCCCTTCTAAGGTTTCTCTCCTCCACATTGCCTGTGGTGCATTTTTTCCTATTGCTAAGTTTTAGTGAGTTTTTCCTTACCTTTGCGTGGGGTATGTCTGGGAGTGTTGCATTAATTTATTTGAAAATGTTTGGACATTATGGTGTTTTTGTTTTGTTCTTGATTTATTGTGATGTTTCTTCTTGACTTGTTTAACTCATTGACTGCCAGCTATTAGACGGGGCCCGTCATAGCAATGCCACGCTTTAAAAGATAGGAGTGCGTCACCTTGTTTGTAGAGCTATAACTATATTCTATATTATAGCTATGGATACAATACTATGGCCCATTTAACATCACCTATCTATCGTTCATGGTGTCTTCATGGTTCATCCATATGTTCCCGTGTTATACCGTGGTGAATATAAGTATGGTTATAGGTTGGTCTGGAGTAATTCCCGAAAGGCTGAGTAATAGCCATATATGTCAATTCTACTATAAACGTTGCCGTTTCTTGCCTTTACACACTATTATTCCCAAATCAAATCTATATCATAGGTATTATGTTTCATCATGAATGCATGAAGGGGGGTTTGTTTTTTTATGCTTTGATCGTCACCAACGGCATACGTTGTGGAGTAACATTACACAGACATGTTGCGATCGGGGTGAAGACATGGTTCGATCAACGCAGGATTGATATCATATAGCCCTTACCTTCACTAGGATGTACCCCAAAAAGAATATTCCAATTATCTGATCGCAAGTCCCAGTATTGGTGTCGATCGTGTCGCCAACATAATCCACCACACATCATGCATCGGGAGCATTCTACGCTTCTCAATCCGATCTGTATAACCGCTCCATTCGCCTGACAAAGAAAATTGAGCCCGGTGACATTTGACCATTGCACAGGCCAAGATACAAGGTTTCAAAAGGTGCTTGATACCGCCATCTAGCTGGATGCAGCCGGTATTGCACTTTGGCGATCTCGGACTCATTCCCTATGGTAACACCAAGGTCCCTGGATGAATAATGAATACAAATATTGAATAAAAGAATAAACAACCAAAACCCGAGATATCTCGGGTCTGGCAGCCAACGCATGTCGAGTTAACCCGACTTATTACATGGCGTTTTCACATTCGCCTAAATGCTTGCTTGTGATTGGTCAATAGCGCTCGTCAGAGGTCCGATATTACTCGATAACGGACCTCTGTGGAACAATAATGACCGCTGTGCGCAGCTGTTCGCAATCAAGGCCACTGACACACTGCATCAGTGCAGCCAATCAGACACACCTGCTGGCTGCACTGACAGCGGAGTGTCTGTGACGATGACAGCGGAGCCACAGAACTGCGTCTGCATTTGATCTCGTCTTGTCGATGTAAAATGAATTAGGTATATTGTTAGTAAGTTAGCCATGTAATAAGCGGGATAATGTATAGCTATACTCGATCATTGTCGCAAAATAATTGACCTTCACTGACGTTTAAAACACCTCTGCGCTGCGCCTCGGTATTTTAAACTCTGTGTCGGTCAATTATTTTGTGACAATGACCTCGTAGCTATACATTATCCCTTACTTATCTCGGGTTTGGCAATTAATGAGTTAAAGAAGACGTGTCCGGCCCATGGGGACATTAATGTGTGTTGTCGGGCCTTACAAATCAATTTGATTTATTGCACTTGTGCTGTATAATAACAATACATTTGAATCTCATTTTGAGATCAGTCGCAAATCGCTTCCTGTTGAATGGATCAGATGCCGAACCTCTGCTGTTGCACACCGCCCTCGCCATTTTGCACACACCTCATTCGCCTTATAAGGAGCCGGTGGGGTGTGTCTGTATGCAAATGAATTGAGCGAGAGCGCGCATTTCAGTTTAAGAATAAGTGGGATTAATCATTCAACACACCTGGGTAAGAACAGATTTGGACGTTAAGAAAAATATATAAGAGAGAGTATTGGTGAATGAGGCCCATTGTGTTTTGGTTAGGCGCCCATTAAAATTTTGAAGGTTTTAGAGGGTATAAGGGCTTAGAACATTATGATCGAAGTGTATAATGGACATTCCCATGCTCAATTACAGTATGTCTCATAAATTGTTGCACCAATTTTTGGGTTGATACCATTTGTGACATATTTGGTGCGCAATTTTTCTGTTTTTGACCACTCGACTTGAGAATTGATGAACATGGTTAAAAATCCCTCCAAAATACCACATTAAGACACCAAGACCTTGAGGAAAATGGATGGTGTGATTTGGTATCAGACACTTTTGACATTTGGAGATTTCTGTCATTTTCAGTGATTGGATGGCAATCACTTAGATGGCGGAAATTGTTCAGAAACCCCCCCTTATGGTCAATAACCCTAGGAAGGCCATACATTCTCTGAATTCTCTAGGTCTCTAGTTTGGGGTTGTATAGTTTCATGAGGCTGTGATTATCCTATAGGTCACAATATTATAAATATTATTATAATTATATATATTGTAATATATGTAAATATATAAATGTAATATATTATACATTATTATAGAAGTCTCAAAGAATGGTCTCACTACAATGAAGTGGCTACTATGGGGACTAACATCATCACATATGAATACATTTCGGCTCATTGGATCTCTCCGAGTCAAGATTTTCAGTCATACCCAATTTATGCAATTCCAAGACTGGTCTCAGAGGGCTAATCTGTTCACTGTTAACTAATGGGACATTAGGGTCTTAGTCAACTGAGACTTGTTTTAGTGGATTTGTCCTTTTTATTTGTATTTGTTATTTTTTGGGGGTTGTAAGCATATGTCTGGCATCTCTTGAATCATAATACCAGTGATGCAGTGGTCATGGGATGGGGTTGCGCGCCGTTCCACCAAGCAGGAGCACATGCGCGGATGTGCACGCGTGTGCACACAAGAATGCATCAGTCTGTGACCAGGGGCTGACCTCCCCCACAGGGAATGTCTCACACACCTTCAGACTGTTTCCCGGTAGGAGATATGCAGAGTGCCAACCTGCTCATTTGGAGCAATTAGGGGTTAAGTGTCTTGCTCAAGGACACTTCGACACGCTGCCCGGGAGGAGGGGGAATCAAACCGGGAACCTCCGGATTACCAGACGACTGCTCTACCTCCTGAGCCACTGTCGCCCCAATATCTCAGGGATATTCTACTCAACCTCTGCTCACTGACTGAGGGCAGATGCATTACAATTTATTTGTCGCATTGCATCAAGGTTGGTTGATTATAAGGAAGCTCTGGCTTCTGCATGACTGCATTCTTCGGATGGGAAGATATATCGGAAATTCTATATATTGTGGTAGCTATTGTGACAATACATATTGTGGAGCAGAAAACATACAGTATAGCAATATCAGCTATATTTTATTCTGCCGTAGTAGTAATCACAAATTAGATGACTCGCCTATCACTTTTTACCATTAGAAATGTCGGACTCTTAACCACCAAATCCTGCACGGACTATAATGTATATTATGCCAGATATCTATCTATTGCCTATATTTATTTATTTTATTTTAACGTATATTATAACTCATAGGGCATAACGACCCTCATCTGCACCTTTGTTTACACTGTTTATTTTTCCTCATATTTTTATATTCAGATTTATTGTTATTGTTTACACTGTTTATTTTTCTCATAGTTTAATATTCTGATTAAATTGTATTGCCTATATTTATGTCATTCTTCTAATACCTTGTCCATACCTGTACCTCCCCTCACCCATGTTGCTAGATGCCCCTGAATCTTATCTTACATGTATCTTATTTGTAGAAGTGCTATAAGGTGGAAACTTACAGTATTCTACATACAGTATTTAAATAACATGATTGATTATTTGACAAAATCTCAAAGACTAACTTCTTTAGTCTCATGTTCCATGTAGACCTACTTTATGGCTGTATGGTGGTTTTTGTTCTGGATCTATTGTGATGTTTCTTCTTGACCTATAAAGCCCATGGGGGCAATTCCTTGTGATTTCAGGCTATACCAATACATTTGATTTGATTAATCTGTAATTTGATGTGTGTGTATCTAGGAAGAGAGTTTTTCAGATGTATTTTTTTTTGTGCTTTGAGCGCCACAAACGGAGTGCCATGCAGCTCCATTGTATTGGAGAGGGCAGACATCTCCGAAACTAGGCGAATAGTTTATGTAAAATATCTGGATGGTTAGATAGCACACTTTAAACCATTTAAATAAAATGTAATTCTTTGGGTGAACGGCCCCTTTAATTGTAGGAGAAGAAACTGTATGCAGCAGGATTTCCCCCCCAGTTTCTCCTTTCTACATCATTACTAACATTAATACTGTGATGCTGTGGCACACTACTTACCAGACTCTGCAACACTCTCAGTGTCTTTTATATTAGAGAGAGAGAGCGAGAGAGAGAGAGAGAGAGAGAGAGAGAGAGAGAGAGAGAGAGAGAGAGGGAGAGAGAGAGAGAGAGAGAGAGAGAGAGAGTGAATGAATGAATGAAAACTTTATTTAACAGAATGCAGAATGGGTACAATACAGTACGGCTCAATACATACAATTGTTAAGGGGATGCAGACCTGAGAAAGACATTTGTCTTGTTTCCATCAGGGTCCCCCATTTTCAATTCATATAGACATTTATGACATACACAACATACATGACATTTATGGCATAGGGACATATAGGTATTTAGTACTGATACATTTGTGACATAAACGGTATTCCAATATACAGTACTGTTACCCCTATATCCTGACAGAGTATATACATCAGAGAGAGATTAGGTGAGACAGACATCAACGTTTGCAGACTAATACATGTAAAATTATCTGTTTTTGTGGTTAACGTACACTAACACTAGTAGCTAGCTAGTGCCTGATGTTGAGTTGGGGTTAACGAGAAAGACAATTTCAGCTGTCAATTAACGATAACACGCTTTACAGTAATATATACACATTTCTTAATTATTAAATTTTATATTGATATAATAAAAAACCCAATGGAAATGTTGTGAGTTAACACTGGATAAGATGAAGAGAGAGCGAGAGAGAGAGAGAGAGAGAGAGAGAGAGAGAGAGAGAGAGAGAGAGAGAGAGAGAGAGAGAGAGAGAGAGAGAGAGAGAGAGAGAGAGAGAGAGAGAGAGAGAGAGATTAGGTACACTGAGACAGAGACAGACAGACTCGGTTGAGACAGCAACAGGATGATCCTATTCTGAGAGACATTCAGAGACAGATACATGATTGATTGATTGAAAACTTTATTAACAGATTGCAGAATGGGTACAATACAGTACAGCTCAATACACACAATTGTTAAGGGGATGCAGACCAGAGAAAGACTTTCGTCTTGTTTACATCAGGGTCCCCCACATGTACATCAGGTACGTGTCTCAGATAGATAGATAGATAGTTCGTTTCTCACCTTTATCTTTACGTTTCCCCTTACTCTTCTTGGGACCCTTGGCTGACATCTGTGCCCTATAAATAAACCTTGACTACACATGGGGAAGAAAAAGAGGTGTGGATTTAAATAATTTTTGGCACAGTGTGGTGCATGCTATTTGTGTATTCAAACAGTACAAAGCCAGCTCGCATATGTCCAGGTATTTCTTATCCACACACCATATATAGCTAACAGAACTCTTTGACCCACACAGACTAAACATATAAAAACCGCATGGACTACTAGGCAAAGCCATACAGGGCAGAGCCTCGCAACCTAGGTCATCTCTGTGAACGTGGCGACATCTAGTGGCATCTTATAAGGATACATTGTCTCTGATGCAAACACCTGTTTTGTTTCTGTTTCGGTACCTTGCTGGCTTCACGGTTGCTCAAACCAGTGGTTCTCAACCTTTTTGGTTTGTGGCTTCTAAAAAACAGAAACATCTGTACGCGAACCCCTTACTTAGTCACGCGTAGGAAGAGAACGGTGAACTTTGACACAAAACGATGTTTATATTATCTTACAGGATTTAACTTGATTAATGATTAGAGGAGGCCTTTAGAATCCAGGTTATACTGTACTCAACTACGTTACACCAAAGATGTAAAAACATGATAATAACGTTATTTTGTATAATGAATAATGTTATGAATAAATTATTTTCGCACCCCATCCCAAATCCCCTTGGACTCAGGGTTGGATCCCGACCACCCAGGTTGACAACAACTGGCTCAAACACGCCAGTCGGATTTACTGTCATTTCAGAAACGCAACATTTGCAGAATAGTAAGTAACTAAGTTAGATACATGTTATCTGTGTTGTGGTTAAGTGAGTACTAACGCTAGTAGCTAGCTAACAGTTAGTGCCTGAAGTTGAGTTGGGGTAACGGGAAAGACAATTCCAGCCGTCAATGAACGATAACACGTTTTACAATATACATTTTTTTTTAAATATTTTATTTGATATTGATATTTGAAAACCGATGGAAATTCCGCTGGATATGTTAGCTCGTACCTGATCTTCTTAACAGCGATGCTCGTCTTCTTTGCCAGTTTAGCACGCTCTCGTCCTGCAACAGTTTGGTTGCTATTAGTTACAGGAATGAAAGAAATTACCGACCGGCTCAACGGCCAATCAGCGTACACAGCGAGCGTTGGGAACGCCTCCAGTCGCCAGTTCTACCTGAGCCAGTCACGCGCCCTGTGACGAGACAAGAGGCTTCAGGGACCGTGTTGCTGTTCAGCTGCCTGTTGTATTTAAACACAGCCCTATCAAGCATTAATGATTTAAACGAAAACATTCAGAATCTTACATTAAAAGAAAACTGAAGAGCTTCTGGACACGTTACAGCACATTAAGGGCCGCAGGTGTTCAACCAGCTAAAGGCACTTTGTCAAATTGATCAACTACCTGGTAAGTCCTCATATTTCAGAATGTAAGTTGCAGTTTTGTTATTGAGCACTGCAGTGCAGGTCAAATCTCAAATAAGGACACTTGATCTACAGTAGCTCTTCCACTTCTTACCTTCGGATCAATGATTGATGTCTCAAGACAGAGGTTTACATTTTGACCTGTGCTTTAACCAAAACATGATGCATCTAGGTCACTGCTTCTCAGCCTTCTTCATACCAAGGACCCTCACATTTGTTACACGTTAGGCCCTGGACCCCCCATTTGATTATATTTAGCCTCAGACTGGGAGATAACACTGGAGAGAGTGACGCCTATAATTCTAAGAGTTGTCACTCTTATATATTTTCTCATGGGGCAAAATTCTAGTGAATGGAATGGTGAAATTAAAATCATCTGCAATGCTGTCAATCGGCAATCCCTTCTTGGTAGGCTACTGGACTTTGTTTTGGTTTGATGTGCAGGTTGATTTGAGGTACAGTATAAACAGGTGTGGTCACTGGTCAGCCCCTCCCATATACCCATTCAAATTCAATGCACACATCAAACCAAAACAAAGAAATGTAAAGGGGGCTATTTTGTCTAGAGGTCGCTGTTTGGCAGTCATTTTCAGATTCTACCTTTAAACTATTGTAATTATTGTAAAGTTGTATGGGGACCCCCTGGGAAACTCCTCATTGAGAACCACTGATTTAGATAATATAAATAATAAGAAATGATTGGGCTTGAACATGCATAGTATGTTCCACACGGAAGCATACTAGGACCGCTACTGTTCCTAATTTATGCAAATGACATGACTCTGGCAGGAGCACTCATTCAATGTTCATGTTTGTTTTCACTAGTAATACCTTTGGTTGATCTGTTTTGCTGTGTTGCTATGTTTTTATTAGTTTGTATTTTTTGTTTTGGCTGGGTTTGACCAGCTTTGAGCCTTAGGTTCAGTCCATTACATTAGAAGTAGCTATTTACAGGGATGGCGTTGAGTTATTATATATAACATTCATGATATGTTTCTATGTTTCTTTATTTTATTTTGTTTAGACTGGGTTTGACCAGATTTGAGCCTTAGGTTCAGGTCATTGAATGTGTTCTCAGGTTGTTTCAGGCTGTGTCAGGTATAGCTTATTACTACCTCCGAGTTTATGATAGTGTTTACTCCTATTCTTACATAGAATTTGTCATTTCCAGCCAATGTGCCTGACTAGAGGGACTGTGAAATACTTGCACCTTAACCAATAACTGTTTATCTATTGTTTTGTTTCTTAGACTAGTGGTGGGTTTAATCATGGTTTTAACTAAAGAGGGGGCGGAGTGAAAGGCGTCTTATTGGATCCATGATTCCAGTGGGAAACGATAGGAAGATGACCACCCATAGCGGATGGATCATAGGGAGGGGATTAGAGAGTGGGTATAGGAAGTTAACATGTTTTACTTTTATGATATTTGAATGAATTGACGAATCATTTTGTTGACCACTTGAAAAGATTGTAATAAAAACATTGTTCAGTTTTCTTTTGTCTGAACTGCATTGTGTACATTTTAAATAGAATTGTAACTACTCATCATTTGGGGCGACCATTTGTCATGCGGGGTAACCAATGATTGTCAATAATTGTACTAAATTCAAAATAGAATATCCATCAGTTTTGGCTCAAATATTAATCACTGGTATACTATGCTTAAGTGGATACTATCTGTACACATTTTAAATCAGTTTTATGGGTTTTAGAGCAAAAATGGGTATTGTAACTGCATTAGGAGGGAGACACTCCCATTATAGAATAAACTCGTAAAATCATGGTTTACAAAAAATTAAAGCGCACACAAGCCTGTCTTTCGTAAGCTGTATATTTAATTACTGATAGTTGTTAAAATATTAGTAATGTTAAGGAAATATACATTTTGAGATAAATTACGGTCGCCCCAAATGACTTTTTTTTAAGGCTGTGTCCTATTAATTCAACTTTAACACATTCTGCTCCATAAACGAGTTAACTCGTTATTGTCCGCCAATTGAATAGCGCCAACAACGAGTTTACTTGTTTTTGGGATCGTTTATTGGCTATATCTATTCATAATTCATAGCCGCAGCCTCTGGTATAGTCTTCAGACCCTGTCTGAGCTGGCAGACGGTCAACACCGCCCTCTACTGCCAGGCGGAGCTATTGCATCTCATTGAAAATGGGCTTGTGTCTTTTAGGAGGCGATCTGAGCCGGGCGGGGGGGGGTTTAAATATTCAGACGAGCCACCACAACGATGGCATCAGTAACTCCACCCGCCCGCCCGTCATTGTGAAATGGTCGGTAGTGTGGTGCGGACCTCCACAAGCATTACTTGGAATTGCGATAAGATATTTGGATTATTCTTTTGCATTACATCAGATACAAGGTAAGAACATTATATGAATTTGATCGTTGATCTGACATTTATTTCTACCGCGATCAAAGCGATCTGTGTGTAGGTGTATGTGCTTATTACCGTTGGTTGCGGTGGGGGGGGGGGGGGGGGGGTGGCGCCCCGCTACGACGGCCATTTCATGTATGGACGAGGAGACATAAGTGATAATCTAGCGTTGATTTCAGGATGATTCGATAATCAGCCGAAAAATTACAACGTGATGACTGGATTACAGTAAAATGCATTTTTCTCGCCTTTTCCTGGAATTACTGAAAAACACCCAAACCATACTCTATTCAAAACGGTATAAAACGGAAATGTACGAATGGAAAAACAATCTGTCTCTGCAATGTTGACTAGAAGCAGCTCACTGAGACCCGACGGCGTTATTATACCCATAGATATAATATAAGATCTATTTTAAGCACTCGCAAATTATGCCACAGTCTAAAACTATATCCATTGAAAAAAGACCTGGCAATGAATGGGGTATTAGCGCCCCCTGCTGTGGCGGTCAATGTGTTAAAAACACTAAAATCTCTTAATTTGTTTTTTTTGCATACATGCATGTGTACACTACATTCAAAAGTCTTATCCGTCAATGACCCACATACAATATCTTCTTTTTGAATAAAATAGGCTCAGGAATCAGGATTGTTACTATTGTTCCTCACTATTGGGTTAGCTTAGTTTTTACCGCGACGTGGTCATACTGTACAGGAATGGCTACGAGGATGTAAAGCATGTTAGACGCATTGGACCCGTTGCTCCTCAGGGCTGTAGAACGCAGGGCTGAAGAGCTAATGTCATAGCTTCTAAAATTGACGGTGGGGGTATCGGGCTCAGCCCCTCCCTTACAGTTATGGTTGACATAAAAAAACGGAAGTTATCAAATGCGAGCGAAACGTTGAGTCACGAATAGTGAGAAGTTATTTATATTTTGAACGTGATTCGCACTAGTTCGATTACACGCTGCGCATGTTATGACTTTGAACGTCTGCCATTTCCACCGCAAAAGGCACATACAAGTAACAATACGATCATGAATATGCAAATCGACTACATTTCATGGTCGATGACATCGGCGAATCGTTGCAACCCTAATTCAGAGTAATCGCCTTCCCATCAACTCCACTTTACCATATTATCCATCTGTAGACATGGAGGACTACGGCGACGAGTACACGTCTGTGTACGAAGCCAACGTCCACCCTACCTGGGAAACCAGCCACCAGCAACAGCAGCCACATCAGGAGGAGGTGGAGCGCCTCCGAAGGAAGATCAAGTTCCACTTCATGAACCCCTGTGAGAAGTACCGTGCGCGCGGCCGGAAACCATGGAAACTAGTGCTACAGCTCGTCAAAATAGCCGTCATCACCATCCAGGTTTGTGAGTTCGTATGACTCTGCATAGAAGATCATTTCTATTGTCAATGTACAATGCAATTTGTATTTTCACATATCGCTCCTAGCTACACATACACACAGCAAATGCATTTCATCAGAGGTTGGAGCACAGGGTTGCTGGAGCAGTGTTTGGGGGTTCAGTGCTTTGCTCAAGGGCACTTAGGCAGGATGGTGGGCACCATAGATGGAATACCAGCCACCCTTCAGTCACCTGCTCACAGCTGTAATACACCCTTCCGTCGGAGACGGGGATCGAACCAGTGACCTTTTGGTTACTGGCCAGCCTTTTTACCTCTAAGCCTTCCTGCCTCTCCATTGATTGAATGGAGACAAATCCTACGGCTAATTCTTCACCACATTTTCTATTTAGGTGGATGCGTTTGAGGTAGTGGCAGAAGAGAGATTTGGGGCACCTTTAAGCCACCACCATGTAATCATATGCCAAGAAGTGTAACTGTGCCTACTGCAATCTGACGCATACAATTCATACCTGTTAGTCCCAGCCTCAGCCAGCTTGAGGGTTGTTTATCTTGTTCCTTCCACGCCCCTCTGTCAACCCTTCAGCCAAGTCGACGGTAGTTCATGTAGTCTAGAATTATAGATTTCTTGTAAATCTCATGTTAAAGTGAAATCCATCCTAAGACATCATTTACAGTACATTACATTGTACTATTTCAATGATCTTGGGCAATTGAGTCAATATCTATAAACATAGACACATGTCACCCTAAGCTGGAAATCAGAGCACCAAGACTGGAATCTGTGATGTCATTGAGACACTTTCGGAGTTGGTCCATTGACAATGAATTACTGACCAACTTTGTAGGCTCGCAGAATTTCTGATTGAGCTAATGCAGTCAAATGGGTTTGATTTAGATATTCACAAATCAAAACTGAGCTGTACAGTATTACAACAATGTGTGTACTGTGGGCTTGAGTAGACTTTTTGACTAGAATACAACTGCCATGGAAGGAACAGCCGAGGTGATTGACTTTGATAAGATAAGATATACCTTTATTGATCCCCTTGGGGAAATTCAGGCATCGTAGTATAAAGGTGGGGGGGGGGGGGGGGGTACAGGTATGGACAGGGTAATAGAAGAAAGCCATAAGTATAGGCAATAAAATGAAATCTCTATATATAAATATGAGGAAAAACAAACAGTGTAAACAATAAAATGTTATCTGAATATAAAAATATGAGAAAATAAACGGTGTAAACAAAGGTGCAGATGAGTTGCATCAGTTGTGGATAAGTTGGATATTTACATTGTGCGTCCTGAGCTTTCACGCTGTTCATTCGACCGTGACAGGCTCAAAGACGGCCTTTAGCGGCTATGTGCCAGGCTTGGGGGTGCCAACCATGCCCAGGTTCTTCTCCCTTTTCTGCAAATGAACACGGGGGCTACCCTGGGGTGCCCTGGTCATCATGTTCCCTGTTGGTGGTCTGCACCCAGGAAGACACGCAAGAGGCAGCGCATAATTGTCTCTAAGAGACTGTAGTGAAAAGCTGGGCCACATGTGTTACCAGGTGGGAATCGAGACCCACTGTGACGACGCAGAGCTTTCATGGGGGGTGGTCAGGAGGGGGGTTATGTCCCCCATCCGGGAGGCAAAACAATTTGCAATAAAAAAAGTTCCTGAAACTTACAAACATTAAGTACAGTGTATAATTTTGCACAATAGTTTAACATTGAACACGAAAAACACACGCACGCATGAGGACCTTTGAGGACCCCAATGGAAATAAACCGTAAGGTTTTATTGTGTTTTTAATCCTCAACAGTTTTAAATGATATGTGATGGCTGTACATGTTGTGTATCAGTATTGTATGTGATTTTAGATTGTCCAATAAATTCAATTCAATCAATACACACACACACACACACAGTAGAACAGAGGACAGAGCAATCACGTATTAGACAATGATGCGTCTGTTTCTAAGCTGACCCCAAGCTTTCACTGCACTGCTTGCACTTTGTCATACAGTAGTAGCACTGCGCCCCTATACCATTGTTTAAGGAAAGCCCTGCGATGGGTTACTGTTTTGCACAAACCTGTTACTGTTACCTTTGCCTAAGGTCATAAAATTACAAAACTTGGATCGTTACCCGAGGTTTGTATATAAAGTGTGGATCACATGAACAAGACAACATTAAATTAAGCATTACATCACGCGACGGAGTGTGTTATACAAATTAGATCACGCCTATGGGTGGTTGTTAGGCCCGAGGCGCAGCCGAGGATCGTTAGACTCCCATAGGCTTGATACAATTTGTATAACACACGACTTCAAGTGATGTAATGCGTTTACACAATGACCAAATTCACCCAACCTTATTGCTATACAATAAACACACAGTAATTGAAGCATAATGGAGATTTATTCACACAACCATCCACAGAGAAAGTAGATCCAATAGTAGATCCACTAGTACAGTGTTTCTCAACTGGTAGGTCGCGACCCAAAAGTTCTCTCTGCATGCATTAGGCATAGGGAACAGCCGCACAGTTAGCCTAGCTTAGGTGTAGGTGTATCAGTGTAGCCTAGTTCCCAACAGTCACGAAATACACTCCAAATACAACTCTAAAACGTTCCTGTAAACATGTTGTGACCTGTGTATTTACCATGTGGAGAAATAAAAGATTAGACCTTTTCGTTTTCTAAGCAGATATATACTCTTTTTGAGGTGATGAAATCACTGCACTTAGGCAGCAGTGGTTCGGCAAAAAATAGTTCAGAGTTAGAAAACGAAAATGTCTAATTATTAGGGATGTCCGATATTATCGGCCTACCGATATTATCGGCCGATATCGGCATTAAAATGTGATATCGGAAAATATCGGTATCGGTTTTCAATTTTATATTGAATTTTTTTACATTTCTATAACCTTTATTTACCCAGGCAAGCAAGTAAGAACAAATTCTGATTTTATTTATTGTCAAAAGTATGCATAATGTTGTGTTAATTCCACAACAAGAGATATGTAATGTTAATTACCTGAAATTATTCCATTTTTTGGGGGGGGGGGAACCCTGCATATATCGGTATCGGTTGATATCGCTATCGGAAATTAAGAGTTGGACAATATCGGTATATCGGTATCGGTAAAAAAGCCAATATCGAGCATCCCTACTAATTATTATTTTTTATTTCTCCGCTTGTCCGCTATGTATCCGCTTGTCTAACTCCAGGGTAGATGGCAAATAAGCGAATTTCCCCTAAAGTTGTTGTGTTCCTTTAAGGCCTTAAATTGAGAGTTTTTAATAATAATAATAATAATAATAATAATAATAATACATCTATTTTATATAGCGCTTTTCCAGGTGCTCAAAGACGCTTTACATGGGCAGGAGAGACAAACTATGGCAAAACAAAAAAACAGAACAAAAATAATACATGACAGAAATAAAATAACACAGACAGAATTAGAGGTCAAAAGCAAGATTGAAAAGGTGAGTTTTGAGGGCTGATTTAAAAGATGTCAGGGTGTTTGCATCACGGATATGGCTGGGGAGGGCATTCCAGAGGGAGGGGGCAGCAGCAGCGAAGGCCCTGTCGCCCCAGGTCCGGAGCCTGGTCGTGGGAGGTGTTAGGAGGTTGGCATCTGCAGACCTAAGGCGACGGGTGGGCGTGTGACGGTGGAGGAGGTCGGACAGGTAGGGAGGGGCAAGGTTGTTGAGGGCTTTGAATGTGATGAGTAGTATTTTAAAATGTATCCTGTATTTGATTGGAAGCCAGTGGAGGTCGTGGAGGACAGGGGTGATGTGATCAGAGCGACGGGTGGAGGTGAGCATGCGGGCAGCAGAGTTTTGGACATATTGGAGTTTATTGAGGATAGTGTTTGGTGAGCCGTAGAGGATGCTGTTGCAGTAATCTAGTCGTGATGATATGAATGCATGAACCAGTGTTTCAGCAGCGGAGAGTGATAGGGAGGGGCGGAGACGAGCAATGTTCCGGAGGTGGTAGAAGGCCGATTTGGTTATGTGGTTCACATGGCGGAGGAAAGAAAGGGTGGGGTCCAGGATGATGCCAAGGTTACGGACGTGAGTGGAGGGGGTGACAATGGTACCATCAATATTTAGGGTGAAATCCTGGGTGTGGCTGGTGAGGGATTTTGGACCGATAATGATGATTTCTGATTTATTGCAGTTTAGTTTAAGAAAGTTATTTTGCATCCATGTTTTGATGTCTGTGAGGCAGGTGCTGAGGGTGGAGAGAGTGGCTGGAGTGATAGTCTTGGTGGAGAGGTAGAGCTGAGTGTCGTCTGCATAACAGTGAAAACGCAGGCCATGTTGGCGGAGAATCAGACCAAGTGGAAGGATGTAGAGGATGAAGAGCAGGGGACCAAGTACTGAGCCTTGGGGGACACCATGAGTGATGGGGGCAGTGGGGGATTTGCAGTTGTTGATAGAGATGAATTGGTGCCTGTGTGAGAGGTATGATTGGAGCAAGGTGAGGGGGATTCCGGAGATGCCAACGGAGGACTGGAGACGAGTGATGAGGATGGGGTGACTGATGGTGTCAAAAGCAGCGCTGAGGTCTAGGAGAATGAGGATGGAGAGGGAACCAGAGTCGGCAGAGAGGAGTATGTCGTTGGTGACCTTTAGAAGAGCAGTTTCGGTGCTGTGTTTGGTGCGGAATCCGGATTGAAATGTATCATAAAGGTTATTGTTGTCGAGGTAGGATTTTAATTGGGAGGCAATGGCTCGCTCAATTATTTTTGAGAGGAAGGGGAGGTTGGAAATGGGGCGGAAATTATCAAGGGTTTCAGGGTTGAGACCGGGTTTTTTTAGTAGGGGGGTGACGGAAGCAATTTTGAGGGCGGGGGGAAATAGGCCAGTGGTCAGAGAGGTGTTTACGATGGAGGTGATTAGGGGAGAAAGGGCAGGGAGACAAGCCTTGACTAGGATGGAGGGGATAGGGTCCAGGATGCAGGTAGAAGTTTTCATTGTAGAGAGAATGGAGGATAGGTCCGATGCAGTGATTTCAGTGAAGGATGTAAAAGGTGGGTTGGGCGGTGGAGGGGGGGTTGAATCCGGAGGGGAGATAGTGTTGGCGGAGGCAATTGTTAGTTGGGTGTGGATTTTGTCAATTTTTGTTTGGAGATGTGACAGATAGGAGACACATTTACTGACAGTGAAGGAACAGGAGATTGTGTCAGAGGGTTTAAGAAGTGTGTTGATGGTGGAAAACAGAGTCCTGAGGTTGTTGCTGCCAGACTGTATGATAGCGGAGTAGTGGGAGGAGCGTGCAGAGTTGAGGGCGTCTTTGTAGAGCTGTTGATGTTGTCTGTAGGCCTCTTTATGGACAGTGAGACCGGTTTTATTGGATAGCCGTTCGAGCTGGATAAAGTGGGAACGTGATACCAGAACATGGGACTTGGAGACCCAAGTGACCAAATCAAAGTGACTGTCATAATGTAGAGCTATTATTTTAACATGTGGACCACTTATTTTAACAAACAAAAAATACCACTTACAGCACCTTTAAAATCCTTGTCTCGTCAGTTGGTGTCTTTTGGCCTTAGTAACCAGATGGTCGTCACCTTCAAAGAAGATAACCTGATTACATTCAAGCACCTCTTCCTGAAAGATTACGTTGATGGAAGTATGGCCACATATGCTGTCTACCGACAGACAGAGGTCTATGAGCACATCGACTACATCATTGATCAGGTAAGGTGACATTGTTGTGTTGCTTTGTTTGTTGCGTCTGAGGGCGGTAAGGAAGCAGGACAATAATATCTGTAATTTGGGGGTTTTCTATCCAACATACTAAGGGTGGGAATCACCAGAGGCCTCACGATACGATACTATCACGATACTTGAGTCACGATACGATAGTATTGCGATACTAAATATATTGCGATATGCTGAGTATTGCGATATTAATATTGCGATATATTGCCATTTATTACCTTTTTTCAACTGCAAAGTAAAACTTTGTCAACATGTTTTATCTAATAAAATAAAGTTCAGTCTGTTCATCTCACTTCAATAATTTTTATTGCAGAACATGGTATTTTCTCAAGCAGACATATGTAAACACTGTAATCTGTGTTGCATGTACCTGACAAACTGAACTGTTTGTATTACAGTCATATTCCAACTTAACTGAATGCACATGTGTATGGACTACTGTACTATTACAGGTATTGAAATGAACAATGCAACTAACTTATAAATTTTTTTTTATTTTCTTTATAAAAAATTTAATATCGATACTTATCGATACAGTATCGCCACGCAAAGTATCGCGATACTACTACGTATCGATTTCCCCCCCACCCCTACAACATACTGTGAGTGCACACCAGCCTACAGTCCAAGTGAGTGACAAGTCACTATTTTGAGTGCTTGAGTGCAGGAAACATGAATCCTAGAGTGATCAGATTTTGTACAGAGCCTTGTACGTACAAACCTTCCACAAATGGGCCCAATCTGATACAAATGTCTACCAGTAACATTGAACTAGACTAAATCTTACCGTAATACAGTAACTCGTCAGTCATTTATCCGTCATCATTGAACTTGGTATGTATTGAGGTGAAATCAAACCTTTTGGTTCTGATAACGAATCAAATTAAATCTGTGTTGAAACCAAATGATTTCAATACTGCCCACAAGTCCCACTCCAGCCGGTCAAACTCTTCCATTTTTGACCTTGGAACTTCATCTACAGTATAATATGGAAGAGACATAATATCCACTGCAAATCTGTACTGAGACAAGGCCACTGCCCGTCACCCTTGATTTTAGGAAACATCGCCCCACTTCTTTTAATCTGCTATGACAATGTTCCACATTTGCTACATGGTACGCTCAGACACTAATAATAATAATAAATTAATAATAATAAATTGTATTTGTATGGCACCTTTCATACAATACTTGCTGTCCAAGGTGCTTCACAGCAGTAATGTAGAAATAAAATACACATAGGCATAGAATGAGCAAAAAATTGGCATAATTATAGATGGGTATAACATGAGCAGATCATTTATATTAGAACCTCTTAACGTTCTGATGGCCCGCCTGCAATGAAAATTATTGACAGTTTTTGTAGCCAATGAAATTCTGGAAATTACGATATTTTACGTGAGGGATATTTCCGAGGATATATATGTTTTTTTCTCTGGCGAAAGAAGAAGATTCGTTCGACATCTCCTGCATGTCCAAATGCATTGGTGCCAATGGCCATTTTGGATAAACATACCAACATGTGTAAAACATTCACACCTTTTCTTTGGTATTGTTAGTGTCTGTTTATGCCAGCAAAATAATAGAGTTTCAAACCTCTGTATTAAAGTAGCACTCAGAGTGATTTTTCTTTTCAAAAGAGACCAGACCCATGCATGTGCTATAAATGGTTCAAGAATAGCTTTCAAATGACTTTGGGTATGCAATCGACAGGCATTTTATGCAAAAATTGCAGGACTGTTAAGAGGTTAAAACCTCCTGAATTGTTTGTGTATCTGTCATTAAAATATATAAGAAAGATTGTAATAGATTTCTGAAAAGTGCACTTTCACATATTTTTTTTTATTTTTTTTTATTGATCTTTCCCCCCTCCATTTTCCTCCGATTTTCTCCCATCCCAATGTTAGTCGTTATGCCAATTCCCAATCCCCTTCCTGGTCGCTGCGCACTTACCCCCCACAGTCGTTCTGGGAGAGTGGAGGCTACCACGTGCTTCCTCCGACACACGTCCAGCCAATCAACCGCTTCTTTTCACCTGGCAGCGCGGATTCTCACTGAGAGGGCATAGCGTGTGGAAGGATCACACTATCCCACTCAGGTCCTATTTGCGCTTAGCAGGCGCCCCGACCGAACTGTAGGAGTCGCTGTTTACAACGACCCGGACCCACCCCGCCAGCTTCTCCCACCCTCTAATACTGCCAATTGTATTAGTGTGAACGGCCAGCCAAGCTGGTGACAACCCCGGAGCTGTGAGCTGGATTCGAACAGGCGAATCCAGCCGCTCCAGGGTTTGGCACTTTCACATTTATACACATATTGATCATAATAGATTTCTGACATTAAAATCTATTAGCAGGTTTCCGACTAAATAAAATCAATGCATAAAGTGCAGACATAGAACAAGTATAAAATAGACAGAATAAGAGCAGTGCATGAAGTATAGACAGAATAAAGGTGATAAATGCATTCAGTTAACTATAATGTCAAATGGCCCAAGCAGATATCACACTAGCTTGTTTGGGATAGCTCATTTAGTCGAACCAGTGGTTCTCAAACCCCGTATTTAAGGTCAGCGTGGTCATTTGTGGGACTTTCGTAAATCATTGATTTAATTTTATCACTATTCCTATACCGTATGTATTGTGCTCCAGGGTCTTATAAAGTACTGTAATTTCATGGGACTTTGTCCTGGTGTGTGGATTATGATTCTATAAAAAAAGATGTGGTGTCTATGTCATGAGACTCATCTGAACAACCTAAACGATCATTTACTGTGGTTATAATATTGCATGCCTTCTAGTTATCTAAACTGGTTGTAAGAGCCCCTCTGTGCTAACCCCTTATTTGGTTCCATAAGTATTTTATACATAGCCTCTGGCGATAATTAAGATTAGCCACAATTTTCATTCATGTCATTTTCACCACAGGGTGTAGACGGGTTTCTCGACCACATTAGACTCGGTGTGCACACGCCTCAATGGGGGAAAAAGGAACGTAATCCTGGTCAGAACAATGGGGCAGACTACAATATATTTGCATTTGTTAGCGATGCTAGTGATCTAAAGTTAAACAATCAATCCATGCCAAATCTAGCTATTTAAAAGATGATAGAGCTCCATTATACTTTTAGTTAGGGGAGTGCCATGGTTTCTCCATAGAGCTCCACTATACTTTTATTCAGGGGAGCGCCATGGTTTCTCCATAGAGCTCCATTATACTTTTAGTCAGGGGAGTGCCATGGTTTCTCCATAGAGCTCCACTATACTTTTATTCAGGGGAGCGCCATGGTTTCTCCATAGAGCTCCATTATACTTTTAGTCAGGGGAGTGCCATGATTTCTTCATAGAGCTCCATTATACTTTTAGTCAGGGGAGTGCCATGGTTTCACCATAGAGCCCTGTTGTACTTTTTTAGTGCTGCAGGTCGGGGCAACTCAGTCATGTGATCCAGCGAGTACTGCTCGAACACAGTGTATTTACAAACAGGAAACTGATCTATGGCCATAGAGAGAATGGGTGTGTTCTTAACCCGTGGCCTGGTCAAGTGACCAGCAGGAGCAATGAAAATGGAGTGAAATGGCTGCCTACTCGAAAACAAAGCCTGTATTTTAACATGTAATAATAATACATTTGATTTATATAGCGCGTTTCAATAACCCAAAGATGTTGTACAAAATATTTAAGAGAAAAGTAAGACTGTTAACATTTTGCTCCCGTTCCTTCCACCTGATTACAACAGATCCAAAGTTGCACAAACATTATATAAAGACAAACATTATATAAAGGCAAAAATAAATTTTCTTCATTGTTTATATTTTGATCCATGCTACCCAAGGCTTACATACAGGTTGTCCAAGGTTCTAGATTAGATTAGATTAGATTAAAATGTATTGTCTTTATACAGCACAAGTACTGTACAGTACAATGAAAATATGTTTGGCATCCATATTTGCACAGTAAAGTGCAATAGTAATATACAATGTACAGGTGATTAAACTGGGTAGGAAATATATAAATTAGTACTACTGAATGTACTAATCAGATGTATGTACAGAGTTGTAGTATTAATATGTTAAGTGATATGGGTATAAAGACAATATGGTAGTCATACTGGCCAGCAGCGTAACTAGTAAGAGTATGTATATATATCCTGTTTAGGCAAGTGTTTACTTTGATATTCACCAAGGCACCAACGAATGACCTTGTGGTTAACAGAGTTTGACCGTTGCCGTTAAAGTGGTGATGATCCGCAAAGTCCTTGTTGTGACATAAAATCACTTCATCTACACCTGATGACTTTCCCTGGAATGTCTCAGCAAACAACAAATGTGAACGCATTCATTGAACTGGCTATAGGTGGAATCGCTATCGTGTTCTATCAATTGGCAATACTAGCAATTGCCTAGTATTGAGACTAGCAAAACCAACGTTTTATTTATATGAAAATGTTCATAAATCTTTATATATTTAACTTAGGGCTGGGTAATAAACGAAAAACGTACAGATACCGATATTATGAATCTCTTAACGGCCGAATTGCCCATATGCATGAGGTAAATGCATTCGTCCAGTGCATAGCTTAGTTTTGTGCCTCTTTTTTAGTTCAGGTGAATCTACAGTAACCAATCATATGTTCAAAAACAAACATGCTTTACAGAGGGCCAACACAATTGAAAGTAGTATTTGTGTGCTGGTGTTTTTGTGTTGTGTAATTTTTTGTTTACTGTGGTAAATGCGACAATATACCATGCTATGGATTTCAGGTCATAATCACATATAGCCCTAATTTTCATTTTATAGTTTGGAATTCTGCGCAATATCACTGTGGGCAACCATGCCTATGAGAAAGACGACCAGGGTGTCTACACCCCCATGTCCGTGTGCCAAGAGTACTACAGCAATGGAACCATCTCTCCCGCAAACGAGACCTTTGACATCAATGCAAAAGTGGACTCCGGTAGGCTGATCATGTCACAGTTCCCCCGTCTGGAGCGGCCATTTTGTGTCTCTCTTTGTAAGCGTTCAATTGAAAGGCCCCTGTGAAACGTCGTCAGTTTTGGGTAGGGAACGCCTAAAGGGAACGCCCTACCCAAAATTGTAAAGGAATGTGAATCACTACCCACTTTCAAAACCACTCTCAAAGAGCACCTACGGGAGACTGCAATTCGAAACTGGCCCCTGTAAATGTACAGTAAATGTCCTAAGCCAATAATACACAAGACCCTCTTCTTGGGACCAAGTAAGGTTTTGTCAATATTCCAATGTACAGTTTTGCTTGTACAGTTGTACAGTTTCCCCCACCCTGTCTACCCAACCCCCCCCCACCCCACCCACCCACCCAACCCAACCACCTCCAATGTACAGTCCCCCCCCACCCCACCTACCCAACCTCCTCCAATGTACAGTTTCTACGTCAAATGTATATACTCTCTTTTTAGACTATTTTTGTATCACAAACTACTGTATTTGTAAATCTGGTATGTCATAAATGTATAGATGTAGCAGTACTGTCTATCGGTATGTCGTGTATGTCATATATGTTATGATGAATTGAAAATGGGGGACCCTGATGTAAACAAGACGAAAGTCTTTCTCTGGTCTGCATCCCCTTAACAATTGTGTGTATTGAGCAGTACTGTATTGTACCCATTCTGCAATCTGTTAATAAAGTTTTCAATCAATCAAAGTCAACAGCACGTTTTCACTGCTGTGGTTTGGTATGTTTCCGTGCAAAAGGGAGAGACAAGATTTGAACGTTAACCCCAAATTGAGAGCAAAATGGAGAGATATTGATGTGGCCTTTGCTCCATTGCTGATGACCAATGGGAATAAAGTTGCTGGGGGTCGGTCCTACATAGAAATTCCATCCAATAAATTATGACCAAGTTCTACATGGCCTGAGGACATCAACCTTGCACCTGCCCCCTGGACCGCCCTGAAACACACCAACCAAAGCAGGTTTTACTCTTATTATCCAATTACACTAAAGCAGTTTTCAAGAAGCAGTGCTACAGAAAGACTGCTCTGAAATTCTCAAATTCCAAGGTAAGAAATAATGTTACACTTTCCCATCTGTTATTGTTTAATGCTTAACACAATGGCGCCCCGACCACGGATATATACGTGTTTCAAATCCATGCTTAATGGACCGAAGGACGGATATATCCGTGGCAAGTTGTTTTGGCTTTTATTCCATTTTAATAACCTATTCAAGGTCGCCGAGCTGCACTGCAGATGTACCCTACTCTTTGAATTCGAGAAAGTGCATTACTGGCCAGATCCTCTTAGGGGCGCTATCGTGATAATGCAGTGTTCCCTGTGGCCGAAGTTGTCTTTTTTTTATCTCTAATGTAGTTTTCTACTCACCTGAAGCGATAGCTATTGTCTGTTGCACGGAATACGTTTTGGATCGCGGATTTCACTATGCAATAAGGGGATTTATCATCAGCCAATGGACATATCGATCTACCAGATGGCAATCGATAACGGGGAAATTCTCGGGGGGATCCAACCGGCTCATGGTAAGATCTTTTTCACGTAAATTACATGCTGATCGGGCCTTGTTATGATACTCAACCAGGCGATTAGTGTATGTTGCTACTTAGACGAACACGGTTATTGGTAATCAATAATAAGAAACGACGCCCCCCCCCCCTTCATGCATACATGCTTGAGGATTGTGCCGATCATATGCAGTTTGAGTTTTAACTGTAGCTTATGTATAACGGAAATGGATATAACGTTAGTAGCTATTAGCCCTTTATCTAGCCTTCCAGGACATAATACTAGACCAAATGCCGTATAACGCTTATATTCACGGTGCTATAAAATGAGAACGTATTGATGATTTTTTTTTTCTTTAAGCCATTTTGAAGGGACGGTTTATGGGCTCAATTGACAATGAGAATGGACAGATAGCAATACTATAAAGTATAGATTTAGCTCTACAAACAGCCCCAAGTCTGTTTACATATGCTGGTCGTCTCTAGTGATATTAGACTCATCCCAGTGGCCGCCAATGTGTTAATTTCTCCGCAATATAACAAACTGATTCCATTTTAAATGGTCTGAGTTGACCAGAGCGTGCCGGTCCCTAAGATGGCCAGTTCAAATACAAAAATTTAAACGCCCGGGACCAGGCGCTGATATCGGTCCCTAAGGACCAGGCGTTGATATCGAAGGACAGGGAACAGACCTTTACATTATGCCCATTCAATGGGCTGTAACTGTTCTGGTTCGAAAAAAAGAACGGTCTCTGCTTGGCCGAGGCTCGTAGCCGCGGCCCCGATAACAGCGCTAGGCTCTGTAAGATCCTGATCAAACTGGCCAGTATCACGTCTTCGTCTGTTTGGCTCTCCATCCAATTCCTCTGCGTTGTGTAATTTTAATGGTCCTGACGTCTCAGATACTGGTAGATAAGATCCTTATCTCCCCCGTTAGTGCAATCCATAAACCATCCTAATTCTCCACCTCCGTAAGAATTCGACACTTCGACACCGTGAGATACCTTATGAGGAAAAGCGTTGTTTTATTGCTATAAACAGAACCTCATAATCAGATGTTATCAGATGTTATCAAATTGTATCGTCCTTGAAGAGTCTATTCTAATGATCTTTCGGTGTGTTCGTCTATCGTCCTTTTGTTATTCAGTCCAATAGTGGTCAGGCCTGTTCGTTAGCCGAGACCATCCTCGTGGTAGCCGAAGCTAATGCTAATGTGGCATTCTTCCTCCCCCCCCCCCTCTCAATGAGAGGAGAGAGTGTCTTCGTGTGATCTCAGTCCTACTCGCTCTTGGTCAGATTCTAGTCTGAGTCAGATTCTAGTCTGCCCTCCACCCGGAAACACCGTTCGACTTATAGATGTTCGTCGTCGCAACGACGGCCCCGCCTTCTGGTTGTCATGCGACGTGTTGTCATGACAACTGCTAACCTTTCACACCATTAAACTTTCATTAAGATGAACCTCTCTCCCTCCTGCTCTGGGCCTACAGTACCCTCTAATCTCAGATGTTCTTACAAGGAATGTCAACAAACACCCTCGCTGGCAGTGTGCCTCACAACAATCACCCTGCTACTGAACCACCGTCTCCTGCTTCCACCGTCCGCATGCACTTCGACCTCTCTGACCCGGCACCGTTTTAGCTGTGGTCACTCCCCCCAATCTATACATCACATACATTGAAAAAGCACCCCAAATCTCTCATTCCCCCCTTTGATTCTTAATCAACCTTCAGAATCATAAGACTACTTGGTTTTTCAATTAATTATACACAAAAATAGACTCATAACAATGAGGGCCCCGCCGTCTGCTATTTTTCCTTTTGTTTTCCATTACCCGCATCACCCCTAAACCAGAAAGGATAAACAACGGTCAGGGAGGAGAGAGAGAGAGACAGAGAAAAACACAGATTGCAACTTTTCAGACGACACACCTAAAACCCTTCGGCCCCCCTATTAGGTACCCCACGTCCAAATCAGAGCGCTCCCTTCCCTCTCTTACAGTACACCTCCCATCTTGGGCCGGTCCCGTCTTCTAGGGCAAGGGCCCCTTTCAGTGACGGCTCCTTTCCTGAGCTGGTCCCCCCCTCCAGGGCGCGGTCCCCTAGGCAAAAATGTCTCCCCTGGTCTGCTACTGCTCAGTGTCTCTGGCTGTCCTCTCCACATCTGCTCCTCCACCGCCGCCGTCTCCTCCCTCTCGTCGTGGATCATCTGTGTACCAGGCTGCGGTGCCTGGCCCCTGCTGCTTCCTCCTCCTCCAGTCTGTCTCCTGGTCATCTCCATCGCTGTCGGTGTCATTCCCCCCTTGAAAGCAGAAACACAACACCGGCAGTCGTCTGTACATTCGACTTCCCTTGTTTTGCTATTAGTCTACCACCTTCTCCACACCTATTATCCATCTTACAGGGCGGTTCCCTGTTTGTTGTCTTCCGGCGTGACACTTGCAGTTTCCGATACCCACTCCGCGCAACTCTTCATCCCAGTTTGACCCCCAGCGCGCGCCAGTTCTTCTGGTGACGTGTCTTCTGAAGACCCTGCCTATCTATTAGGTGTGAGAAGGCCCCACTGGAATTCAAACTCCCTCTTTAATTCCATAATTAACCCATTCAAATAACTGCACCATCTTTCTGTGCAATTCTCATTTAATCCATTGTATAATTAAACTCTATATCTAATATTATTATTATAATAGATCCACTCTCTGTGCTCATTAGATTCACTATTGAATCACTCCCCCACTCCGCCACTAGATGGTAGTACAGACTTGTATCTAAATATTCCCCTATGGGTAATGAAAACTCCCCAGCACTACCCCCCCTCCGCCACTAGGTGGCGACCTACTCCTCCTCGATGGTGTTTTAGTTGACGCGTCACTTCCTGGTTCTTTATCTGTTGTTATCTCCTCGTGGCTCCTTTTTGCGGCCATCTTGTCTCGCTCCTAATGGCTACTCAAACAAACGGCCGCTGCCCTCCTTTTTCAAGGCCTAACACCAAAACACCTGTTTCTTAGAGTCTCGTCGGCCAAACGGGTCATAATGATGTCTGCAGGTCACATGACAATAGATGATCTACTAACATGCAAGTACTGAACAGGTCAAAAATAGACTGAATGCCAAATGACGGTAGGTCTGAAAAACGTAGGTAGATTCTCCCGACTCACAGTCCCGCGTTCCCGCCTCTTGCGAGGAAAACAACCCTTATATTACAGACCAGATAAAGTGGAATTAACCCCTTAGAACACTGCCTTCCTTCACCGGCCCGTTTGTTTTTCATTCCCTGTAGATAAAACCCATCTTGGTTTTTCAAAACACCATGGCTCTCTGCTCATATTATCACAGCTGGCTTCTCTGTCGCTACTTATTTACGGATGCACTATCTTCATTCGTTTTTATTTGGCTTAAAAGATCAAAACAACCATGTGTGCACAGTGAACTCACATCTTTCTCCGGAGCGCTGTTTCTCCTACAGCGCTGGTCCGCCTCATGACCGCTCGACTCGACGCTCTCTCCCAGGGCTGGCCGGCCTTGCTTCGATCATGATTCTCCCACACATTGATGACTGTTGTCCACTGTCGCCCCATTATTGAAAAAGGTCTTTTTCCGTTGTTCTTATCTCTCGGCAACCAACTGTCCCCGTTGTTTTAATCTCTTGCAAATCCGGCTGTCATCGGCACCAACTGTAAGATCCTGATCAAACTGGCCAGTATCACGTCTTTGTCTGTTTGGCTCTCCATCCAATTCCTCTGCGTTGTGTCATTTTAATGGTCCTGACGTCTCAGATACTGGTAGATAAGATCCTTATCTCCCCCGTTAGTGCAATCCATAAACCATACTAATTCTCCACCTCCGTAAGAATTCGACACTTCGACACCGTGAGATACCTTATGAGGAAAAGCGTTGTTTTATTGCTATAAACAGAACCTCATAATCAGATGTTATCAGATGTTATCAAATTGTATCGTCCTTGAAGAGTCTATTCTAATGATCTTTCGGTGTGTTCGTCTATCGTCCTTTTGTTATTCAGTCCAATAGTGGTCAGGCCTGTTCGTTAGCCGAGACCATCCTCGTGGTAGCCGAAGCTAATGCTAATGTGGCATTCCTCCTCCCCCCCCCCCCCCTCTCAATGAGAGGAGAGAGTGTCTTCGTGTGATCTCAGTCCTACTCGCTCTTGGTCAGATTCTAGTCTGAGTCAGATTCTAGTCTGCCCTCCACCCGGAAACACCGTTCGACTTATAGATGTTCGTCGTCGCAACGACGGCCCCGCCTTCTGGTTGTCATGCGACGTGTTGTCATGACAACTGCTAACCTTTCACACCATTAAACTTTCATTAAGATGAACCTCTCTCCCTCCTGCTCTGGGCCTACAGTACCCTCTAATCTCAGATGTTCTTACAAGGAATGTCAACAAACACCCTCGCTGGCAGTGTGCCTCACAACAATCACCCTGCTACTGAACCACCGTCTCCTGCTTCCACCGTCAGCATGCACTTCGACCTCTCTGACCCGGCACCGTTTTAGCTGTGGTCACTCCCCCCAATCTATACATCACATACATTGAAAAAGCACCCCAAATATCTCATTACTGTAAGATCCTGATCAAACTGGCCAGTATCACGTCTTCGTCTGTTTGGCTCTCCATCCAATTCCTCTGCGTTGTGTCATTTTAATGGTCCTGACGTCTCCGATACTGGCAGATAAGATCCTTATCTCCCCCGTTAGTGCAATCCATAAACCATACTAATTCTCCACCTCCGTAAGAATTCAACACTTCGACACCGTGAGATACCTTATGAGGAAAAGCGTTGTTTTATTGCTATAAACAGAACCTCATAATCGGATGTTGTCAGATGTTATCAAATTGTATCGTCCTTGAAGAGTCTATTCTAATGATCTTTCGGTGTGTTCGTCTATCGTCCTTTTGTTATTCAGTCCAATAGTGGTCAGGCCTGTTCGTTAGCCGAGACCATCCTCGTGGTAGCCGAAGCTAATGCTAATGTGGCATTCTTCCTCCCCCCCCCCCCCCCCCCCCTCTCAATGAGAGGAGAGAGTGTCTTCGTGTGATCTCAGTCCTACTCGCTCTTGGTCAGATTCTAGTCTGAGTCAGATTCTAGTCTGCCCTCCACCCGGAAACACCGTTCGACTTATAGATGTTCGTCGTCGCAACGACGGCCCCGCCTTCTGGTTGTCATGCGACGTGTTGTCATGACAACTGCTAACCTTTCACACCATTAAACTTTCATTAAGATGAACCTCTCTCCCTCCTGCTCTGGGCCTACAGTACCCTCTAATCTCAGATGTTCTTACAAGGAATGTCAACAAACACCCTCGCTGGCAGTGTGCCTCACAACAATCACCCTGCTACTGAACCACCGTCTCCTGCTTCCACCGTCCGCATGCACTTCGACCTCTCTGACCCGGCACCGTTTTAGCTGTGGTCACTCCCCCCAATCTATACATCACATACATTGAAAAAGCACCCCAAATCTCTCAGCTCGTAAAACCTGAGAACGGTGTTGGGTGCATTTCGATAAGAAACAACCCCAACCCATCGTCTCTCCCCCCTATTCGGGTAAACAGGGGGGAGACCGGTCCTCGCAAGGATCCTCGACATGGGATTTATACACAGAGCCTGGGAAGAAACCACCCGTCATTACTTTCCGCTCTCACGAGAGGGGGAAGATGCCAGTTTATCCCGCAGAGACCTCATTTGACAACGTGAGTTGGGATCTGAACCACGCAGGCCCCAATTCATGTGCATAACCCCCCCCTCCCCCCCCCCCCGCGACGAGCAGGATATGTTAATGCCTGCACTGACGCTGAGGGCTGAGGACGCCAGCCCAACCTGGCAGAGCGGAATCCCACATACGTACGTCATCACGCTGGTGCGCACAGGGGATCCCCTAGTGATGAGAGCGCCTGTCCCACACCTGTCAGAATTTCACCAATTTGATATAACACACCCAAGAGGGGTTTATATCCCCCCCCCCCCCAACAACCTCACGTAAAGTGAAAAAACATACAAGGTGAAAAAGGAGTAGTGTCTCTAGCCGCGTGTTGATTTATAAGCGAAAACATACGCAAGCATATGGTCGCTTCATTGCTTGAAAAGCCAAAACACGATAGCTAGCCACCAACCATGGGCTCTGGGTCTGCGTTTGTTTAAAAACGTGTCCACATGAGTCCCCACGGCTCCATTTCATAAAGCAAGAATTGCCGCCTTTTACTTGATCAGAAAAAGGTAGTGGAGCCCTCATCGTCACTTTGTTGGAGACATACACAAAACACATTAGTGAAATGACTGCACGTTGTTTCAACAAAAACTGCCACTCTTAAAAGAGGGTCTTTTTTATTTGAGCAAAATGTAGTTTTGGGGGAAAATGGGGGGTTAGGGTGAAAAGAAAAAAGGAGAAGATGGGATGGAGGGAAGGGGAACCACAGACTGTTTAGGCTCTGTCCCACGCCCATCACCTCCTACCGCGGGACACGTCCCATCATATGGGGGTCCCCAGGGCTTTAAAAAACTCTCTGAGGAGGAAGCTCTGAAATTCACTGAGGAGGCTCTGAACTCCCTGAGGAGGAGGCTCTGAAACTCTCTGAGGAGGCTTCCCATGCTTATAATGTCATAATCCCGTGGGGTCATAATCTCGTGGGGTCGGGCTTTCGAATCCTGACCCCGCTAGCGAGCTGACTCTGCCACGAACCCTGACTCTGCCAGCGAGCTTTGCATCTCGTGGGGTCGGGGTTCAGAGGAGGACTTCGACATAATTGACAAATGTCATAACCTCATGGGGTCATAATCTCGTGGGGTCAGTGTTTCGAACCCTGACTCTGCCAGCAAGTTGACTCTGCCACGAACCCTGACTCTGCCAGAAAGCTTTGTATCTCGTGGGGTCGGGGTTCAGAGGATGATTTTGACATAATTGACACAAGCAGTGTTGTGATGTTTACAAAAAGAAAAACACATGCACTGCATATGCTTTTATCGTTTTGAAAACCCCACACGAACCACACGGCTCCACTTCACAAGATAGACAATCGCCTACTTGTCATGAACTCATATAACTAGGATAACCCTAGTTATATTCCATTCCGGGTACGCGTTTAAACATATTTGAGTGACATCACTGCACGTTTGTTTCAACCAAAAAATGCCCCTCTCTTCAAGAGTGGTTCCTTTACTGAACAAAAACATATGCAAACAGAGGTTTGAGGGGGGAATCACCGTCGTTTTAGCTCGGTCCGCAACCCCTGCCTGTAGCTACACTTCCGAATGAAAGACGAGTGAAGGATGAGTACGGCCATGCTCCACGGTTATATACGCGACCGGAAATGGGCGTGGCCGGATAGATGAAAGGTGCATGTGGCAAAATACTTGCAGGATATACAGTAGGTATTAACAAGTTGATCCAGTAGCGAGCAGAACGCAAAGTCAGAAACGAAATATAACTAGAGATTGCTAGGGATCTGTCATTTTATGCTAGCATTTCAGGAAAGGGGCGATTCTTTGTGCCAAAGTTTACCATAGTTTTGACCTAATTAATTCTGCCATAATTTGCATGCTAGTCTGGAAGTATTTATTCCATAATCTCACAACAAGGTTACTTATATTTAGCTGTTACTGAGACTGGTTAGCTAGTTTGTTTTTCCTATGAGGAACGAAACGTTGCACCTGATAATTAACCACATCCAATTCTACGTACTTAGGCTGTGATTGGCCTATTAAATCATCACAGGTATTTGTATTTCACTTTTAAAGCAAGTAAAATAAATCCCTGGGTTTGGATTATTTCCTTCCTCAGAGACTGAGGCTGATTAGTATTAGCTATATAGTAATAAGCTAACACTACCTAACTGAACAGAGCAATATTCTGGGTCAAACTACTTGAAATGGAATTATTCTCTTTTATATTTCTGGGAGATTAAGCATTAAACATACCAGACAAGAAGGTGCAACATTTTTTAAATGTATTTTAATTTACATTTCAGAGCAATCATTTTGTATATTGCTCCTTCAATACTGTTTTGATCTCATTGGATGATGGAGTTGTGCATTTGAAAACATGAAAAGGACAGGTCAGGACAACATTATGCTATTTTCCAGGAATTGTATTCGATATAAAACTTTCTGAAAATCAACGTCATCAACTATAATGGTACAATACATCCAGGGACATGAGGGAACAATAAAATGTTTTAATTGGGGCACATAATGGCACGAATAAAAGCAACTTAGCAATGTGTTCAGTGATGCTAATTAAGCAATAGCTCACAACAGGTTATTATATCGCAGCTAAGGGGCGTAGTTCAGGACAGGCCGTGGTATATGGTTATTATATCACAGCTAAGGGGTGTAGTTCGGCCCGATGCAAAGTGGAGGTCTGACAGACCCTTAGCTGTGATATAATAACCATATGCCATGGCCTGAAGTGAGCTATTGCTTTTATAAAACGGTTACCAAGTAGGCTATGGTAATATGAAAGTAAGACACTCTTCAATTTAAATGTTATTGGTACATTTCTATTAGTAAATAATAATGTTAAAAATAAAATAGACCCTCCTGGCAGCCTGCACTGCAAGGTGGTTGCTATGCAGCATACACACTAACAACTAGCTGGCATTATTTTTTTCATAGTCGGCTCAGCAAGTATGCTGACTATTTACCAAGGCGGAATGCTGTTTTAACGTACAACCTAGGACTTTATTGGGCCGTTGTTAACCAGATCAAGCAGAAGGTGTCACATCACTCCAGTTCTGGCCTCCTTGCACTGGCTTGCTATACATTTTAGAATTAATTTCAAGGTCCTGGTGCTCACTTTTAGAGCTCTCCATGGCCAGGCACCAGCATATTTAACCGACCTGCTGGAACCATGTGCCCAGCAGGACCCTGAGGACAGCTGACCAGGATCGGTTGGTCATTCTGTGCACCAGGTTGATCACCAAAGGTGACAGAGCCTTTCAATCTGGAATGCCCTTCCGCATGGCCTAAGAGCTGCAGCGTCTGTTGACATTTAAAAAAAAATCAGCTAAAAACATTACTGTTTAAACAGGCCTTTGGGTAATGTTTGAGCTTCTCCTCCAGGTATAATATATGTCTATTGGATGCATTGTATTTTTGTTCTGTTTCTTATCACTTGAATGGTTCTTGCTTTTTATTTTTATATTTTATATTTTATTTCTGCTGTATGTAAAGCACTTTGTGAGTTCTCTCTGTGAAAAGTGCTATACAAATAAACTTTACTTACCGGTACTTATATGGGCCCCATATTTTATCTTGAAACGGGCCCCCTGAACCTAGGTTTCATGTGAAAGTTTACTAAAAGCTTTTAAAACAATCTTCTAATTTCAACAGAGTGCCGTTATATTGATCCAATGTACCCTGTCACAGCGCTGGGACTACTTCCTGGCTTTGATATACCTTTCGAAAGGTGAGTGTGTTTCAGTGAACATTAACAAATAAAACAAGATAAGATATTCCTTTATTGATCCCCTTGGGGAAATCTGGGCATCATAGCAGCATGAGGGAGGGGGGAGGGGAGGTATGATATGGGCAGGGTAATGGTAGAAAGACATAAATATAGGCAACCAAATTGTATCTGAATACAAAAATGAGAAAGTGTAAACAATATAATTAACTGTCAATATAAGGATGAGGGTCTGTATTTGGCTTATTTATGCTAAAATGTCTTCAGATAAGTCACAGTGAGATTATTTGAAAATAATCAGAATATTCTTTTTGTTAAAAGTAGGCCTACTTGAAAGAGGCCTCATACAAGTTTCTATATTTATTTTTACTTCTCCATGCAGGTTATTGTGTGTGACGATCAGGTTTGTTCTCAAAGCCATCAACCTACAGACAGTGCGACACCGAGAGCTGCCAGACTGTTACGACTTCACCATCACGGTACGTCCCTTGCTGCTGGTTAACACCGGTGAACCCCGATCTTCACAAGTGTTTTTTTCTTCATCATTCATGTCTTACGGTTTTCTAAGACTGTTTTAAACTGTTAAACAGTAATTCAGAACTATTTGATTGCACTGCACTATTACATCATCTTACTCTGTCTATTATATTCTACTAACTATTTTATTGCACTGCACTATTGTACTCGGTCTACTCTATTTTTTATTTGTCTATTTTAAAATAAGGATCCTAATGTGAAAAACTGATTTTTATGTCTGCACTTTATGTGCTCATTCTGTGCATGTCTTTTTTGCTGATGTGAAGCACTTTGAGCTGCAATTCTTGTATAAAAGGTACAAATAAAGTGTATTATTACAGGGAAATAATTTTCACAGTCCTCTTCCTTGTATGTCAAGAACTGAGTTGGCCTGTTAAGATTTTTCTGTAATTTGATGTAAGGCCCGGGATTTTCCGTTCCTTGAAGCAAGTTTAAAGTTGCTGTCAGGAAAAAAGTGTGATTGATGGGGTCCTTCAATGTCCTTCGGTAGACTGATAATTCTTATGTTATTCAGTCTTTCGCGAGATTGTACCTCGGTGAGTCTAGCTTGGATCTTGGCTAGCTCGGCTAGCTTGCTAGCTTCCCTCGTGAGCGAGACGATCTCCCCCTATCCTACACTTAACCCCCTATCTGGTTGGCACCTTGCATGGTTGCCTCCACCGTCGGTGAGTGAATGTGTGAGTGAATGTGAAGCATAGGTTGTAAAGCGCTTTGGATAAAAGTGCTATATAAAATGCAGTATGATAGGTCTGGCTATGTGAGACATCAGACCAAAATAAAACGTGTAAACAAAGTGCAATACCAAGTGGGGATCTTTTGCCTAGACTAGAGGGTGCTGTTTAGAGATTGTACTCTTTCTATTGTGGTCTAACAGATGTCTCTCTTGTGGTTAACAGATGTCTCTCTCTGTGGTTAACAGATGTCTCTCTTTGTGGTTAACAGATGTATCTCTTTGTGGTTAACAGATGTCTCTCTTTGTAGTTACTCTTTGTGGTTAACAGATGTCTCTCTCTCTTTGTGGTTAACAGATGTCTCTCTTTGTGGTTAACAGATGTCTCTCTCTCTCTTTGTGGTTAACAGATGTCTCTTTTTGTGATTAACAGATGTCTCTCTCTTTGTAGTTAACAGATGTATCTCTCTTTGTGGTTAACAGATGTCTCTCTCTCTCTCTTTGTGGTTAACAGGTGTATCTCTCTCTCTTTGTTGTTAACAGATGTCTCTCTCTCTTTGTGGTTAACAGATGTCTCTCTCTCTCTGTGGTTAACATATGTCTCTTTGTGGTTAACAGATGTCTCTCTCTCTCTTTGTAGTTAACAGATGTCTCTCTCTCTTTGTAGTTAACAGATGTCTCTCTTTGCGGTTAACAGGTGTCTCTCTTTTTGTGGTTAACAGATGTCTCTCTCTCCCTCTTTGTGGTTAACAGATGTCTTTCTCTTGTGGTTTACAGATGTCTCTCTCTCTTTGTGGTTAACATATGTCTCTCTCTTTGTGGTTAACAGATTTCTCTTTCCCTTTGTGGTTAACGCACAGATCACCTTCAACAACCTCGGCCACAGTGGGAGGATAAAGGTCGACCTGGACACTGATGTTGTGATCAATAATTGTATCAACTGGAATGTGACTGGAGTATGTAAGTCAATAATGATGTGATCAATAATTGTATTGACTGGAATGGGATTGGAGTACGTAAGTCAATAATGATGTGATCAATAATTGTATTGACTGGAATGGGATTGGGGTACGTAAATCAATAATGATGTGATCAATAATTGTATTGACTGGAGTAGGTAAGTCAAGGTGTCCAGAGGTGGTATACTGGTTAAGGCAACACACCCCAGTTGAAATTATGATTTTGGCCAGATGGGAACATTTTCAAATATCATATTTTACAGCTACTGTACTGCAGTTTCATAAAATATAAACAATCATTACAAGCAACTATATATTATATTCACGTTTTTGTACCAGCTGCATCATGTACACCAAGCTACTGAAAAAACATCCCTTTATGCAAAACACCTTTACTATATAATTACATATACTTGCATTTATATATTTTTATTTTCATATATAGTCTAATTATACAGTATATATTGTCATTTAAAATTTTAGCGGGTGATAAACTCCATAATACTGTGTCTCGCACCAATGACGGTAGTTGGAGGTAGTCTGCCACGCACGGTGGAATCTGTGGTGTATTTGTTGGAGGTAGTTGGCCGTGTGCGGTGGGTTTCTGCACGGTGGAATCTGCAGTGTATTTGGAGGTAGTTGGTCGTGTGCGGTGGGTTTCTGCACGGTGGAATCTGTGGTGTATTTATTGGAGGTAGTTGGCCGTGTGCGGTGGGTTTCAGCACGGTGGAATCTGCAGTGTATTTGGAGGTAGTTCGCCGTGTGCGGTGGAATCTGCATGTGGAATCTGTGGTGTATTTGTTGGAGGTAGTTGGCCAGCCTGCTTCATCTCGTTGATCAATCGCTTTAATTTTTTTGCCCATTGATCCCAATCCTCAATTGTAATCTTGGCTTCCATTTGAACACCAGACGAGAGCTGAAATTAACATGGACATATTTGCACTTTTTATTAAATAATACAAAAGATTGTTACTTTTGTATCCAAATTAAATGTGCGAAGTTTCAGGATTTTTTTCCCTCCATTCAGCTTGGGCACCTCTGGAATCACACATACCCCTCTGGCCTGTGACTAAATCCCAGCAGAAGTGATCTGATATGCAAATGAGGGATGGGTTCAATGATCTAATTCAGTACATTTAGGAAGGAAGTAGAATTTATTTGATATTTACCACAAAAAAAAGAAACATCAAATCAAGGCTAATAATACAAATGAATCTGTGGGGTTTTTAAACAGTGTGGCTGCAGATCTAGGATTATGAAGGATGGTGGTATTCCATGACCACAAATGTTTGTTTTTGGTACATTTGAAGAGTATAACTGGAACCATATTCAATAACATTCACGTATTGATGTCCAATTTATATGAGTTAATGAAAACACTGGCTTCTCATGAATAACCTGCCATGTATGAATAACGTTGGACGTCTTTCTGCCCTCAGCTCCCAGAAGCATCTACTCCACGCTGCTGCTTGACTGTTTCATCGCCATCGTCTGCATCACATCTCTGTGCCTCTGCGCGCGCTCAGTGCTCAGTGGGATACAGCTGCAGTTTGTAAGTCACTGAACTGATACTGGGTTCATACTGTATACATATTGATATTTCAGATACCGGATCATGTAATAACCAAAACAATACTCACATTAATATTCCAGATGTTAACTAATATCCTAGCAAATTATACAAATAAAAAAAAAAATTGCACTTTGACATTGCTGGCACTTTCAATATTGTAACTGAATCAAAAAGAAAGGGACACCACAATTCTTTGTATTTTATATTTATTATAATTTTTTTTATTTACCTTTTTAACTTTTGTACGAAATATTTCAAATAAAAACAGACAAAAATGCCCACCCACCGCACCTCGGTATAGTATTCTGTTCACCCCTTGCATTATTACTAATAAGAAGATCCACATATACTGTACATACACACATCTTCATACCAACATATACATACACACATCTTCATACCCACATATACTGTACATACACACATCTTCATACCCACATATACTGTACATACATTCAGGAGGCTCTGAAACTCCCTGAGGAGGAGGCTCCGAGGCTCTCCGAGGAGGCTTCCCCCCATAATCTCGTGGGGTCAGCTGGCGCACCGGGGAGACAAACACTCCAAAAGGGAGGTTGATCCCTTAATCCAGGCCGACAGGTAACAAGAGCAGAGCTCGACCTGCGCCCGGAGAACTGTGAACTACACAGGCACACCTAAAGGGGCTGACTGTAAAAACAGTACCCCGGCGGCCCACCTGCCAAGCGGGGGGGGGGGGGGGGGGGGGGGGGGTGTTCGGCATGCCGTGCACTAGGGCTGGACGGTATGGTCTAAAATGTATATCACGGTATAATTTGAAGCATAGACTGTAACGGTATATATCACGGTATATTAACTTATCTTAAAATGTCTATATAAATGCTTCTGAAGGGGTAAAACACTGGTATGGCAGCTGTTATTCTGTTACAGCTGCTGAGCTATACTATAGCTAATGTCCATCAATATCTTCCTTTTTAATTAAATAGGTTCAAGAATCGAATCAGGATTGTTAGTAGAGAGAGAGAGAGAGAGAGAGAGAGGGAGGGAGGGATGGGGGAGACAGAGTGAGAGAGAGAGGGACGGAGGAGGCTGCTAGAGTGGAGCTAACGTTAGCTTGCTGAGGCTAATACATCGACAGGCTGCTACAGTATGAGTGGAGCCAGCTAACGTTAGCTTGCTGAGGCTAATACATCGACAGGCTGCTACAGTATGAGTGGAGCCAGCTAACGTTAGCTTGCTGAGGCTAATACATCGACAGGCTGCTACAGTATGAGTGGAGCCAGCTAACGTTAGCTTGCTGAGGCTAATACATCGACAGGCTGCTACAGTATGAGTGGAGCCAGCTAACGTTAGCTTGCTGAGGCTAATACATCGACAGGCTGCTACAGTATGACTGGAGCCAGCTAACATTAGCTTGCTGAGGCTAATACATTGACAGGCTGCTACAGTATGAGTGGAGCCAGCTAACGTTAGCTTGCTGAGGCTAATACATCGACAGGCTGCTACAGTATGAGTGGAGCCAGCTAATGTTAGCTTGCTGAGGCTAATACATCGACAGGCTGCTACAGTATGAGTGGAGCCAGCTAACGTTAGCTTTCTGAGGCTACATCGACAGTTAACATTACATAAGGTTTTAGCGGTACGTGGGCATTCTAGAATGGCTAGGATGCAAAGCATGTTAGACCATTGGACTCGTCGCAGAGTTTACATTACACATATAAACTGCACGACTCGCGAGAGAGGTTGTCACACAGCCTTCAAACGCAGCACGGAAGAGCTCGTTTGCTTCTGTGTTTATTATGAAATGACAATTGCGTGTTGACACGCCCACTGCGCGAAGCCTCTGTGCTCCTAAATAACTTTTTCCAGTTCGCACATATCTATTATCTATGACTAATTCTATCTATTTTTAGGGGCAAATACGAGTGAAATAGTTGCCCTGTGGTTACATGACGTCATTGCTATTTTAGAACTGCTCTACCGGTTACAAGGTATAGTCAAAATCCATACCGTAGAGCAAATACAGTTTATACCGTTTATACCGTCCACCCCTACCGTGCAAAATGTCATAATCTCGCGGAACCTCGCGGAATCGGGGTCAAGGACCCCGACTCCGCCAGTAAACTGACCTCGCCACGAACCCTGATCCCGCCAATTTATTAATCCTGCGGGGTCGAGGTTCAGAGAAAGAGTTCGACACAATTGGCAGACGTCATAAAACATGCGGGGGCATACTCTCTGGGAGCCGGGGTCAAACCCAGGCTCTACCAGAGAGTCGACTCTGCTACCGGCATACCGGGGAGACAACCATCCCAACAGAAAAGGGTTGCTCCCTTAACCCATTAAAAAAACCCGGAAACACAACTGCGCGTATACACAGGGCCTATACAATGCAGTTTAAGGCGTTACAGGTTTAAAAAAGGGTTAACCCAGGCCAACAGGTAACGAGGGCAAGGCCCGACCTGTGCCTGGAGGACCGGGAACTACACAGGGGTGCATAGAGGAGCTGACTGATAATAAGCAGCCCCCCCCCCCCGACGGCCCCCCCCCCATCCCCCGGTCGAGCGGGGAGGGAGGGGTGAAATGAATGGAGAAAGGACAAAACCCTAACAGTTTTGCAGAAAGGGTACAACATAGTATGGACCAACGCACACAACTGTTAAGGGGATGTAGATCCTCTTTAGAGGAAGACGTCTGTATTGTCTACATCGGGGTCCCCCATTTTCAACTCGTAGTGACATTTCTATGACACACAACATTCATGACATCAACCCCCTTGGCATCCGGCCCGCCCTGGCATTTTCCCTGCGGAAAAGCTCAGGGCCCTTAATTAAGGGTTAATCAGAACGTATCTGCGACCCGGCGGGCACCGGGTTAAACTGATCCGGTCCGGCGTGACCAGGATGAGTCCCGTGCCCTTACACGCTGCCGCACCTTTCCAAAGGAGAGGGGGTTAGGTACACGTTTCAATCAAAAAACATCACAGGGGGCGCTACCAAGGCGGTCTGCATGCGAAAGCACAGCTCCCGGTGGCCCACCTAACGGGCGTGAAACCGTCAAGAGGATGCAGATCAGAAAAGACGTTAGTCTTGACTGTATCAGGTTCCCCCATTTTCTATTTCATAGTGGCCTGCCAGCGTGTATGCTTTCCGCAACGCAGTTGTGTTTCCGCGTTCCCGTTTTGCGCTCTGATTGGCCGAGCGCGCGCATGAGCCGCGACAAGCCCTTCAGCCAGGCAGGAATACTCAGCTCCGCTTAACGCAATTTATACAAATGGAAGTATTGATTTCGCCGTAACGAATCATTAAAAAAATATACAGTTAACTGGAATATGTTGTTTCTTTACACATATGTTGGATTATGAATGAATGAATGAATGAAAACTTTATTTAACAGATTGCAGAATGGGTACAATACAGTACGGCTCAATACACACAATTGTTAAGGGGATGCAGACCTGAGAAAGACGTTTTGGTTTTTGGTTTTGGTAGTTGGTTTTTCCTCGCGAACCGTGACATCATCAGTGGGCGTGTCATATTCTAGGCTGTGAAGACGGGGAAAGTAGAGAGTCGGCATTGCACTCAACCGATTAATTCAACAGGAAGCGATTTGCGAGTACAATACACCATCCAACCAGAGTGGATAAAGAAATGCTCCAGAAATGAATATGCGTAGGGAAAGGCTTAACGAGTCAGCGCGAGAGCGCACACACCATGATATCTGATTTATTAATGCCAAATAATGGATGACGACCGCAATTGGCACTTGAAAAGTGTAAATGATGGATTAGTCAGTAGTAATTCATGACGGCCCGTTTAGCTCAGCTGATTAGTGCGCCGCCTGTGGAGCGAAAGGTCCCGAGTTCTAATCTCTTGCTTACTTTTTTTTTCTGTAACGTTAATTAATTTATCCACTCTGGTTGATAAGATAAGATATTCCTTTATTGATCCCCTTGGGGAAATTCAGGAATCATAGCAGCATTGGTTATGGGGGGGGGTACAGGTAGTAAAAACAACACAAGCTGTGTAAACAAATAAGTCAATATAATTGACTATCTAACCAACTGAAATATACAGTATTCACAGTATCACAGTATTCACATAAGGTGCAGTATGCATAAGTTGGTGTTATTGTCCTTTTTGGGACACCAGAGTGTAAGCAAGAGATTCAAACTCGGGACCTTTCGCTCCACAGGCAGCGAACTAACCAGCTGAGCTAAACAGGCCGTCATGAATTACTACAGACTAATCCATCATTTACACTTTTCAAGTGCCAATTGCGGTCGTCGTCCATTATTTGGCATTAATAAATCAGATATCATGCTATTATGTCATGTTCTACAGTAGGACTTACTACATGATACCCATTAAAACAAGTCATTAGAATAATAGAAGCATACTTTGCTGGAACGATTCATTTAAAACGTATACAGCGTGTGTGTGCGCTCTTGCGCTGAGGCTCGCTCTCCACGCATTATTTTTACCTGAGTAATGCCCCCGTTGATGACGGAGACGGTGGAATGTTGGTTCTGCTTAAATGGGTGTAAACGCGGGGTGGTTCGCCAGAGAGCACCAAGGTTCTGATGGTTCAGAACGGAGCTGGAGCTTGAACCGGAGCCCGGGCGGTTTAAAAGCGCTATCACTGGGGAGGAGTGCTCAACGGCTGCCCGGCGACGCTCGTCCAGCTCTGCGCACCGCTGTGGCTCACCTGCCTGCCACAAACGTGGAGTCAGGGAACCCTGGTGGCCCACAGAGGAGGTTGCGACTGCCGGTGGTGGTGCCATCTTTTTTCCTTTTAAAAGGGAGAGTAGGCAAAAAGAAAAAGACAGCAACACAAATTACTAATCTAACTAACTAACTTTCAAACGCTGCGAAGTGTGCATGTAGCCACGGACTTCCGTGAGGTGAAAGAAAGGGAAGAGCAGGAGTACGGTCACACCCTTCGCTTATATTCATGGCCGGATGTGGGCGTGGCCGGACAGGTGTAGGTGCATTGTGGCTGAAAGTTTTCAAATTCACAGTATGTGATGGGGGATCTTCCAATAGAGCAGAGCGCAAGCTATATACGAAATATAACGCTGTGGCATCGCTTCCCATATGTTCCTGCATGTTGTACCAGCCCCAAATAATATACATTTTCTAAATATGGCTGCTGTTCCCCCTTTAAATACAGGAGTCAATATCCATTTCAACTAACCAAAAAAAAATGCTGGAGTAAAAGAAACATTACGATGTACACTGACTTACATTATGTAAATGGTGCATTCATATAACACACTGTGTTATGCATTTGTGTGTTATGTGACTCCTTGTACTTTTCTCTTCCAAACAGCAATACACTGCGTACTGCAGAGAGCACGATGGCAAGGAGGTTCCCTGGTCGGACAGGTTGGAGTTTCTGAACGGCTGGTACTTCCTGATCATCATCAGCGATATGCTGACCATCGTTGGTTCCATCCTCAAAATAGAGATCCAGACCAAGGTAAACGCAGGCTGTTACCAGGGTTGAAGCCAATGATCCCACATCCTGAAACAGAAACGAGAGTAAGGCAGAATATAAAGCCAAGCTAATTGGACAGCTAGAGACAGGTACGTACAATCAGGGTGCAATGATCAGGGTGTGCTTGATTCTGAAGTCTCCTGTTAAAACTTTCACTTGTTCTTAGGTTTAGAAGAACAGTGCAAAGACCCTTACAGACCCATCATAGACCTTTTTGTCTTTTTTAGGCGGTAATGGTAAATGGTAAATAGACTGCATTTTATTATCCAAAGCGCTTTGCAATTTATGCCCCACATTCACCCATTCACTCACACATTCACACACAGACGGTGGAGGCAACCATGCAAGGTGGCAACCTGCTCGTCAGGAGCAGTTAGGGGTTAAGTGTCTTGCTCAAGGACACTTTGACACTCTGATGAGCGGGAATCAAACCAGGTACCTTCCGAGTACCAGACGACCACTCTAGCTCCTGAGCCACTGTTGGGGGTGGGGAATATAACAGGTTCCCTGATACCAAGACCGTCCTAGCAACCAGCTCCATGGCAGCATGTACAGTAGTGAAAGAAATCTGTGTTTTTCAATGTATGTAATGTATATATTTATAACTGATATATAGAGATGAGCTTTAAGAGCGTCTACTGAGACAGATCTATAGATCTTAAAAAGTAGCTGGCAGGCATAGAGTGTGTTGCAGCAGAGGCTGTGCTGGTTAACATCAACAGCTGATAGGCACAGCATCAAGGTCAGTGTCTACAGCAGCGACACAGAGCAGTGTAACCACAGAGGGGGAATAATATCAACTTTGCCGTTGCTATAGTGATCTGGGTCAAATGGCTGTGGTCAAAGACAGCGCGTCACATGGCAACCAGAAGAGGGGCGAGGCCGTCGTTGCTATGACAAAGATCATATAAATCTAACAGTGGTTCCGGGTAAAGGCAGACTAAGAACGAATCCCACAGGAGAGGAGAAACCATCAGAGACTCTCATCCCTCTCACCCTCGCCGGGGGGGGGGGGGGGGGGGGGGAATGACACATCATCATTAGCTTTGGCTAATGGGAGAAGGGTTCTGGCTAACGACAAGGCCTGAGCCACTATTGGACTGAACAGCAGAAGAGACGATAGCAAGGACAATACCATCTTATAACATTTCTGAGCTGAGTATGAGAATACGTCCAAGGAATAAACACAACGCAGGGTCAGTGGATGGAGAGATGATAACACAAGCCAAACAGACGAAGACGTGATACTGACTGATTGATCAGAATCTAACAGTAGTCAATGGCTATTTCTCTGGCCTGACAATATGTGTAGAACTGGCTGTGAGCTCATTTTACTCTGTAGCAAAGCAAAAAGGGAGATACAGAGTGGAATCCCCCTTTTTGGGCCTAGTGAGCTCTATGACAGCTTCCTCAAGCCCTTTGGATAGTATACCATCATCCTTGCTTAAGGAAGCTATTAGTTCTGTCTGCCCTTCCCTGGTCCATATTATAAACAGCTCCATTAACTCTGGCTCTGTGCCATCTTATTTTTAAACAGGCGGTCGTTCAGCCCCTCCTTAAAAAGAAAATCTGTACCCCTCCCCCCAAATCACTACAGGCCCATATCTAAGCTGCCATTTGTGTCCAAAGTCCAGGAAAAAGTCATTGCAAACCAGCTACATAACCAATAACATTTTAGACAAGTATCAATCAGGTTTTAGAAATAAATCACTCCACAGAATCTGCTCTCCTCCGGGTCTCTAACGACATCATGATGACATCTGACTCAGGCAAATGCGCAGTCCTGGTTCTGTTGGACCTTAGTTCAGCCTTTGATACAGGATATCACTGGTTTTCATATGGTTATAACATGTATGTAATGTAAATATCTATATAGATATAAGTTGGGCGCCAGCCATTAGCCTTATCCTTGTAGCTAGAGCGCCAGGTTTCCATAGCCTACTTTCACTGTGCGTCACTATGTTTTGAGAGCTATATCTATATTCTATATTATAGCTATGGAGACAATACTATGGTCATTTGACAGTGACTTTCTTCCGTCGAACATGCAAAAAAGAGATCATTCTTTCATGTATATGTTCGCGCGTTATCCCGTGGTGAATATTGTATAGTTTAGGAGTGATCCGGGATAATTCCTGAAAAGCTGAGTTATAGGTTGCTACGTGAATTCTACTATAAGCGTTGCCGTTTCTTGCCTGGACACGCTACTATTTCCAAATCAAATGTATATAATAGGTATTATGTTTCATCATGAATGCATGAAAGGGGGGGGGGGTTCTTTTTTTATGCTTTGATGGCCAGTAACGGCATTCGTCGTGAACACCACACACGCTGATCAGCTGGATTGATATGAAAACATTGTACGATCAAGCTGGAATTGACATCAGATAGACCTTACCTTTGATCGGGGGTATTCCAAAAAGAATATTCCAATTGTCTGATCGCGATTTCCAGTATTGGTGTCAATCGTGTCCTCGACATAATCCGGCACACATGCATGGAGGGTCATTGGACACGTTTCAATGTGATCGGGTGAACCGCTAGACTCACCTGACCCAAAATATGGCGCCCGGAGGGATTTAATTGTAACATCCGGTGTGAAGGAGGGTTTCAAAGGGTGGGCAATACTGCCACCTAGCAGGATGCAGCCGGTATTGCACTCTGGCAATCTCAGAATGATTCCCTATCGTAACCCCGAGGGCTGTATGCCTGAAATGAATACAAATTTGAAATTAGAAAATAACTAAATATCCTGGGTCTGGCGCCCAACGCATGGCGGGTTAACCCGGGATATCTCGGGTCTGGCGCCGAATGTGTAATGGACTCTGTGTGTGTTAAACTCTAAGAAACTCGTAAGACAGACATTTTCTCTGTAGCACTAAATGAAAGTCAAGATAGGCCGCACTCTCAAGCACTAAGACATGAACAGCAACGCCTGGAGGGCTGTGAGTAGTAATGTATGTAACTTATGTAATGTTAGCTGAGGCAGCAACCGTAATCCGTGGTATCGCTCGTTGCTCCCTGTGCGCCCTGTGCACTTTAGATTCTCTATGCACACTGCCATGCAGCGCGTTTGAGTGCAAGAAAAAGGTGTCCAATGTGATCACAGCGTCCAAGGGTCAACACACTGGGTCAACACACTAGGTCAACACACTGGGTCAACACACTGAGTCAACACAGGGTCAACATACTGGGTCAACACACTGGGTCAACACACTGGGTCAACACACTAGGTCAACACACTGGGTCAACACACTGAGTCAACACAGGGTCAACATACTGGGTCAACACACTGGGTCAACATACTAGGTCAACACACTGGGTCAACACACTGGGTCAACATACTAGGTCAACACACTGGGTCAACACACTGGGTCAACATACTAGGTCAACACACTGGGTAAACATACTAGGTCAACACACTGGGTCAACACACTGAGTCAACATACTAGGTCAACACACTGGGTAAACATACTAGGTCAACACACTGGGTCAACACACTGGGTCAACATACTGGGTCAACACACTGGGTCAACATACTAGGTCAACACACTGGGTCAACACACTGGGTCAACATACTAGGTCAACACACTGGGTCAACACACTGGGTCAACATACTAGGTCAACACACTGGGTAAACATACTAGGTCAACACACTGGGTCAACATACTAGGTCAACACACTGGGTAAACATACTAGGTCAACACACTGGGTCAACACACTGAGTCAACATACTGGGTCAACACAGGGTCAACATACTAGGTCAACACACTGGGTCAACACACTGAGTCAACATACTGGGTCAACACAGGGTCAACATACTGGGTCAACACACTGGGTCAATACACTGGGTCAACACACTGAGTCAACATACTGGGTTAACACAGGGTCAACATACTGGGTCAACACACTGGGTGTTTGTTGCAGAAATTGTATGAGCTAAATTTCTAACATGGATGTTCTCTCAGCTCCTCACCAGCTACGACGTGTGCAGCATCTTCCTCGGCACCGGCACCATGCTGGTCTGGATCAGTCTCATCCGCTACATGGGTTACTTCAAGAAGTACAATGTAAGACTGGGCTTTGTGCTGAAATGATGTCTTAATGCAAGACACAGTGGCTGAAATTATACATGTTTGCTCCGTTTCCTGTATTTATTTTCCCCAGATTCTCATCCTGACACTGAGGGCCGCCTTCCCCAACGTTATCCGATTCATCTGCTGCGCCGGGATCATCTACCTGAGCTACTGCTTCTGTGGATGGATTGTCCTCGGACCGTACCACGAGAAGGCAAGGAGTGTTTATCTGGGATGCAACACCATGGGGGAGTCCTGACTGATGGCGTAAACCAAACTCTTTCTGCTTTTAGTTCCGCACATTGAACACCGTGTCGGAGTGCTTGTTCTCCCTGATCAACGGAGACGACATGTTCCCTACCTTCAGCCAGATGAAGCAGAAGAGCCAGCTGGTGTGGGTGTTCAGCAGGGTCTACCTCTACACCTTCGTGTCGCTCTTCATCTACATGATCCTCAGCCTCTTCATCACCCTCATCACCAACACCTATCACACCATTAAAGTGAGCCATGACACGGCATCTCTGCTTTTTTATTGTAACATTAGTCAATATAGAGTAAAGTAGGCGCGTGCCAATTGGCGGGTGACCCGCTTAGTTTCACCCACAATGCCTTGCAGTGCCATGACTCTTGATATGATACATTTATTTATACTGCGCCCCCCAACCAATAGTTACATCAGCCCGGGAGAGAAGAAAACAAAAAGACAGGAAACAATAGGAAAAACAGACAAAAATACATGCAGGCCATCCAAGCAGACATAACTGGGTAGGACTTGAGTCAAGCCAGAGCAGTGTCTGTGATGCCAGCCCGCTGTTGGAGGCGGTTGATGAGGATGGATGGCCCCCCGATGGGAAGACCCTAACTCTAGCTCACTGTGTACAGCATGGCACTAATGCTGCCAGAGAACCCCAACCCTGGCAGTGCTGGTGCCATGCACTATCCAATAAGCTACATGGGGAATGGAACCCCTAACCCTGGTGGCATTACTGCCATTCTCTAACCAATGAGCTAAACAGGTATTACAGTTTAGACTATACACTAAAACAGTCCATTGCAACACATACTAATAACAATCATGCATAACCAACACCTGAATATGGCTCATTGTCAGAACTCAGTTTCATGTATATGTGTAAAGCCCCGTCATTAAATAATGCTCCAGGATGTAACAGGAGAGTTGAAGGACCAAATGTTCATAGTTTTTAAGATGTGAAACACCTCTATGACTGGAAATGTCACTCACACTTAGCCACTCTGCCCTTAGTGGCGGCTCACAGGCGTGGCACTTTGTGTAAGACCAGTTCAATCGATGCTTCACAGTTCACACCTATGACACTGTCCTTGTTTTACTTATTCTCTGAGCAGAGGAATTCAACTTCCCTCAGCCGTTTACTGTGCACCTGTTGTGTTGCGAACCCGTTTACTGTGCACCTGTTGTGTTGCGAACCCATTTACTGTGCACCTGTTGTATTGCGAACCCGTTTACTGTGCACCTGTTGTGTTGCGAACCCGTTTACTGTGCACCTGTTGTGTTGCGAACCCGTTTACTGTGCACCTGTTGTGTTGCGAACCCGTTTACTGTGCACCTGTTGTGTTGCGAACCTGTTCACTGTGCACCTGTTGTGTTGCGAACCCGTTTACTGTGCACCTGTTGTATTGCGAACCCGTTTACTGTGCACCTGTTGTGTTGCGAACCCGTTTACTGTGCACCTGTTGTGTTGCGAACCCGTTTACTGTGTACCTGTTGTGTTGCAAACACCAGTAGTCGGGACATCAAGAGTTGTTGCAATTAAAAGGGGTTTATTCCCTATAAGTGTTAGACTCAGACTCCCAAGATGCAACACTGAACGTCACAGGAAGTCCTTCGTACCAACAGCCACCAGACTACTGAGCACAGAGTAAATCCCTGTATAATATCTTCCTTACATTTACATTTTACTATAGGTATACGTTCCTGGGCATTTACATTTTACTGTATATTTTAGAACATATACCTCTGACTGTATTTTTATTCTTATTCTAATTCTTATTTTAGATTTTTGACTAACTGAATTTTCATTGTGAGCGATGCAGGGGGAGGCAGTATAGTAGGATCCACACACTTGAAGCAGGCCTCCTCTTCCTTGAAGACGCAGTGTTGGCGCTGGTTCCAAATTACACTTCCAAAAGCCTGTGTACCGTTTCATGTTCATTTCTAACAAGGGAATTCAACCCTTCCGCTTCGTCTATTTCAGGAACAGCAGCAGAGTGGCATACCGACATCTGACGTGCAGAGATTCATATCGGAGTGTAAAGACCTGCCAAACTCTGGGGCTTATCGACTCGACGAGAAGCGAAGCTCCTGCCTCATCGGCTGCTGCATGCCCAGGTTAGGTCATCCAGGCTGACTGGGGTGACCGGTCACAGTAGCCTAATCCAGTTGATGTCCCTGATCAGGTTCTCCTTGTCTGGTTTACCACACTTGAACTTGTAATGATTGAACACACTTGTCTTAAACCACAAACCTTACTTAAACCTTATACCCAGAAGTTAGGCTAAAAACAGGAAAATTGGGGGTGTATAAATGATTGTGTATGAATATACTGTAAATTCTTATATTTAAATTCTCTTTCAGATGCATGGAAAGAGGAGAGATGTCTGGAGAGAGGATGGCCTTTGAGGCGTAGCGAGACTTGGAGATGAAGACAAATGATTCACTGTTCCTAATTTAAAAGCATTAATAACATGCACTTTATTGTATCCGGGCCTGTGTCCACTGAGCACATCTTTAGAGGGAGCTTGTAGGCCTGGCGCCTACTGTTCCTATGTGAATATCGGATTGACTATTTGGCAGAAATCGTAATGTTTTTAAATTCTTTTTTTATTTGTTTAATTGCAGCACACGACACTGTTGAGAGTATAATATAACCAGTATACCATTACGATGTAAACAAAGGATAGAAAATCCAGTGTTGAAAAAAGAAAAAGGGCAACTTGTGGACACAGCTCATCTATTCCACACTCCCCTGCGTCTTCCAGTAATCTGAGCCGTTTAGAAGTATTGGAATTTGTTTCCAATTTCCTCCCTTTGATTTTGTACAAGCTGATTTTCGTTGTGTTCATTGATAAATATATACATATGAACCATAATAATAAAAATTATGATGATAATCATACTTATTTTATATCATTGGAAAGCCCTAGTTGTTAGCTTCAAAATGGTACCAAATATGAGGTACTTTGAAATACCCAGTAACTAATAATCTATCACAAACCAATGCAAGTTCATGTTCAGGGATTTCCTAAATGGGCCAGAGGATCCCTAAGAGTTGATAAATGTATGGGAATGAGTGTGCATGTGCATTGTGCAGACCTGCCAACATGTATGCATTTTGCGTGCTAGGTACGTAATTTGACAGCAAGATATGCTGATACCTATTGATAATATGTTGACTAGACATTGTATTCGGCGTTCTTCCTTCCTTTTAATAAAGTTATTTCATTGTTCAAATGTTTTATATGTGTACTAGTACCCAAAGGCATAGGTTTGATTAAAAAAAAATTTGTGTCAAACTTTATTTCCTGCATTCTGGTGTACTTTTGAGAGGCATGTCTGAAAGGTTGAGATGGTACGGTCATATAGGGGTGTCTGAAATATATAAATGTTTTGACCCCCTTATTATTTTTTTTACCTCTTTTGGGCAGGGGGTTGTCTTTCATATATTTTTTGAGGGGGGCAAATTTACCTCTTCTCAATATTGAGGTCGGTCAGGGCGCCTGCACAGCAAGGACAGGAGATGTTGAGGGTAGTGTGAGCCTCACACGTTACACCTCACCAATGAGAGTCCGCGCTGGCAGGTGAAAAGTGGCTGGCTGACTCCGCATGTATCGGAGGGGACATGTGATAGATTCTTCAACCCTCCCTACGACCGACCAGTGGGGGGCACATGCAAGCAACGATCAAGACAGGGGAGGGGGGAATTGGCACGACTAAATTGGGATGGGAGAAAAAGTGAAAAAAAAAAGATGCACCAGGCAGAGCTGGTGCCAGGCTGTGGTCTGGTCTACCGATGTGGTACGCTAACCCCGCTGTTATTTCTCGGTCCTCTTTGAAAACCAGACCATTTATTCCTCAATACTGCACTTCGTGTTCAGGCTAGAGCTTGGATTGCCAAGCTAAATACCCCTAGACTGTTCTACTGTTCGTAGTCGTAACAAACAACAAAACAAAGTGTTGGCTGCAAACTTGTACTGTAGCTAGCAATGCCCTTCATTATATAGCCATGGTGATGCACAACACTGTAACATGACTCTGGTCTGGATATAATACTGATATAGAGAAGTAAATGCACACATTGTATTGTTCAAAGGACACCTGGTTAATGAGAACAGTAGAATGTTTTCCTACTTACTCAAACATCCCATCAGAAGAAATTCCATGAAGCACTACATTAAACATGTACATTAAAATATTCAAGGGAAATTCCACTCCAAAGCAACATTAAAGTAATTTACCAGATTAAGACATAACCGATTTATTTTCTCTGTGGCTTGTTAAAGCCATCTCTGTTCAGACATGTCTGCAGTGGAAGGTGCCAATTTGGTAGAGCTATGTCATAATGACACATAGAGCTACCGGTACAATGAGGAGTCATTTGAATTTACTGATACCACGATTGTCTCTCGACCAGGTAACAGTAACTAGAAGTCAAAGCTAATCCCCATCTTCTTGTAAAGAAGGAAGCTGGAGCATGCTCAGTAGTGTAGGGCTCTATCTCTGGCCTGATGATATGTACAGAGCTGGCTGTGAGATAATTTACTCTGTAGTGAAGCAGAGATTTGAACAAATACAAGCGAGACCCTGAGTGGAATTACCCTTTAAATGAATGATGTTGCACTGAATATAATCTAAATGTAAATTAATGATGTTGTACTGAATACAATCAACTTTTAAATGAATGCCGTTGCACTGAATATCAATTTGTTTCCCATAATAAAATGAGGTTTTATTTCCACAGGGTCAGCAGAAATAGTAAATATAAAAACAAATTATTCTTTTTTTTCTTCCCTTCCCTTCAATGGTTACTCCATCCTTGGTTAAAACACAGTACCGGATAAAATATAAAATGCCCCCCCCCCCCCCCCCCCCCCAAAAAAATGTTCGACAAATATCAGTTCATGCAGTCTGTTATAGATTCATAAGATGGATGACAACGTGCCATCAATAAAAACATCCACTCATCAACAAACATGGTATTTTCAAACACAGCCTACATAAACAGAGAATAAAGAATGGAAGGCTAGTACTTGTGACCCTGGGTAAGTACTGCAAAATTGTGCTCCCTAGTGATAATTTGAATGGCTTCATTTTACACCACCGGGCCAATGCTTCCGAATCCTGAGTTCCATTTGTGTCGGTAACAGAATCGACAGTCCCGCCAACCTCGACCTTTCGAAACTGAGCGGTTGAGGGCGGGGCACAGTTATTTCCCCAGAGGATGAATGTCTGTCCACTTTTTTGGCATAGAAAGATGGTCAGTGTGACGTCCGATCTTGGACCACGGTATAGAAGGAAGATACACGAGAGGACGACATCATCAAAGAAGATCATAACGGCAAGCAGTGTGAGGAAGAGGGAGCTCACGCTGTGCAGCACCTTCCTGAGAAGCAGTGTGAGGAAGAGGGAGCTCACGCTGTGCAGCACCTTCCTGAGAAGAACTTGACCCCAGAGTTCTTAAGTCACCGTGACAATATGGCCTCCTCATGTTTCCACACAGGCTTCAGTAGATGAAAACCAACCAACGCCATGAACCCACAGCACGTATACATCCTGAAGACTGTAAAAAGAGCAGCTTAACGCTGGCTTGCAGGAGAAGCGTCCCAGCCTGAGGTGTGTTTGCTTCAGCAGGGGTCTCAGCCTGAGGTGTGTTTGCTTCAGCAGGGGTCCCAGCCTGAGGTGTGTTTGCTTCAGCAGGGGTCTCAGCCTGAGGTGTGTTTGCTTCAGCAGGGGTCTCAGCCTGAGGTGTGTTTGCTTCAGCAGGGGTCTCAGCCTGAGGTGTGTTTGCTTCAGCAGGGGTCTCAGCCTGAGGTGTGTTTGCTTCAGCAGGGGTCTCAGCCTGAGGTGTGTTTGCTTCAGCAGGGGTCCCAGCCTGAGGTGTGTTTGCTTCAGCAGGGGTCTCAGCCTGAGGTGTGTTTGCTTCAGCAGGGGTCTCAGCCTGAGGTGTGTTTGCTCCAGCAGGGGTCTCAGCCTGAGGTGTGTTTGCTCCAGCAGGGGTCTCAGCCTGAGGTGTGTTTGCTTCAGCAGGGGTCTCAGCCTGAGGTGTGTTTGCTTCAGCAGGGGTCCCAGCCTGAGGTGTGTTTGCTTCAGCAGGGGTCTCAGCCTGAGGTGTGTTTGCTTCAGCAGGGGTCTCAGCCTGAGGTGTGTTTGCTTCAGCAGGGGTCTCAGCCTGAGGTGTGTTTGCTCCAGCAGGGGTCTCAGCCTGAGGTGTGTTTGCTTCAGCAGGGGCCGCCGCAGGGATAAAAGGTGGTAATTATTCATGTAGAAAACCTAAGTGGAGATCAGTCTCCACTTTTGGTGGAAAGCATAGAATTGTATTTGGTATAATATTGATCTGAATGTGGTCCTACATGCCAGGAATCTGGGCCGATATTCACAAAGATTCTGAGAATACTCTGAACTAACCTCCTAACTTTAGTCCCAAAAAGGACACACATTCCGCCTCCCAATTCTCCATGCTACATACTCTAGTGTATGCTATTTTCTGTATTGTGATCCGTTACGATGAAAATACTGTATGCAACAGAGTTGTATGCATATCAAAAGCACCAACATTTGAAGTATGGAGCGGATAGTTGCTACACAATCATTTCAATCCCACATGTCGCGTGTTATTTCCAGTTCAGCGAAAATGTCCCAAACAAACATAAGAAAAAAGCAACATACTAGCCATTTGTGTGTTTTTAAGCAAAACTACAATTATATCCTCCTGATTGCATAGCTAGGAAGTGGCAACAGCTGTGACTGAGCCACCACTAGGGTCCGAGCAGCTAATCGCTAGTGAGTTACTGGGTGAGTTAGTGTCATCGCTGGCCATTCCTAGCCAGGAGTTTTAGCTTAAGGAAAACTCTAAATTTGAAACTCAGATAAATTGTAGTCTAGCAACCTATAGCCCTTACGATATTTTGTATTCATAGTTTTGTTCTTGTCCAAGGGAAAGGTAATAAATAAAAAAATTGCAGCTGTGAAAGATGTTGAGACTCCGCTAATGGAAGGTTATGATAAATGATCACGGATTCATTTATACATTTTGCCGGTTGGCAAATATCGTAAGGCTGTGATCACCTTCATCAAAGGCATGACAGCATTGCACCTTGGAGTGGGAGACAATATTATCTACACAAAGCACTAACACTATAGTAACAATATCTACACAAAGCACTAACACTATAGTCACAATATCTACACAAAGCACTAACACTATAGTCACAATATCTACACAAAGCACTAACACTATAGTAACAATATCTACACAAAGCACTAACACTATAGTAACAATATCTACACAAAGCACTGACACTATAGTAACAATATCTACACAAAGCACTGACACTATAGTAACAATATCTACACAAAGCACTAACACTATAGTAACAATATCTACACGAAGCACTAACACTATAGTAACAATATCTACACGAAGCACTAACACTAACAATATCTACACAAAGCACAAACATTATAGGCGGATGTTACTGCACATCTAGTCTTTAACATGTTTTAACTCGTCATCATTCAACAATTAAAACACATTTGTCCTGGCTCTGCCAGCTGCTTGAGAAAAATCCCAAGATCCATAAACGTCCTCTACTCTTAACAGTTTTCCACCTTCTATAATCTAAGGGCTAACATGTGTAGCTAATAACTCTTCTTTTGTAGGAAAGGGTAGATTCTGAGAACACATCACAACTGAGAATTTTCAAAAATTATTTCCCCACTAGGACCGGCGTTTAGTGTTAGGAGGCTTTGTGAATACGGCCCCAGGTCTTTTAAGTGGCCCAAAATCCCTAGCAGCGCCCCTGACAAGTCAGTGTTTTAAGAGGTCGTAGGGTCAATCTGGTTTGGCTTCAGTGCTGCTGGGGGGGCCAGGGGGCAGCAGGACCCTCTGCTCGTTCATCCTATTGGCCTGAGAGCGCATGACAAGACCAAGGAAGTCCTCGTCCGGGACAGTGGAACCCCTTCTGGTGGGAGGGGGCGCCACACACCGCTGGTCATCCAGCCTGGAGCCCTGTCAGAGAGATACAAAACAAGTAGAATTAATCACTAATACACTTACCCCGTGTGGTATTATATACAGCACAAAGAAATGACTGAAAATAAATGGCTTACAGCCTCACAGAGGGACACCGTCTTCAATTTGGTGAATTGTTTTATTTAGTGAATAGGGATTTTTATCAATTCAAAACAAAGGATCACAACACAATATCCAAAGATTTCATGAATTGATCAATTCAACTGAGGGCAAATTAGTGTTCAGCAGCCTGTTGCAGCAGCTGAATGCACATTAACACATTGAGTGCCACGCCCCTTTGACCATATATGGCCGTTCTGTGCCAGCGCTGAAGTCAATGGGAGGTCGGGGGAAATTTGCGAAGGCTTAAACTATATCTTAAATTATGGCTATGGGTCTAAAACACCCCTTGCTTATCAATGACTTGCTTGCAGTCAACATGTACGAAACGGATTGTTTTTTCATTGGTACATTTCCGTTTTATACCGTTTTGAATAAGAGTATAGTTTTGGAGAGTTCTAGTAATTCCAGAGAAATTCCGCAATAATAGCCCTTTAGTGGAATACACAAAACACGTTGTCATTTTTCGGCTGATTTATGAATCGTTTTCAAATAAACGCTAGATTATCGATAGTATATGTGTACTTATGCACGCTAGAGAAACGGGCTGAAAAATCTATTATCCATGACCTGGTCAGCGCTAACGTCATACACGCACACACACAGACACGCTGCGATGGCTGAGAAAAAAACATCTGATTAACCCAATACTGGTAAAATAGAGTCCTTACCTCACATCAGATGTTCTGCAAAAAGATTAATCAAATTCCTGATTGCCATTCCAAATATTGATCATGTTTATTGATCCAACGTTATAGTCCGAAACACATAATCGACGCTGCTCTGAGGGTCCTCAGTCAATCTGGTAACACGGTACTGCTTGCCAGAGATGGGAAAACCCCGGACCAGACTTTTTTTCTGATGCACATGGCCACCCAATCCAATCCAATGATGTGCATTACCATCCGGGAGACGATAGGCGGTGGTATTTGTTTGCCCTTTTCAAGCTCAGACCCATTCACAATGATAACATCAGGCTGGATGGATGAAAAATGAATGGATATCGCTAATAAAAGAAATAACGATTAAAAGACGAGAAAACTCGTCATTGGCACTCAACGCATGGCGAGTTAGCATGACTAATCTCGTCGTTGACACTCAAAGTGTGAAGTCCATAGTGCCAGATAATCTAATTATGTGGCTTTATATGATTTACAGGACCCCCACGCCCACATAAATATATAGGTACAAATATAACATGTTTATAATTTTTGGTATAGATTGAATTTGAATTGTATTGTAAAATAACAAATATTAAGTCTAAAGCCCTCCTCCAATCTTTAACTCAGTCTCCGCCAACAATGAGTATACTCGTTATTGGGCGCCATGCGCTGAACGCCAACAACGAGTATACTTGTTATTAGATCGTTTGATCTTTTTCCTTTGATCCCCGCTCTACAGACTCGCCCGGAGCGCTCTGAATCACTGTAGCACAGCCACATACGCTGGAACTGCAATGCCGATAGAATTTCACCAGACCATTTGAACTCGGATAGGAAGGCAGCACTATTGTCAATGAATGCATCAAGGCTTGCTCTGTGGGGGAGGAGCTCTTCCAAAGCAATCGCAAACAGATCCGCTCGCCTCAAAACCTAGTGTCCAGTAAACATGTGTAATAATTACATATAAACTTGTAATCGCCGATGGGATCATTGGAATTATTCTTTTTGGATTACATTCTGGCTAAAGGTAAGGACCCCCAATGTCTATTTTACCAAACGTGGAACATGTAACGATCACAGTGGCTTACTGTACCGGTCATAAACAAGGCTTTTTCTAATGATAGAATTTTCGGGGTAAGACTAGAGTCTTAACTCATTCTGCGCCAATCACGTAAAAAGTCGGGTTAACTCGCCAACCGTTCAGCGCCAATCACGAGAAAAGTCTGGTTTTAATCGTTATTTCTTTTATTAGCTATATCCATTCATTTTTCATCCATCCAGCCTGATGTTATCATTGGGAATGGGTCTGAGCTCGCAAAAGGGCAAATACCGCCGCCTACGCCTTCCAGCCGGTATTGTACTCCATTAGAAATAGTGTAGTTTCTTTTCTGGGCCGATCTGAGCCGCGCGGGCGGGGTTTAAATACTCCGGCAGGATTAGCGTTACAACGTTACATCTGCGATGCTGCCCCCCCCCCCTCATATGCAATGCCGGACAATGTGGGATGGACCTCCACAAGCAGTATTTGGAATGGCGATCAGATAATTGGATTATTTCTTTTGCATTACATCAGAGACCAGATTGAAGCTGTCTGTGTGTGTGTGTGGCTGTTTACCGTTGGGTGCAGGAGGGGGGGGGGGGGGGGGGGGGGAGTGCCGCGCTACAAGGGCCATTTCATGTATGCACGAGGAGACATGATAATGATAATCTAGTGTTGATTTCAGGAAGATTCGATAATCAGGCGAAAAATGACAACGTGATAAGTGTATTCCACTAAAACACTATTATCGCGTCTTTTCCTGGGATTACTAAGAATCACCAAAACTATACTCATATTCAAAACGGTATAAAACGGAAATGTACGGATGAATGAATGGTTTTGTGCATGTTGACTGGAAGCAACTCACTGACACTCGACGGGGGTGTATTAGACCCATAGCTATAATATAAGATATATTTTAAGCACTCGCAAATGTCACAGTCGCCCCATTGATTAAAGCGATGGCGCTCTAGCGCCCCCTGGCTCCCCGACCCCTGGCGCTGATTGAGTTAAGAGTTAACCGTTTCGCGGCCAACCACGTGTATATATACGTTATTGGGCGCCATCCTTAAAAGGTCAACCACGTATATATATGTGTTACCACTCGGTTTAGCTTTTATTCCATTTTAATGTCCTACTCAATGTCACGGAACTGTATGTTAGCTGGAAACGGCATATCGGGACTCCGAAAGTGCAGTACCGGCCAGATCCTGGTATTGGCACTGTCTCGATAATGCAGTTTCCCCTGTTGCAGACCGGGTGTCACTTTTTTTTCACTCCGGGTTAGCTTTTCTGTTAGCCTGAAGCGAGGGCTTTACCCAATTGCCTGGAATACTTGCCGAATTCAGTATGCAGTAAAGGAATATAGCATCAGCCAATGGACATATTGATCTACCAGATGGCAATCAAATAACTGGGAAATTCTTTTTGGAATCCAACCAACCGGCCACAGGTAAGAGCGATTTGACGTCAATTTCAGTCTGATCAAGCCTTGTTCTCATAGCCATCCACCCGGTCAGCGTATGATGTTGCAATAACGAATGCAGTTATTGGTAATCAATAATCAGAAACGACTTCCCCCCCCCCCCCTTTCATGCATTCATGGTGGAACATGATACCGATCATATGCATTTTGATTTTTAACTCTAGCTTGTGTAGGGCCGAAACGCCAATCGATTTAACGTCATTAGCTTAGCGCCCTATAACTAGCTTTGCAGGAATTACCCCAGACCATTGCGCTACATAGTTCATATTCACGACGCTATAAAACGGGAACGTATTGATGAAAAAATTATTTCTTTATGGTATATTGAAGGGAAGGTTTATACTGTCAATTGACAATGACAATGGACACATAGCAATAATATAAAATATAGATTTAGCTCTACAAACAACTTCACGCAGTGAAAACTTGTAATGAAAAGCTGGCCTCATAGAGTGGGATTAGACGGGCCCCAATGGCCCTGAATGTGTTAATCAAGCTAAACAGTCTGAAAAGGGGAAATAAATAAAAATGTGTGTCAAAGTTCACGATTCTGTATGTGACTACACAGGGATGGTCGTGAACAGTCATCCCTCTGTTTTTAGGGATCATGAACAAAAAGGTTGAGAACCATTGGCCTAGGGCCTGTATAACTATTTAGTTGTTGCTTAGTTATGGTTTTTTTCTCCCATTTTCTATTTTTCTCCCATCCCCAATTTTTCGTATTGTCCAATTCTACCCTCCCCTGTCTCGAACGCTGTTAGGCCATGCCTCCCACAAGCCGGCTGCAATGTGGACGAAGCCTTGCATCACGTGTCCCCTCCGGTACACGAGGAGGCAGCCGTCGCATCTTTTCACCTGCACAGCGCAATCTCTCAGCGGCGAGGGTCTGCGTGGGAGGGACACGCCGCCCTCGTCGCTTCCTGATTCTGCTGCGCAGGCGCACCAACCGACCTGTAGGAGTCGCTGTCCACAACGTCCGATCCCCACCCCATCAGCTTCCCACCCCTAACACTGCCAATTGTTTTAGTATGAACGACCCCCCTCACAGTGAGCTGTGGTGTTCCACAAGGAAGCATACTAGGACCGCTACTGTTCCTAATTTATGCAAATGACATGTCGTCAGCTTGTGACTGCAACCTGTTCCTGTTTGCGGACGACTCAGCCCTGCTGGTCTCTGACAAGAACAAGTTACAGGTTGAAAAAACCCTCAGCTCGGAACTAGGCAGAATCTGCATATGGCTCGCTGATAACAAACTATCATTACACATGGGCAAAACAGAGTCCATTCTCTTTGGTTCAAATAACAAACTCAGCAAGACCGACGGCTTCTCCGTTACAGTGGGTGACAATATTGTCACAAGGAAAGATGAAATTACCTACCTGGGTTCCATCCTAGAGGCTAATCTCTCCTGTGACAAAATGGCATCCAATGTAATAAAAAAAGTCAACCAACGAACTCGATTCTTGTACCGGATCTCCTCTCTGGTAAACAAGAATACCCTGAAGACTCTGGCAGGAGCACTCATTCAAGGGTACTACGACTATGCTTGCACACCATGGTACCAAAACACCTCAAAAGGTGCTAAAAACAAAATTACAAACATCTCAAAACAACTTGGTCAGACTACTGCTTGACCTTACTCCTAGAACCCACCTCACCCCTGCCCACTTTGACAACCTAGGATGGCTTAGAGTAGACGACAGAGTACAGCAACTTGCAATGGGCCTGGTCTACAAGATACACTACACGACCAAGGTACCCATGTACATGTCAAAATACTTCCCAAAGGTCAGTGAATACCACGATCACAATACCAGAGGGAGCTCCACAAATCATGTTAAACCCAGATTCGGCTCAAACAAGGGACTAAACACGTTTCGCAATTATGCCACATCAATGTGGAACGCCCTACCTAAAGCTGTAAAGGAATGTGAATCACTACCCACTTTCAAAACCACTCTCAAAGAACACCTACGGGAGACTACAATTCGAAACTGGCCCCTGTAAATGTCCCAACGCAACCCCCTCCAATGTACAGTAATTTACCTAGTATGGTTGTCAATATTCCAATGTACAGTTTTGCTTGTTTGTACAGTGTTTCCCCCCCCCCAACCCCCTCAAATGTACAGTAAATTACCTAGTATGTTTGTCAATATTCCAATGTACAGTTTTGCTTGTACAGTTGTACAGTGTTTTCCCCCCCCCAACCCCTCCGACCCACCCAACCCCACCTCCTCCAATGTACAGTTTTTACGTCAAATGTATATACTCCCTTTTCTGGACTCTTTTTGTATCACAAACAGTACTGTATTTGCAAATCTGGTATGTCATAAATGTATAGATGTAGCAGTACTATCTGTATGTCATGTATGTCATATTATGTCCTGATGAATTGAAAATGGGGGACCCTGATGTAAACAAGACGAAAGTCTTTCTCTGGTCTGCATCCCCTTAACAATTGTGTGTATTGAGCTGTACTGTATTGTACCCATTCTGCAATCTGTTAATAAAGTTTTCAATCAATCAATCAGCCAAGCTGATAGCAATGCCGAGAGCTGGGCTCGAACCCAGCATCTCCTGCATTAGTGGCGAGCACCTTGCCCACTGCGCCACTTAGCCGCCCGTTGCCTAGTTATGTTGTAACTTATTTGTGTGTGGTGCAACCTCTTTTATTTACTTATTATTATTAATAATAATATAATTGGCTCCCATCCCCCAATTTAGTCGTTATGTAAATTAGTTTCCTGGTCGTTGCGCTGCCCTACTATCGGTCTGGGTGTAGACAAAATGTCTCCTCCTCCGTAACTCCAGCCACTTCTTTTCAACAGTCAGCTAGGAGTTTCACTGGGAGAGCGTAACACTTGCAGAGGTTCACACCATCTTCCCCAGATCCCCTCATTGCTGAACAGGCTACCGACCAGTCAGTCGCTATTGCAATGACCAGGACTCATACCCGACCGGCTTCCGACTCGCGAACCCTGCCAGTTAAGACAAGATAAGATATTCCTTTATTGACAAAGATATAGGCAATAAAAAAATGTCTCTCATATTTTTATATTCAGATCTAAACAGTGTAAACAAAGGTGCAGATGAGGATCTGTTACAATAAATATAGACAATAAAGAATTTGTATCTGAATATATACTTTGAGTAAGAGTAAAAGTATACACAAGGTACTGGCCTGATATATGTCATACGTTGTACAATTGTGTAGAACAAGCCAGAGGTACCACTGCAGGGAATATTATGCTCAAATGTGTTGTGATTATGTCGTTACCTGGCACTTAACAAGCATGTCAAAGAAGACGTCGTCCCCTTCAGGGTGCTCAGCACTGGTCTCGAGGGAACTGTAGTCGGGGGGGGGTGTGTGAGGAGGATCTGGGATGGGAGACTTCCGGGCTAAACATGAGCAGAAAAACAAGCAGGGATCAAGTCATCACAGACACTTGGAGTTTGAACAAATTCATGGGACCAGATGAATAATCAGATACGATAAATAATATTGAATACACGGTATATGCTAGTTGTTGATAATAAAGTGTTATGGAGGCTGTAGATGTTCCACTCCTTACCTGCAAACCAGCCAACTTAAAGGAATTTACCGTCTTCTCCAGAGTCAGACAAGAAGATAGATACCCATTTATAGAAAGTAGAAAGGTATCGATATGGAACAAAAACACCTCTCCTGGAGGTTTAAGGTAGGCTAGTGGTCCGTATATGCTTCCATTTATGTGTGCTAAACTAGGCTAGCTTGCAGCTTTCTACTGAACGCACAGTAGTATAGTTAAATGTTGATTTCAGCTCCCTGTCCCTGTAAATTACCTTGGAGGGGAAGGGGGGCACTGGATGTGTGGGTAGCTTCCGAACTGCTCAGACGCAAGCCGGGAAAATGGGTCAAGCTGGCTCTCTGATCGTCCAGTCGACGGCCCTGCGAGCTGGCCAGCAGCTCCAGGAAATGGCCAGGATCCTGGTACGACATCTCTGCCTCTAAAATACCTACACCACAAGAGATATTGGTTATTAACCCTTAGAGGTTGCCAGACCCGTAGGCGGGTTTAGAATATGTGACGCGGCACGGTCTAGGCCGCCTTATCTCTGCTGAGAGGATTATTCAGAAATGCCAAAAACGTTGCGATTCAGAAATGTCAAAAATTTGTTATTCGCAATTTCTAGTGCTTTGAAATGTTCTCTATCCGTTTCCTTATTTACCAAATTTAATACGACTTGTAAATGTGTTAATTATTGTTAACTTGTCCGGCTGTATAATTCCCCTCGCTGTTTAACACTTTCCGTGCCCGAGCTCGGTGCCCCGGAACCAATGTTAGCATTAAAAACGCCTAATCTATGTTTTAAATTATGTGTCTAATCTGCCCGTCGCTTATCAATGACTCGTTTTCCAGTCAACATTGTCGAAGCGGATTGTTTTTTTATCGGTTCATTTTCGTTTTATAGCATTTTGAAAAGCCCTCGTTTTCAAGGAAAATATAAAGATTCCATGATAAAAGACATTTACTGGAATATTCTAGAATACACAAAAACGTTGTAATTTTTCGGCCTATTTATGAATCGTTTTCAAATAAACGCTAGATTATCGATAGTATATGTGTATGTATGCACACTATAGAGGCGATCTGAAAAATCGATTCTCTTATTTCCTCATCAGCGATCGCGCACACAGAGACACATCACACATAGGGCAAACGCTGAGATCTCAGCGAATACAACTCTGATTATCCCAAGACTGGTAAAATAGATTCCTTACCTCAGATCAGATGTTCTCCAAAAAGATCATTCCAATTCCTGATCGCCATTCCAAATATCGATCACGCTTATTGATTGAGTATTGGCTGCTTTAAAGATATATTCCAGGCTGATTCCCGTCCCGCGATGACTTCCATGTTGAGCAGACTTCTTACCAGCACAAGGAACCAGCTGGCTCCGCCCCTACATATCTACAGATCCCAAGTCAGTCTAAGCGACTGACCTGCAGTTACACAGGGATAGACGATAAGGGGCGCTTTTTTCCCATTCTGAGCTCCTGTAGGGGCTGCTGTACCAACAGGAGACTCTGTTGATGAAATATGATTTCAGATCGCTAATAAAACAATATTTCTCGTCATCGGCACTCAGTGGGGGGGCTAATAAAACGAGATATGTCGTCCGTGGCACTGAAAGTGTTAAAGAACTACAGTTGCGTCATAGGGGAGGGGCTGAGTACTTTCAGTCTCAGGTGTCGGAGACAGACACGCAGAAATGACAGCTACCAAATCCATTCCAAGACAATGCACCCAGTAGGCTACTTTGTTGGTGGTGTGAAAATATGCAGAGAAATCTTAATTCATTCTGCGCCAAACCCGAGATTTCTCGTGTTTCAAATCCAAGCGTTGAGCGCCAAACCCGAGATATCTCGGGTTTTGATCCTTTTTTCGATTTTCCCCATTCTAAACACTTGCACGGACCTGCCTGTGTCTCCCTGGCACCACTGCCTACATTTTAATTGCAATGACGATCGAATCCCGACAGGTGGCACTATCGCCTACCTTTTGAACTGGGTCTCTCAGTTGTCTCTCAGTGCCTCAGTACCTCCGGTTGCAGGAATCCCCTCCCCCTCAAAGTGAGCAGCACACAGCCATCTGTCGCCGATTTGCTCGCCTGAAACCTATTGTTTTCCATATTCTAGCCAGGCCCAATGCACACCGGTAATGGTGATCGCGATGGAACTACTGGGATTATTCATTTTGGAGTAGATTCTGACAAAGGTACCGAACCTAAAACATGCTTTTGTATTGATCACAGCGTCGTATTTTACCGAACCTAAAACATGCTTTTGGTAACGATCGCAGCTTCGTAAAATGATCTCTATATGGTATATACCTTTGATTTGGAAATAATATAGGTTTCAGGCGAGCAACCCGAACGATTTGCGCATATGCATATAACACTTCATATCTCACAATCTAGAAAACAAGAAAGTATGTAGAAATTAACTGGTTTGTCCCTGTTGGACTATAAATAGTGCCTGTCAAATGAGCCATACTATTGTCTCGATAGCTATAATATAGAATATACGATGGGTCCGCAAACAGTGTGAAAATTGTCAATAACGCTGGCGCCAGGGAGTAAAGATGGGAAACAGCATGGCAGTCAATGAGTTAATATCTTTAGAAACGTTTGTGTTAACCTCTTCATAAACTGTCCCCATCTCGGCCACTAGAAGGCCAGCTTAAAATAGTCATTTCCGCAGTGTTTCACAATGATTGCAGAACTGTGTGCGTGTTCTGTATTATAGCTGTGGAGACATTGTGTGGCTCATTTGACAGACACTACTTGTAGTCCAACATGGAAAAAAAGAGTTTGTTTCTACACACTGTAGTTTGTAGTTTATTACACGCTAAACATCGCGCATTTCCAAGATAATCCAGTCTTTTTCCATAGATCGCGAGATGAAACGTGTTATGTGCAATAAGCCTGAATCGTTCTGGTTGATTCCCTGAAACCCCAAATACTCCCAAATCAAAGGTATACAACATGTACATAATGTACCTTCACAAAATCTTCAAGGGGGGGAGTGCGTTTTAACCTCTTCCGCCCGTGCGGTGCGTCGGCGGACCGCAAATGACATGTCATAAATCAATCTCTCCAGATTGTTTGACGAAAGTATCGTTTTCTTTTCAAACGTATTCAAGTATAAACATCATAACCATGTCACAACAGCATTTATAATGTATATTATCATCAATACGTTAGTTTAGGAATAGGTTAAAGTGTTATTAGATAGATTTTAATTTAGTTTTGGTCAGGGTTATTTCGCAAGAGGAGACTATTTTGGAAAACTTTGAACCATGGGAATTGTAGTTTTTTGGCAGCCATTTTGTGAAGGACATCGCTAGCTGTCGATCTGCATTGGAGTTTTTCAGAACTACACTTCCTGAAAGCCTCTATGGGGTTTCAAGCCTCATACCGCTGTATGAATTTCTTTAATATCTCTTATTATTCAGGATAATAAACCACAACACTTAACGTTATAGCATTATTTTGAAGCACAGTTAGTTTCTCTTCCCTATTTTTAGCATGCAGCAACAATTAGATTTGAAATTCGTTTAAAAACGGTTTCACCCTGATCAAAATAAAAAGATTACAGTAGATTACAGTAGATTTCATTATCTGTTCTTATGCACGCCTGGTGATACTAAATCCAAATTGAACTTGGTAATTTGAAAGATAATTATATATATATGTGCAAATTGGCTATAATAATAATAATTTATAAGCCTGTTATTCTGTATTCTATAATAATATTTCAAATTGCATTGGTCCGGATGGGAGAATTCAGTACTGTATCTACAGAACCTTCCGTTTAAAAAAAGAAAAAAAATTAAATCTTTTTTCCCCCTCCTTTTTCCTCAGTTTTTCTCCCATCCCAATGTTAGTCGTTATGCCAATTCCCAATCCCCTTCCTGGTCGCTGCGCACCTACCCCCTACAGTCGGTCTGGGAGAGTGGAGGCTATCACATGCTTCCTCCGACACATGTATAGCCAATCAACCGCTTCTTTTCACCTGGCAGCGCGAACTCTCACTGAGAGGGTGTAACGTGTGGAAGGATCACACTACCCTAGGGCTGGGCGATATGACCAAAAACGTTATCGCGATAAAATTATAAAATTATTTTCATATAATTCGATATCGATAATTATCGTCGATATAATGTATGTCAAGTTTAATTAACTTATTATGATGCTGCGAATGTCTCGAGTCGAGTTGATGTCGTCATCAGTCCGCGCACGTTAGAAGTTAGCCGACAAGCGGAATATCTCATGGCAATGTAATAAATATGACACTAAAATACTCTCTTCCGCCACAATATATTGAAACGACGTCCACTGTATACCCCACACTACTATGAACGTGGCCTCAGAATTCACAGCGCACACATACTCTGCACGTAAATATATAAAACGTCGCCGTGCAAGCTAGTTAGCCTAGCCAGCCTGTTGTCTTATTATGCTGCTGCGAATGTCTCGAGTCGAGTTGATGTCGTCATCAGTCCGCGCACGTTAGAAGTTAGCCGACAAGCGGAATATCTCATGGCAATGTAATAAATATGACACTAAAATACTCTCTTCCGCCACAATATATTGAAACGACGTCCACTGTATACCCCACACTACTATGAACGTGGCCTCAGAATTCACAGCGCACACGTACTCTGCACGTAAATATATAAAACGTCGCCGTGCAAGCTAGTTAGCCTAGCAAGCCTTGTTGTTGAGTGAGTCCTACCTCTCTACCCAGAGGTGCAGCGCTGGGTCTCCTTCCTGGTCTCCTTCGCTCTCGGCCATCTCCTTCACCGATTGGTTGTTAGTGCGTGCTCATATCCAAGCTTGGAAAATCGATATATCGAAACTTTGCGACCACGTTTCATGTTTATTTCGAGGAAATAATTTATCGCGATAGTTATCGTTATCGTTTTATCGCCCAGCCCTACACTACCCCCCTTAGATCCTTTCCTCGCTGAGCAGGCGCCCCGACCAAACTGTAGGAGTCGCTGTTTACAACGACCAGGACCCACCCACCGGCTTTCCCACCCTCTAACACTGCCAATTGTGTTAGTACGACGGCCGGCCAAGCCGGAAGCAACGCCGAGAGCTGGGCTCGATACCAGTATCTCAGAACCTTCTGTTTAATCATCTTCCCTTTATTCATTTCCTTAATTTTTTTTTTTTTTTTACACATGATCTCAAGAAGGTACTGAATGAGATCAGTGGCAGTTCTTCATGTCTGGTCATTATTAGCATGGTGTTATTCACTGTCAAAGATGCAAAGAAAAATCATAATTCATATTCTCCTTTGTTTCATCACAATTTAAGCAAGTCTAGTAATAGACAAAATATTTCTGACACTGGGAATACATTCACTGAGGTCCATAGATGTCCCTAGATACCAAGATATGCAAATGGTCCTTGTAGACCCACAGAAAAAAAACAGTGGAGACACAAATGGCACAAAACGACACGAGGATTATGGCAGGGACTGAAGACAATAACTGACTATAAAGTCAGCGCCCCCTCAATGGGGAGCGACAACGCCTCCCTCGCGGACAAGCTCAACACCTTCTACGCTCGGTTTGGTGCAAACAGTGGCACTGCTAGCTCTCCGGCTAGTGACGTCACTGGCGCGCCGGCTGTTGTGGAGGGGGGGGGGCAACCGCGGGGGGGCGGGGACGCTCTCTCGTTGTCGGAACACAGTGTGAGAAGAGCATTTATGCAGGTGAACACCAGGAAGGCTGCTGGCCCAGATGGTATAACAGGACGCATACTTAAGTCCTGTGCCAACCAGCTGGCCCCGGTGTTCACCGCCATATTTAATCAATCCCTGGCGGAGTCAGTGGTCCCTGCCTGCTTCAAGATGTCTACCATCATCCCTGTACCGAAGAAACCCTCCCCAACATGTCCAAATGACTACAGACCGGTGGCACTCACCTCTGTGGTCATGAAATGTTTCGAGAGGCTGGTCAAGGACCACATTTGTGCCTCCCTCCCCAGTGATATGGACCCTATGCAATTTGCATACAGGACAAACAGGTCCACTGACGACGCGGTCTCCCAGGTACTGCACAGCACCCTCTCTCACCTTGACCGTCAGAAGGGGGGCTATGTGAGACTGTTGTTCATTGACTACAGCTCAGCGTTCAACACCATAGTCCCCACCAGACTGGTGGACAAGCTGATCGAGCTAGGTCTGAGCTCCGCCCTGAGCGCCTGGGTACTGGACTTTCTGAGCGAAAGACCCCAGGCGGTCAGGGTGGGGGGTCAGACCTCCAACACCATCACCCTGAGCATCGGGTCCCCCCAGGGCTGTGTTCTGAGCCCCCTGCTGTACTCACTCTACACACACGATTGTGTGGCCAAGTTCAGCTCCAACTCCATAGTGAAGTTCGCAGACGACACGGTGGTGGTGGGGCTGATCTCAGACAACGACGAGAAGGCCTACCGGGAGGAGGTTGAGGTACTGGAACGCTGGTGCCAGGACAACAGCCTGCTCCTGAACATTGGTAAAACCAAGGAGCTGATCGTGGATTATAGGAGAGGACAGCAGGAGACGCACACACCACTGATGATTAACGGGGCTACCGTGGACAGGGTGAGCAGCTTTAAGTACCTGGGGGTCCACATCTCAGAGGATCTGACATGGTCAACACACATAGACACAGTAGTAAAGAAGGCGAAACAGCGCCTCTACCACCTGAGACAGTTAAGGAAGTTCAGAGTATCAGGGAAGATACTCCAGTCCTTCTACTCAGGAGCTGTAGAGAGCATCCTGACCGGAAACATCACTGCCTGGTATGGAAACAGCACGGCACAGGACAAGAAGGCCCTACAGAGAGTGGTGCGCTCAGCCGAGCGTACCACAGGTATTGCACTACCTCCCCTGCAGGTTCTATACAACAAGAGGTGCAAATCCAGAGCCTGCAGGATAATGAAAGACCCTCACCACCCCAATAACAGCCTGTTTCAGCTGCTGAGGTCACGCAGACGCCTGCGAACCCCAGCTACTAGGACAGAGAGGCTTAGGCTTAGCTTCTTCCCCCAGGCCATCAGAGTCCTGAACAATGAACATTGAGTGCCACAGAACACTGAACTATCCACACATAAGCACACATGAGCACACACACGACACGCACGCTGTGCAAACTCACACACTAGCAGCCACTTTAACACTTTAACATGAGCGGGCACACACTCATGTCGCGCACACCCACACTTATTGCCAAAAGGAAAGGCCACTTTAAATCAGTATTAGCAACAGTAACAGTGTATTGCACTACCAAAGCTACCTAGCATGTCCTATATGTTCTGTAAATAACTATGTACAGATACCGAGATGTCACACCATGTTACCTGTTACCTGTTATTGCACAACGTTTTTTGTATTGGATTCTATTATATGTTGTACCCACTGTATTGCACATCGTTGCGGGCAAGACCACCCGCATTTCATTGTATACTCGTATGCCGTGACAAATAAAACTCTTGACTTGACTTGACTTGACTAGAAGTGGAGCAATATTCCATTTACTTAGGTATGTATTTTCGGCAGATTTTCAGAAAATAGGCTCCGGGTGGAAGAGGTTAACTCAAAACTGATCGTGTTTGCCGAGCATGTTTTACGTCCGGTAAAACACAAAACTGTGATCGTTAGAAAAACACGTTTCAGGTTCGGTAAAATAGACATAGAATGAATGAATGAATGAATGAATGAATGAAAACTTTATTTAACAGATTGCAGAATGGGTACAATACAGTACGGCTCAATACATACAATTGTTAAGGGGATGCAGACCTGAGAAAGATGTTTGTCTTGTTTCCATCAGGGTCCCCCATTTTCAATTCATATAGATATTTATGACATACACAACATACATGACATTTATGGCATAGGGACATATTGGTATTTAGTACGGATACATTTGTGACATAAACGGTATTCAAATATACAGTACTGTTACCCCTAGATCCTGACAGATTATATACATATGATGGGGAGGGGACTGTACATTAGGAGGGGGTGGGTGGGTGGGAGAGAAATATACATACGGCGGGGAGGGAATATATACATGCAGTGGGGAGGAGACTGTCTATTAGGAGGTGGTGGGGGTTTTGGGCATTTACGGTGGCCAGTTTCGAATTGCAGCCTCCCGTAGGTGCTCTTTAAGAGCGGTTTTGAATGTGGGCAGGGATTCACATTCCTTTACAGCTTTGGGTAGGGCGTTCCACATTGTTGTGGCATAATTGCGAAACGTGTTTAGTCCCTTGTTTGAGCCGAATCTGGGTTTAACATGATTTGTTGAGCTTCCTCTGGTGTAGTGGTTGTGGTATTCACTGACCTTTGGGAAGTATTTTGACATGTACATGGGCACCCCGGTCGTATAGTGTATCTTGTAGACCAGGCCCATTGCAAGTTGCTGTACTCTGTCGTCTACTCTAAGCCATCCTAGGTTGTCAAAGTGGGCAGGGGTGAGGTGGGTTCTGGGGTTCAGGTCAAGTAGTAGTCTGACCAGTTTGTTTTGTGATGTTTGTAATTTTGTTTTAAGCGCCTTTGATGTGCTTTTGGTACCTTACCTTAGCCAGAAGGTATTCCAAAAAGAATAATTCCAAGTGATCGCATCGCCATCGCGATTACCTGTGTATATGTCTATACACGTTTCGATGGTAAATACGCTTAGGCAACAGAATTTCGAGGTGATCAAAGTGTATCTGAGGAGGAGCAATTACCAAAAAAAATTTAAATTAAATATCCACGCCAATGTATTGCAATTCCAATGTATCAGAGGATCAGGGATCAGGGGAAAAATATCAAAGGATCAAAACTAGGGATGCTCGATATTGGCTTTTTTACCGATACCGATATACCGATATTGTCCAACTCTTAATTTCCGATACAGATATCAACCGATACAGATATATGCAGGGTTTCCCCCCCCCAAAAAACGGAATAATTTCAGGTAATTAACATTACATATCTCTTGTTGTGGAATTAACACAACATTATGCATACTTTTGACAATAAATTTAATCAGAATTTGTTCTTACTTGCTCAACCGCTGGCGAGATAACCCGACTATACTTGTGATTGGCGCTGAATGTGCCAAAAACTACTCAAGTAGTTTCTGGGTCCATGCCGTTGAGTGCCAAAAACGACTCAAGTAGTTTCTGGGTCGTTTTTCCTTTTTTTCCATTTTTTATTCATTATCCACCCAGGGAGCCTATTGTTACCATAAGGAATGCGTCTGAGGTCGCCAAAGTGCAATACCGGCCGCATCCAGCTAGACGGCGGTATTGAGCACCCTTTGAAACCTTGTATCTTGGCCTGTGCGTGAAGAGATTGAGAAGAATCAAATGCTCCCGACACATGATGTGTGGTGGATTATGTTGGCGACACGATGGACATCAATACTTGGAATCGCAATCAGATAATTGGAATATTCTTTTTGGGGTACATCCTAGTCAAGGTAAGGGCTATATGATATCAATCTTGCGTTGATCCAAGCATGTCTTCACCTCGACCTGAATGTGTGTCTGTAACGTTAGTCCACAACGTACGCTGTTGGTGGCGATCAAAGCATCAAAAAACGACCCCCCCCCTTTCATGCATTCATGATGAAACATAATACTTATGATATAGGTTTGATTCGAGAATAATAGCGGGTCCAGGCAAGAAACGGCAACGGTTATAGTATAATACAGGAATAAGGCTATTCCTCAGCATTTCAGGAATTACCCCAGACCGATCTAAAAACACTTATTCACCACGGTATAATGCGCGAATGTATGCATGGAAAAATTATCTATTTCTTGCATATTGACCGGAAGAAAGTCACTGTCAAATGAGCATAGTATTGTATCCATAGCTATAATATAGAATATAGTTATAGCTTTACAAACAAGGTGACAGACTCCTATCGTTTAAAGCGTGGCATTGCATAGATGGGTCCCGAAAACAGAGCAGCACTCAAGTGTTAACATGCACCGGGTCTTATACAACCTGTTTTGCACTCGCGGCACTTTGGCCTAGTTTTTTAGGCGATCCAATGCTTCTATGCCAATGAACCAATATATTGCTTGAAAGCTAAGATTGTCACCGTTCGATTGACACCCTACTCGATGTATTAGGTGCTCGCAATCTCCGGGCATAAGACGAAACAACCAACGAGTGTCATTCTGAAAAAGTTACCACCTCCTGTTTCGTCTTCCGGTAATCGGTCCAATCACGTCTGACCGGTAAATGATTGGCCACTTTTGTAGCCAATGAAATTCTGCAAACGGGGATACATAACTCGAAAGCCATATATTTAAAATGCTTTGTTCTGAGATTATTCTACAGTAAATATTTATTTAGTTAGTTTGGGGCTTGAAGGGAGGGGCCTATGCTTTGTTTGTCAATGGGATGTGTTTATGCTACACTTACTGTTTCAGTAATATTGAGTGAATCTGAAGATAGCTCTATGTGTAACCTTTCATTAGAGCCCAAGATTTTGACTGTACATTGAAGCGTTCAAGAGTTATAGCGTTTGGAGACATAGGGTCTCCAAATGGTCATTTGGAGAATCCAAAGTGGCCATTTTGGAAAAACGCATAGACATACCATTATAAAAAGTTGCGTAAAACACATTTTCTGTGGTATTGTTATCAACTTTGGACCTGCACTAGATACCTATCAGATGGAAACTGTAAGAGGCCTCTGTTTGCAAGATAATTCAAATGGAAGTAAAAAAAAAAACGTAAAATTAAAAAATTCTGAATGTTTCCTTCCTTTCTATGGATAGAAGCGGGGTCACAAGTCATCAGACAAGGCAGGGCTCTCAGACTGGAAGGTGTTAAGTGGGGGGGGGGTTACATTGCTTTCTGGGCAAAGTAGTCATTATGCATAGCAAGATAAATGGCTCCGGTTTCTTTGAGGCCCTGTAGCTCTGGAATAAGTAGTGTGTTATCAGCATGATTCCTAAGACTTAGATTGAAAAGTATCCGCCTGATTTGTACAAGTGATGGCTTATTTTGAAGGTATGAACCTGTACTTTCATATCATGTAAAAATAATTATCCCTCTAAAGGACCAGAGTCTGTGCTGCTGGGTCACATATCACAAAATACCCCAGAGGGTTAAAGTACAGTTATAGTATGTAATATAGCATTCTTTTAAAGTTTACATTTAAAGTATCCATAAAAATAAAATAAAAAAGGAGAGTAAAAGCACTTGAGGTTGTTGCGCATTGCGTGCGAGAATGACCTGCACACACTCTCACGCCATACAAAATAAATAAAAAGGTTTTTAGGGACTCGTGAACAATGTAAGACTATGGCACGGCCTAAATAAATAAGTTTTATTTTCCGAAAGAGCGGCCATTCACAAGTCTCACTGCTTCTCTGTGCAGAGCAGAGGAGTGAACTCCGATGCCGATGGTTAATGTACGCTGTTGTGAAGGATCAGATTAAACCGAATATGTATATTTATTTATATATATATATTTAATTGTATTTGTATATCGTTTGATATCCCCTGTATATTCCTTGTACAATATGCATTGAATATCCCTTTAGTCTACTAAACAGCCCATAATAGTTTCATTCTACCATTGGACGAGAACCGCCAGGTTGCCATACCCCTAGGTCCAAGTTCAATCGTGCCGCCTAACATGTCGTGGCAAGCCCCGGTTCCGCGCAGGAATATGTCGGGCGAAATACGAATGGTACTATTTGTTCATAGCGCATATATATATGGCGCAAGTAAAGTAGAACTTCTTTTAGTCCAGTTCTTTACCCTCCAACAGAGTGACAGACGCAAAGCCTCCCCACGACGCACGTGCGGTGTAGTAAGGCCAACTTGGCCCCAGAATAGGCATTGAGATATCGTGTAGATTAATAGTTGAATAGTCATAGTTTGGCACTATACCGTCGAGTTGGACGTATTCTATTAAGCTAATAATAGTCTATTTATGTATGGTGCATCGTTCGGTTAGAGTTCTAAAGTTATCAGTACCCCCATCGTTCCTGACGTTATCTGGACGCTTAACCAGGCTGGTCAGACCCCTAGTGGTGATTGCATCCGAGGAGCTCCGGGCCAAGAGCGGCTGGACCTGTATATTGGATTACTCTACCCGGACGACGGCGAGCCTTCCATGGCTTGGATTATGCTTTGTGTGCTTTGATTATTCCATGGATAAAGGCCAACACTGCGGAGTGTTGGAACTACCCCCCGGAGAAGACTCCAGGTGAGACGGCGCTCGACACCAGTGAGGTCGCCTCACATCTCTCCGTTGTGGACCGGCAGCTACCGTCCACAGAGGGTCCAGCTGTATTCGTCTGCGGTCCGAGGTTCTGTGGGCACCGTGTCCAAGACTTTGGATTCTCCCAAGACACCGTCGGCCAGATGGGATACCGCCAGCAGCTTCTCTAACCCCCCCTCCTACTGTCTTACAACCAGCGGGACCCCCCCCCCCCCTTAGTGTATCCAGCTATAATCATTTAAGTACCATCGCTATCGTTTCCTAAATATTCCAGGTTGTATACTTACTCCCTGCGTAACCAGAGATTGGACATTCAATGTTGATTTACCTACGAATACTCATTTGCCATAAAAGTGCATATTTCATATTTCAAATCATAAATGTAATTAAGTGATCGTTGTATACACCCTTTGCTGTATTAAACCTTCGATTTGGTACATTTGTGTGGATTCGTTTCATCAGGTGGGAAAGTGTTCATCATACTTATATCTTGTACTGGGTGGCCAGAAGTTAAAGTACATGAGGTAGTGGTATTAAATATCATATCTAACAATACAGTCAGGGAATTGTACCCCTCAGTTACAATTGGTCCTTCGAGCCGGATGGTAACTAGTGTAATATTAATATAGTGTTATTAATATCGAAATGGCCTATGATGAACACTCCACGAAACGATCCTCCTAACCTAGAACGCCCGCGGCGCAGACGACAGACACCTCAGTACTTAGAGGCTTACACTGTCAGTCAACTACCTAGCCTTCGACAAACGGTAAACGCGGTAAAAGTAGAAAGTAAAATTATGTCTGACCTTAACGACCAGGTTTCCCCGACCACAGAGGCCCTAGTAGGTCCTAATGTAACTGACCAAGCTCACGGTGGGGACCAGGAGGGAATTGACATGCCTTTACCCCCCGCCACTACTCAAGAAGTAGTCCCCGACCAGCCCCGGGAGGAAGACAACCCTACAGAGAGAGAACTCTGCACGGAAGAAGAGGAGGAGAGCGCCGAGGAACTAGAGCTCCAGGACTCCCCAACGAGTACCCCCAGGAGCGGCTCACGCAGGAGCGGCTCACCTCCACAACCGCCTTCCCCCAGCGAAGCGGAGAGGATACTACAACAGGCGTTCCTCGTCAGCCTGACAGCCTCTACCGAACGCGACCGACTCCAAGCGCAGATGCTTAGCGAGCGCGAACACCTCCAAGCACAGCAACGGAGCGAAGAACAGCGCACCCGCCTGGAGATGAGACGCTTCCAGACAGAAGAGAATATGGCAAGAGACCGGGCCGACGCCCAGCGTGCCGCTGCCGGTGCCCAAAGAGACGCAGAGCGCAACAGACTACAAGCGCAACTAATAGAGCAGCTGATCAAAAGGACAACTCCCTCTCCCTCCGCCAGGGGTTCAAGGAACTCGTCGAGACAACAGTCAAGGGCAGCGTCACCACAACGAGCAAGCGACCCTGAACTTGACCAACAGACAGAGCCTATACCCCCCGCAGACCCCCTTCACAGACCGGTCCAAGCGAGACCCAGCTACAAGGAAGGAGCGGCATACACTGCGGAGAAGCTAAATAAATGATTACAGGATCTGGAAGATCTGATAGAGGAAGAAGAGGGAGAGGAGGAGAACCAAGCCCGACGACAGCACAGTACTCCACCGGACCAGGAGGTCCCATACAGTCCAGGCTATAGCCCCGCGGCGCTGCGCTACAGACCCCCGACTCTATTCACGGGTGAGCACGACGCACGACCAGCCCCGAGGAACAGCACCTGGACCAGCGGGCCATGGTACCCTGCCAGTACCAGCCCACAGCGAGGCGCAAGAGGGGACTCGCCCAGGAGGTCTCTCCCCCAACGCTCGCCGATGTATCAGCCATCCACGGCGTCATACAATGCCACACCGTCATTCCCAGACTTCGCCTATGAGAGTCGAGCACAGTACACGGAGCTCCGGATGTGCTTAGAGACAATGATGGTGGATGTCGCTGATGAACGCCACAAGTATGCAATATTACTGAAGCACCTGAAAGTACCGCGAGCGCACAATATAGCGCTAGCCTATGCTACCTCTTCGACTCCATACACAGCGGCCCTTGCAGCGCTGGATCAGAGATATGGACGTATATGGGATTACGTAATCCAGGAGATAAGGCATATTGACCGCCTACCCCCAGCCACAGACAATCGCTCACTAGACGACCTGTCAATCAAAGTGCAGTCCCTGGTGGGGATGCTGGGAGCGCAACGGGAGAAGGGCATGCATGAGCTATACGCCAACTCTAACGTCGAGAGGATTTTGGAGAAGCTGCCACCCGCAAGACAGGAGCGCTTTAGGCGGCAGAGGGATTACCGGGATCCCAACGGCCCCGAGCCATCCCTCCTTGATCTAGCCGACTTCCTGGCGAGAGAGGTCAGCAGCTTACGACTGGACACCTTCGGGCGGAGCACGCCAAGCTCCAGAGAGGGACCCAGGAGAATAAATGATGGAAGAAGATCGGTGACTGTCATGCACCAATCAGAGTCAGTACCGAGCAGTAAGAGTCACAGCACCCCCTCGAGAAAAGAGAAGTGGAAGATAGCGTGTCCCTACTGTGAGAAAGAACACTGGCTGTCACAATGTGACCTATTCACAAAGATGAATGCAGAAGAAGTGAGTCAATGGATAAAGTCCAACCGGCGCTGTTATCGATGTGCGCGGCCCCACATGGCAGCCGAATGCCGCCTAAAGAAAAGGTGCAGCCGGTGCGATGGAGCCCATCTAGATATACTACACGAAAGTAACGGAAGACGGCCTATACCTGCACCACGGAGCGGCACCAAGGCAAGTGTCATGTACATTGACCCCGCCAGCAGCAGCGGAGCCCAAGTGCTCTTAAAGGTAGTCCGTGTGACATTGAGCTACCAAGATAAAGTCATGGACACTTACGCCGTCCTTGATGACGGGTCAGAGAAGACCCTTCTGCTCGCCTCCGCTGCGACCCAGTTGGGACTGCGGGGGAGCAAGAACGAAATGACGATTCGGACAATAAGAAGAGATTTAAAGACGATAAAGGGCGAGAATGTCTCCTTCACCATCGCAGCCAACGGGCAGCCAGAGCGACGGTACAAGATCACAAATGCTTTCACCAGCCAAGAAATAGGACTATCGCAGTACACCTACCCTGTCACCAAGTTGATGGATAAATATGTGCACCTGCGCCAATTACGTATCCCGCTCATAGACGGCGCTACCCCGACCCTGTTGATAGGCTCCGACCATGCAGAACTCATAGTCCCGATTGACCGGGTCCATACAGGCCCCCGAGGCTGTCCTGCAGCAGTCGAGACCCGCCTAGGGTGGACCCTACAAGGCCCCCTCGCTAAATCTCTCAACCGAACAGCAGCCACTAGCTGCTTCCACTCCAGAACGACAGAAGAAGACACCACTCTCCTGCAGCATGTCGAGAGGCTATGGACCCTAGAGACAATGCCCTTTAAGAACGAAAAGAAAGATATAAGCTCTAAAGAAGTAATTTACGCCATCAACCTACTCGAGCAGGGGACAAAGAGAGTCACAGTCGGCGGAGTGATGAGATACGCAACTCCACTCCTGAGGCGAGAGGGAATGCCCACCTTTCACGCAAAGAAAGACGCCACGGAGCGCTATCTACTAAACACAGAGCGGCGCCTAGCCAAAGACCCCGCTCAAGAGAGTGTGTACCGAGCTGAGATTGAGAAGCTAATCACAGCGGGACACGTAACAAAGATTGACATTAAAGAGGCCGATCAGACGACCGAATCATGGTACGTGCCGCATCACAAGGTCCATCACAACGGCAAGGATCGCATTGTGTTTAACTGCAGCTACCAGATCGGATCCCAAAATCTGAATAAAGAGCTCTTGCCCGGCCCCACACTCGGCCCCTCCCTACTAGGCGTGCTACTGCGCTTCCGCCAGGACAAGCGCAGTAGCGGGGATATCAAAGGGATGTTCTTGCAGGTGAGACTAGTAGAGGAGGACAAGCCTCTGCTACGGTTCCTATGGAGAGAGAAGATCGGAGATGAGAACCCATCCATCTACCAGTGGGAAGTACTCCCCTTCGGAACCACATGCAGCCCGTGCTGTGCTACCTTTGCACTACAGAAACACGTCAGAGGACCCAGCAGCAGATGAAGAGGTCCAACACAGTGTGAAGAACAGTTTCTACGTGGACAACTGTTTACAAAGCGTCTCGACTCAAGAAGAAGCCGAGGCTCTCCTAATCAAGTTACGCGCCTCCCTAATCAAAGGCGGCTTTGATCTCAGGCAGTGGGCCAGCAGCGACCCGCACGTATTGCACAGCCTCTCCTCCGCGGACAAGGCTGCCAGCAGCGAGACCTGGATGGCGACAATCCCAGGAGAAGCCCAAGAAATGACACTAGGACTAGTCTGGCGCTTCAAAACAGACTCGCTCCACTATAGACACAAACCCTTGGCTCCAGAGCAAGGAAGGTCGGCGGCGATACCGACCACCAGACGGAGTGTGTACAGAACACTCGCCAGACAATATGACCCGTTGGGATGTATTCTACCTTACACCAGGGCAAAGATGATTGTACGAGCACTATGGGACAAGGACCAGGGCTGGGACGACCCAATACCCGCACACCTTGCCTCAACATGGAGAGAGTGGGAGACGGAACTCCGCTCACTCCCAGGTGTCAATATACGCCGCAGCTACTTCCCATCCACAGTGAGGCCAGAGACATGCGAGATTGAGCTACACGTCTTCAGCGACGCCTCCGAAGTAGCCTACGGATCGGTGGCCTACTTGCGTGCCCAAGAGATGGGAGGAAAGATACACACTGCTTTCATCCTGGCCCGCTCAAGAATAGCCCCACGTAAGCAACAATCTATCCCACGTCTAGAGCTCTGCGCAGCCCTCGCAGGAGCGCATCTAGCCACGTTAATCCAACGTGAACTCACCATTCCGGTGCATAGAACAATCTTGTGGTCAGATTCCACGACAGTACTCACATGGATCAAGTCTGATTCATGCAGATACAAAGTCTTCGTGGGAGTCAGAGTCACCGAGATTCAAGAGTTAACAGAAGAAGCAAGCTGGCGGTATGTGGACACCAAACACAACCCAGCTGACGTCATCACCCGGGGAATGTCTCTGGATGACCTAACCCGTCGCAACATCTACAGTGACGGACCAGCATTCCTCAAGCTCCCGGAAGGAGATTGGCCTACGCCCACCCCGAGGGAAGCAAGTAACGAGGAGGCTGAGAACAAGAAACCTATGTTCTGTGGACTGAGCACTGTCGCCTCCACAGACCCCAACATAGATGACTGCATTACCCTAGAGAGTGCGCAACAAAGAACATTCCTGCGGCACCACCCAGAGATTCAGTCCACCACTGACATGTCAGCAGCTGACTACGAAGAAGCAGAACTTCTTCTACTACAACGAGCCCAGAGAGACTCGTTCCCCGATGAGCTAGACTGTCTACAGGGAGGAAACCCCGTCCCATCAGACAGCAGACTGATTCACCTGGCACCAGAGAGTGACGCCCATAATCTCATCAGAGTGGGTGGTCGCCTGCGGAGAGCCCCTGATCTACCAGATGACATTAAGCACCCGATCGTCTTGAACAGCCGACACAAGGTCACAGAGCTGATCATAAAGAAATACGACGAGGATGTACACCACGCAGGAGCAGAGAGAGTCTTTGCGGAGATCAGACGTTGTTATTGGATATTGCAAGGGAGAGAAGCAGTACGGCGCTTCCAGCGAACCTGTCTAGACTGCCGTAAGTGGCGCGCGCAGCCCAGCATACCACGGATGGCTGACTTACCCCCCTGTCGCCTCCGAATCGGCGACAAGCCATTCCACTCCACAGGCATGGACTGCTTTGGCCCGTTGTATATAAAGAGAGGAAGAGGCACCGAGAAGCGGTGGGGTATTGTATTCAAATGCATGACCACCAGAGCGATACATATCGAGCTCCTTCCGACCATGAGCACAGACTCATTCCTTATGGCCTTCCGGAGATTCACATCACGGAAAGGAAAACCGTCTACATTGTTGTCTGATCACGGGACCAACTTCAAAGGCGGAGAAAGAGAGCTGAGAGAGAGCTTCCAAGCTATGGGCCCAGAACTTAAGACCCACCTCGCTCCAGCCCAGATTGACTTCCAGTTTAATCCCCCGAACGCACCCCACTTCGGTGGAACCTGGGAACGAGAAGTACGTTCTATAAAGACAGCCCTGTACGCCGTACTCGGAGCCCAGACTGTGGCGGAGGAAGTCCTAATGACAGTCCTCACGGAGATCGAGGGAGTATTGAACTCAAAGCCCCTCGGTTACGTCTCCAGTGATGTAGCAGATGTCGACCCAGTCACCCCCAACACACTCCTAATGGGGCGGCTGGACCCCGCGCTACCCCAGACAATGTACAGGCCCAAAGAAGCGAACGGCCGAAGAATGTGGAGGTACAGCCAAGTACTAGCCTGACAAGTTTTGGAGCAGCTTCCTACTTCACTACCTACCGTCTCTACAGACCCGCCAGAAGTGGGTAAAGGAGAGAGACAATTTGACAGAAGGAACAGTCGTCATGATTATTGACCAGTCACTACCCAGAGCTATGTGGCCGGCTGGCCGCGTAAGCAAAGTGATCACCGGTGCCGATGGCAAGGTCCGAGCAGCTGAAGTACTCGTCCAAGGGCGCACCTACACACGTCCCGTGGCGAGGCTCATAGAACTGCCCCGACTCCCAGATACTATCGATGATGACCATGACCCTATGACTTTGTGAGTTGACTGACCCTTACAGCGGACCTTGAGTGGTAGACAGTGCGGTTAATCTGTCTCTGCTTAGCTAATTAGGTGGGACTAATTAGGGGGCGGCTGTTGTGAAGGATCAGATTAAACCGAATATGTATATTTATTTATATATATATATTTAATTGTATTTGTATATCGTTTGATATCCCCTGTATATTCCTTGTACAATATGCATTGAATATCCCTTTAGTCTACTAAACAGCCCATAATAGTTTCATTCTACCATTGGACGAGAACCTGGCGCCAGGTTGCCATACCCCTAGGTCCAAGTTCAATCGTGCCGCCTAACATGTCGTGGCAAGCCCCGGTTCCGCGCAGGAATATGTCGGGCGAAATACGAATGGTACTATTTGTTCATAGCGCATATATATATGGCGCAAGTAAAGTAGAACTTCTTTTAGTCCAGTTCTTTACCCTCCAACAGAGTGACAGACGCAAAGCCTCCCCACGACGCACGTGCGGTGTAGTAAGGCCAACTTGGCCCCAGAATAGGCATTGAGATATCGTGTAGATTAATAGTTGAATAGTCATAGTTTGGCACTATACCGTCGAGTTGGACGTATTCTATTAAGCTAATAATAGTCTATTTATGTATGGTGCATCGTTCGGTTAGAGTTCTAAAGTTATCAGTACCCCCATCGTTCCTGACGTTATCTGGACGCTTAACCAGGCTGGTCAGACCCCTAGTGGTGATTGCATCCGAGGAGCTCCGGGCCAAGAGCGGCTGGACCTGTATATTGGATTACTCTACCCGGACGACGGCGAGCCTTCCATGGCTTGGATTATGCTTTGTGTGCTTTGATTATTCCATGGATAAAGGCCAACACTGCGGAGTGTTGGAACTACCCCCCGGAGAAGACTCCAGGTGAGACGGCGCTCGACACCAGTGAGGTCGCCTCACGTCTCTCCGTTGTGGACCGGCAGCTACCGTCCACAGAGGGTCCAGCTGTATTCGTCTGCGGTCCGAGGTTCTGTGGGCACCGTGTCCAAGACTTTGGATTCTCCCAAGACACCGTCGGCCAGATGGGATACCGCCAGCGGCTTCTCTAACCCCCCCTCCTACTGTCTTACAACCAGCGGGACCCCCCCCCCCCCTTAGTGTATCCAGCTATAATCATTTAAGTACCATCGCTATCGTTTCCTAAATATTCCAGGTTGTATACTTACTCCCTGCGTAACCAGAGATTGGACATTCAATGTTGATTTACCTACGAATACTCATTTGCCATAAAAGTGCATATTTCATATTTCAAATCATAAATGTAATTAAGTGATCGTTGTATACACCCTTTGCTGTATTAAACCTTCGATTTGGTACATTTGTGTGGATTCGTTTCATCAGGTGGGAAAGTGTTCATCATACTTATATCTTGTACTGGGTGGCCAGAAGTTAAAGTACATGAGGTAGTGGTATTAAATATCATATCTAACAATACAGTCAGGGAATTGTACCCCTCAGTTACATACGCCGTCGCTGACCTGCTGTCTGTCCTGAATAGAACATATATCCCTTTCATTAACACTTTGGATGCCAGCCACGACATAACACATGTTATCAGCCCGCCCCCTGAATGCCCACCACGACAATTAGCGTGATTTTTTTTTATATTAGCGATCTGAATTCATATTTCATCAACCGAGTCTACCGTTGGGAAACCAGCCCCATCAGGAGCTCAGCTGTGAAAAAAGTGCCCCCTATCGTCTCCCAGATGGTAATGCACCCTTTTGGAATGGACTCAATGAAAATGGATGAAAAAAAAAATCCGGAATCCACATTTTACTTCTCACGCATGTAACCGGAGATGATCTCAGTCATTGTGGACCATCAGAACAGTGTGTAATATGTGTTTACAGTATGTAGCATTGGATCAATAAAAGGATAGATTTTTGGAATGGCGAGCAGGAATTGGAATAATCTTTTTGGATAACATCTGATCTCAGGTAAGGAATCTATTTTACCAGTCTTAGGATAATCAGACCCGTTTTCACGGAGATATAAGCTTTTCCCCTATATGTGATATGGCTGTTTGGCTGTGCGAGCGATCAGGAAATAAATCAGATCAGATATCAGATCGCCTATATAGCGTGCATACGTACACATAATATACTATCGATAATCTAGCGTTTATTTGTAAACGATTCATAAATAGGCAGAACAATTTGAACGTTTGTGTATTCTAGAATTTTCCGTTTATTATGGAATATTTTTATTTTCCTTGAAAACGAGGGCTTTTCAAGATGCTATAAAACGGAAATGAACCGATAAAAAAACAATCCGCTTCGACAATGTTGACTGGAAAATGAGTCATTGATAAGCGATGGGCAGATTAGACGCATAGCCATAATTTAAAACATAGATTAGGCGATATTAACGCTAACATTGAAGTGGATGGTGGGCATTCAAGCACTAAATCGTGCGCCCCCTGCTGGCACTGAAAGAGTTAAGGGGAAATCCCTGCAACAACCAGTTGAACCGCTATAAATTCCAGGGAGAGGCAGGTGCCTCCACAGCCAGCCAGACACATATGCGCACGCCGACATGACATGGTAAAAACAGCGGAGGTACTCAAAAAACTGAGAGCCCTCCAACCTAACAAGGCCACTGGCCATGACAATATCCCCTTCAAATTCCTCAGAGACTCAGCAGCCGCCATCACCCCAGTCATCACACACATAATAAACCTCTCCATAAAACAGAGACACGTACCCAAAGACTTCAAAATTGCGAGAGTAACCCCCCTGCACAAAAAAGGCAGCAAATTGGACCCAGGCAACTACCGCCCTGTTTCTATTCTTACCTCCATCTCGAAAGTCATGGAAAAAATTGTATACGAACAGGTCGAAAAGTACCTTGCGGAATCTAATCTACGAATTCCAATCTGGCTTCAGAACATCCCACTCCACTGACACATGCCTTCTCTATTTGAACGACCACATCAAACAAGAGGTGGACGCGGGCAAATACTGCGGCATGGTCATGCTGGACCTACAAAAGGCCTTCGACACTGTCAATTACTCCATTCTGATTGACAAGCTAAAAGCAATTGGTTTTGATAGTCTATCAGCGAGCTGGATGCAATCCTACCTGGAGGGGAGAGAAGAGATGGTGGATGTAAACGGTACTCTATCCCCCCCCTCCCAGTGAGCTGTGGTGTTCCACAAGGAAGCATACTAGGACCGTTACTGTTCTTAATTTATGCAAATGACATGTAGACGACATAGAGTAGACGACAGAGTACAGCAACTTGCAATGGGCCTGGTCTACAAGATACACTACACCACTAAGGTACCCATGTACATGTCAAAATACTTCCCAAAGGTCAGTGAATACCACGACACCAGAGGGAGATCCACAAATCATGTTAAACCCAGTTTTGGCTCAAACAAGGGACTAAACACGTTTCGCAATTATGCCACATCAATGTGGAATGCCCTACCCACAGCTGTAGGTATGTGCATCACTACCCACCTTCAAAACCACTCTCAAAGAGCACCTACGGGAGGCTGCAATTCGAAACTGGCCCCTGTAAATGTCCAAACCCAACCCCCTCCAATGTACAATCCCCCCCCACCCAACCACCTCCAATGTACAGTTACCCCCCCCCCCACCTACCCAATCTCCTCCAATGTACAGTTTCATTCTTCCCCCTCAAATGTATATACTCTTTTTGTACTCATAAACAGTACTGTATATTTGTACATCTGGTATGTCATAAATGTCTAGATGCAACAGTACCGTCTACCTGTATGTCATTATGTTATGATGAATTGAAAATGGGGGACCCTGATGCATCCCCATAACAATTGTGTGTATTGAGGTGTACTGTATTATTGTACCCATTCTGCAATCTCTTCATACATTTTTCAATCAATCAATCAATCGAAAGCCGATTATTTCTTGAAGACGGCCTCCAATACACATGAATCCATAATTGGATCTGAAAATATCCAAATGCTTTTCCCCCCGTTTCCACATACACATTTACACATTCATATATATCTGATCTGTGCCACAAAACATCTTAATTGGGTCACCAGGCGGTGTCCCGGTTCGTTTCTTTTTTGCCTTTGTCTCTTTTCCTCCCATCCGCAATTTAGTCGTTATGCCAATTCCCTTCCTGGTCATTGCGCACATTGCCCTACTGTTGGTCTTGGATTACATGATAATTTTTTTTTTTTTTTTTTTTTACTTTTTTTTTTCATGTCAACGTTAACACGCACAATTGAGCCAAAAGTCACTCAATTAATGACAGATTTCATTGATAAATTGAGGGAAAATTTTGCAAGTTGATTTGATGAATTTGACATGTCCAGATAATTGATGCATTTTGTGAGCAACCCATTTGCCAATGTAGCTGCTATTTCCACAAAAGGACAAGAGTTCCTTGCATCACTTCACATTGATGAAGGTCTCCTGCAACTTGAAATAATTGACATACAAGCATCATCTGCTCTGAAGCAGGCACTTGAGAATGAATCCACCACAACATTTTGGATAAAGTGTATTCATGTCAAGACATTCCCCAAAATAAAAACGCTGGCAATATCTGTGCTAACAATGTTTGGCTCAACATACACCTGTGAATCCAGTTTCTCTCACATGAATGCCATTAAAACAAGCAACCATGCCTCCTTGACAAATGAGCATTTGCATCACTGTTTGCGGGTAGCCCTCACTTCCTATGAACCCTCTTTCTCTGCCATTGCCCAGTCAAAGAAGTGCAATCGCTCTCATTAGATGTGTGTATGTAGGCTAGGCCTGTCTGCCCCCCACCCCCCTGATGTTTGAGAGTTAAGAGTCGACAATAAGTGCTAATAAGATGCTGTGATTTGCTGTTGTTGCACAGACATGAAGCACTTTTTCATAAGCTCAGCTGCACTATAAATGTGTTTTTTTGTTCAAGTGTTGATGTTAGAATGTTCATATGCACATCATGCACTTGTTTGTTTTTAATTTTATTTTTATATTGAAATGTTGAAGAGGAGATGTTGCAGTTGTTGCACATAAATGAAGCACTTTTTTTGAAAAGTATACTACTTTTGCAATGTAGTTAAAGGGGATCTTATAAATGGCCTTTTTCAGTGTTTAGCATTGTTTCCTAGCTATGTGGACTTATATTAATATGGTCTATGTCTCTAATTCTCATATTGGCGCATTCTTCCAATTCTCCTCTCACAATATTCACCCTCACTGAACTGAGTCATCTGAAAATGTGCTGATTTGTGATGTCAGAGAGACACTGCTGCATGATAATCAGCTGAGTTTCCACACAGTTCCCACAGTGGTTGGAGCCCAGGCTCAAAACGTGTTTTTGAGTACTTGATTAGAAATACAAAACAATGAATTAAAAAAATATATATATTACAGAGGTGTTCCATAAACCCACAGGAATTGTGTAAAAGTGCCCAAATAGTGAAAGAAATAGTAAAATAGTTCCCCTTTAAATAAAAGTTGTGAAAATGTGGTTGCGTGTTGTGTCAAGTGTACATATATTCATAGCACGGGGAGGCGCCCTGGCCCCTTGGGTTTCTGACAATGTGGCCCCCTGAACAATTTAGTTGAATAGCCCTGGTGTAGACTATCACATGCTGCCCTACTGTCGGTCTGGGGAGGGTGTACTGTAGACTATCACATGCTGCCCTACTGTCGGTCTGGGGAGGGTGTAGACTATCACATGCTGCCCTACTGTCGGTCTGGGGAGGGTGTAGACTATCACATGCCTCCTCCGATACATGTGGAGTCGGCTCAAGTCTATTATCTATACAATTCATGGGCTATTTTGCATAAATGAGGAGCGGTACCGCCTGGTTCTTCCAATTGAGCAGTTTTGCCCACGTCCGATCGTTAAATGGACACAACCATCTTGTCCACCGCCAAAAGATACCTAGTCATTATTTCTTTCAGACGTGGAATATTTTTTTTTGAAACTGTGTGTGGAGAAAAGTTAAATGGGAAAAAAGCCACATTATCTTCACAACGCCTGTGAGTTACTGGTATTTGTTATACCAGGACAACTCATGACAACTTTTGAAAGGATAAATGAGAGAGAGAGGAGAGGTGGGGGGGGGGGGGATGGGGGAGAGAGGAGAGACGGGGGAGAGAGGAGAGATGGGGGAGAGAGAGGAGAGACGGGGGAGAGAGGAGAGAGAGGAGAGACGGGGGAGAGAGAGAGAGAGAGGAGAGACGGGGGAGAGAGAGGAGAGACGGGGGAGAGAGAGGAGAGACGGAGGAGAGAGGAGAGAGACGGAGGAGAGAGGAGAGACGGGGGAGAGAGGAGAGACAGAGGAGAGAGGAGAGACGGGGGAGAGAGGAGAGACGGGGGAGAGGAGAGACGGGGGAGAGAGGAGAGACGGGGGAGAGAGGAGAGACGGAGGAGAGAGGAGCGAGACGGAGGAGAGACGGAGGAGAGAGGAGAGACGGGGGAGAGAGGAGAGAAAGGAGAGAGGAGAGAGAGGAGAGCGAGGAGAGACGGGGGAGATAGGAGAGGCGGGGGAGAGAGGAGAGGCGGGGGAGAGAGGAGAGAAAGGAGAGACGGGGAGAGAGGAGAGAGAGGAGAGAGGAGAGAGAGGAGAGACGGGGGAGATAGGAGAGGCGGGGGAGAGAGGAGAGGCGGGGGAGAGAGGAGAGAAAGGAGAGACGGGGAGAGAGGAGAGAGAGGAGAGACGGGGGAGAAAGGAGAGAGGAGAGACGGGGGAGAGAGGAGAGAGAGGAGAGACGGGGGAGAGAGGAGCGAGGAGAGACGGGGGAGATAGGAGAGGCGGGGGAGAGAGGAGAGGCGGGGGAGAGAGGAGAGGCGGGGGAGAGAGGAGAGGCGGGGGAGAGAGGAGAGGCGGGGGAGAGAGGAGGTATGGAGAGAGGGGGAGAGAGGAGAGACAGGGGAGGTGTAGAGAGAGGAGAGACGGGGGAGAGAGGGGGATGTGTGGAGAGGGAGAGGAGAGACGGGGGAGGTTTTTGTAATGTGTGTACCGGCAATAATTCTTCAAAGAGTTCTTAGTCTTCTTGTGTCACCTTCCCCCACTCTCACTCTGGGATTGAAGCAGACGCTCCTTGGCTACAACGGTGGTCAATCATTTTCGCCATCAGCGGTGACTGGTCAATTCAGGGACCGGTCACAACCGGACGTGGTCACTCGTCCGAACGGCTTGTCAAATGACGCTCGCCGGATATTTCGTCGAGAATGGAAGCATGCAATAGGTTGAGTGGGGTGACGATCGAAAGGCGGCAAATTCAACTTTCCAACAATTTATTGGTAGATCGGTGAAAACACAGCCCAGAGCCGACAGACGAGCAAAGTGCCGCGATGTGCCGCGAGTGCGTGACGGCCCGCATGCGTTAAAATGATTATAATAAGTATAAAATATTATAAGTCCTAATATAAATATATTTTGAATGTTTGTGTGACTGCATCATTGATTAAAATCTGTTTTTAGAAAATGTTATAGTAATACAATGGTAATAGATACCATTCCTTTAGGGATTTAACTAAATCAACACAAACAAAACGCTGGTCTAAAAACTGATTTGTTGAGGATCAGCGTAGGACGTCTCAAAAACCTTAGCAAACACTACAAGACATAAGATGTTATTTTAATGCTATTCATGTGAGGGGAGTGGCTGAGCGGGTTGTAGGGGGCTATTGTTCACGCCCAGTACAGACCGGCAGAGACGTTCGAGAGGCGTTTTCTCAGCTTAAAGCACTTAACACGCAACGGCCCGGGAGAGGGCCCTCATGCCCGCAGGCGGAACAGACGAACGTCACGGCACTTTGCGAGCGTCTAGCGGCTCGGGCTGCATTTTCCGCCGGACAAATAAAATACAGAATTAAAGCTATATTTGTTGCCGTTCGAACGCCACCTCACTCGACCAAATCCGTGCCTAGGTTCTTGAGTTACTAGGGCTGGGCGATATGGCAAAACATTTTATTGCGATACAAAATTTCATATCACTCGAAAACGATATACATGAAATTATTATTTCTGTCAAGTTTAAAGGCTATTTTTGCTGCTGAATGAAAGCTGAAGAAACCAGAAGGTTAATTGTGGTTCAGAATATTCTTTATTGTCAGAACATGACAAACTAGGCCTACTTGCCAAACCACAAATCTGAGGTAGAACATGAACACGAACTGTATAACAATAAAACATTTATAACTGGCATTAACAATGAAAATAAATAAATAAAATCTCAATTCTGGTATTAATAATGAAACATTTATTAAATTAATTAAATCTCAAATCTGATTAGCACACATAGCCTACTGTGTACAGACGGTTTCAAACTGTATTTTAAATTAGAAAGCAAACAAAATAAATGGACAACAGGAAAAGAAATCTCAATTTGGTCAGTATTGTCATTTGGACAAGCAAAGCCATTACTTTATGTTGCGGGCAAGAAAGACAAGTCTGTCCACAAATCTGAGGTAGAACATGAACACGAACTGTATAACAATAAAACTTTTATAACTGGCATTAATAATAATGTATTATTGACCACGTTTCATATTTATATCGAGGAAAAATATATCTCAATAATTATCGTTATTGTTTCATCGCCCAGCCCTACGTGTTGCATGACGATATGTCAGGCGTGCCACTTTTTAGGCGCACGCATCATATTACCACCGCGGACTTCAGAGGCTCCAGAACTGCCAATCATATGCCGATTGCGAAAATGATTGGTCAGCTTTGTAGCCAATGAGTGTAGTTTTCCAATGATACCCCACGGGGGGGGGGGGGGGGGGGGGGGGTGGAAGGTGACGAGCGAAAACCAGAAGTAAAAGACGAGGAATACTGGAGAGCTTTCTTTTTTGGCACACGGTTTACCTGGTTCTCTCTAAAAGACACATTTCTGAATGGATTTTTATCAAATTAAATATATATATATAAAGTATTATTATTATTTATTCCTTGTTCCTGTGTTAATCCTGCATTATTTATATTCATTTAAAAAGGAAAACAAGCATACAAACACCATAGAGGATCATTAAAATACTTTTGAGCCCTACTCTGCAAAAATGCTGGTTTTCAGAGGGTTTCTGCCTCTTTGCACTGCTGCGGTCAGGGCAAGTGCTACCAGAGTCTCATGGCCAGTACAGAGAGACTTAAAAGGAGCTTCTATCCCCAGGTAACCTCGTTCCCAGCTTTATCTCGAGAGATAAAGCCTGGTAAAGCACTACGGCCGAAAGTGGGAATCAGGTAGGAAGTCCCGCCCCTGAAATCACGACACGGTGCGCATGAAAATGTATTCCCCCCAGAAACAACCTCGTTATCTCCTCCCTCGACAGGCTGACAGACCTGCTTGTTGTTTGTTTCGCTGGGGACTATAAACAGATCAGGGGGTGCCCGGAAACCGGAAAGCCTGTAGCCGGTATTTCTGTATTTCCGATTCACATTTTAGGAGGCATAGCTTTACCAGCCTAATCCCCAGGCCATCAGGATGCTCAATGACTATGAATCACTAACCACCCATCTACATTCATTGCACACACACCCACATGCACACACTCACTTTAAACAAACACTCAGGAATTAGTCGGGCCCTGCTCTAGCACTGCCACGCTTTAAAAGATAGGAGTGCGTCACCTTGTTTGTAGAGCTATAACTATATTCTATATTATAGCTATGGATACAATACTATGGCCCATTTGACATCACCTATCTATCGTTCAATATGTGAAAAAGAATAAATGTTTTCATCCATATGTTCCCGTGTTATACCGCGGTGAATATAAGTGTGGTTATAGCGTGGTCTGGGGTAATTCCCGAAAGGCTGAGTAATAGCCTTATACGTCAATTCTACTATAGACGTTGCCGTTTCTTGCCTGTACAGGCTACTATTCCCAAATCACATCTATGTCATAGGTATTATGTTTCATCATGAATGCATGAAAGGGGGGGGGGGGGGGGGGGTCGTTTCTGATTATTTGATCGTCAGTAACGGCATTCGTATTGAACACTAAAAACTAGAGCTGGGCCGTTAACGCCGGACTGTTATCGCGCGATAATACAATTGACGCCGTTAATCTATTTCTCAAACTTGGGTCTCCTCTCCTCTCTCGGTCTGCACGAGAAGCGAGCCGCTCACTCACTCACTCACTCACACATACACATACAGGTACTTAAGGGTGGGGCCTATCTGTGGCTCAGTGTTGAAGCACTGAGGACACAGACCGAGCTCTGCGCTCATTATTATTGTCATGGTGGAGAGAACAAAACAAAAGGCTGGGTACACTTTACGAAAGTCGATGCCGACAACGCACGTTGCCACAAGTGCAATAAAACATTTGCAAGTATGGGTGGCAATACAAGCAATTTGTCAAAACATCTGTTGTCAAAACATAACATTAGTCTGGAGAAATGCGCCGTTTTCGACTGCTTTGCTCGCAGTGTTCCATCTCCATGCACGTCCACTGCAGGTAAGCCAAGATAATACGGAGTTAGCTAGGCTAATAGCGAATTAATACGAATAGGCTAATAAATAAAATACAATTGTTTAGCTACAAATATATTTGAAAGATGACAGCCCACGCCTCCTCCCTCTCCCACCGAATACAGGCGTCCCAGCCAAGCCAAGTCCCTTCACCCTAGCAGCTAGGAGGGATGACAGAGGTAGGGGGGGGGGGACGAGTGTCACAGGGCTGTGACCCAGTTTGTTGTCAAAGGCCTGCACCCCTTCTCTACAGTGGAGTCCAAGGGCTTTAGGTAACAACTAATCATTCAGTGTATATATTTTTTTTGTATCTTACATTTGTTGTTTATTATAAAAAGTCTATAATTCAGACACATTTAAAACATTGTTGCTGCTGTTGCTGAAGAAATTATATTTATTTATTATATTTATTTATAAAGTTATATAAAAGAACATTGCTGCTGCTGTTGCTGAAGAAATAATATTTATTTATAAAGTTATAAATAATAAAGCAATGTCGATAAAGTACCGAACCTTTAAGCAGTATCGATAAGAGTAGTAGTATCGATAAAATCCTAACGATACCCATCCCTAGGTAGAACACATATTTTGAATGCCTTCGGCAGACTTCAAATGAGCCATTTTAATCTAGATTAATCTAGATTAACTCCAGGATTGCAGATAGATTAATCTAGATTTAAAAAATGTATCTATGCCCACCTCTACTAAAAACGCTTATCAGCTTGATCGTTATAAAAGCATTGCAGGATCAAGCTAAAATTGACATCAGATAGTCTTTACCTGTGATCGGGAGTATTCCAAAAATAATATTCCAATTGTTTGATCGCCATTGATTGATTGAAAAGTTTATTAACAGATTGCAGAATGGGTACAGTACAGCTCAATACATACAATTGTTAAGGGGATGCAGACCAGAGAAAGACTTTCATCTTGTTTACATCAGGGTCCCCCATTTTCAATTCATCATAACATATATGACACACACGACATACTGCTACATCTATACATTTATGACATACCAGATTTGCAAATACAGTACTGTTTGTGATACAAAAAGTGTCCAGAAAAGAGTGTATATACATCTGGTACATCCGATGTCCATTTGGTCCATGGCATAACCCACCACAACATATGGATCGGGGATATTTGACGCGCTTCAATGGAACCGGGAGAACCGCTCCACTCGGCCGACAAGGAAAAGTGAGACTGGAGACATTTGGCCGTTACACAGGCCAAGATACAAGGTTACAAAGGGTGCTCGATACCGGCGTCTAGCTGGATGTGGCCAGTATTGCACTTTGGCGATATCAGACTCATTCCCTATGGTAACACCAAGGTCCCTGGATGAATAATGAATACAAATATCGAAAAAAAAGGAAAAACGATCAAATAACGAGTATACTCGCTGTTGGCGTTCAAGCGTCGGCTCCCAATAAAGAGTAAACTCGTTGTTGGCGGGAATGAGTTAACATTCACTTAGACACTTTAAAAACACTACACCATATAGTATATCTTTATTACGAAAATATTTGCACTACATCCATACCTAATTTTAGCATTTTAAAAGTTTTACCTAATTGTTTGCATTTTGTACTTTAGTTTGTATATTGTATATTTTCGTATAGCGTTTTGTATAGTGTTGTGGTATTTTTACTGTATGAAGCACATTCTCAGGGGGCTCATACAGAACCAAGCATTTAGCATGTACTTTATACCTGACAAATAAAAACAAACTTGAAACTTGAAACTTGGCTTGAAGGCAGAGTCGGAAAGCAGGGGGAGGACGAGGCTGACTCACATCTTCTCTCAACTACAGGAGGGGTGGAGCAGGGAGAGGGAGGGGCGGAGAGACACTCAGGGCCGTCCAATAGGGAGCACCTTTGGTCATCCATTCGGCTGCCCTGGAAACGAGTAAGGAGGTCGAAGAAGCCGTCTGCGCCCAGAGTGTCTGGCGCTCCAGGCTACATGGGGACAGAAGACGAGAGGACAGGAGCTCGAGAGGAGAGAAGAAATACAAATCTAACCGATATGTGACACTTTAAACCAGTGAAAAAGTGTTATAAATATTATTAGTAAATTAGTGACTGTACATGTAATTGCACCCTGCTAAGTAGGTGGCAGTATGCACCTTAAATTGTTTGCCATCCACCATTAAACCCAGAGGAGAAGAAGAAGATGACAGCACGCTTGTGTGCAACGCTTGGAACAATGACATTACACAAATTATATTTAAAAGTAATGTCTTTAAGCAAAAGCCGGCTAAAAGTATAATTCAAGAGATAGAAATGCCATTCCGTTAACCAACAGTAGCGAGATGGAGTAACAAAGAGCTAGATTTAACCCTCAGCTCGTTGACCTTTTGGAGAGGCAGTATAGTTGCGATTACGCCCACAGCAGGAAGCCAACTTTAACTTGCCCAGCAATAAAGATTATTTTCTTTCAATGCTTCTCTTGTTCTTTATCCAATTGGGGATGATACAATGCATTAAAGACATCTGACTGTCATACAATCACTGTCTAGATAAGCTATCAGGGTTAGTGTTGGTAGCATAATAGAATTATGGTTAGCTGGATTCATGTTAGCCAATACATACACTTAACTGTATTACAGTTTTCTCAAATGCCAACAACTGATTAAGTCATTCGAGAAGCCGTTCTTGTATCAGGATGTGTGATTGGCTGATGCAAAGGCGTAAATGCTAAGATGGCATTTTGTAGACGCCTTCATATCTATATCATCGCATATGATGTCATATCGCCCACCCCTACTCAGACGAGGCTTTCTGAGTAGTCACGCAGGTTTATAAGCAGGAGTTGAGCATGCAAGCTCACAGCTAGAAAGTAGACAGTGTTGCCATCAGGGCTGCAACAATAACTGCACTACCACAACAATACCGCTTGCACACAAGTCCCTTAACGGTGCAGGAAGAAATAACATGAGGGCTTTTTCACATTTGTGCTCAGTTGTAAGTTGTGTGTAAATGATCAGATTATTACCTTATTTTGATAGACAGCTGATAGAAACCACTCATGTCTATATGCATTGTTTGAGAGAGTAAAAAATTACTCTACATACAAATGTTATCTATAGCACCTTTAAGAGTTTGAGAGATTCAAGTAGCCTGCAGCCTACGATACCCACAACCCCATATTGACAATCTTAGTAGAGAGTAAACTACTACAGTGATTAATAACCATTGTACATAATTCTGTAATTGCTTTATTCTGCTTTTCCTGTTTCCATCCTATTTTAACTTGATTTTATCATGCTGATTACTTGTTTATATCTTTGTGTTATTCTGACTATTTTAATTGTACACTCAACGTCACTGTACATGAGGGAAACCTCAATTTAAACAAAGGTTGAATGAATTAATGAATAGTCGAGTTGATTTAAATGACACATTTGTAAAATTGCTTCTCACATGCAATGATTTTTAAATCTAGTGCTTAAGAGATGTGCTTATACATTTTTCAGAAAATATAAAAAGGGACTTATGGACAATGGACTTATTAATGAAGGTATTATGTTGGTGTTGTCTTGGTGACTAAAGGCAGCCATGTCCTCTTTTCTTCCAACATGGCACAAGGAAGTGAGCATGACAAATGTTACGAGCTACCTTAGTCAACGCTGGCAGGTCCAGCTGAGGTACAGAGGGCTCTTTGTTGCTCTTCTGGGGACCTGTGGGGGGCGACGTGTGGTCCTTTTGTTTCTTGCTTCTCAGACGGTTGAAGAGGAAGAGCTTGGTGGGAGACTTGATGGGGCTGGTTTTGGCAGTTTTGGTGAAAACGTCCTCGTCCCAGTCCTGTGTGTTACATGGTACATATGGAATACACCCAGAGCAGAAGCGATAGTCAATCTTCCTCTATAATCCATTTGAATTTCTTAATTTTTTATCCACTTTTTCTCCTTATTTTTCTATCTTTTCTCCCATCCCAATTTCGTATTGCCAATTCTCCCCTCCCCTGTCTTGAACGTTGCTAGACTATGCCTCCCACTGGTCGGCTGTAGTGAGGATAGAAGCCTTGCATCACGTGTCCCCTCCGGTACACGAGGAGGCAGCTTGTCGCGGACTCTCAGTGGCGAGGACTAACGCGTGGGAGGCTCACGCTGCCCCCCATACCCGTCTCTGCTGTGCAGGCGTCACCCAACCGACCTGTAGGAGTCACTGTCCACAACGTCCAATCCCCACCCATCGACTTCCACCCGCTACCTCTGTCAATTGAGATAGTATGACGACTGGACCAAGCCGGAGGCAATGCTGACACCGGGATTCGAGACCGGAGTCTCTTGCATTGGTGACGAGCGCAATCTTCGCTACGCCACCCAGCCGCCCCCCCATTTGAATTTCTATGTTTTATTATTTTTTATATCCAACTTATTTTTGATATTTAAATAGTTAATGCTCAAATGTAGCCCATTACTATGTAATACCATGTATGTATGTATGTATGTATGTATGTATGTATGTATGTATGTATGTATGTATGTATGTATGTATGTATGTATGTATGTATTAGAGGTGGGCATAGATACATTTTTTTAATCTAGATTAATCTATCTGCAATCCTGGATTTAATCTAGATTAATCTAGATTAAAATGGCTCAAAAAAAATAAATATAAACTGCCGAAGGCATTCAAAATATGTGTGTTCTACCCAAATAATGACCAGAAGTAAGTCCTTACTTTTTCTTTCCTCCTTATGTTTCTCAGGCCAGGTGGCCCATTACACCATGAGCCCATCTCCCATTTCCAAAATGCATTACAGACTGTTTGAAAAAGCTGTTTTGCTATGATAATTGGTAATGAAATATCGAAATAATGTTCAATAAGATGTACTTGTGTTTAATAAGTTGTTTTATTCAGAAGTTAACACAAATAAATAATATTACCAGTACAGTATCTAGCACACTCTCAGGAGCAAAACAGAAAGAAGCATTTCAAACTTGAACTATGTGACATGGCTTGACTCAATCAGGCCAATCTCTATTTCTCCTTCTTCCACCAGTCACTCAGGCAGACCAGCTTGTTTTATGTAGTGATGTCTACTTATAGTGCCTATAATATTTTTCCCGTTGGGTGCCAATGCAAATCAACTGCTCCAGTGGAGTTGCTCAGTGGCCAATGGTGTCAACTGTGGTTGTACTGGGCAGCTCCCAGGTGTGAATGGAACTGTGTGAATGTGAAGCAGGGCGTTCCTGAAAAAGAGCATCTGTGCTCAGCGAACCTACCCTGGGTAAAAAAAAAAAAAAAAAAAAAAAAAAATGTAAAAAAAAAAAGAAAAAAAAAAAGTATAATAGTATCGCGTTAACGCAGCGCGTTAACGCCGTTAACGGCCCAGCTCTAGTATGTATGTATGTATGTATGTATGTATGTATGTATGTATGTATTGTATATACAGTAATTGGCTCACTATCAGTTATGTACATTCTGTCCACTAGAGGGCATTCCAACCATTCAAATCTATTGTTTTGTTGTAACATACAGGTGGTAGCTTTCTTGCCAAGTAATATTAATAATGAAATAAAAATTTATTAAATAAATATGGGAAATATGATAGACTCCAATGGCAATTTTAGCATTTGAATAGTATTATTCTGTTTATATTAAAATGATATTCGAATCCTGAAATCTGTTCCAACAGCCCTAATACACAGCTTGGAACAGTGTCCTTTTTTAAGGACTATTTGTAGTCCGCATGGTCTTTTTTTGTGAGAGATCATAAACATACTCAAAACAAATGTTACACAGTCAGGTTCATAGATATATTATTTGGACATTGACACAATTGTGTCTCTGTACACCACCACAATGGACTTGAAATGAAACATCCAAGATGTGCTTCAAGTGCAGTTTAAGTACCGCTGGGTTTTATCCCTGCAGATGATCTGCCAGGCCTCTACTGCAGCCGTCTTCAGCTCCTGCTTGTTCTGGGAGCATTTTCCCTCTGCATGCAATGAGGGCATAACACACACCTGGCCATGGAACATCTGAGCAGCCAATTGTCCAATTACTTTTGGTCCCTTCAAAAGGGGGAGGCACATTTACACATAGTAATTCCTACACCGTTCACCTGATTCTGATGTAAATACCCTGAAGTTAAAGCTGAAAGTCTACACTTAAAGCACGCCTTGTTTAATTTCAAATCCATTGTGGTGGTATACAGAAATGATCAATTGTGTTGATTTCCAAATATTTATAGACACAACTGTAGTTTCACTTTTTGGGAGGTTTGTACTAGAGGAGAGTCTGTCCAAGTGTCTCTGGTTGGTGGGATGATTACTCACAGGTGGGGTTTTATCAGGACCTCGTCTCAGCAACTCCAAGGTTTCTATGCTGCTCCCCCTCACCGAATGGGACTTGACACCTGGGACAGAGATACAAGACGGACACATCTTTTAATGTACAGCAGCAGACAAAAAACAAAGGTGTTTTAGCCCTCAGGCCTTAGTCAGCATTTATGCCGCCGTACACTGTATATAGACAACCAGTCATCAACACAATATTCCAAAACTCAGCTAAATATGATGAAATCTCAATAATCCACAATAAACACAATAATAAATCAAAAATATTAAAAGGTGCTTTAATTAACTCTTTGACGGCCACAAGCTTTCCCCATCTACACTGACTAGCGCCAGCTTTTCTTGACCATTTTCACAATATTTCACGATCTTTGCAGAGCTATTGTATATTCTATATTATAGCTATGGAGACAATAGTATGGCTCATTTGACAAGACACTATTTCTAGTCCAACATGTAAAAAATTGTTTGTTTCTACACAGGCAAATGAGCCAGGGACACCTAGAATGATCCGGATGACCGTTTAGAATAGGGATCAAAGGGAAAAGATCAAAGGATCAAAAAACGTATTATTACGTTTTTGGCGCTCAAGCGTTGGCGGTGAAACACGTAATTTGGCCGGCAAAGAGTTAAGTGGTATATATAAACATAAAACATAATGTTTGGAAATTTGTGTTTAGTAGATTATTTCTCTGTTGTAACAATGCTTCTTGGCAATACATTTTATACCAATTGGAAAGCCTGTTTATTTACATGCATTTGTGAGAGGAGCAGCACAGCTGAGTATGTGGGTTGCGCCCATGAAAAATTCGCCAAATCTTATTCAAACAGCTTATTCTGCTGTTGCGATTTACTCTTGTTTGGTGTTTGGTGGATTGGATGATTGATGTCCATCAGTAACAAGGAAGAAACTAGACATATTGGCAATTTTACAATTGATTAATTTAACAAACAGTCAGGAGCCTCAGTAGCATGTGGAAGAACCAGACACAGCCACAACAGCCTGGCACCTCCTCATGCTGGACACCAGCGTGGTCACACACTGCTGTGGGATGGCATTCCACTCCTCAACCAGGATTTGTCGCAACTCTCAAGTCAGCCAACGTGGTTGTGTTGGTCACTCTAGCACGAATAGCACGCCTAAGCTGATCCCACAAGTGTTCAATTGGGTTGAGATCACGACTGTTGGCAGGCCATTCCATTCTCTCTACTCCCAAATTCTGGACGTAGTCTCTGATAAACCTCGCTCTGTGGGGGCGAGCGTTGTCATCTTGGAGGATGGAGTTCGGTCCCAGACTGGAGATATGGGGTTGCCACTGGTAGGGGGTAGTTGTGGAAAAGTGACCATAGCTCAGCGTAGGCAGGTCCGATCGAGGTCCATATCTGAGGAGGTGCCAGGCTGTTGTGGCTGTGTCTGGTTCTTCCACACGCTACTGAGGCTTCTGACCGTTTATTAAATTAATAAATTGTAAAATTGCCAATATGTCTCGTTTCTTCCTCGTTACTGATATACTTCAAATCATCCAATCCACCAAACAAGAGTCAATAGCAACAGCAGAAGCTGTTTGAATAAGATTTGGCACAATTTTTCATGGGCGCAACCCACATACTCAGCTGTGCTGCTCATCCCACAAATGCATGTTCCTTACCATTTAAAAAAGGTAAATAAACAGGCTTTCCAATGGTATAAAATGTATTGCCAAGAAGCATTGTTACAATAGAGAAATAATCTACCAAACACAGATTTCTGAACTTTTTGTTCTTTTTTTTTATTGGTCTTTTTCCCCCTCCATTTTCCTCCGATTTTCTCCCATCCCAATGTTAGTCGTATGCCAATTCCCAGTCCCTTCCTGGTCGCTGCGCACTTACCCCCCACAGTCAGATCATCTGGGAGAGTGGAGGCTACCACGTGCTTCCTCCGACACACGTCCAGCCAATCACCGCTTCTTTTTCACCTGGCAGCGCGGATTCTCATTGAGAGGGCGTAGCGTGTTGGAGGACCACACTATCCCCCTCACGTCCAATCCGCGCTTAGCAGGCGCCCCGACCGAACTGTAGGAGTCGCTGTTTACAACGACCCGGACCCACCCCGCCAGCTTCTCCCACCCTCTGATACAGCCAATTGTATCAGTGCAGACGGCCAGCCAAGCTGGTGACAACCCCGGAGCTGTGAGCTGGATTCGAACAGGCAAATCCAGCTCAGCTCCGGGGCTGGTGACGAACGCAATCTCCGCTCGGCCACCTAACCGCCTTCTGAACTTTTTGTTCTATGTTTATATATATATATATATAATAGGTGATCTACATGTTAAAATAATAGCTCTACATTCCAACAGCCATCACTGGTATAGAGTGTTTGGTCAGTAACATGGATCTCCCAGTCCCTCCACTCTGCAGTAAACACAAAATACATGTTCTGGTATCCCGTTCCCACTTTATCCAATCAGGAGAGATAACTCCACACTGAAGCAAATGTGTCCTTGAAACAAAGTAAAATAATCTACCAGTGCAGTAAGCAAATTTGGCTCTGCAAGATTTCTTGAAATAAGTACAAATATCTAGGGTTCTCTCTCCCGTTTGGATAAAGTGAGAAGGGATACCAGGACATGTATTTTGCAAAGCGGAGGGACTGGGAGACCCATGTTACTGGCCAAACACTCTATACCAGTGATGGCTGTTGGAATGTAGAACAAATAAATACCACTTTATAAAATATAATAAATATAACTTTAAATGGTGGAATTTATATATTACAAGAAACAATTTAACATCAATTCCTCATTCACTCCTTTAGGAAATGTTGTCTCTAGAGAGTGAATCCAATACACCTCTCTCTGTATGAGTAAGTGGTCCCTGTCCCCTCCTTTTTATGAGTGTCTCACCTCTAAATTTGCGATAGTGCATCTATTCCGAGTGTGAAAAGAAAAATATTGGAAGGAATTGGACAATTAACAGAGGCTTCAAGTCACCAAAGCATCTGTGAGACAAGTTATTCCAGTGGAAATCATTTTTCCAACGAGCAGCTGTATGGTAGTGATGAGTCAGTGTGCAAGGATTCAGCACCATGGACAGGGACTCAAGAGAGCCTAGCAGCTCTGCAAATGCCCAGGGACTACTAGACTCAAGCATGGATCAGGGGTGCCTGTAGGAGGACGAATTAGAAACATCTTTCACCAAAGCCTCTCTGTTCGGTTATTAATTCACTTATTGATTGTTGGACTATATTCTAAAAGGGTGTCTATCCTTCCAGATGATGTGAACTTGCACCAACCGGAGTCCCATAGAGCAGTGGTTCTCAGACCTCGTCAGGCCATGGACCCCCACATTGATAAATGATAGGCCACAGACCCCAGTGGCGGGCGTGTATTTTACACATAGGCCTTCAGTGCCATCAATTAAGCTATTTAAATAACCTCACCATGACACTAGGGCTATTAGGCTATTGTCATTCAACATAACCACCCCATATTCACAGTGACAAAAAAATTAAAAAAATTAATAAAAAACACGAATTGCAGAGACATGATGACTGAAACAAGTATGCACCACTATTACGCAGTATGACATGATGCTGCATTACAAATAGACATCACAGCCTAGATCAAGGTCCTCATTCTCGAACAGACCTATAGGTACGTAAAACTTACCAAGGAATTCCTTCGTAACTTGATTTACGTACTTATTCGGCATTCTCAAACGGCTTCGTATTGTAAATTCTTTGTAGGATTTACGTACTCCCTGGGACAAGTCATTGGGGATTGCCAATACTACAGACATCCGTGGAATTAAATAATTAATACGACAATATTTGTATCATTAATAATTACGTTTTGCATTTAACGTCCTGACTCAATGAGTATTACACACATTGCAAACTAAATAAATAAGAACTAAACCGATCGCCGCGGATATAGCTACTGTACAGTGGAATATAGTGTATTAATATGCCATACTGTATTCTTCTCCATGATATCATGATATTAGGTATTATAGTAGTAAGTCCTACTGTAGAACATGACATATTAGCATGACATCTCATTTAGTAATGTCAATACTGAACGACTGCACGGTTGGCTCTTGTCGTTCAGTATTGACATTACAATGAGATGTCATGCTAATATTATGTCTAGGGATGCACCGATCCAACTTTTTCAGTCCCGATACCTGGCTTTGGGTATCGGCCGATACAGAGTACCGATCAGATACCCATACCATTACCTGAAAAAAAATTCAATAAAAATTCTAACCCTAACTAACCTTACTGTCATGCACTTGTCCTAATAATAACCTACACTGTAGCATTCAACACTTTGATGAACATTGTTACTCAGCTGATAAGAGTTGTGCCCTTCCTGATGACTTGTCATACAAAACTTGTAAGTCGCTTTGGATAAAAGCGTCAGCTAAATGACTAAATGTAAATGTAAAAATACCCATTGTTTAATTAATAAACGGTATGCCTCACTGTGTGAAAGAGACTGGGATCATTCTTTTGTGCAAGGCAACATCAGGCTTGACTTAAAACAATACTTTCCTAACTTAGTGAAACTAAATGTAACAAATTAACACAGATATAAATGTACTGAATTGTTATTTTATTATATATATATATATATATATTTTTTTTTACCGATACCTGATCCAGCTATTTTAGTGATATCGGGGCTGATATCCGATATCAATATCGGAGCATACCTACCGGTAATTATGTCATGTCAATATCACTTCGATATGACAGACACCTATGGTACTTAACCTGTTAAGCCGTAGCCCTATTTTCTGAAAATCCTGCCTAAAATACATACCTAAGTAAATGGAAGATTGCTCCACTTCTACAAGTGCCATTTGCATGTTCTTGGTATCTAGGGACATCTATGGACCTCAGAGAATGTATTCCCAGTGTGAGAATTATTGTGTCTGTTACTAGGCTTGAGTAAATTGTGATGAAACAAAAAAGGAGAATATAAATTATGATTTTTCTTTGCATCTTTGACAGTGAATAATACCATGCAAAAAATTACCAGACATGAAAAACTGCCACTGAGCCCGTTCAGCACCTTCTTAAGATCACATGTACAAAATCTAAGGAAATGAATAAAGGGAAGATGATTAAACAGAAGGTTTTGTATATACAGTACTGAATTCTGCCATCCGGACCCATGGAATTTGAAATATGACTATAGAATAGGAGGCTTATAAATTACCTTATTATAGCCAATTCGCACATACATATATATATATATATATATATATATATATATATATATATATATATATATATATATATATATATATAATCTTTCAAATGCCCAAGTTCAATTTGGATTCAAGTTCAAGTTTCAAGTTTCTTTAATAGTTGTCATACAGAAGTACAGAATACTTTCATACAAAATGCTTCTTACTGTTACGCTCCAGAGACTGTGCTAGACAAGATAGTATCAAATAACATAGTATAGCATGTAAATTAGAAGTAGAAAATGAGGTCACAGTGTTCAGTATAGACATATGTACAATGTTCGATGCAGAATAGACGTAACTGAGTTACCATATAATATACAATACTATGCAGTGTACTAATGTACAATATTATATAGTGCAAAGCAGAAATGCAGAAATGGGATGAGGTACAATTTAGGTACAATTTACAGTAAGGTGTACGAGTTGTAGTGCAATCCTTCATCAATAAATATAAAGTGTGGGGAGTGGGTGCTACAGTGTGTTTGTTTAAAGTGAGTGTGTGCTATAAAGTGTGGGGAGTGGGTGCTACAGTGTGTTTGTTTAAAGTGAGTGTGTGCGTGTGGATGTGTGTGCTATGTGCGTTTGATGGTTGTTGTTGTGTAGTGTTCATTGTTCGTTAAGCAGCCTGATGGCCTGGGGATAGAAGCTTCTTCTGAGTCTTTCTGTGCTCGCCTTGAGACTCCGGTATCGCTTGCCTGACCGCAGCAGTTCAAAGAGGCAGTTGTTCGGGTGGCTCGAGTCCTTAATAATTCTCTTAGCCTTCCCCCTGCACCGCTTGTTGTAAATGTTCTGGAGGGTGGGGAGCCCCCCTCCGATTGTGCGTTCGGCTGAACGTGTCACTCTTTGTAGTCTGCTTCGGTCTTGTGCAGTGCTATTCCCAAACCAGGAGGTGATGTTGCCAGTCAGGATGCTCTCTATTGTACATGAGTAGAAGTTCTTAAGGATCTTCTGACTGACTTGGAACTTCCTTATGCGCCTGAGGAAGTAGAGGCGTTGTCGTGCCTTCTTCACAACACTGTCAATGTGTGTGGTCCATGTCAAGTCCTCGGATATGTATGCTCCGAGGTACTTAAAGCTGTTGACTCTCTCAACCGGTGCCCCGTCGATGCTGAGGGGGCTGTAGTCCTTGACCCCCGACCTCCTGAAGTCCACAATCATCTCCTTTGTTTTGCTGACGTTCAGGGAGAGGCTGTTTTCCTGGCACCATCCCGCCAGGACCTTGACCTCTTCCAGGTAGGCCCTCTCGTCGTTGGCAGAGATCAGGCCCACCACCACTGTGTCGTCGGCAAATTTGATGATTGTGTTGCTACTCCGCTGAGCCACACAGTCGTGTGTGTACAGGGAGTAGAGGAGGGGACTCAGAACACAGCCCTGGGGGGCCCCTATGTTGAGGGTGATGGATGAGGAGGTGCAGTTGCCTGCTCTCACCACCTGGGGTCTGCCCGTCAGGAAGTCCAAGACCCACTGGCAGAGGTCATAGTTCAAGTCCAGGTCTCTGAGCTTGGCTATGAGTTTGGATTTAGTAGATTAGTATCACCAGGTGTGCATAAGAACAGATAATGAAATCTACTGTACTTTTTTATTTTCCCCACAGTAAATATGAGACGGTTTTGAAACTAATTTCAGATCTAATTGTTCCTACATGTTAACAATAGGGAAGAGAAGCTTGAAAGCCTTTCAATATTTGTCAAAAACGTTACTTTAGTGGCTTATTATACGGAATATTAACAGTTATTGAAATAATTCATACATAACTCTGAACCCCATAGATTCTTCCAGGAAGTGTAGTTTTAAAAACTTTCAACACAGAACCATATCTGTGGAACTCTGCTACAAAATGGCCACAAAAAGACTACAATTCCTATGGTTCAAAATATCCAAAATGGTCGCCCTCGCGGATAGACTTGACCAAATAGAAAAGTTAAATCTATCTAATGACACTTTTAACCTATTGCTAAACTAATGTATTGATGATAATATACATTCTACATGCTGTTGTGGCATGTTCATGATGTTAATACTTGAATACGTTTGAAATTAAAATCGCAACTTTTATACAACAGTCTAAAAAATATTGATTTATGACCAGATGTCATTTCGGGACCGGTACCGGTCCCGTCGGGTGGAAGAAGTTAATATACTATGACTATGGCTAATTCTGAAAGCCTTAAGCCCTGCTCCTGGAATGTTCGAGGTCTCCAGAAGCTATCAAAGAGGAAGGCGATTCTATCCTTTTTAACGAAGGAGAATGTTTATATTGTTTTTTTTACAAGAGACCCATATGGGACCCAATGACGCTGCTAAACTCCAAAAAGAATTGGGTGGGGCAGGCCTTCGCTTCAAACTACTCCACATTCAGTAGGGTGGCCATATTGATTAATAAGAATCTTGCTCTCATTACTTCCTCTATAGACAACCAAGGCCGCTATGTGATCATCAAAGTTTTTTTCTTTTCTTTTCTTTTTACTTAAATTTTTATTGAACACTTATAGACATACAACACAACATATACAATAACATCAATAACACAACAGTACAATGATGTAGGCCCCTTGAGCTCGGCTGCGCTCATCTTCCCAGACCCCCGCAAGAGGAACCTCCCACCCTCCCCCCCCTAGAAACCGGGCTCCCCCGCATCCCAGGTCCGTCCCACACGGGGTCCAGCACTCAGCGACACGGGCATCTTGAATCTGATTGGCCCTGACCCAGTAGAGGGGCGAGGGGCAATACTCCCCCCCCCCCCACCGAGCCAAGCCCGCTACCTCCCATGCCACCAAGCCCCCCACCCCACGCACAACCAACCCACAACCCACGGGATCCCACTCTCCCGGGTCAAACCACCTAAACGCTGACCCCCACCCCCCTGAGTTGAGCCCATTGGCGCCCCCCATATCTTAGGCCGCTGCGCCCATAGCCGGGCCCCCATCGACACGGGTCCCTTGAATTAATTGGGCCAGGCCCAGTAGAGGAAAGGATAGGGGACTCCCCCCCACGAGCCAAGCCCGCTATTACCCATGCCCCCGAGAGCCCCACCCCACGCCCATCGGCCCACCAACACACAGGGCCCCGCCGGGCAAAGCCCAGCCTCTCTGATCCCCCTGTGAGAGACCCCTCCCTCCTCCCCGAGAGATAGAACACCCCCATATCCTGGTCCACCATGCACAGAGCTGAGCCCCCAGAGCCCCCACCCACCGCCGCCCGACCGCCAGGCCCCTGGCCCACTAGAGCCCCAAGCCCAGATCCGCAGAAGGTCTAAGCACCACGCCTCAATGGCCCCCCGACCCCCCGCGACGCCAAGCCCGGTGCCCCCCCGGCCCCGACACCTGACCGCCCAGGCACGACGGCCGAGGACCCCAGGAAACCCACTGTACCTCCCATGTCACCGACATCACCGCACACAAATAAAACTAACAATACAATAAGCACACTCTTTCCCCGGTTGGCGGTTTGGAGGGGGATCAGCCCTCCTACTGGAGAAGCCCCCCCCCCCCCCCCAGAGACGAAGATACCCCCCGCAGGAGGCTCTCCAAGCCTCTCTTCATGTCCAACATTTTGAATTTTTGTCCTTCATATTTGTCCATGTGCACATTTAAAACATATATACTTTACATAAATCGCTCCCAAGGTGCACGGGGGATCCATAAGTCTCCCCCTCTCCCCTGCTGGTAGGTGCAGAGTATTGGCTCTCTTGGTGAGAGGGCTCTGCCTAGTGGCGAGGGGTGCCTGATGTCTTGGCCCCCCTTCATCTCACTATAATTGTCCAACATTCGTGTTGTCTATTGTGCTAGAACTCCTGGTCAAAGTTCTCTGTCTGCTTTTCCTCCTGTTCCGAGACCCCCGCCTTCCAGTCCTCCTGTGATTCGAGTCCCATGTTCCATTGACTCTCCTTCATCCCAGTCCAATGTGTGTAAACCTCTGTGTGATTATAGTTCTCCATTCTCTGTGTGTAGCATGTTTACTCCTCCAATTATTCTATGTGTTGTATATTTACCCTCCTAATTATTTCCATCTGCAGTGATTATAGTGCGCATTCGTGTATGTGTTCCATTGGGCATTATTGTCTATAGCTGGGGTGGTTAATCCGTTCTTTATGTACTCCTCTCGTTCGCCTCCCCGTGTCTCACCTCGTCTCTTCCTTCACGTCTCCTTATCATTTCCTTCACCTCGAATCTCAAAAAGTTAATAGTAACCGCTCTCGGGGGGCCTGCCAGCGGGCTGCTTCGGCACAGGCGCCCCGTGGGCTCTCTGAATCTCCATCACCACATACAGGGCCATAGACTCCCTTTCCACTCCGTCCTCCAATCCCCATAACCGGGTATTATTTCTCCGCGGTCTCCCTTCCATGTCCGACAGCTTTTCCTTCATTTTTTCTTGTTGTAGAATTGCAATTGTCAGTACTTCGTGTACTGTATCTTCGTTTCCCATTCCTCCGCCTCTGCCGTTCTCCCTTCCAACGCCGCCACGCTCTCACCCTGTTCCACCATCTTTTCATTGACCGCTTCGAGTCCCGCATCCATTTCTCCCCCGATATCCTCCTGCTCCGTCTTCAATTCCTCCCCCAGCCTCCCGACATCGGTCCTTATCGTGTCCGTAATTGTCTGCATATCCGCCAATATTGCGTCCGTCATTGTTTTCATATATGCCAATATCTCGGCCTGCATGCAGACCGCCCATCCTGGCACTTCCCTGTCGAGCGCGGCCGGCCGGTAAAGAAATGACATTCATGAATGTATACTGTCCCCCAGGCTACTCCCCTGACTTTCTATCTAAAATATTTACGGTACTGAATTTGCCGGCTTGGCGTATGAAAATGCCTTTGTGGGTGGTAGGGCTGTCTTAAATACTTCAAAGCTTCGTTCGATGGGCATGGGATTCGAATATGAAAATAAAATTCGATTATAAAAAATAATCCTGCCCAAGCCCCTACCCATTTCGTTGGTCACCCTCCGGTTTGGTATACTTAGGAGTGTTTGTAACACCCACTTTTAAACCGACTTCCACGGAGGTCAGACGCTCGGCATGATCGTTAACCGGTAACACCCACTTTTAAACCGACTTCCACGGAGGTCAGACACTCGGCATGATCGTTAACCGGTAACACCCACTTTTGATACATTATTCAAGGCCAACTTCCCCCCTCTTTTAGACACCATAAGGGCAGACTTAGTTAGATGGGCCCCTTTACCAATCTCCTGGCTAGGTAGGATAGTCCTCGTTAAAATGAACGTACTCCATAGACTGTTATATGCTCTTCAAATGATCCCTGTGCTGTTAACAAACAAGGTTATCAAGGTGCTAGAAGGCTGGCTAAGCTCGTTCATTTGTAATGGGAAGAAACCACGTCTGAAAATGGCCAAGTTACAGATGGATGGCGTTGATGGGGGTCTGGACCTGCCTAATATAAGACATTACCAACTAGCAGCACACCTTAGGTTAGGGTGCTTGTTGGCTGGCTTAAATTAGACCCACACTCTATCTGGCTAGACAATTGAATCTTCACAATCTAAGTCCCCCTTGTGGAACCTACTATTTATCAAATACTTTAAGTCTGTTAGGAAACTATGCTCTAACCCCATCACGCTATGCTCAATCAAGGCCTGGAGGTCCGTCCGTAAGGTGGAGGACCGAGCTAAGTTAACTTCTCCTCTTACCCAGATTGTAGGCAACCCTGACTTTAAGCCGGGCCATATAATAAAATCTCGGGTTGCAACCGCACCAAATCTATTCAATTTAGAATCTTACACCGCATTCATATAACCCCTGCCCTCAAAAGTAAAATGGATCCCAATGCGTCCCCACTCTGCTTTAAATGCAAGATAGAGATTGGAAACCACGTCCACTGCTCCTGTGTAAAGCTCCAGAGCTATTGGTTCGACATCGCAGAGGAACTCTGATATATTCCAGATCCCCATCGAACTGGATCCCATATGCCTGTTACTCGGTCTCCCAGATGTTCATATTGCCAACTTCAAACATAGGAGACTGTTCAATTTGTTGACATTTGCTGCCAGGAAAAACATTATTTTATTCTGGATCAAGGACGAGGTCCCATCAATGAGATCATGGCACAACATTATTATGGACTGTATTCCTTGTGAATACATCACATGTATGCTGCACTCCAAGTTGGACACTTTTTATGAAATATGGGACCCATATCTATCTCATATTGGACCTGCGCTATCCGCCACTGTACTTGGTGGGTTTCCCCATTACTCGTAGCCTCCCTAGAGCAGTGTTTCTCAACTGGTGGGTCGCAACCCAAAAGTGGGCCGCAGGGCCATTTTGAGTGTGTCGCGGATGTGTATATATATATAAAAAAAAAAAAAAAGTAAAAAGAAAATTATTATTATTATTTGTTTTGCACTACCTATCTTTGTGAAAGTGGCTTCTCAGCTCTGGTCCAGCTGAAGACAAAGCAGAGGAACAGATTGGACATTGAGCATGACCTCAGAGTTGCTTTGTCTACCATCACCCCAGACTTTGAGACTCTTGTCAGGAGCAAACAACACCCCCAGTTATCCCATTAGTTCCCTGGGATGTTAAGCTAAGAAGTCTACTAAGGATATATTATTTATTATTATTATTATTCTTTTATTTCATTGTTTTTAGCCCTAGTTATCCCATTAGTTCCCCCAAACCTACTGTAGGTCTGTTATGTTAAGCTAAGAAGTCTGCTAGGAAGCATAATTATTTATTATTATTATTTTATTTCATTGGGTTTTTAGCCCTAGTTGCACTTTTGTTGCAACCCCAGTTATCCCATTAGTTTCCCCAAACTTAGGTCTGTTATGTTAAGCTAAGAAATCTGCTAAGAAGCATATATTATTTATTATTATTTTATTTCATTGGGTTTTTAGCTCTAGTTGCACTTTTGTTGCACTTTTTTGTGTTTACGGTATTTCATGTTTTTAACAGTGCATGAAAGATTGTGTATTACTGCAATTTTTTTTTTATATAAATCATATTGGTTCAAAAATTGGGGTCGCGACTTAATGACTAAGGAAAATGTTGGGTCCCGAGGCTAGACCAGTTGAGAACCACTGCCCTAGAGATCACTAATGTCTTGTATGTAGGTGCTTTGTGTTGTTGCAGAAGGTATCATAATGTATTTAAAAGTGCATGCCTGTTCGCACACACACACGAAACACACGTGCACTCACACATAAAACATGCACACATAAAACACACGCACACATAAAACACACATGTACAAAACAAACGGACACACTCCACACACACAGTCTGCATCAGTCCACTGGGTGCCATCATTGGCCAGGAGCCGACTCCCTAATCGCCACTATTGCTATATATACATTGTATAACATATGAAGCCATCTGAGCCATGTTTTTGTTGTTTGTCTTTTGTCATGTCTGTTACTGTACTTTTATAGTTTATATTATGTCTTTATTATATTATGCTTATTGTCATTATTGTTGTTAGTGCTAGTGTTGTTAGTGTCTTTGTTATTAAGACTACTGTATTGTGATGTCTTGTTCTATTTATGTTTTGAAAAAGGAAAATAAAAACGTATAAAAAAAGAAAGTAAGCCTCGCCAATAGGTATTCAATATCTAGCAATCAAGCCGATTGTGCAGGCCTTCCTTGCAGTCACAGCTTTCAGTGTGTGTATGCCTAATTCCTCAAGAATAATGGCAGAAATAACAATTACAACATATAATTTAGTTATTTTACATGTACATAGGATAGTTGTAACACGAGAAATATAGCTAAGATGATTTGGTGGCTATTCTAGCCATTTAAAGTCATCAAGAAAGGAAACTTTTCTCAGATCCGCAGCAGTCAACCACCTCACCCTCTCACCAATGTGTGCCCTCACTTTATTAAAGTGTTAACGCATTACAGCTTATGAATTCCTTTTTCAGAAGAAAATACAAGATCCTTCTGTGCCACAGACGGTAGCTAGTCCCAAAATTATGACGAGGAGGGAGGACAATTTAGACTAATCAGTAGGCAGTATACTTTCCCCCCAGGAATCAGTGGGAGTGTCAAGCGAAGCAAGGAGCAGAGGAGAATCATTGGACTTCCGGTCAAACATTTTCAAAATAAAAAGGTCCTCAAGTCAAAGTCTATAAGATGACTCTTTGTGAACAAATAACTATAAAAGTGCAATAAATGCAGAGATGTCCGTCGTATTTTCAGTCAATCCGTCTTTCAAGGCAAGGGTGGATAATATAACTGTTGGGTAGCGTTGCCTTGCCAGCCTTATGCCTGAACTGATTCAACTGTTTTGTGATGGAACATAGTCTTGGTTGTGTGATTTCACAGGTTATACCCCAGACCCAGTGTGGTTTGTCAAAAATGCCAAGATCATTTTTTGATCCAAGTCCGTCACTGCCCACACACACTTTGATGGTAAAGTAAGAAATGGCAATTACCAGTAAGTGGACGAGACAAGCTAAATCACATAATATTCTCCAGCATCATTACAAGCTTAGTTTAGTCTATGATAGTGATAGTGACTGTATGCGGGAATTGTGCATCTTATGTGACATCAAAATATTTTATATTATGGGCCAGTCACTATCACCCCGGTCCACTAGTGCAAGACTATGACATGCCTCCTCCGACACACATGGAGTCGCCAGCCGCTTCTTTTCACCTGACAGCTAGTAGTTTCACTGGGAGAACGTAACACATGAAGCGGTTCAAGCCGTCTCCCCCAGAACCCCTTCCTGCTGAACAGACTGACCAGTAGGAGTCACTGTTGCAACAACCAGGACTCATACCACACCGGCTTCCCACCTGTGAAGACTGCCAATTGAGTTCATAGGGATGACTGATCAAGCCGGACCTGACCTCTACACTACCCAGTCGCACCAAGGTTGTTTATAGCAAACTGTATGCAGCCCAATGCAGCCGTTTTTTGTTTTTTTTTGTCAATGATCCGCCATGGACTAAAAACACACCTCTTCAAACAATATCTGAAATAAAAGTTTTAAATAAATAAATAAAAATAACATTCTTACGTTTTGCTATTATGTACCTTACTACTACTATTCTACTAAATTATATTTAAACTACTATATATCATGCAAGTATGCCTATACTACTATGCACTCAGAGTGTAACACTCAAGTTCGACACTGTTTAACAATGCCACCGACCCTTAGCTGCAGCCAGAGATTTACCCTTCCTGCTGACTTACACTTTGTAAGTTGCTTACATTTAGTCAGCTAAATGACAATGTAAATGACAGTTGGTAAAACCTTTTTTTAACAAATACTATTGGAATTGGCAATAGTACCGAAAACTGTGTGAACCCAAAACCGTGACCCGAGCCGAACCGTGAGTTTTGTGAATGATTTCACCCCTAGTGGTGATACACTATACCTGGGAAGTTGTGGTGCATCTGGTGACTGCTCCCCATCAGCAGAGGGCTGTTGGTGCTTGTGTAGCTGCCCAGCCGAGCGCTGGAGCTGGACTTGAGGCCGAGCACCAGCCGCAGGTCTGACAGGTTCATCCTGGCCGTCACCTCGCCAGTCTGGTCTCCAGTCTGAAACCAGGAACCAGAATGTCATGTAAACCAGGATATAAGCAGCGCACAGGGACCAGGATGGAGAGTCACTACAGAACTCATAATACAATACTATCAAAAGATACCATAGTATCACGCTACAGGGAGTACATAAGCATTGTACGTCTGTATATTTCGATATACCACAATATATGCATGACATTTGTTAAAAATGTTTAACTAAACTAGCCATAATGACATCCAAATGAATAAGAAGTCCAAATCGATTACACCAGATAAAAAAATCAATGACTCGATTACTAGATGAAATTCAAGGCTGTTGAGATGCACAGTCAACCCATTCGTTTTTTTTTTTTTTTTTTTTTTAAGAGCAATATTTGACAGATGATTATTTAGCAAAGTGAGTGCATGCAGGTCATTGGATAAAATATATTTGATCCACATCATTTGTCCTTTCGTTAAGTAAGAGATGTGGTCTTTTACATTATTTTATGTTATGTCCTGGTTCCCCTAGGCTGGAGCATAAGAGATTTTATAGCAAAAATAAAGTTTGAGGCCTAACTGATTAAGTCGAGTACGGTATCCAAAACCCCAGCCCAACCCTCAGCCCGCCTCTCCAGGAAGGGGAAGTTAATAGGTGCCCAAGTATCATGGGATGCGTTTGTTTGCTCCATCTAATTGAAAATCAACTGTGAACGACTGTGAACTGTGCTTCTTTGTCAAGAACTTTGATACTTTATCCAACTACCTGCTGGTAACTAACTGCTGTTCAGCCATTCTGTACATCATTCTCCCAGACTGCATTGGAGCTGTTCAGCCACTCTGTGCATCATTCTCCCAGACTGCATTGGAGCTGTTCAGCCATTCTGTGCATCATTCTCCCAGACTGCATTGGAGCTGTTCAGCCATTCTGTGCATCATTCTCCCAGACTGCATTGGAGCTGTTCAGCCATTATGTGCATCATTCTCCCAGACTGCATTGGAGCTGGTAACTAACTGCTGTTCAGCCATTCTGTGCATCATTCTCCCAGACTGCATTGGAGCTGTTCAGCCACTCTGCATCATTCTCCCAGACTGCATTGGAGCGAAAGGCCAAAGAACGAACTTGTTGGACCTTGCTCGGACCACTGTCTGACTGCCCACCTGAGCCACGAGGCTATACTGACCCCCTGCTGTTATATACTGCCTCCCTGCTGTTATATACTGCCTCCCTGCTGTTATATACTGCCTCCCTGCCGTTATATACGCATAGTTGGGCCTAGCTGAAGCAGAGGGCATCCATGAAGAACTTTACTGAACCAAACTCCATGTTTGTCTGAACTGTTCCATTCCAACAGAAATCTCTCTCAACCTTCACCATCTTGGTTGAGAAACCGAGGCTCATTACAAAGCCACTGAACTGTTCCGTGGAGCGAACACCTGGACCATTTGGGGGGCCAAGGAAAGACCGTCGTCCCATCATCATTTTGCCTGCATCGGCCCTTCCCTGGCTGTCCTGACCGTGTTCCGTTTCACTTCCGCGTTCGGTTTGCGCGATCTAGTCAAGTCAAGTCAAGAGATTTATTTGTCACGGCATACAAGTATACAATGAAATGCGGGTGGTCCGATTGGCCACTGACGTTTTTTTCAGCGCCAATTGCGTTACTCCTAACAATCGCGCCAGCAGGCTGTTACCCTAACCCTAAGCTTAACCAATTAACCCTAACCTTAACCAACTAACCCTAACCTTAACAAACTTCGAAAGAGAGCGACTTCGAAAGAGTCGCCAAGCTTAACCAGTTTGTCAGGAGTAACGCGATTGGCGCTGAGAGAAACGTCAGTGGCCAATCAGATCGCGCAAACCGAACGCGGAAGTGAAACTCCGTTGGGGAAAAGATACAGGCGTCCTGACCAGCTCTGTTCAGAGCAAGCACTGATCATTATCGTGGCATATTTGGTAATTGATGCAAATTTATCGATTAGGCTAAAATAGGTTAGTGTAGGTGTTCAATTAGGATAAATTATCTGCTAGATCTAGTTGTCTGTCTCATCTGCAAGTTTGTATCCTAATCCGTCATCCCAATTGATTGATAATCTAAAAGTGGCATAATGGTTTCCTACAGTTTCTTGAGTTTTGATAATATTTTGATAATCTAATCCAGTCACCACATTATTATCAGGGTTATATCATGGAAATCATGGAAACACGTTCACGTTGTAATTAACTGCCGTTCATTTTCTTTGTCTGGTCATATGAATAATGGGTCCACTGGGATGTACTCGGTCCCTTATTACTGTCAATGATTTTATACTCAGTCGAAGAGGGCAATTTTTCCAGGGATGTCAATATGGCACTTATATCTGTCCTACTCAAGAAAGATAAGGATCCCACCGAATGTGGCAGCTATAGGCCCTTGAGTCTCCTCGGAGCCGATCTCAAGCTATATGCTAAGGTGCTGGCCATCCGACTCCAAAAGCATATGACATCTCTGGTTAACCCCGATCAGACTGGCTTTATAAGAGGCAGACTGGTCACGGATAATATCAGACGATTACTGCACGTGATTGATGCCAGCAAGGATGTCGCAACCCCTACGGCTGTCATGTCCTTAGACGCGATGAAGGCCTTCGATAGATTGGAGTGGTCATATTTGTGGGCAGTCCTCAGGAGGATGGGGTTAGGTGAGGGGTTCATTCACATGATCAAGGTTCTCTACACAGGGCCTTCGGCCATGATCTTAACAGGGAAACTCTGCTCACCACTCTTTCCTGTGTCGCGCTCTTCTAGACAGGGTTGTCCTCTTAGTCCCGGACTCTTTGCTTTATCACTCGAACCTCTAGCTCAGTACATAAGACAATCCCAGATTATATCCCCTGTGTCAATTAAGGGCACAGATCACCATATCAGTTTATACGCGGATGATGTACTCCTATTTATGCAGAACCCCGCCATCTCTCTACCTCATCTTCTCCAGGTAATAGATGATTTTGGCAGTCTATCTGGATTTAAGATTAACTGGCCAAAATCAGCCTTTCTTCCACTCAATGAGACTGCGAAGGCAACCATCCTCCCAGCAAACATACTCATGGTAGAGCACTTTAAGTGTCTTGGGATTGAAATTTTCCCCACTATTAACCAGACAGTAAAGTATAACTACTCCAGCTTGGGTGACAGGATTACGAATGATTTTAACAGGTGGTCCAAATTAAAAAAAACTCTACAGGCCCGAGCCTCAATAATTAAGATGAATGTTTTACCCAGGATTAACTTTATCAGCTCCATGTTGCCGTTATCTCCTCCTGTTGGTTACTGGCAAAAACTGCACTCTGCTGCATATAAATTCATCTGGAACAACAAACGCCCACGCTTAAAGAGATCCACTGCACAGAGGAGTAAACTCGACGGGGGTTTAGCATTTCCAGACTTCAAATATTATTTTCAAGCTTACTCTTTGAGACCTCTCATCACTTGGTTTGACGCTCATGCAGCCGTGTCCTGGCAACCATTGGAGGAGCAGATAGTGACCCCTTATAGACTTCAGGATATTGTGTATACCAACATTTCAATTAAGCAATGCAAATTACGATTTGGCCCTCTTATCACACATGTGATCCAGATTTGGCGTGACACCCAGAAAGCGTGCACTAACCGCCATAAATGGCACACGCACTCCCCTATATTTAATAACAATTTACTTCTTATTGGACGGCAACCTATTAGGTACCCTAGATGGGAAAATAAAGGCATCCATACATTGGGGGATATCTTCGATAACTCTGGTCTCCGCTCTTTCCAGGATCTATCCGACGGATATGATCTCCCCAGAACCTCCTTTTTCTTTTATTTACAAATGAGAGCAGCTCTGAAGGCTCATGGCGTTCCATGGGACATCCCACTAGAGCGACACCGATTTCACAAATTATTTTATGACAGGGAGACATCGAGAGGCTTCGTCTCTGACTTTTATCGGCACTTACTTATGTCCTCATATAAGGACCTGCCCCTAGACACGATTTGGAGAAAGGATATCCCTGAGTTGGATATAGATTTTGATTGGGATGCAGTCTGGGAAAATGTTAGGCTATCATCACGCAACCCAGATCACCAACAGATTCATCTAAATTTTGTTCATAGGACTTATTTGACCCCCAGGCGATTGAACCTAATGGGCCTCAGACCTGACTCTCGATGTACCTTGTGTCCAAACGGTGCCATTGGAACATATATGCATATGTACTGGGAATGCCCTCCTGTTGAGGTCTTCTGGGAAAACGTTACCTCTCAGCTATCAGAGATTTTCGCTTTGACCATACCAACCTTGCCTTCTGTATTATTGTTAAATGATGTTTCTCAATTGCCGACGTCGGTACATGTAAAGAGACTCATTTTGGCCGGCCTTACGGCTGCCAAAAAGCTGATTGCTTCACGCTGGATACAACCAGATAAGTTATGTCCGAAGGTATGGATTCTCACCTATCTTGATGCGTTATATCTGGAGATATCCACTGCACGAGTTTTAGGGGTTAACGAAGCCAATATTGCTATCTGGTTGGCAGCGGTTACAAAGCTTAAAGAGCGCATATAACGTTCATTTGCTAGATAATCTATTGTATATAATGTATTTAACCCACATTGAGGTCCGGGGGTGAGTGGGGGGGGGAGCAGGGTGAGCGAGTGCCATTGTCCACTTGTGTTTTTTATTTTTTATTTATTTTTTGTTATTATTATTGTTATTATAATTTTTTCTCTTCTCTTGTAATTTTAATGATGTATATTTTCGGGACCCCCTTTGGCTGTGGGTCTGGTGGCCGTGGGCTCCGACTGGGGGGGGCCGTGGTTGGGGGGTCTCTGCGGGTTGAAGCATTAAAGTGGCGTGGTGCTTTGGCCCGTGGGGGCGCCGGACTTCGGGTCCTTCGGGGTTGGGGTTCGCAGCTGCCGGGCCTGGGGATGGAGGGGGCTCAGGAAGCCTTATACTTTGTGACAGCTTATTTGAACTAGATATGTATGCAAATGTATATTATATTCTGTCTAATTTATTGTCTGATCATTTTGGTTAGTTTATGTTTTGGATGTCTTTTACGTATTATTGTTATTATTGTGTTGTGAGTTGTGATGTTTCATGTTTGAAAAATAAAAATAAAATTAAAAATTGATCACAAAAAAAAAAAAATGGGTCCAAACTGCAAAGAATGTTCTCACTGTTCAACTTGTCAGAGTGATAAGACTACAACGAGTTAACGGTCTTTAACGTTAAGCGGTTAGGTTTGGTTGAAATGGATGGTAGTGCCCCTGTGTGTTAATTAATAGTATCTCATCATTGAGTAAAATTTAAGACTTTTTTTAATACCACTTGCAAAATGTAATACCGATTTCAAAATCAAATCAAATTTATTTGTAAGGCCCGACAACACACATTAATGTCCCCATGGGCCGGACATGTCTTCTTTAAACAAGTCAAGAAGAAACATCACAATAAATCAAGAACAAAAACACCATGAAGTCCAAACAATTTTAAATAAATAAAATAAATGAATGCAACACTCCCAGACATACCCCATGTGAAGGTAAGGAAAAACTCACTAAAACCTAGCAATAGGAAAAAATGCACCACAGGCAATGTGGAAAAAAGAAACCTTAGAAGGGCCGTTCAAGGGGGGATCTCCCTTCTTAGATGTCGGTGATAGTAGTGTTGCAAAACAGGTGAAACAGTTGGTAAGCATGTACATATACGTGTAATGAAACACAAATAAATGCATGCAATAGCAACTGAACATTTTGAAAGATTGAAAATGGAGCTGATTGAGGCCTGGGGGCGGGGTAGAGAGGGTCGCATCCTCCTGGTCATCATCACGTCCACCACTCCGGTCATCACCATGAGACAGCCACTCACAGGGAGACAGGACAGGTGTTAGACGGTTCATGTGATTGTGATGGGCGGACATAGCAATAGATACATGTGGTAAGCATATATGTGAATAGAATAGATATATGTAGTAAGCATATATGTGAATAGAAATACTTAACCCAGCAATGAACTCAACGTCTAGACCACGTTGACAGACCACGGACAGAAGACGGTATGAAGCTGATGCATGGCCTCGGTGGTGCACATAACCACCAATTCCACGACCATACTAGCACAGTGGGTGAACTGGTGGCTGTACTTGCGTGCCAATTTGAATTATTGCATGTTCCATACAAGCTCTCACCAGACGCACCAAGCTCCCGGTAGCCCCGCAAAAACCCAGGGTTCCCACAGACATTGCAAAATTAAATTCAAGGACTTTTAAGTAATTTTCCAAGCACTATTTTTTCGTTTTCAAGGATGTCACTTGAAGGATACAATTCACTTTTAAATGTCATTTTTTTTAAAGCATCTTCTTGGCCTGCTTGCCAGCTAGAGCCAGCTATAGCGTCACACGCGAAGAAGAAATGAGGAAAAGCAGTTGGAGCGCGTGAGACATTTATTTTATAAAATCAAGCACTTTAAGCACTTCAAGGACTTTGTGCGAACCCTGAAAACCACTTATACATTTCATATATTTTATATAATTTCATCTTCTGACAGCCGGACTGCCCCCCCCCCCCCCTCAAATTCTAATACCTGTGCAAATTTTATTTAAGACTTTCTAATATCCCACAGATACCCTGAACAATGTGCGTTTCTGCATTCCTGTCCACCTGGCCAGAAAACAAGTGATGCCATGAAATCCAACTGAAACACTGCCATTACCACACAATGCCCATTCTCCTGACAATACGTTAGTTTTTACAATAAGGCACTAGGTGGGACCTCAGTAGTTCGGACAATGGGGATGGTGTGTTTATTCATCTCACACAGTTTGAGAAGGAAATATCTTCACGCACAAATAGCCTAGAGGAAATGCCTGTGCAGAAGAAGGAGTTGGCAGACGGTCACTGTTATTGATAGAGGACCATGACATTCACCTTCGCCGGCATGTGCTTCTCACGTTTTACTTTGCCATCTGATTCTGATATAATTTTCCTCTGATGGTCCCGTCTGTACTAAACACTCGCCATGCTGAACCCGAGGCAGCGCTCCTTTGTAACGGGGTGCCGACAGCACCAAGGAGTGGTGTGTTACGCTTGGCAACGGGACATTAGCTGTTGCATTGGGGTTAAAAAACAACTACAGGGATGGATAATTAAGGAATAGTCTGGCTCTTGTTTTACAGTCTGTCTGAATTATAGTGTCCATTATTTTCTTTTTCTGTATTATTGTTTGATTCTTGAGTCTTGATTTTAAGTTGTTTATTTCTCTCTTCTTATTTTCTAGTGTTTGATTCGACATTTATTTTTTATTATTATTCTTATTTTAAATGTGTGTGTTTGTGCGTGTGTGTGTATTTCTTAACATCACTTTTTATCTGAGATTATTCTCTCTTTGTTCGACTCTTTTACTTTTCGATTTTTAAAGTGTTTGTTAATTAACTAAAGGGAAAAAATTAAGTAACAGGTGGGGTACCGTATTCCGGCCGATGTGCCCGTGGGCGGAACGCACAATGTCACGGCACTTTGCGAGTGTCTAGCGGCTCAGGCTGCATTTTTCACCGAACACATAATTTACTGTTCTAAAGATCCATTTATTGTCGTTCGAACGCCTCCTCACTCGACCAAATCCATGCCTTGGTTCTCGAGTTACATGGCGATTTGTCAGGCGAGCGTCTTTTTACGCACCGCATAAAGTAGACGTCCACCCCGGACTCCCGACGCTCCAGAACTGCCAATCATCCGCTGATGGCAAAAACTATTGGTCAGCGCTGTAGCCAATGAGTGTACCTTTCCAATGATACCCCACGTGGGGGGGGGGGGGGGGGGGCAAATAAGGGATCTAGGTGACAGTTGACAAGCGAAAACCAGAGGTCAATCACACTTCAGAATGAATGGCCATGGAGAGTTTTTTTTATTTTTTATTTTTCAGTTTACCCGGATCTCTCTCAAAGACCCATTTCTGAACGGATTTTTATCAAATTTGGACCTGTACTACATAAGATTTCAGGCGATGGGTCCGCTGTATTTTCCATCTTATCTTTTTTTTTTATATTGCAACCACTTTATTCAGACAGGCTTTTAATTTATTTGAATTAATTCCTGGTTGTATACTCTGTTTATTTATTTATATACCGGTATATCTTTTTTTTGAACGATTGACATTTATGTTGCATTCATAGTTAGTTATTTAATTTACTTATGTTATGCCTATGCTTACGTTGTGTCAGAATTGTCTTATGTGTAGTGCATTTATCTCTATGTAACTGTTGCTATGTTTTACTTCTGTGAAGCACTTTGCGATTTTATCTGTGAAAGGTGCTACAGTATTACAAATACAATTTACTTACTTACTACAGAAAAATGTGAGTACACAAGTTCAAGTTCAACTCAAGTTCAGACATCTGTTACTCCATTGCATTAGCACTAAAACAAAGTGATTTTCCTTTTTTGCATTAGTAACTTCAGAATGTTATCTTTCGGCGGTCAGGTGGCGTAGCGGAGATTGCGATCGTCACCAACCCCGGAGACGCTAGGATTCGCCTGTTCGAATCCAGCTCACAGCTCCGGGGTTGTCACCAGCTTGGCTGGCTGTTCACACTAATACAATTGGCAGTATTAGAGGGTGGGAGAAGCTGGCGGGGTGGGTCCGGGTCGTTGTAAACAGCGACTCCTACAGTTCGGTCGGGGCGCCTGCTAAGCGCGGATAGGATCTAAGTGGGATAGTGTGATCCTTCCACACGCTACGCCCTCTCAGTGAGAATCCGCGCTGCCAGGTGAAAAGAAGCGGTTGATTGGCTAGACGTGTGTCGGAGGAAGCACGTGATAGCCTCCATTCTCCCAGACCGACTGTGGGGGGTAAGTGCACAGCGACCAGGAAGGGGATTGGGAATTGGCAAAACGACTAACATTGGGATGGGAGAAAATCGGAGGAAAAAGGAGGGGGAAAAAATAATAAAAAAAAATAATGTTATCTTTCAAAAGAGACCAGGCTCATGCACGTGCTATAAGTATACAGTATAAAGCTAAGCTTTGCAAAAAAAGTAAGCAGCCCTCAAGTTCCAAGTTTAAAAATTGCCACTTTTCTGGGTGCCTGTTAACACTTTGATTGCCCAACCCGAGTTTTCTCGAGTTTACCCCCCACGGGTTGAATGCCCACTCACGAGAATTCTCGTATTTTCTTGTTTTTTTTATTTTATTAGCGATCTGAAATCATATTTCATCAACCAAGTCTACCGTTGGAAAATCACCCACTCCAGGCGCTCAGATGTGGAAAAAAGCGTCCCCTATCGTCTCCCAGATGGTAATTCACCCTTTTGGATTGAACTCAATGAAAATGAATGAGAAAGAAATATCCGGAATCCACGTTTTACTTCTCACTCATGCAACCGCCGTCGACCAGTTTCACTCTGGAGTTTCAGAGCAGCGGGGATTATGTGTTTTTACACTATACTCGGTGGATCAATAAAAAGATCGATTTTTTCGAATGGCGATCAGGAATTGGAATAATCCATTTGGATACCATCTGATCTCAGGTAAGGAATCTATGTTACCAGTATTAGGATAATCAACTCGCGGCACAAGCGTGCATGCGCACACATACAGTATACTATCGATAATCTAGCGTTTATTTGAAAACGATTCATAAATAGGCCGAACAATGACAACGTTCTAGAATATTCCAGTAAAAGGCGATTATCATGCAATGTCTTATTTTTTTAAATGCTAGAAAACGAAAATGAAGCAATAAAAAAAACAATCTGCTACGACAATGTTGACTGGAAAATTAGTCTTTGATAAGCGACGGGCAGATTAGACCATAATTTAAAACATAGATTAGGCGATATTAACGTTAACATTGAAGTGGCCCTGGGCATTCAAGGAGGTAAAAAGGAATTAAGCTTGGGCAATCAAAGTGTTACATCTTTGGTAATATAGGTATATGTATGCATGTATGTTTTTGTTCTGTTCTATGATGACCCCAGGAAGAATAGCTGTAGTCTAGGTGACAGCTAATGGGGATGCAAATCAACAATAAATACCTAGACTGTATGCCTGTGGAAATGTTTCAAAATGTTTAGCACCACAATACATTTGAACACAATTGTTTTCAGGGAAATGGAGCTGAAATACGTAAACACCATGCACACAAGGCTCCTGTAGTTCCTCAGACAGCTGGCAGAGGGCGCAGTGGCCAGATGAGAGCTAGTGATTGCATTCCACTGGGGAGGAGGTAAACAAACAGTCACCTCCTTGGCGATCTCCAGATGTTTCTCAGCAAAGTGCATGGCCTGCTCGTGGTTCCCCAGGGCCGTGTAGGCATTTCCTAAACTCCAGCACGCTCTGCCCTCGCCGACCCTGCAGACAGGAACACAGGAAGACAAACTGTCACTACTGGTTGGCAGTAGTGGTGTTTGTCGGGGCATAAGAACTGTACTCCATAAAATGAATGGGAAATATGAGTTGATAAAACAAAAATGCAGTAGCATTATATGTGTTCTTAGGTTTCTAGCTTGTATATTCCTGCTTCCTTTAACATTGCCTGCTTCCACATCTAGACTAGGTTCCCATGTGAGCACTACGGGGCCCTAGTTTATGGTACAAAGGGAGGATGATCACAGTTTTAACGACTGTTGACCAGAGAGAGATCTGTAATATGAAGCAACATGTAGTCTTGCGTAGCTCGATGGGGTGAACATGGCACTGACTCTGCCTGGGTTGGGGGTACCGACCCGGGTTTGGGGTACAGACTGGGTTGGGGGTACAAGATGGTGCGGAGTCGTAACTAGGGGTTGGTCTGGGTCCAGGAGGCCACATTTTGCAATAAAGAAATCCATTTGCTGTAATTTCCTGCAACTTAAAAACATAGTTTGCATAAAATAGCAAACACAAGGATAACTTCCAAATAAGTTATTAATTTAAGGTTGCACAATAGTTTAACGAAAACACACACACACAGTGGAACAGAGGACAGAGTAATCATGTATTAGACAATGATGAGTCTGTTTTTAACCCTTTCACCGCCGCACTACCAAAACGGTTAACCCTTCCACTGTGACAATTCACAGAGGTTAACCCTTTCACTGCCACACGACAGCCGGTTAACCCTTTCACTGCCACACGACAGAAGGTTAACCCTTTACTATCACACAACCGACAGTAGTAAAGGGTTAACCTTCTGTTGTGTGGCAGTGAACGGGTTAAGCAGGCCGTAGCCCCAACCCAGTCTGTTTTTTAAATATGATATCTCTTTTATATATGACATATATATATATATATATAGGTGTGAAGTTTCACATTGCTACTGTACGAGGCTCATGATCTACCATTTTCATTAGCGATGTTCAATGCTGGTTATAGCGCCCCCAGGAGGTTTGCTGTTAATCACATATCGTTCTCTGGACTATCACCATGCAAAATTGCAGAAAAGGTTACGCATATATGTTGAGGAAGCTACTATCACAATAGGGTTCAGAGCCCTTCAGGGGCTTGCACCCTAATTATACTCCCCTTATCCTTTAAGCCAATTGTCATGTAAGCCAGCAGGACATGGTTGGTATCGTATTGAAGGTCTCTAGTCTCATTATCTTTGCTTAGAAATACAGCCTCTGAAAGATAATAATATAATGTCAGCCCGGCATGCTGGTTTCAAAGGGTTAATGGGTCATTAATAGGGCTGCAACGATTAGTCGACATAATCGACGACGTCGATCATAAAAACACGTCGACGCCGAATTTTTGCGTCGATGCGTCGTAGTAAAAAAAAAAATATATATATATATATGTATTTATAAATTTCTCTTTTTTTTTGCACTACCTATCTTTGTGAAAGTGGCTTCTCAGCTCTGGTCCAGCTGAAGACAAAGCAGAGGAACAGATTGGACATTGAGCATGACCTCAGAGTTGCTTTGTCTACCATCACCCCAGACTTTGAGACTCTTGTCAGGAGCAAACAACATCCCCAGTCAGTTATCCCATTAGTTCTCTGGGATGTTAAGCTAAGAAGTCTGCTAAGAAGGATATGTTATTTATTATTATTATTATTATTTTATTTCATTGTGTTTTTAGCCCTTGTTGCACTTTTGTTGCAACCCCAGTTATCCCATTAGTTCCCCCAAACTTACTGTCGGTCTGTTATGTTAACACATCCTGCGCCAAAAACGTTGTACAACGTGTTTCAAGGTCATGATAATTCTGCCATTCCACGGCGTACAACGTTATTGAGATCATATTTCATTTTTTCGCCATGGTATTCATAATGCCCTCACCCAGCCTCGGCTGATACAGTGGGAGCCTGCACAACTCTGCAACGCTTCAATACTGCCGCCTGGTGGTGATCGGGCGAGTTACAACCGGAAATGGATCTCTGGTGATCTCCGTGTACCGGGGAAATGCGTGCAGCACTCACATATTGTTGCGGGACTCTAGACACACAGCCGTACATATGGATCGCTGCCATAACTCAATCATCGATATGATTTGGGCGTTTATTATTATTATACAAACCGGAAATGGATCTAGTCGACCCACGTCAAATAAGTGGGATCTTTTTCCTCCAGTCTCATCGGCGAACGGTAAGAGGACGCCGACGTCATTTTCAGCGTGATTGTTTATTATTATTAATGCAAACTGCTCTGATCAATATATCACCCATACTACATAAAGCATTTACTGACGATCACGGAATTATAAACGACCCCCCCCCCGTTCATCCGCGCATGATCAGTCATAATGTTTAGGATCATGTACAGTTGAAATTTTTTATATAGCGTGTATTGGCAACAAACGGCAGTTGATAGACGGTATTTTCGTATGAATCTATGAATGAAAAAGTATAACGTTCCTACATCCTGAACGATAGATAATCGATGTTGAATGGGCCATAGTAATGTCAATTTAGCAATACAATTTAAAACGTTATAGCCCTGCAAAGAAGGTAAACATCTCCATAGGCTTAGAGTGGTGGCAGAGAGTGGTATGAGACGGGCAAACTCTGTGGCAGTTAATGTGTTAAGCTAAGAAGTCTGCTAAGAGCCCGGAAAAGGAGCCGCGCCCACAGGAAGCAGAGTTGGAGGGTGTGACAGAAATAATCGTTAGATTAGTCGACTAATCGAAAAAATAATTGACAGATTAGTCGACTACCAAAATAATCGTTAGTTGCAGCCCTAGTCATTAACATATCTGGGTCACATGACCGCACGCGTTCGGTAAGCCTACCGGTCTTTGAGGTCTTGCGCTATGGAGAGGTGTTTGAGGTGGAACTGAATGGCTCTGTCGTAGTCCTGGAGGAGGGTGTATGTGTTCCCTAGGCTGTAGCACGCCTGGGCCTCCACCGCACGCTCCTTCAGCAGCATGGCCAGCTGCAGAGTCCTCCTGGGGGAGAACCACAGAGTCACAATCACTGAACATTTACATGTAGCTGATGCTTTCATCCAAAAGAGACTTTTGGAAGTTCTGTACAACAAGTCAGCAGGAAGGGTACAACTCTGGCAGCTAAGTAACATTGTTCGTCAAACAGTGTCAAACTTGAGTGCTACATTCTTGAATGCATAGTAGTATAGAATAGTACTTGGTAAAATAGACAAAGTAGATTACTTAGTAGCAAAGTGCATAATAGTAAAAGACAGTACGAAGGTTAGTGGTTTTAAATTTGTATTTCAGATATTGATTGAAGTGTGTTTTTAGTCGATGGCGGAAAATTCTCCCCTTCATCCTCCCCTTCATCAGTTTTGCTGTTTAATTCGTATTCATATTTTATCTTGTTCTTTACCTCTACTGTAATCATTTTATTATCGATATGTTATCGTCATTTCTATTGCTCTGCCTGTACCTCCCCACCCAAGTTCTGCTATGACACCTGCATTTCCCCAGAGGGGATTAATAAAAAGGAACATCTCATCTCATCTCAAACCCAATGCTTTCAAACCACCAAGAGCAGTGGCACTCGTAAATCACGACCACACTTCACCCCCTGAGGTGAGGAGAGAAGGGTCCCAGAGAGAGAGAGAGAGAGAGAGAGAGAGAGAGAGAGAGAGAGAAAAAAAAGGCTTTTCACACAGCAGCAAAGAAGTTCTGGACAATGTTTCACTTACTTGTAATGACTAGACGCTACGTCAAACTGCCCTAGGAAGATGTGAGCGTTGCCTAGGTTACAGTGGGCCCTCCGCTCGGCTGAAGTATCCCCAAACTCCTTGGCGATGAGGAGGCGCTGGCGAGCAAAACAAACCGATCCATGCTCGTTACAATACTGGCAGGGAGACGTGTACACTGTGGAGTAGATGTTACATGTACACTGTAGAGTAGAGGTTACATGTACACTGTAGAGTAGAGGTTACATGTACACTGTAGAGTAGAGGTTACATATCACATGTAGAGTAGAGGTTACATGTCACATGTAGAGTAGAGGTTACATGTCACATATAGAGTAGAGGTTACATGTCACATGTAGAGTAGAGGTTACATGTCACATGTAGAGTAGAGGTTACATGTACACTGTAGAGTAGAGGTTACATGTACACTGTAGAGTAGAGGTTACATGTACACTGTAGAGTAGAGGTTACATGTACACTGTAGAGTAGATGTTACATGTGCACTATAGAGTAGAGGTTACATGTCACATGTAGAGTAGAGGTTACATGTCACATGTAGAGTAGAGGTTACATGTCACATGTAGAGTAGAGGTTACATGTACACTGTAGAGTAGATGTCAAGTCAAGTCAAGAGTTTTATTTGTCACGGCATACAAGTATACAATGAAATGCGGGTGGTCTTGCCCGCAACGATGTGCAATACAGTAGTACAACATATAATAGAATCCAATAAACAACATTGTGCAATAAACAGGTAACATAGTGGGACATCACGGTATTTGTACATAGTTATTTACAGAGCATGAAGGACATGCTAGAGGCATGCTTCACAAAGATGCCCAAAGGATAATTTGAAACGAATTAATTAATTACGTAAAGTGGCTCAATCAGCCCTATAAATTAATGGGCATGTTATATGTTATCAAGTTTCTGGTAATTTTGTTTTGTTTTGTATTGTATTGTTTATAATATAGATTGGTGTTAGATATAGATATATCTATATATATGTATAAATTATGATTGGACTCTATTTTGATAAGTCATTCATTTGGTCATATTGCACAGGCACACCTGTGTTGTGATGTCATTTCCTGCCGTGTCAATTACCTGCCAGGTGTATTTAACCATCACCTTGAATGTATTTCCAGTGCTAGCCATACCACTGAAGAAGGACATTGTCCGAAACATGTCTGCTTTTTATTCAGGCTGCCATTAAAAAACATTGAACCTGTGAGTGCTGGTCCGGCTACCCTGCTTTGATATACAGGTCCTTTGGTAGTGCAATACACTGTTACTATACTATTTTTAAAGTGACCTTTCCTTTGTGGCCCTAAGTGTGGGCGTGTGCAGCATGAGTGTGTGTGCTCATGTTAAAGTGGCTGCTAGTGTGCGAGCGTGCACAGCGTGCGTGTCGTGTGTGTGCTAATGTGTGCTTGTGTGTGGAGAGAGTTCAGTGTTTTGTGACACTCCGTGTTCATTGTTCAAGGCTCTGATGGCCTGGGGGAAGAAGCTGAGCCGAAGCCTCTCTGTCCTAGTAGCTGGTGTTCGCAGGCGTCTGCCTGACCTCAGCAGCTGGAACAGGCTGTTATTGGGGTGGTGAGGGTCTTTCATTATTCTGCAGGCTCTGGATTTGCACCTCTTGTTGTATAGAACCTGCAGGGGAGGTAGTGCAATACCCATGGTACACTCGGCAGAGCGCACCACTCTCTGTAGGGCCTTCTTGTCCTGTGCCGTGCTGTTTCCATACCAGGCAGTGATGTTTCCAGTCAAGATGCTCTCTACAGCTCCGGAGTAGAAGGACTGGAGTATCTTCCCCGATACTCTGAACTTCCTTAACTGTCTCAGGTGGTAGAGGCGCTGCTTCGCCTTTTTTACGACTGTGTCTATGTGTGTTGACCATGTCAGATCCTCTGAGATGTGGACCCCCAGGTACTTAAAGCTGCTCACCCTGTCCACGGTGGCCCCGTTTATCCTCAGTGGTGTGTGTGTCTCCTGCTGTCCTCTCCTATAATCCACGATCAGCTCCTTGGTTTTACAAATGTTCAGGAGCAGGCTGTTGTCCTGGCACCAGCGTTCCAGTACCTCAACCTCCTCCCGGTAGGCCTTCTCGTCGTTGTCCGAGATCAGCCCCACCACCACCGTGTCGTCTGCAAACTTCACTATGGAGTTGGAGCTGAACTTGGCCACACAGTCGTGTGTGTAGAGTGAGTACAGCAGGGGGCTCAGAACACAGCCCTGGGGGGACCCGATGCTCAGGGTGATGGTGTTGGAGGTCTGACCCCCCACCCTGACCGCCTGGGGTCTTTCGCTCAGAAAGTCCAGTACCCAGGAGCTCAGAGCGGAGCTCAGACCCAGCTCGATCAGCTTGTCCACCAGTCTGGTGGGGACTATGGTGTTGAACGCTGAGCTGTAGTCAATGAACAACAGTCTCACATAGCCCCCCTTCTGACGGTCCAGGTGAGAGAGGGTGCTGTGCAGTACTTGGGAGACTGCATCGTCAGTGGACCTGTTTGGCCTGTATGCAAATTGCATAGGGTCCATATCACTGGGGAGGGAGGCACAAATGTGATCCTTGACCAGCCTCTCGAAACATTTCATGGCCACAGAGGTGAGTGCCACCGGTCTGTAGTCATTGAGACCTGCTGGGGAGGGTTTCTTTGGTACCGGGATAATGTTACATGTCACATGTAGAGTAGAGGTTACATGTCACATGTAGAGTAGAAGTTACATGTCACATGTAGAGTAGAAGTTACATGTAGAGTAGAGGTTACATGTCACATGTAGAGTAGAGGTTACATGTCACATGTAGAGTAGAGGTTACATGTAAACTGTAGAGTAGAGGTTACATGTACACTGTAGAGTAGAGGTTACATGTACACTGTGGAGTAGAGGTTACATGTCACATGTAGAGTAGAGGTTACATGTCACATGTAGAGTAGAGGTTACATGTAGAGTAGAGGTTACATGTTACATGTAGAGTAGAGGTTACATGTTACATGTAGAGTAGAGGTTACATGTAGAGTAGAGGTTACATGTTACATGTACAGTAGAGGTTACATGTAGAGTAGAGGTTACATGTTACATGTAGAGGTTACATGTTACATGTAGAGTAGAGGTTACATGTCACATGTAGAGTAGAGGTTACATGTACACTGTAGAGTAGAGGTTACATATCACATGTAGAGTAGAGGTTACATGTCACATGTAGAGTAGAGGTTACATGTCACATATAGAGTAGAGGTTACATGTCACATGTAGAGTAGAGGTTACATGTCACATGTAGAGTAGAGGTTACATGTACACTGTAGAGTAGAGGTTACATGTACACTGTAGAGTAGAGGTTACATGTACACTGTAGAGTAGAGGTTACATGTACACTGTAGAGTAGATGTTACATGTGCACTATAGAGTAGAGGTTACATGTCACATGTAGAGTAGAGGTTACATGTCACATGTAGAGTAGAGGTTACATGTCACATGTAGAGTAGAGGTTACATGTACACTGTAGAGTAGATGTCAAGTCAAGTCAAGAGTTTTATTTGTCACGGCATACAAGTATACAATGAAATGCGGGTGGTCTTGCCCGCAACGATGTGCAATACAGTAGTACAACATATAATAGAATCCAATAAACAACATTGTGCAATAAACAGGTAACATAGTGGGACATCACGGTATTTGTACATAGTTATTTACAGAGCATGAAGGACATGCTAGAGGCATGCTTCACAAAGATGCCCAAAGGATAATTTGAAACGAATTAATTAATTACGTAAAGTGGCTCAATCAGCCCTATAAATTAATGGGCATGTTATATGTTATCAAGTTTCTGGTAATTTTGTTTTGTTTTGTATTGTATTGTTTATAATATAGATTGGTGTTAGATATAGATATATCTATATATATGTATAAATTATGATTGGACTCTATTTTGATAAGTCATTCATTTGGTCATATTGCACAGGCACACCTGTGTTGTGATGTCATTTCCTGCCGTGTCAATTACCTGCCAGGTGTATTTAACCATCACCTTGAATGTATTTCCAGTGCTAGCCATACCACTGAAGAAGGACATTGTCCGAAACATGTCTGCTTTTTATTCAGGCTGCCATTAAAAAACATTGAACCTGTGAGTGCTGGTCCGGCTACCCTGCTTTGATATACAGGTCCTTTGGTAGTGCAATACACTGTTACTATACTATTTTTAAAGTGACCTTTCCTTTGTGGCCCTAAGTGTGGGCGTGTGCAGCATGAGTGTGTGTGTGCTCATGTTAAAGTGGCTGCTAGTGTGCGAGCGTGCACAGCGTGCGTGTCGTGTGTGTGCTAATGTGTGCTTGTGTGTGGAGAGAGTTCAGTGTTTTGTGACACTCCGTGTTCATTGTTCAAGGCTCTGATGGCCTGGGGGAAGAAGCTGAGCCGAAGCCTCTCTGTCCTAGTAGCTGGTGTTCGCAGGCGTCTGCCTGACCTCAGCAGCTGGAACAGGCTGTTATTGGGGTGGTGAGGGTCTTTCATTATTCTGCAGGCTCTGGATTTGCACCTCTTGTTGTATAGAACCTGCAGGGGAGGTAGTGCAATACCCATGGTACACTCGGCAGAGCGCACCACTCTCTGTAGGGCCTTCTTGTCCTGTGCCGTGCTGTTTCCATACCAGGCAGTGATGTTTCCAGTCAAGATGCTCTCTACAGCTCCGGAGTAGAAGGACTGGAGTATCTTCCCCGATACTCTGAACTTCCTTAACTGTCTCAGGTGGTAGAGGCGCTGCTTCGCCTTTTTTACGACTGTGTCTATGTGTGTTGACCATGTCAGATCCTCTGAGATGTGGACCCCCAGGTACTTAAAGCTGCTCACCCTGTCCACGGTGGCCCCGTTTATCCTCAGTGGTGTGTGTGTCTCCTGCTGTCCTCTCCTATAATCCACGATCAGCTCCTTGGTTTTACAAATGTTCAGGAGCAGGCTGTTGTCCTGGCACCAGCGTTCCAGTACCTCAACCTCCTCCCGGTAGGCCTTCTCGTCGTTGTCCGAGATCAGCCCCACCACCACGTGTCGTCTGCAAACTTCACTATGGAGTTGGAGCTGAACTTGGCCACACAGTCGTGTGTGTAGAGTGAGTACAGCAGGGGGCTCAGAACACAGCCCTGGGGGGACCCGATGCTCAGGGTGATGGTGTTGGAGGTCTGACCCCCCACCCTGACCGCCTGGGGTCTTTCGCTCAGAAAGTCCAGTACCCAGGAGCTCAGAGCGGAGCTCAGACCCAGCTCGATCAGCTTGTCCACCAGTCTGGTGGGGACTATGGTGTTGAACGCTGAGCTGTAGTCAATGAACAACAGTCTCACATAGCCCCCCTTCTGACGGTCCAGGTGAGAGAGGGTGCTGTGCAGTACTTGGGAGACTGCATCGTCAGTGGACCTGTTTGGCCTGTATGCAAATTGCATAGGGTCCATATCACTGGGGAGGGAGGCACAAATGTGATCCTTGACCAGCCTCTCGAAACATTTCATGGCCACAGAGGTGAGTGCCACCGGTCTGTAGTCATTGAGACCTGCTGGGGAGGGTTTCTTTGGTACCGGGATAATGTTACATGTCACATGTAGAGTAGAGGTTACATGTCACATGTAGAGTAGAAGTTACATGTCACATGTAGAGTAGAAGTTACATGTAGAGTAGAGGTTACATGTCACATGTAGAGTAGAGGTTACATGTCACATGTAGAGTAGAGGTTACATGTAAACTGTAGAGTAGAGGTTACATGTACACTGTAGAGTAGAGGTTACATGTACACTGTGGAGTAGAGGTTACATGTCACATGTAGAGTAGAGGTTACATGTCACATGTAGAGTAGAGGTTACATGTAGAGTAGAGGTTACATGTTACATGTAGAGTAGAGGTTACATGTTACATGTAGAGTAGAGGTTACATGTAGAGTAGAGGTTACATGTTACATGTACAGTAGAGGTTACATGTAGAGTAGAGGTTACATGTTACATGTAGAGGTTACATGTTACATGTAGTGTTGTCACGATACTGGAATTTCGACTTCGATACGATACCTTGAAAAGTATCGATATTTGATACCATTTTCGATACAAAAAAAAATTTATATATATATATATATTTTTTTAACAAATTTAGCTTTTGTTGCTGGTTGATTCTCCTCACCTTCTATCTGGTACTATAAGAGAAGATAAATATAACACTTTAAAACCATTTGTTTATCTTTAGATCAGACATTTAAAAATAACTAAATTATCTAATCTAAATCAAACCCCTCTTAAAAACAAAAACCTGTTTAACCTAGCCATCTATAAAACATGCTAAAACTGTAAAACAAACTCTCATAAAGAAAGAAATACATAGCAAACATGACTCAGTTATGCAATAGTGCTGCTGCTTTTTATTTGGTTAAAATGGCGGCGAGAGAGAGAGAGAGAGAGAGAGAGAGAGAGAGAGATTTCTCCGGAGCTATGCTCGGACTCGGAGCATTTATTAACGTTACATTTTCAACAAGATTGCTGCTACTTAAACACTTCATGGAAACGGGGTAACGTTATGTCGAGTTCATACGTGTACTAGTGTAGTTAGTATGAACTCGACTTAACGTTACTCCGTTTCCATGAAGTAATTATAACGGTGGCCAGGCCAGCTAGCTAGCATAAGCTAACGTTAGCTAATAGCTGTATCGTTGGCACTGCTCTGTAACAACGCTTTAGCTTTTCCTTCGTCGTTTACTTCAAACCCGAAGTACTTCCAAACAGCACTTCTGCTGTTTTCTTTATCCACAAGCACAAGTTGCGGAGGCTCTGCACTGGGCCAAATCTTTGTTTACAAACTGAAGACAGGTCTGTGAGGAGGAGGAGGGGCAAGCGTGCTCTGCAACAGCGTGTGTCTGTCTGTCAACAACTTGCGGTAGAACACTGCGAGCAAGCCAGCTGGTATCGATACTGCAGAAAGTATCGATATTTCGGGAAATGAGTATCGAAACGGTTTTAAATATTCAGTATCGATATGTATCGATATTTCTGACAACACTGGTTACATGTAGAGTAGAGGTTACATGTAGAGTAGAGGTTACATGTTACATGTAGAGTAGAGGTTACATGTTACATGTAGAGTAGAGGTTATATGTTACATGTAGAGTAGAGGTTACATGTCACATGTGTGTCAGACCTTGGCTTCTCCTACCTTTTCGTGGCCCTCCACGGCATTTTGGAAGTCACCGAGCAGATAGTAAGTGTTACCCAGGTTACCGTAGGTCCTTCCCTGGGCTGGACGGTCCCCCAACTCCTTCACCAGGGACAGGTTGGCTCTTCATGGGAACAAACACAAAGAGGACACAGCAGGAAAAAAGGTGAACACAGTCATTTGAAGGAATGTTATGGTTTTGTTTAATAAAAAAAGGTGAAATTCAAACATTTTGAATTATGCTACTGTACTACAAGAAAGAAAGTTGTCTTCTGTTGGTAGAACCATAATATTTAATAAGCCGTAGCCTCCAAGATACACATTTTGTACGTGAGGAGAAAGAAAATGTATTTATTCCCAAACTTTTTTTATTTATTAGCAAAAACAACTTTAAAGGTTTCCATTTCAGACACATTTCTGGCGTATTGTACAATATAAATAAATAAACATATAAATAGAAATATTATTTATATTTATGTCACAATATTTACTGGGTTACTGAGAGTGTCATGTTTGGACTCCAACTTCCACTCAGCCACTGTCAGTTCCACTGCCGAGTGAGCGCTTGTATGACTTTCATACATGGGAGGTAAAGATGTACGAGAGGGCGGATCCACAGTTATCACTAACCACCGAAAAGGACTACAAATCTTTTGCAACGAACGTCCCGACTGCACTTGTTCTGCGAGAGACTGTTTTTCCACTGGCGATGTTCTTACTTGTTGGACTGTCTCGTTTCTAGACAGTGGTCCTCATTCATCAATGGACTTCAGAGAAAAGTCACGGGCATATTTCATCGTAACTCCACTTACGACCTTTTCAGGCCGATTTTGGCATTCACAAACGGTTCCTTCTATGGGATTCACTCGTAGCTAAGAGCAGGATTTACGAGTGCGGAAAGGCAGTCGTAAGTAGGGCAGACTGGTGTGCGCCATCATGTTCTTAAAGGGGACATGCATTACTATAATGGACCACTTGAGATTAAATATGTCTAGACAATATCCTTTGCTGTTTACTAAATAATATTGATGTTGTATGTACGCCTTGAAATGACGTGTGGGATTTTACCCGAGTTCGATACCCGTATGTCTATATAAATCTGTCCCTATTGGCGCACCGTTAATCAGGACAGCTGGAAGCACCTGTGAAGTGATGTAGTCGGTCGGCAGCAGGAACGTTTGGTGCGTCTTCGTTTCGCCTTTGTATTCCTGTGCGTCGCGACTTTTATCCTTTTGTATCATGTATTGATTGTGTGTTTTAAACGGAAGAAAGGACCTTTTCGTTTACATTCCTTGGAGAGCGCAACAAGGTATACTTTGTTTATTTGATTATGGTTGTAACTTTGTATAATGTAATTTGTGAATGAATGATTTTGTCTTGTGTAAGAATGTAATCCTTGTAGTTTTGATACCAATGTTATTTAGTTTAGTGTTTGTACTGTGCTGTGGAAACCGTTATGTGAAACGTTTGTCTGTTTATGTACGTTTCCAATGCAGTTTTCACGGCGCTAAGATGACGTCACGGAGAGACAATCAAATAAAGATCGTCTTATGCATCAGTCGAGACTCTGTCGTTTGGATCCAAGGGCTGTAACAATTACTATTCCTTTCACTATTTGGGCAACTTTGCACAATTCCTGAGAGTCTATGGAACAAATCTGTAAATATATTTTTTTTTAATTCATTGTTTTACATTTTTAATCAATTACTCAAAAGAAAACATTTTCGACTTCAAGATTCCAAGCTGTTTGGGCTGGGCACCGCCCATAAGCGCTTTGAGTGACTGCGACAGAGAGAGAGATCGAAAGATTGAGGAGGATACTAAATAATTTCGCCGCGGGGGGGCATAATCCCACAGGACAATGCATTGGTAACTTGTTTAAAATGACTATATATACCGCTGTGAATATTATTGCACGGATCGGAATATCGGCGTGTGCGTGGGAGTCAAAGATATTTTGATAGTGATATCGCAGGGAGAAGACCCTCCACCAGGCCCGCACGCACAGATCTACACACCCCTGCACGCGGTCCCTCTCTCTCTCTACCAGGGAGAAGATCCTCCACGCGCGCCGGTCAGGTTGTGTGTAAAATGCGTGTGTGTTTGTGTTTCCCCGCGCGCCGGTCAGGTTGTGTGTGTGTAAATGCGTGTGTGTTTGTGTTTCCCTGCACGCCGGTCAGGTTGTGTGTGTGTGTAAATACGTGTGTTTGTGTTTCCCCGCGCGCCGGTCAGGTTGTGTGTGTGTAAATGCGTGTGTGTTTGTGTTTCCCCGCGCGCCGGTCAGGTTGTGTGTGTGTAAATGCGTGTGTTTGTGTTTCCCCGCGCTCCGGTCAGGTTGTGTGTGTAAGTGTTTGTTTCCCCGACAGAAGCTCCTGTCCCTCTCTATCTCTCTCTCCCTCGCTCTCTCCCTCTCTCGTTCTCTGCCTCTCTCTGTCGGCACCCGCTTGAGTAAGTGCAGGTATTTCCACTCGCATGGTTGCGCTACAACCATAGAGGGGGCGTTAGTTATGCAGATCAGTGCCTTATTCACGTCAGCAAAACAGTCAAATCAAAATTACCTAATTCACTGGGGGAGGAGATTGTCTCAACTGAATTAGAGCAATCCGCCAAAATGGTAATTAGAGACAGACCCATTGATACTAACCCCCCATTGCTATAAAACAATGCTAAACACTGGAAAAGGCCATTTATAAGACACAGGACCTTTAAGGGCTTCATTTGGGAGAAATCGTTGGTGATTGCGCTCACGTCGATTCTACAGACATCCTTATTATAATAATAAATACGACAATATTTGTGTCATAAAATTACATTTTACATTTATAGTCATGACTCAATGAGGCATTGTGAGTAAATAAATAAAAGCACTACACAAACATGGCAAATGACGGTGAATAAATAAATAGGAACTAAACCCAATCGCGAGGATATAGCTGGGTGGTGGCAGCGCAGATGTGCGCTCATATTGAAGTATTTCCATGTACGTAGGAGACACATGTGAAGCAATGCTTGCAGACAAGTACTTTTTCTGTTAACCATTTTTGTTCCTTCGTGATTGTATTCAAGCCAAACACCCGAAATGTCCACTGCTGCCATGTTCCAGTGTTGTGTGAAATATGACTCCAGTGTCACCCCAACATCTGAGCAGTGATTGGATTATTTAGTTTCCTCATCCCAGAGTGTGGACACAAGACACACACAGAGCCAATTGGAAGATAAATACAATGCATGGAAACTAGTAACACAAAATGTAATTGCAACACCAAAAATGCCGTATTGTGCGCACTGAACAATGGATGGCGTACCGTACGGTACAATATTATATTGAGAACCGTGGCATGCCTAGAACACACTGTTCCCTCCCTGGTGAGGGACAAGCCTGTCGCAGCCTTTGGGAGGAGAGTAATCCACAACTCTGACCAGTGGTCACAAGGCGACAAGCTCCGAGTAGATCATTTAGCTCAAGCTAATGCTACCACAAGTAACCTGCATAAGCGAGGAGATGAAAAGGAACAGTGTCTTGGATGACACTGGTAGTTAGACCCTATGACTGGTATGAGGATCCACAATTTCTAGCTTCAGTGTTTCAGGACCCACCTTTCCTTTTGGGACACTTATTTAACTAAATTCTAATGATACACCATGTGCTATTTTCAGAGGTTCACCTTTTTTTCCAAAGACTACATAGTACAGGTTTTAAAATGGCATTTCTTTTTAGGTGAACCATAGTTACTTACACCCATAACTGACTGCTTCCCTCTGTCCAGCCTGTGAACGCCCACAACCAGGGGGGCAGCCTCTCTGATCCAACACATGACTGAACAGATATATTACAACTATTTGGGTTGCACCAGACTGCTTGCAGTATGTACAGTGTGTTTTATTTGTTATCTTGCAGTACTTTATCTAGTAAAATTAGGGATGTTCGATATTGGCTTTTTTACTGATATCCGATATTGTCCAACTCTTAATTTCCGATACCGATATCAACCGATACAGATATATGCTGGGTCCCCCCCCCCCCCCAAAAAAAGAATAATTTCAGGTAATTAACATTACTATTACATGGCGTTTTAACATTCGCCGAAATGCTTGATTGTGATTTGTCAATAGCGCTCGGTTGCCCCTAGCAGCGGTCCGTTAGGATAACGGACCGCTGCCGAGCAATAATGACAGCTGTTCGCAGCTGGAGCAATCAAGCCCACTGACACACACTGCATCAGTGCAACCGAGAAATAATGACCGCTGTTCGCAGCTGGAGAAATCAAGCCCACTGACACACACTGCATCAGTGCAATCAGCGATAATAATAATAACTTTATTTGGGCTGACAGAGCCACAGAACAACTGCGTCTGCATTTGATCTCGTCTTGTCGATGGTGTAAAATGAATTAGGTATATTGTTAGTAAGTTAGCCATGTAATAAGCGGGATAATGTATAGCCTATACTCTGTCATTGTCGCAAAATAATTGACCGACACAGAGTTTAGAATACCGAGGCGCCTCGCATATCTCTTGTCGTGGAATTAACACAGCATTATGCATACTTTTGACAATAAATTAAATAAGAGTTTGTTCTTACTTGCTTGCCTGGGTAAATAAAGGTTAAATGTTTAAAAAAAAAGATAGTTTCCGATATTGCATTTTAATGCGAATATCGGCCGATACTATCAGACATCCCTAAGTAAGATGAGAAGAAAATGACCCCACAAGGCAGGATGTTTCACAGACTGTCCTGGTTTCCATTTAATCTGCTTGTGGTACCGGTTGATTTGCTGAGGCACTATGCTAGAGCGAAGTAGAGACTTTTCTTGAAAGATTCCTGAAAGATTCCAGAATTTCCCCAAGCGGATCAATAAAGGAATATCTCATCTTAAATACAACTCAAGAGTGCAAGGGGTGGGGCGGGTGCCACTATGGAGCTGCCACTGCTCAGTGAGGCACAGTGATGGGGGTGTAGTTGTTTCTTTCTAATGGGGGTAGTTGCTTCTCTTCGATGGGGGTAGTTGCTTCTCTTCGATGGGGGTAGGGGGGGGGGGGTTAAAAAGCTCAGAGCATGATGTCACACAAATGGCCCATCCACACCAATGCACCAAGGAGATACCGGATTGTCGGATTATATGAGAATGCATACAGTACTTGTACTGTTTGACCAAATCTTGAGGAACTACTGAAAATTAACTGGCACATCCCCATGTAAAAAGGTTGCCAAATGCGGCCTTCATCTGCTGATGAAGTGACAATGTTCTGCTTATCACATGTGTGTTCGCTGGGTGGCCAGTAGATGTGAGAAAAGTGTTGTTCCAACAAAAAGGGCGATTGATGATAGTTATTCATAAGGAAACTAAAATCAGTGTAGTGACTCTGTCCGGGTAGTTAGCACAAACCACGTTGGAACCAGTTCTCAGTACCCAACCCTGGTTATAAGTTTAGTAAACATTACCCACAGGGGGAAAAGCGCTTTCTCACGGTTTCCACGTTTGTTATGATAGTTACACAATATTTTCAAGCCAGAGCACTTGAATGCCAGTCGAGTCATAAGTACAGCTTCCAAACTGGGAAGGAGGAGCTGCCTGGATGCACTTGAAGGCACAATTAGTCCTGGCACTCATCCAATCACTTAAATTTGCATTATTTGAATTGGAACAGCCTTTGGAATGCCTTCAATTGGCAGGTCCCCATTTGAATTAGGGCATATCAGCGTTAAGCATAGGGATGGGTGTGAGCAGTGTTCTAGTACTTGAGTTCAGGACTCGTGACTCGACTTGAGCACTGATGACTCAGACTTGAACTTGAGCATCGACTGCATTCGGACTTGGAAGGTGCAGACGAGGACTCGGACGTTAATATTTTTTTTTTTTTGTAATAGGCCCTACTCATTTGGCATAAGATATTGATGGCTAGTGCATTTGTTTAGCTATTGTGTCACAAAGTAAATAAACTCCCTTTGAAATGGTGACCGCTGTGTCATTTGTTTAATTTAGACTATTTTTTTTTATACATCAGCTCTTTGACTGCCAAAATGGAGCGGACTCAACGTTGATGACTTGGACTAAGGTAATGGGGACTCTACTCGGACTCGGGTTCTTCTTTGGTGACTCGGACTTGGACTCGGACACTAGGGACTCGACCTCGAGATTTAGTAATTGATTACTCAAGCACTCGCTGTTTCAACTGAACTTGAGTGGTTTTTGAGAATGGTAGTTATATATCGTATAGCTTACGCTCTGCTCTTAGTGGAACTGACCCTTTATCCAGTCTAATAATGAATAATTTTCTCCACATGCACACACCCATCCGCCTGGCCACACCCACATCCGCTCCTCTACATAAGCGGGGTCGTGGCCACACCATCAGCTCTTTCCCTATTTTCACCACCGAAAGTGTCTGTAACACACCACTTTAAGTTTAGTGCCAAAATAGTTGTTGGAAAGGAGCTACGTTGACATTGTATCTTTGTTTTTTCTCTCTCGCAAATTTCCAAAAAAACAAAGATAATGTCTTCACCGTCGGAGGGTCTAGACTGTTGCAACGCTACCCTCCACCAGCGCTTCACTATCGCGGGGGGCGTCTCTGGTTCCACGGTCGTGGCAGCCGGGTGCGCCCGGAGAGTGTGCCTCGCAGAGGGGCCGTTGAGCATCCATCTCCTGTGAGGTGGCCGGGTTCCGGCCCTGGTTCCCCCGCCAGGGGACAGTCAGCCGATAGGATTTGCGTCGCAGACTCTTCGCCTCGGCTCGCTCTCGTCGTAGAGGATCCCAGAATTATATGGGATTCGGTTAAGGGTTTTATCAGAAGTAACACTACTCTCTTTGCATCTACAGTAAACTCCGCATGGGACGTCTCTCCAAGCTGGTGGAACTGGAAAAGCTTCATGCCACGATGATCTCTTCATTGCAGCACAGATCTCGGAAGATAGTGCTAAACTGTTAGCTGCACCTATCACGCTAGCTGAACTTAAAGAGGTGATTGCAGATATGCAACGGGGCAAGGCTCCCGGATGGGACGGCATCCCACCGGAACTCTCTCGCATTCTGGGATGTACTCTGTCCCTTATTGCTCTCAATGATTTTACATTCAATCAAAGAGGGCAATTTTTCCAGAGATGTCAATATGGCGCTTATATCTGTTTTGCTCAAGAAAGATAAGGACCCCACCGAGTGTGGCAGCTACAGGCCCCCAAGTCTCCTCTGAGCCGATCTTAAGCTATATGCCAAGGTTCTAGCCACCCGACTTCAAAAGCATATGACATCTCTAGTTCACCCTGATCAGACCGGCTTCATAAGAGGCCGCCTGGTTACTGACAACATCAGACGGTTACTGCACGTGATTGATGCCAGCAAGGATGTTGCAACCCCTACAGCGGTCATGTCCTTGGACGCAATGAAGGCATTTGACAGATTGGAGTGTTCTTACTTGTGGGCAGTTTAGAAGGATGGGGTTGGGAGAGGGTTTCATTCATATGATCAAAGTTCTCTACACAGGGCCTTCGGCCATGATCTTAACGGGAAAGTTCTGCTCGCCACTCTTCTCGCTCTCTTCTAGACAGGGTTGCCCTCTTAGTCCCGGTCTTTTCGCCTTATCCCTCGAACCTCTAGCTCAATACATAAGACAATCCAAAATTATATCTCCTGTTTCAATTCAGGGCAGACATCACCATATCAGCTTATGATGATGTACTCCTGTTTATGCAGAATCCCTCCATCTCTCTGCCTCATCTTCTCAATGTGATAGATGAGTTTGGCAGCCTGTCCGGCTTTAAGATCAACTGGCCAAAATCTGCTTTTCTTCAACTTAATGAGCCGGCGAAGGCTACGCCCGCGCTTGAAGAGATCAACTACCCAAATAAGTAAACTCGATGGAGGCTTAGCATTTCCAGATTTTAAATATTATTCTCAAGCTTTCTCTCCGAGACCTCTGATCACTTGGTTTGATGCTCAAGCAGCTGTGTCTTGGTGACCATTGGAGGAGAAGATGGTGTCCCCACATAGACTTCAAGATATTGTGTATATACGGGGGCAGCGTGTCCCTCCCATGCAGACCCTCGCCGCTGAGAGATCGCGCTGTACATGTGAAAAGATGCGACAGCTGCCTCCTCGTGTACCGGAGGGGACATGTGATGCAAGGCTTGGTCCACATTGCAGCCAGCCTGTGGGAGGCATGGCCTAACAGCGTTCGAGACAGGAGAGGGTAGAATTGGACAATACGAAATTGGGATGGGAGAAAAAGTAGATAAAAAAAAAGATATTGTGTATACCAACATTTCAATTAAGCAATGCAAATTATGATTTGGCCCGCTTATCACACACGTGATCCAGACCTGGCGTGACACCCAGAAAGCATAACCGCCATAAATGGCACACGCATTCCCCTCTATTTAATAACAATTTACTCCTTATTGGACAACAACCTATTAGGTACCCTAGATGGGAAAAGAAAAGCATCCATACGCTGGGGGACATCTTCGATAACTCTGGTCTCCGATCTTTCCAAGATCTATCCAACGGATATGATCTCCCCGGAACCTCCTTTTTCTTTTATTTACAAATAAGAGCAGCCCTCAGGGCTCATGGCGTTCCATGGGATGTTCCACTAGAGCGTCACCGCTTTCACAAATAATTTTATGACAGACACATCGAGAGGCTTCGTTTCTGACTTTTATCGCCATTTACTTACGTCCTCGTATAAGGACCTCCCCCTGGATACGATTTGGAGCAAGGGTGTCCCGGAGTTGAATGTAGATTTTGATTGGGATGCAGTCTGGGAAAATGTCCGGCTGTCCTCACGCAACCCAGATCACCAACATTCATAAACATTTTGTTCATAGGACTTATTTGACCCCTAGACGATTGAATCTAATGGGTCTCAGACCTGACTCTCGATGTACCTTATGTCCAAACGGCGCCATCGGAACATTTAATCATATGTACTGGGAATGTCCTCCTGTTGAGCTTTTTTGGGAAGAGATTACCACCCAGCTATCAGATATTTTCTCTCTGGCCATACCTGTTCTGCCTTCTGTATTATTATTGAATGAGGTTTCTCAATTACCGACCTCTACACATGTGAAGAGACTCATTCTAGCCGCCCTCACAGCCGCCAAAAAATGTATTGCTTCACGATGGATACACCCAGACAAGCTATGCCCGAAGGTATAGATTCTTACCTACCTCGATGCGATATATCTGGAGATATCCACTGCACGAGTTTTAGGGGTTAACGAGTCGAATATTGCAATCTGGTTGGCAATTTTTGGGCCCCTTTGGCTGTGGGTCTGGTGGTCGTGGGCTCGGACTGGGGGGGCCGTGGTTCGGGGTCTCTGCGGGTCGAGGCGTGATGCTTTGGCTCGCGGGAGCGCTGGATTCTGGGTCCTCCGGGGTTGGGGTTCGCGGCTGCCGGGTCTGGAGATGAAGGGGGCTCAGGAAGCCCCTTATATAGTAAATGATTTATTTCCCCTATTCCTTTACTGGTATATTTTGTGGCAACTTATTTTAACTGGTTATGTATGTGTTCTGGGCCCCTTTGGTTGTGTCGGAGGGTCACAGGCTCGGGGTGGGGGGGGCCCTTGGTTCGGGGCCTCGGGGAGTCATGGTGTTAAAGAGGCATGATGCTCTGACTCGCTGGGGTGCCAGACTCGGGGCCCTCGAGGGTTGGGGGTCGTGGTTGCGGTGGGTGGTGATGGAGGGGGCTTGGGATGTTAACTGTACGATCTGTCTAATTTATTGTCTAGTCATTATTGTGTCGAGTTGGTGTTTTTGGATGTCTTTTATGTATTATTATTATTATTGTGTTGTGAGTTGTTTTGTTTCATGTTTGAAAAAGATTTGATAAAAAAAAAAAAGTGCTCGATACCGCCGATACCGAAATTGGGATGGGAGAAAAAGTAGATAAAAAAAAAGATATTGTGTATACCAACATTTCAATTAAGCAATGCAAATTATGATTTGGCCCGCTTATCACACACGTGATCCAGACCTGGCGTGACACCCAGAAAGCATAACCGCCATAAATGGCACACGCATTCCCCTCTATTTAATAACAATTTACTCCTTATTGGACAACAACCTATTAGGTACCCTAGATGGGAAAAGAAAAGCATCCATACGCTGGGGGACATCTTCGATAACTCTGGTCTCCGATCTTTCCAAGATCTATCCAACGGATATGATCTCCCCGGAACCTCCTTTTTCTTTTATTTACAAATAAGAGCAGCCCTCAGGGCTCATGGCGTTCCATGGGATGTTCCACTAGAGCGTCACCGCTTTCACAAATAATTTTATGACAGACACATCGAGAGGCTTCGTTTCTGACTTTTATCGCCATTTACTTACGTCCTCGTATAAGGACCTCCCCCTGGATACGATTTGGAGCAAGGGTGTCCCGGAGTTGAATGTAGATTTTGATTGGGATGCAGTCTGGGAAAATGTCCGGCTGTCCTCACGCAACCCAGATCACCAACATTCATAAACATTTTGTTCATAGGACTTATTTGACCCCTAGACGATTGAATCTAATGGGTCTCAGACCTGACTCTCGATGTACCTTATGTCCAAACGGCGCCATCGGAACATTTAATCATATGTACTGGGAATGTCCTCCTGTTGAGCTTTTTTGGGAAGAGATTACCACCCAGCTATCAGATATTTTCTCTCTGGCCATACCTGTTCTGCCTTCTGTATTATTATTGAATGAGGTTTCTCAATTACCGACCTCTACACATGTGAAGAGACTCATTCTAGCCGCCCTCACAGCCGCCAAAAAATGTATTGCTTCACGATGGATACACCCAGACAAGCTATGCCCGAAGGTATAGATTCTTACCTACCTCGATGCGATATATCTGGAGATATCCACTGCACGAGTTTTAGGGGTTAACGAGTCGAATATTGCAATCTGGTTGGCAATTTTTGGGCCCCTTTGGCTGTGGGTCTGGTGGTCGTGGGCTCGGACTGGGGGGGCCGTGGTTCGGGGTCTCTGCGGGTCGAGGCGTGATGCTTTGGCTCGCGGGAGCGCTGGATTCTGGGTCCTCCGGGGTTGGGGTTCGCGGCTGCCGGGTCTGGAGATGAAGGGGGCTCAGGAAGCCCCTTATATAGTAAATGATTTATTTCCCCTATTCCTTTACTGGTATATTTTGTGGCAACTTATTTTAACTGGTTATGTATGTGTTCTGGGCCCCTTTGGTTGTGTCGGAGGGTCACAGGCTCGGGGTGGGGGGGGCCCTTGGTTCGGGGCCTCGGGGAGTCATGGTGTTAAAGAGGCATGATGCTCTGACTCGCTGGGGTGCCAGACTCGGGGCCCTCGAGGGTTGGGGGTCGTGGTTGCGGTGGGTGGTGATGGAGGGGGCTTGGGATGTTAACTGTACGATCTGTCTAATTTATTGTCTAGTCATTATTGTGTCGAGTTGGTGTTTTTGGATGTCTTTTATGTATTATTATTATTATTGTGTTGTGAGTTGTTTTGTTTCATGTTTGAAAAAGATTTGATAAAAAAAAAAAAGTGCTCGATACCGCCGTCTAGCGTGATGCGGCCGGTATTGCACCTAGGCATTCTCAATGCGATTCCCAATGTTTTTTTATTTATTTTTTTATTTTATTATCTTTCTTCCCCTCCTTTTTCCCGATTTCTCTCCCATCCCACCCTTCCTGGTTGTTGCGTACTTTCCCCTACTGTTGGTCCGGGAGACCGGAGACTGTCACATGCTTTCCTCCGACGCATGTGCAGCCTGGGGCAGGCCAACCTGGCCGCGCAGGTTCTCACCGGGGAGAGTGTAGCGTGTGGGAGGCCACACTATCTCTCCTCAGATCCAACCCTCGCTGAGCAGGCGCCCCGACCGAACTGTAGGGGTCGCTGTCCACAACGCCCAGGACCCACCCTTCAGCTTTCCCACCCTCTGATACGGCCAATTGTATCAGTGCGAGGGGCCAGCCAAGCTGATAGCAACGCCGGGAGCTGGATTCGAACAGGCGAATCCTAGTGTCTCCCGGTGTTGGTGACGAACGTAATCTCCGTGCGCCACCTGCCCCCCCAACGATTCCCAATGTTAACCCCGAGTCAGTGGGCCTGCAATGAATAGAAATATCGAATAAAAGAAATAACGATCAAATAACGAGTATACTCGTTGTTGGCTTTCAACGATTGGCAGCCAATAACGAGTATAATCGTCGTTGGCAGTGAATGAGTTAAGCATCAGGTATATCGCTGTGCATCATTATGTCTTCAGAGTGAGACAATCAAATCGGTTGTGTGTGTGACTGCGCAATATCTCATTATTGCTGCTGCCATGCGCTTTAAGATGCATTCTAAAAATAAATTGCACTACTCGTGTAATTCATGCAAGTCTTGGAAAACATTACTCATGCCCATCCCTAGTTAAGCATTGTGAGAATCGACAAATCTATAATATTTGTGTTTCCCACGTGCAATAATGCAAAAGCTGATTTTTAAATCTCGTACTTAACACTTTCTATGCCACCAGGGGGCGCACGACTTAGTGCTTGAATGCCACCATCCACTTCAATGTTAACGTTAATATCGCCTAATCTATGTTTTAAATTATGGGTGTAAAATTATGTGTCTAATCTGCCCGTCGCTTATCAAATAATCATTTTCCAGTCAGTGCTGTCAAGGCAGATTGGTTTTTTATCGCTTCATTTCCGTTTGAGAGCATTTTAAAAAGCACCCGTTTTGAGGTAAAAAACAGCCCATTCTGGGCCATTCTGTGATAATCGGCTTTTACTGGAATATTCCAGAACGTTGATATTTGTCGGCCTATTTATGAATCGTTTTCAAATAAACGCTAGATGATCAATATTATACGTACACGCACGCCCATTCGAGGCGCGCGCTGATAATAGCCGTTTTCATTTCCTCATGGATTTTACAGTGAAACCGCTGGAGCACAATGGTCAGAAAAAAGCTTATATCTTCATCAAAACGAGTCTGATTATCCTAAAGCTGATAACATAGATTCCTTACCTGACATCAGATGGTATCCAACTGGTATATTCCAATTCCTGATCACCATTCGAAAAAATCGATAAGTGTATAGAGCTAACGTGTATACAGTAGAACTCGTTCCGCGGCGCTCAGAGGATCCAGAAAGAACTCTGGTAACCCCGGCTGCATCAGTGGACTGGAATAATTTTTTTCCCCCCATCCATTTTCATTGAGTCCATTCCAAAATCCCTGATGTCATCTGGGAGACGATAGGGGGCGCTTTTTCACATCTGATCGCCGGCGGTCCTTGGGTAGGCTAGGGTAGGCTCGCGTGATTTCAGATCAATAATAATAAAAATAAAAAAAATCAGAGAAATCTCGTGAGTGGCTTTCAACGTAACTATTATAAATCCGAGACAACTCGTGAGTGGCAATCAAAGTGTTAAGGAAAACTCCAACATTTTGGGAAATTAGCTTATTTAACATCTTCCCTGGAGTTAGACAAGAAGATACATACCTTTTTTGTCTATCTGCATGCAATAGGCTTAGGGAACGCCCGCACCGTTAGCGTAGCTTAGCCTCATCACTGGAAGTGGGGCAGTCCTTTACCCTGAAGTTCCCTACAGTCCCCTACAGTCACGAAATACACTCCAAAACGTTCCTGTAAACATGTTGTGACCTGTGTATTTACCACGTGGAGAAATAAAAAATGTAATTAGACATTTACGTTTTCTAAGCAAATATACTTAACAAACACAGAACCGGACACTAACGAAGCATCTACTATACTTCCAGTCGGGGGGTTTCAAAATAAAAGAGCAACGTCTAAAGCACCGGAAATACGTTTTTTTTGTACATTATCTAACGTTAACACGAACCTAAACTAACTTTAGGTTAGTTGTAATGTTAGTTTAGGTTCGTTTTAACGTTAGATAATGTACAAAATAAACGTATTTCCGGTGCTTTAGACGTCGCTCTTTTATTTTGATACCCCCCGACCGGAAGTATAGTAGATGCTTCGTTATCTGCTTTAGTGTCCGGTTCTGTGTTTGTTGGTTTTCGTTAGCTAGCAGCATATCAACACCAGCCATGGGAATACTGTTTTCTAAATTGTGGAGGCTTTTAATAGTCAAGGTAAGAGGATTTGAAGGCATGGTATCCATAAACTTCAATCGGTTCGGATCCTTTGAATGAAATGAGAATGTAAACAAACACTGGCGTCACATTAGAAAGTAGCACTGCGTTGCGTGAAATCACTGTGCCCGGAGAGGAGTGGTTGGGCAAAAAAAAATTCAAGTATATTTGCTTAGAAAACGTAAATGTTGAATTCAATTATTTTTTATTTCTCCACGTGGTAAATACACAGGTCACAACATGTTTACAGGAACGTTTTGGAGTTGTATTTGGAGTGTATTTCGTGACTGTAGGGAACTTCAGGGTAAAGGACTGCCCCACTTCCAGTGATGAAGCTAAGCTACGCTAATGGTGCGGGCGTTCCCTAAGCCTACTGCATGCAGATAGACAAAAAAGGTATGCATCTTCTTGTCTAACTCCAGGGAAGATGTTAAATAAGCTAATTTCCCAAAATGTTGGAGTTTTCCTTCAAGATAATGGAAGAAAGAATTCATGAAATGTCAAAGTCATCCCCCCTTTAAAACATACAGCATTGTATTCTGGGTCCTGATGTTGGTACCCAAAAAGAAGCAAGCCTCAGGGTTCCCACTCTTTTTGAGGAATCATTTTCCAGGACTTTTCCAGGATATTTCCATGTCGTTTTTCATGCAGGACAGCACTTCCCAGGATATTTGGTCATTTTAGTAAATTCTGGAAATCGAATCTCTGAATTCCAGGTTTTCCAGGACGAGTGTGAACCCTGAAGCCTGTTTGAATAAGTGTCTGGTTTTGGGTCCGGTGCCATCATATAAGGAGAAGAACCACCCTAAAAACCCCAAAAAAAAGTCCAGCCCTAAAAACCGTTTACCGCACGCCTACAAATTGATTATTCCACTTATACCACAGTCATTTGCCAGCAATATAAAATAAAAGCTTTCGCAAATGTTTGGTTTTTGCACTTTCCGGTTTTGTGTTTTCTGTTCCTGGTTGTTAGTTTATCAAGTTGATAAGTCAGCTGTGCTTCGCTGCAGTTGATAACGAGTTGATACGCTTCGACAGCTGTGCTAAAGACCTATTTTCAGAAAATCGGCCTAAAAAGACATACCTAAGTAAATGGAAGATTGCTCCACTTCTACAAGGTCCATTTGCATGTTCTTGGTATCTAGGGACATCTATGGATCAGGGAACGTATTCCCAGTGTCAGAAACGTTGTGTCTGTTACTAGGCTTGAGTAAATTGTAATGAACCAAAAGGAGTTGAATATCAATTATATATATTTTTCTTTTTCATCTTTGACAGTGAATAACACCATGCTAAAATGTACGAGACATGAAAAATTGCCACTCTGCTTGTTCAGCACCTTCTTGAGATCACATGTACAAAAAATCGAAGCAAATGAATAAGGGGAAGATGATTAAACAGAAGGTTTTGTAGTCAGTACTGAATTCTGCCATCCGGACACATGCAATTAGTCTCACCAGGCGTGATTCACAAACCATGAATGAAATCTACTGTAAGTACAGTTACTTTTTTATAATGTACATTTCTCTGGCATTTTTCATCAGATTGCAACGTAGTTCACAGAAAGGTAGAGAAACTAACTGTGTTCTGTTGTATGGCAATAACGTTCAGGTTTGTGGGAGATAATCCCAAAAAATAAGAAATAAAAAAGTAAATCCAGAAGTCAGATGATTGACAGGGGCTGGCGTGAGCTGGGTAGTGTAGTTTTTCGAAATTCGAAAGCCCTGGGTCTCTTCCTTCAAAAGACTACTCACTTTTGGCTGTGCCACTTCCTCCCGTCAATATGCACCGTTTTCCGACTCAATGCCCTGAGATTTTTATATAAATCTTATATATAATCTTATATTTCACTAATAACAGTTAAAATCGTTGGTAAACCAACGTAATGCTGAAAATAAACACTTTGACTGCTGTTTTGACAGGGTTAGGGTCTTTACTCTTGGCTACATTTGAAAAAGAAAACACAACATTGATTCATACATTCTGTAGAGATGGATTTATGGCGTGATGTCATTTGCAGTCCAGTACCGGACCGCTCAGGCTTAAGAGGTTAATGTTGCTACAGTTACAGGTTGGGTAGTGGATACATTTAGAACAGTGATTAAACTTGAGATAGACTACATGCACATTAAATGGTTTTTAACGAACACCTGGAAACCCAGAAAAGTGTGCACGTGGTGTAAGAAATATTATCTTATTTCTTTGTTCAAATAAGTGTTAAGTAGCTCTATAGTCTGACAGCCATCACTGAGTGTTTGGTCAGTAACATGGGTCTCCCAGTCCCTCAGCTCTGCAGTAAGCACTAAACATCCCGTTCCAACTTCATCCATTCAGGAGAGAGAACTTGCACTTATTTCAAGAAATCTTGCCAATCCATATTTACTTACTGCACTGGCAGATTATTTTACATGTTTAAAGCACAAATTTGCTTAAAACTAGTTTTTATTTCTTAATTTTGTAAGACCGTTTTATTTCAGCGTGGAGTTCTCTCTCCTGATTGGATACAGTGTATTTTGTGTTTACTGCATAGCGAAAGGAATGGGAGACCCATGCTACTGACCAGACACTACTAGTGATGGCTGTCAGAATGTAGAGCTATCCGGCCGTCGTCCTGGCTCATTTGGCAGAGTCAGCGGGTGGAAGTCGATGGGTAGGGATTGGACGTTGTGGACAGCGACCCTTACAGGTCGGTTGGGAGACGCCTGCACAGCAGAGAAAGGAAGTGGCGAGGGTAGTGTGAGCCTCCCATGCGTTACACCTCGCCAATGAGAGTCCGCGCTGGCAGGCGAAAAGATGCGACAGGCTGCCTCCTCGTGTGCCGGAGGGAACACGTGATGCAAGGCTTCTATCCTCTCTACAACCGACCAGTGGGGGGCATAGTCGAGCAACGTTCAAGACAGGGGAGGGGAGAATTGGATACACGAAATTGGGATGAGAGAAAAATAGAAAATAAGGACAAAAAGTGGATAAAAAAAAAAGAATGTAGAGCTATTATTTCAACATGTAGACCACTTATTTGAACAAATAAATATGATTTACAGCACCTTTAAGGGAAACACCAACTCACTCGTAGTACTCGGTAGCTGTCCTCAGAGCGATCCTGGCCTCGTCGGGGAAGTCTCCTGGCTCGGCTCCCATCCAGCAGATGCTTTTCCCCTTGGCGTGGTAAACGTTCCCAAAATTATACAGCGCCCGAGCTTGCCCAACCTTTTCACAGGAAATAGAACAGAGCGGGCCAGGTTATAATTATACACTTAAAATACACTGATGCCGGAGCCTATGTTATGCATGCGGGCTGGCAAACTATTCTAGATGTTGGTAAGCAGCTGCTCCCAAGTAATGATGTGTACCAGAACTATTCTGTGGTCGGTGAGCATGTCGCTGGGTATAATCGGAAACAAATGCACATATCCTTTCATTCCAATTCCACTCTGAAGACAAACAAACAATTTCCTGTCTTATGAATATGCATACAGTAGAGTTAATAAGTTCCTCTTAGTTTTCACATTACAAGCTCCATTTGTGGATATGGAACAACTCTTAATCCCGAAGCTAGAAACCAGAGAACCAACACTATAAAGACATTGAAGCTTGCAGTTGGGTGTTGGAACCCTTCTGTGGTGTTCTTAGTTTATTTATTTGTAGTTTTTTGTACCTCTGTAGCCATCTACCCCACCTAGCATCCAGGATTTGGTAGTACACATCGAGGGTGGGGGGCGGGACTTTTAGGTGTCAGGTTGCTTAATGGCCAGGTAGCGGAGGCCTAGAGCATGGTCAAATGTTTGGTTAAGGTGCCAGGTTGGTACCAGGTTGAGAAATTTTTCTTTAGACCACCACATCAGTGTGGGAATCCTGCAGAGACTACAGCATATGATGTACAGTATATCATGTCAGTTAGGGTACCTTGTGTATACCGTTTACTTTTACGCATAGTATATTCAGATTCAAATTCTTTATCATCTATATATATTGTAACACAATATAATATAAGCGATGGGGTCTTATCATGTTTATTTAAAGTTTTTTATTTTATTCGCGTTATCCAATTCTACCCTCCCCTGTCTCGAACGTTGGTAGGCCATGCCTCCCACTGGTCGGCTGCAATGTGGACGAAGCCTTGCATCACGTGTCCCCTCCAGTACACGAGGAGGCAGCCGTCGCATCTTTTCACCTGCACAGCGCGACCTCTCAGTGGCGAGGAGTAGCACGTGGGAGGCTCACGCTGCCCCAGTCACTTCCTGATTCTGCTGCGCAGGCGCACCAACCGACCTGTAGGAGTCGCTGTCCACAACGTCCAATCCCCACCCACCAGCTTTCCCACCCCTAACACTCCCAATTGTGTTAGTATGAACGACCAGCCAAGCTGGTAGCAATGCCGAGAGCTGGGCTCGAACCCCGTATCACGGTTTCGAGTCATGGATCAGCAAAATACTTTTTTTTTATCCACTTTTTCTCCCATTTTTCTATATTTTTCTCCCATCCCAATTTCGTATCATCCAATTCAACCCTCCCCTGTCACGGACGCTGTTTCTTGCCTCCCACAAGCCGGCTGCAATGTGGACTAAGTCATACATAGCACAAGTCCCCTCCGGTACTTGAGGTAACAGCAGTCGCATCTTTTCACCTGCGCAGCTCGATCTCTCAGTGGCGAGGAGTAACGCGTGGGAGGCTCACGCTGCCCCCGACACTTCCTGATTCCACTGCGCAGGCGCACCAACCGACCTGTAGGAGTCGCTGTCCACAACGCCCGATCCCCACCCATCAGTTTCCCACCCCCTAATACGGCCAATGTGTATTAGTATGGACGACCAGCTAAACTGAAAGCAAATGTGGAGCGCTGGGCTCGAACAGCCGAGCCCAGCGTCTCCAGATTTCGTGGCGAGCGCCTTGCCCACTACGCCACGTAGCCGCCCCGGATCAGCAAAATACTTATTTATTCAAAGCATAAGGATATTCGCTTATTTGTTCATTCTAGGTGGCTCTCATACGGGGGCATGTCTGAATAACCTTTTTTCTCACTGTAATGAGTTGTGGTATCCCCCTGGTGTTTTCTATTCTGTTCCAGCCTATCTCTCCTGCAAGCATTTAGCCAACATTACACGTGACTTTTAGCCTCCATCTAATTTTCATACGAGTGCTCGTATCTCTATGCTTTTTTGTTCTTTGTTCCATTTTATTTTTTTAATGTTCTCTAGATACTATTGCTACCATGTACAGTATGTACGTATATGAGTTTCATTACATGTATATATACTAGTGCTGTCAATGGATATATTCTTTTTTACTAATTAATCTCACAATTTTCTGTAATTAATCTAGATTAATCTAGATAAAAAATTGCATTTTTCTACTTAAGACCGAAGCTTGTAACAGATATTTACTTGAGTAAAATCATGGAATTAATGTAGAATCAACACAAACTTGTATGAACTACCAGTAATATAAATCATATTAACAACAGAAATGTGTTCCATCTTCATGTCAGATGATTTTCAAAAAGGTGCGTGAGTCAATGCAAAAAAGAACAAGCAAATATACTGCTGAAAGTTCAGAACGTTGAAAAATGTTCACTCTATAGATTAATCTAGATACATTTTTTTTAATGCTTTAAATCATTTAAATGAATCTCCAAAGTTAAAGCATTAATTTTGACAGCCCTAATATATACACATACTGTACCAATCATTACCTTGTTCTATTCTCCATCCATCTATCATCCATAGCAACACTATAATATCACCAACATCCTGATGGGGATCCCCTTTGAACCGCTCATCTGAGGTTTCTCTCCTCCACGGCGCCTGTGGTGTCCCCCCCCCCCCCCCCCCCGATTATTAAACATGATTACTCACTGATTTTAGAACATCATATGACGACGACTGAATTTGTTTTACCTTTCTTCTCAACCCAAAGGCTGCCTTTCTTCTACAAGTTACCAGAGACATTTAAAATAACTGGAGGAACACGCTGTGGCTCCCTCCTCCCTCTCACCATGAGCTGGAATTACTGTTTGGGCTTTGGGAGAGGACGGGTGTGCTGCGTTTACAACACAAGACAAAACACGGCATGTGGCACAATAATTGTTTTATCGCGATTATCTTGTTTTCATGATCGTGGGAAGTCAAAATCTTAATTGAAACTTGATTAATGGCCCAGCCTTACAGTGTAATTTAAAATGTCAAATCTGAGCTCATGAAAATTGAATGTGGGGTACCGCAAGGTTCGGTTTTGGGGCCCAAACTCGTTCTTTTATATATTAATGATATTTGTGATGTTTCAAAACTATTACAGTTTGTCTTGTTTGCTGATGATACCAATTTTTTTTGCTCTGGAAATAATTTAAAGGAACTAGCTGAATATATTGTGTATGAAATGACAAAGCTAAAGAAATGGTTTGATGTAAATAAGCTATCACTGAATCTGAAAAAAACTAAATTTATGATTTTTGGCAATCGAAAACTAGATGAAAATATAGTACTGACAATAGATGGAGTTGATATAGAGAGAGTTAATGAATTTCGTTTTCTTGGTGTGATTATGGATGATAAATTAACATGGAAATCGCACATAGCACACGTTAAAAAAAAAGATGTCCAAGAGTATTTTTGTTATGAATAAAGTAAAGGATGTGTTAGAGTATGAGGCAATGAGAACACTCTACTGTTCACTCATCTCACCTTATATCAATTATTGTGTTGAAGTATGGGGGAATACTTATGGGACCAATATAAAACCATTATATATACTACAGAAGAGGGCCATAAGAATCACACATAAAGTGAGTTATCGAGAACACACAAATACATTATTTATTAAATCTAGAATAATTAAACTTGAAGACATGGTTAAGTTTCAAACAATGTTAATTATGTTTAGGGCAAGAAATAATACACTGCCAGAAAAACTACAAAATCTTTTTCATTTAGAAAGTGAGTTTAGTAGGAGAAAATACAATTTTAAACATCAGTTTGCACGTACCACACTTAAACAGATGTGTCCTTCAGTTATTGGTGTAAAGTTATGGAATTCTCTCCATAGCGAGCTTAAGGGATGTAGTAGTGTTTAACTATTCAAAAAAAATTATAAAAAAGAAATATTTACTCAGTATGAAAATCAAATGTGATCCGAATAGTGAGATATTTTTTTTTTCTCTTTTTCTTTTATTCTTTATTCTTTATTATTATTATTATTATTATTATTATTATTATTATTATTATTATTATTATTATTATTATTATTATTATTATTATTATTATTATTATTAAATGTTGTCCTTGTTTAACTGTGAATTGTGAGTTTCTTGTATAATGGTATAACTTATTATTTGTATAAATTAGGTTGTACGCCGACCATTAAGAAAATACTTCTTTAGTTTAGGAATAAGGGGCAGGTAACTATAAGATTTATTCTTCTTCCTGCTCCTTTTGTCCATGGAATGTTATTTATGATTGTGTAATGAAGAAACTCTGATTGTATGATTCCATGTGGCAAATAAAAAAAAAACTCTGAATGTATTTGCATATCCCTAAGAGAAACATGCATGTAGGCATTTCGCCAGAGGTCAGAGGGCAGGGTCAGCAATTTGTAGCACCCCTGGATCAAGTAGTGGTCAGTGCCTTCCTCAAGGACACTTTGACATGCATGGAAACACTAGCCATCACAGGATGGTTCTGCAGTCAAAAAATTTGTCCTTTTCTCCAAAATGTCAAAGGTCGTAAATACTGTCGTTGAATGTTTTTGCGAGTCAGTTTCATGGGTCCTTCGATTCTGAAAGCAATCGTATAAATGTGTTTACCATCTATAGTTACACTATTATTATGGAAATGGGTTTCATGGCCCACCTTATCAGACATGGCTCTGGTGACGTCCAGGTGTCTTTGGCAGCAGACCACTGCCTCGTCCCACAGTCCCAGCAGCTTCAGTGTGTTGCCGAGGTTACCGCTGGCTTTGGCCTCTCCGAATTCATCCCCGATGGTTCTGGGTAAAAGAGGGATGACAACCATCGGGTTGGAATCCCATGTTCTTTTACAATTCAGTCCTAACTTTAGAAGCAATCTCTTTGGGCTCTAGTTGAGTAAAGTGTGCATTTACAGTAGCCCTGCTCTCAGTTTAAGTTATTCAGATATCCAACCAGAACATTGTATGGTGTTGGCGAATGGTATGTACTGGAACCTCCTTTGGGATTTTGAACCGATGGACTTTACTTTAAGACAGTTAAGTAAAATCACAAATTGCATACTGTGCACCACTTGCAACATGACATTAGTTCCAATTAATGCAAAAAACATAAGCGACAAAATCCCAATCTAGTAAACTAGACTTGGTGAACATGGTCGAACTACTTCAGTCACTTAGATTATGTTAACATAGAACTAGAAGACAAAATAGAACAAAACAAAAATCATCAACATGAATAATAGAAAAATACAAAAGGTTGATACAATACAAAAAGACAAGTAGTCAATGTGAACATATTCCTACACAGCTTTTACACGTAAGCTTTTATTTTTTAGTTCTCACTTTTTCTGTATTTTTGCTCCCATCCCAATTTAGTCGTTATGCCAATTCCCTTCCTGGTCGTTGCGCGCATTGTCCCACTGTCGGCCTGGGGAGGGTGTAGAACTACCACATGCCTCCTCCACATGTGGAGTCAGCCAGCTGCTTCTTTTCACCGACAGCGAGGACTCTCACTGGGGGAATGTAACGCGTGCGGAGGTTCACGCCATTTCCCCCGATCCCTTCCCTGCTGAACAGGGGCCCCGACCAACCAGTAGGAACCGCAGTTTACAACGACCAGGACACATACCCCGCCGGCTTCCCACCCGCTAACACTGCCAATTGTGTTAGTAGGGACGACTGACCAAGCCGGAGGTACCGCTGATAGCTGGATTCGACCTCAGAGTCTCTGCGGTGGTAGGCGAGTGCATTCGCCACTGCGCTACCAAGCCGCCCTACACATATGCTTTTTAACGAGAAAAAACTGTTTATTTATTTTATTTACTAGAGCATACGGTTAAGGTTAGTGTGCTGAAAATTGCGAATACATTATACATACACATCTCAAAACATAATGTTAGTAACTTAGTGCTAGTAGACTTAATGTGATGTTAGCCTAGCTAGCACCATCTCTCATGTAGATGGGGCAGGGGCAGAGTAAAAAAAAAAATGCGCCTCACATCAGAGCCTTGGATATAGAATAATGTAAATGAACCATTGATAGGCAGGGCTTTCCCTAAACAATGGTATAGGGGCGCAGCGCCACTGTGACAACGCACCAGCGCCACACCATGTGCTTGTTTTGCAGTGAAAGCTCGAGGGTAGCTTAGAAACAGACACATCATTGTCTAATATAGTGGTTCCCAAAGTGGGAGTCGCGAGCCGCCGTGGGGGGGGGGGGGGGGGGGGTCGCCAGAAAATATAATAAAATATATATATATATTTTTTTATTATTATGCAGTCAGGCCACTGAACTTAGAAGTAGGCCAGGCCAGTGGTTCGAGTTGCAGCGGCGCAATAGTTAGATAACCTAGGTGGGGAACAACCAGGAGATCACTGCAACACAAGTTGGAGAACCATCTCTCTCTCTCTCTTGCTCACACACACACACACACACACACACACACACACACACACACACACAAAGGGAGCCGCATGTGATTGGTGGAGGCGGGACCCTTACAAAAACAAAAAAAATGCATCAAAATCAGTGTTGTTGCTAATCATTGACACATGCTAGCCTGTAATAATCCCCCCCAGAAAAATCTACTTTGCATTTGATATATTGCAAATATATGCCATCACACACACTGGCATTTAAAGGGTTAGAATTACAAAATGAATATGTGGTGTTATGATCAGGGCTGAAGTTGAATAAAAGATTGAAAATACAATCTGACATTACAAAAAAACTGAAAATCCATTGTTGCTAATCATATATGCTAGCCTGTTTAACAATAATTTGTGAGGCCATCACAAACACTGGCATTTAAAGGGTACAAATAAAAAAATTCCTGCACCAGAATGCAGGAAATTAAGTCTTTGTAACCAAGAATTTCCTGGTGGGGGACCCCCAGACCCCCGCTTAAAAAGTGGCCTGACTGGGGCTATATTTCGCACTATATTTCCTGGCCTGAATGATTTCCCCAGTCCGGCCCTGGTTAAAAGCCTCCAATGCTTATTAGTGTGTGTGCGTTTGAACGTTTGCATGTTTCAACCATAAATTTCCATTTATAAAAAAATTCAATAAAAAAATATAAATATATATATATTATTATATATATTTTTTTTACCTCCTATAATAGTGGGGGTCGCGGCTCTCTGACAGTTATTTCGGGGGTCGCGGCCTGAAAACTTTGGGAACCCCTGGTCTAATACATGATTGCTTGCTCCTCTGTTCCACTCTGTGTGTGTGTGTGTGTGTGTGTGTGTGTGTGTGTGTGTGTGTGTGTGTGTGTGTGTTCAATGTTAAACTATAATGCAACTGAAATTTACCTTTGTGTTTGCCATTTTATTGAAATTATGTTTTTAAGTTGCAGGAAATGTCAGCAAATGGCTTTCTTTATTGCAAATGTTTTGGTCTCCCAGACGGAACACCTCGTACTTGAAACTCAGCAGTCTTGTTTGAAAATCTGGGGGGGGGGGAGTGATATATAATGTGTAATATTATATTATGTAATATACACTAAATTCTGTATGTGGATGGTAAGTGTAACTGAGGGGTACAATTCCCTGACTGTATTGATAAGTATGGTATCATTAAACCACTACCGCTTTATGTACTTTAACTACTGGCCATACAGTACACAATATATGAATATGATGAACACTTCCCACAATGAAATCGGTTCCAGTCAAAGGTATTAATCAAGTATTTAATGGAGCAAAAGGTACATATGATACTTATATTACATTTGATTGCACTTGTAAGGCAAATGAGTATTCGTAGGCAAATCAACACTGAATGTCCATTCTCTGGTTACGCAGGAGGCAAGTATACAACCTGGCTCTTAGGGAATTATATCTATGGTACACTTAATGATATAGCGGGATATACTGGAAGGGGTCCTCCCGGTTGTAAGCCGGCAGGGGGGGTAGGAGAGCTGTCGGTAGTAGAACGTCTGGTCAACGATATCTAGGGAGACTTCGAGTACAGAAGACAGTGCGATAGACTCTTGATCCGCAGACGAATACAGCTTGGTTCTCTTGTAGGCTGTAGCTCCACAGTGAAGAAAGCTAGGCGGCCTCAGGCTCTCTGAGCGCCGACTCGACCTTGACTCCTCTCGGGGGTAAATCCAACACTCACAGGCGTCGGCGATTATCCGCTCCACAAATCACAGTACCAAAGCAAATATATATTCCAGCCGCACAGGGCTATGCAGACGTCGGGTAGGTAATCCAGTGTACATGTCCATTCGGTCCTCGCCTAGATCTCCTCGGATGAAAGCGCCATGTGGTCGGCCCAGCCTGGATAAGAATCTAGTTAACACGAGGAAGCGTTGGAGATGCTGGTCACTTTAGAACTCTAACCGCACGATGCACCATACACAATAGACTATTATTAACTTAATAGAGATACGTCGCACTCGACGGTACAGTGCCAAACTCTGACAATTCAGTTATTAATTTGCACGCGGACTCAATGCTATTCTGGGGCCAAACAGGCCATACTTCACCGCACGTCGTATCGTGGGTGAGGCTTCACATTGGTTACTAAGTTTCTGACTAAGTGCCTCTGTATTCACTTACGCCATATTTATATGCACGGTGAACAAATAGTGCCACTCTCATTTCTGTCGCCGTATCCCTGGGCAGGGCCGGGGCTAGTACAGACATGTCTTGTCGGTAACTTTGAACTTGACTCCGGGGGCTGGTCCCCTGGCGCCTGGTCCTTTGTCCAATAGGAGAATGAACTATTATGGGCTATAGTAGGCTAAAGGGATATTCCGTGTATATGTACAAGGAATATACAAGGGATATCAAACGATATACAAATACTATTCAATATATATCAATAAATAAATATATATATTCGGTTTAATCTGATCCTTCGTAACAGCCGCCCCCTAATTAGTCCCACCTAATTAGCTAAGCAGAGACAGATTAACCGCACTGTACACTACTCAATGTCTGCTGTGAGGGTCAGTCAATTCACAAAGTCATGGGGTCATGGTCATCATCGATGGTATCGGGGAGCCTTGGCAGTTCCATTAGCCTCGCCACGGGTCGGGTGTAGGTCCACCCTTGGACGAGCACTTCAGCTGCTCGGACCTTTCCGTCGGCACCGGTGATCACTTTGCTTACGCGGCCAGCCGGCCACATAGCTCGGGGTAGTGACTGGTCGATAATCATGACGACTGTTCCTTCTGTCAAATTGTCTCTCTCTTTTACCCATTTCTGGCAGGTCTGTAGAGACGGTAGGTAGTGGAGTAGGAAGCTGTTCCAAAACTTGTCAGCCAATACTTGACTGTACCTCCACATTCTTCGGCCGTTCGCTTCTTCAGGCCTGTACATTGTCTGGGGTAGCGCGGGGTCCAGCCGCCCCATCAAGAGTGTGTTGGGGGTGACTGGGTCGACATCTGCTACATCACTTGAGACGTAACCGAGGGGCTTTGAGTTCAATACTCCCTCGATCTCCGTGAGGACTGTCATTAAGACTTCTTCCGCCACGGTCTGGGCCCCAAGCACGGCGTACAGGGCTGTCTTGATGGAACGTACTTCTCGTTCCCAGGTTCCACCGAAGTGAGGTGCGTTCGGGGGATTAAACTGGAAGTCAATCTGGGATGGAGCGAGGTGGGTCTTAAGTTCTGGGCCCATAGCTTGGAAGCTCTCTCTCAGCTCTCTTTCTCCGCCTTTGAAGTTTGTCCCGTGATCAGACAATAATGTAGACGGTTTTCCTTTCCGTGATGTGAATCTTCGGAAGGCCATAAGGAATGAGTCTGTGCTCATGGTTGGAAGGAGTTCGATATGTATCGCTCGGGTGGTCATGCATTTGAATACAATACCCCACCGCTTCTCGGTTCCTCTTCCTTTCTTTATATACAGCGGGCCGAAGCAGTCCATACCGGTGGAGTGAAAGGGCTTGTCGCCGAGTCGGAGGCGACAGGGAGGTAGGTCTGCCATCCGGGGTATACTGGGCTGTGCTCGCCACTTACGACAGTCTAGACAGGTTCGCTGGAAGCGCCGCACTGCTTCTCTCCCTTGCAGTATCCAATAACGACGTCTGATCTCCGCGAAGACTCTCTCTGCCCCTGCGTGGTGCACATCCTCGTCGTATTTCTTTATGATCAGCTCTGTGACCTTGTGTCGGCAGTTCAAGACTATCGGGTACTTGACGTCATCTGGTAAGTCTGGGGCTCTCCGCAGACGACCACCCACTCTGATGAGACTATGGGCGTCGCTCTCGGGTGCTAGGTGGAGCAGTCTGCTGTCTGATGGGACGGGCTTTGCTCCCTGTAGACAGTCTAGCTCGTCGGGGAACGAGTCTCTCTGGGCTCGTTGTAGTAGAAGAAGTTCTGCTTCTTCGTAGTCAGCTGCTGAAATGTCAGTAGTGGGCTGAACCTCTGGGTGGTGCCACAGAAATGTCTTTAGCTGCGCACTCTCTAGGGTGAGGCAATCGTCTATGTCGGGGTCTGTGGAGACGAGTGTGTTCAATCCACAGAACATAGATTTCTTGTTTTCGGCCTCCTCTTTACTCGCCTCCCGTGGGGTGGGTGTAGGCCACTCTTCTTCCGGGAGCTTGAGAAACTCTGGTCCGTCACTGTATAGGTTGTGACGGGTGAGGTCATCCAGGGACATTCCCCGGGTGATGACGTCAGCTGGGTTGTGTTTTGTGTCCACATACCTCCAGCTCGCTACTTCTGTTAACTCTTGAATCTCTGTGACTCTGACTCCCACGAAGACCTTGTATCTGCACGAATCAGACCGGATCCATGTGAGTACTGTCGTGGAGTCTGACCACAAGATTGTTCTTTGCACCGGAATGGTGAGTTCACGTTGGATTAACGTGGCGAGCTGCGCTCCTGCTAGGGCTGCGCAGAGCTCTAGACGCGGGATAGATTGTTGCTTTCGTGGGGCTATTCTTGAGCGAGCCAGGATGAAAGCAGTATGTATTTCTCCTCCCTCCTCTCGGGCACGCAAGTAAGCCACCGAACCGTAGGCTACTTCGGAGGCGTCGCTGAAGACGTGTAGATCCATCTTGCATGTCTCTGGCCTCACTGTGGGTGGGAAGTAGCTGCGGCGTATGTTAACACCTGGGAGTGAGCGGAGTTCCGTCTCCCACTCTCTCCATGTGGATGCAAGGTGTTCGGGTATGGGGTCGTCCCAGCCCTGGTCCTTGTCCCATAACGCTCTTACAATCATCTTTGCCCTGGTGGTGTAAGATAGAATACATCCCAACGGGTCATATTGTCTGGCGAGTGTTCTGTATACACTCCGTCTGGTGGTCGGTAGTGCCGTCGACCTTCCCTGCTCCTTGGTCAGGGGTTTGTGTCTATAATGGAGCGAGTCTGTTTTGAAGCGCCAGACTAGTCCTAGTGTCATTTCTTGGGCTTCTCCTGGGATGGTCGCCATCCAGGTCTCGCTGCTCGCTGCCTTGTCCTCGGGGGAGAGGCTGCGCAATACTTGCGGGTCGCTGCTGGCCCACTGCCTGAGATCAAAGCCGCCTTTGATCAGGGAGGCCCGGAGCTTGAGTAGAAGAGCCTCGGCTTCTTCTGGCGTCGAGACGCTTTGCAAACAGTTGTCCACGTAGAAACTATTTCCTACACTTTGTCGGACCTCTTCATCTGCTGCTGGGTCCTCTGCGACGTGTTTTTGCAGTGCAAACGTAGCACAGCATGGGCTGCATGTGGTTCCGAAAGGGAGGACTTCCCATTGATAGATGGCTGGTTGCTCATCCCCGATCCTCTCTCTCCATAGGAACCGCAGCAGGGGCTTGTCCTCCTCCACTAGTCTCACCTGCAGGAACATCCCTTTGATGTCGCCGCTGATGGCCACCTGGTCCTGGCGGAAACGTAGTAACACGCCTAGTAGAGAGGGGCCGAGTGTTGGGCCGGGCAAGAGCTCTTTATTCAGATTTTGTGATCCGATCTGGTAGCTGCAGTTGAACACAATACGATCCTTGCCGTTGTGGTGGACTTTGTGGTGCGGCACGTACCATGATTCGGTCGTCTGATCGGCCTCTTTAATGTCAATTTTCTTTATGTGTCCCGCTGTGATTAGCTTGTTAATCTCAGCGCGGTACACAGTCTCTTGAGCGGGGTCTCTGGCTAGGCGCCGCTCTGTGTTCAATAGATACCGCTCCGTCGCTTCTTTTGTGGCGTGAAAGGTAGGCATACCCTCTCGCCTCAGGAGTGGAGTTGCGTATCTCATCACTCCGTTGACGTTGACTCTCTTTGTCCCTTGCTCGAGGAGGGCTATAGCGTAAATGTCTTCCTTGGAACGAATGTCTTTCTTTTCGTTCTTAAAGGGCATTGTCTCTAGTGTCCATAGCCTCTCGACGTGCTGTAGGAGAGTGGTGTCTTCTTCTGTCACTCTGGAGTGGAGGCAGTTAGTGGCTGCTGTTCGGTTAAGAGACTTAGCGAGGGGGCCTTGTAATGTCCATCCTAGGCGGGTCTCGACTGCTGCAGGACAGCCTCTGGGTCCTGTGTGGACCCGGTCTATCGGGACTATGAGGTCTGCATGGTCGGAGCCTATCAGCAGGGTCGGGGTGGCACCGTCTATGAGCGGGATAGGTAGTTGGCGCAGGTGCACATATTTATCCATCAGCTTGGCGATGGGGTAGGTGTACTGTGATAGGCCTATTTCTTGGCTGGTGAAAGCATTAGTAATCCTATACCGTCTCTCTGGCTGCCCGCTTGCTGCGATAGTGAAGGAGACATTCTCGCCCTTTATCGTCTTTAGATCTCTTCTTATTGTCCGAATCGTCATCTGGTTTTCGCTCCCCCGCAGCCCCAGCTGGGCCGCAGCGGACGCGAGGAGAAGGGTCTTCTCTGACCCGTCGTCAAGGACGGCATAAGTGTCCATGACCTTATCTTGGTAACTCAGTGTTACGCGGACCACCTTTAAGAGCACCTGGGCGCCCCCGCTGCTAGCGGGGTCAATGTACATAACACTTGCCTTTGTGCTGCTGGAAGGTGCAGGCTTTCTTCTGTTACTGTCGTGTAGGACATCTAGGTGGGCTCCGTCACACAGACTACACCTCTTCTTTAAGCGGCAATCGGCTGCCATGTGACTGCGCGCACATCGGTAACAGCGTCGGTTGGACTTTATCCATTGACTCACTTCTTCAGCGGTCATCTTCTTGAACATGTCACATTGTGACAACCAGTGTTCCTTTTCGCAGTACGGGCACACCATCTTCCACTTCTCTTTCATCGAGGGGGTACTGTGGTTCTTGCTGCTCGGTACTGATTCTGATTGGTGCATGACAGTCACCAATCTTCGGCCATCGTTTGCTCTCCTAGGTCCCTCTCTGGAGCTTGGTGTGCTCCGCACGAACGTATCCAATCGTAGGCTGCAGACTTCTCTCGCCAGGAAGTCGGCTAGGTCTAGGAGGGATGGCTCGGGACCGTTAGGATCACGGTGGTCTCTTTGCCGCCTGAAGCGCTCTTGTCTGGCGGGCGGCAGCTTCTCTAAAATCCTCTCGACATTAGAGTTTGCGTATAGTTCGTGCATACCCTTTTCTCGTTGCGCCCCCAGCATCCCTACCAGGGATTGTACTTTGATAGACAGGTCGTCTAGTGAGCGATTGTCTGTTGCTGGGGGTAGGCGGTCAATATGCCTTATCTCTTGTATTACGTAATCCCATATGCGTCCATATCTTTGGTCGAGCGCTGCTAGAGCCGCTGTGTATGGGGTAGTAGAGGTGGCATAGGCCAGCGCTATGTTGTGCGCTCGGGGCACCTTGAGGTGCTTCAATAGGATAGCATACTTGTGGCGTTCATCAGCTACGTCAACCATCATTGTCTCTAAGCACATCCGTAACTCCGTGTACTGTGCTCGGTTCTCATGGGTGAAGTCTGGAAACGTCGGTGTGCCAATGTATGACGCCGTAGATGGCTGGCACATCGGTGAGCGTTGGAAGAGAGGCCTCCTAGGCGAGTCTCCTCTTACGCCTCTCGGTGGGCTGGTACCGGCAGGGTACCATGGCCCGCGTATCCAGGTGCTATTCCTCGGGACTGGTCGTGCGTCATGCTCACCCGTGAATAGAGTCGGGGGTCTGTAGCGCAGAGCCGCGGGGGTAGAGCCTGGGCTGTACTGGACCTCCTGGTCCTGTGGAGTACTGTGCTGCTGTCGGGCTTGACTCTCCTCCTCTCCCTCTTCTTCTTCTGTCAGGTCATCTAGATCCTGTAGTCGTCTATTTAGCCTCTCCGCGGTGTACACCGTTCCTTCCTTGTAGCTGGGTCTCACTGGGACCGGTCGGGGAAGGGGTTCGGAGGGGGGTATAGGCTCTCTCTGGTGGTCGAGTTCAGGGTTGCTTGATCGGTTAGGGGAGGGTGCCCTTGACCCGTGTCTTGACGAGGCCCTGGAACCCCGTGCGGAGGGAGGGGGTGTTGCCTTGGCGATCAGCTGCTCCATTAGCTGCGCTTGTATTCTGTCGCGCTCTGCTTCTCTTTGGGCACCGGCAGCGGCACGCTGGGTGTCGGCCCGGTCTCTTGCCATATTCTCTTCCGTCTGAAGGCGTCTAATCTCTAGACGTATACGATCTTCGTCGCTCCGTTGCTGCGCTTGAATGCGTTCTCTTTCCATGGAAGAATGTTCGCGCTCACTAAGCGTCTGTGCTTGGAGTCGATCGCGCTCTGTTGAGGCTGCTAGGCTGGCGAGGAACGCCTGTGCCAGCATCTTGTCCGCCTCGCTGGGGGAAGACGCTGGTTGAGGTGATCCGCTCCTGGCAGTACTCGTTGGAGATGCGTTCTCCTGCGGGGAGTCCTGGAGCTCTATCTCCGCGGCGCTCTCCTCATCTTGTACCGTGCAGAGTTCCATCTCTGGAGGGTTGTCTTCCTCCCGGAGCTCTCCGGGGACTACTTCTTCGGTCTTGGCGGGGGGTAAAGTCATGTCGGTTCCCTCCTGGTCCCCACCGTGAGCTTGGTCAGTTACATTAGAACCCACTAGGGCCTCTGTGGTCGGGGTATCCTGGTTGATAGGGTCGGACATAATTTTACTTTCTACTTTTACCGCATTTACCGTCTGTAGAAGGCTAGGTAGTATACTGGCAGCGTAATCCTCTAAGTACTGAGGTGGCTGCCGTCTACGCTGCGGGCGATCTACTTTAGGAGGACCGTTTTGTGGAGTGTTCATCATAGGCCATTTCAATATTAATACCACTATATTAATATTACACTAGTTATTCTCCGGCTCGAAGGACCAATTGTAACTGAGGGGTACAATTCCCTGACTGTATTGATAAGTATGGTATCATTAAACCACTACCGCTTTATGTACTTTAACTACTGGCCATACAGTACACAATATATGAATATGATGAACACTTCCCACAATGAAATCGGTTCCAGTCAAAGGTATTAATCAAGTATTTAATGGAGCAAAAGGTACATATGATACTTATATTACATTTGATTGCACTTGTAAGGCAAATGAGTATTCGTAGGCAAATCAACACTGAATGTCCATTCTCTGGTTACGCAGGAGGCAAGTATACAACCTGGCTCTTAGGGAATTATATCTATGGTACACTTAATGATATAGCGGGATATACTGGAAGGGGTCCTCCCGGTTGTAAGCCGGCAGGGGGGGTAGGAGAGCTGTCGGTAGTAGAACGTCTGGTCAACGATATCTAGGGAGACTTCGAGTACAGAAGACAGTGCGATAGACTCTTGATCCGCAGACGAATACAGCTTGGTTCTCTTGTAGGCTGTAGCTCCACAGTGAAGAAAGCTAGGCGGCCTCAGGCTCTCTGAGCGCCGACTCGACCTTGACTCCTCTCGGGGGTAAATCCAACACTCACAGGCGTCGGCGATTATCCGCTCCACAAATCACAGTACCAAAGCAAATATATATTCCAGCCGCACAGGGCTATGCAGACGTCGGGTAGGTAATCCAGTGTACATGTCCATTCGGTCCTCGCCTAGATCTCCTCGGATGAAAGCGCCATGTGGTCGGCCCAGCCTGGATAAGAATCTAGCTAACACGAGGAAGCGTTGGAGATGCTGGTCACTTTAGAACTCTAACCGCACGATACACCATACACAATAGACTATTATTTATTTATTTAGAGATACGTCGCACTCGACGGTACAGTGCCAAACTCTGACAATTCAGTTATTAATTCGCACGCGGTCTCAATGCTATTCTGGGGCCAAACAGGCCATACTTCACCGCACGTCGTATCGTGGGTGAGGCTTCACGTTGGTTACTAAGTTTCTGACTAAGTGCCTCTGTATTCACTTACGCCATATTTATATGCACGGTGAACAAATAGTGCCACTCTCATTTCTGTCGCCGTATCCCTGGGCAGGGCCGGGGCTAGTACAGACATGTCTTGTCGGTAACTTTGAACTTGACTCCGGGGGCTGGTCCCCTGGCGCCTGGTCCTTTGTCCAATAGGAGAATGAACTATTATGGGCTATAGTAGGCTAAAGGGATATTCCGTGTATATGTACAAGGAATATACAAGGGATATCAAACGATATACAAATACTATTCAATATATATCAATAAATAAATATATATATTCGGTTTAATCTGATCCTTCGTAACAGTAAGGCATGTGCATTTACCAAATATTTATTAATTTGTTGTCATTGTGTCCAACAGGCATGTCTTTCCTCAAATATGATCGATGGGAATATTGTTTGCTAATCTCTGATAGCAAACTGGCAAGGCACAGGTGATGTGGAATTTCCCAAGACTAATAACTCATGACAACACCGATATTACCGATGACACCGGACATTTTACAAAACATTCAATATCTGTAGAGGGCTTACTTTGATCTTTAACGCTATGCGGCTACATTGATCCACTGAGTCTGTCCGTCGACGTCCGTTTTTTATTCATTTTCAATGATTAGTATCCATTGTTGGACAGAGTTGACGTTAGGTTCCAATAAAAAAAAATTGCCAACAGACAGTAATACCTTCCGTCACTTTTCAATCTGTTCACATACTGCACAAACATACCGTTGCTGGGCTGGTCAGGTTCAGTTTATAATGTTGTCTGACTTACACGCTTGATAACACGCTTAGTATTTGATAAATTTCCTTTATTTGAATGTGGGCACTAATATGTGAACATTAACTAAATGGGTTTTATTTCTATAAAGAATTTTAAAAAGCATACACCGGTGGGGGCCGTGGGTAAGTAATGTACCGTAAATCCTCTAATAGTGGAGGGTACTCGAATAGAGGACGGGCCTCTTGTAATGGACGGGGGTTTGATGCATGCAGACAAACACAGGCCGGTCTCCAATATAAGGTTGCAAAAAAAAGTATTTATATTTATTTTTCATGCCGTGATATAGAATGAGATAAACTCTTGCCAATGCAAATCAAGTGCTGCCTCCCGCTACACTGACTACCGTACATTAACGTTTCCCTCTGGTTGGCTTTAGCGCTAGCTAACGTTGTCATAATATCTAGATCTGTGGTGTCGGCTGGATGATGTCGACTTTGTTTGCAAACGTTAATGTTCGCTATCTATATGGCGTTGGCAGGCGAGGCTGGCGTTGTCCAGTTGACACATTACAGATCATGATGCTATGATGATAGCGTTAGTATCTAAAGCTATTGCCTGCATGTTATCAACAAGATAGTAGTCGAGAAGGTACAACACGCAAAATGATCCGTGCGGACCCCGCAACCTATAGACAGTTCCAACTTCAGTGTGTGAATTACGTTAATCCCACAATTACTCAACTGCACTCAATATTTAAATACCAATGCTAGTCTAAATAAATGTAGACAGACAATGTACGTATTAAAAAAAAAAAATTATAATAATAATAATAATAATAATAATAATAATAATAATAATAATAATAATAATAATAATAATAATAATAATAATAATAATAATAATAATAATAATAATTATTATTATTATAATAATAATAATGCAATAAAAGTCTGAAAATGAAGGGATTATGTCCATGAGTGTCATTTTTAGAAATTAAGGCCTGCCTCTTATATAAGCCTCTCTCTAATAAAGGCCTGGTGCTCTTTGCAGCTGAGGTAAATACAAGACCCGTCCTATATTTGAGGATTTACGGTAGTCAGTGGAGCCTGAACACAGACTACCGCGGCAAGCCTAGTGCTTACACCTAAAAACATTTAACATTTATTTAGTGCCACAAAAACTGTGTTGTAGTCATAAAATCACTGCCTTAAGCAACCATCATTTGAAATGTTATTCTATACACACGATACCAGTGGTTCCAAGCCTTTTTGGGCCCAAGGCACACCACAAGTCAGAACCAGAATCTCAAGGCACACTAACGAGTCACGGTAATCAATTATAATAATAATTCATTACATTTTATATAGGGCTTTTTTAGACACTCCAAGCGCTCCCCACAACGTACTGTAGGGTGGAAATTGCCTCCTTCACCACCACTGGTAGCACCCAACCTTGGGCTATGCAGGCTCAATGGCTGCCATACACTGGCACCAGGCACACATCACACTACACAATGGCTGAACGGCTCAGGAGACAGGGATTCATATCAGCCAATTAAGGGCAAGGGATGATTAGGTGGCCTTGATGTCAGAGACCTGATTGGGAATTTGGCCAGGAATGTCGGGGAACCCCCTACTCTTTGCGATAGACGCCCTGTCTCCCTGAGAGTGGCTGTCTCGTGGTGATGACCGGAGTAGCGGACGTCCCGTGATGATGACCAGGAGGATGTGACCCTCTCTGCGCCGCCCCCACGCCGCCATACCTCAAATAGATCTGCCATCAGCTTAGGGCTGGGCGATATAACGATAACTATCGCAATATATTTTAATAATCGATATCGGAAAAAATATATGATTTTTTGCCATATCGCCCAGCCCTATCAGCTCTATTTAAAAATATTTCAAAATGTTCAGTTGCTATTGCATGCACTTATGTGTTTCATTACGCATATGAGTGCATGCTTACCAACTGTCCGCCTGTTTCACTGACATCTAAGAAGGGAGATCCCCCCCTTTAACGGCCCTTCTAAGGTTTCTCTCCTCCACATTGCCTGTGGTGCTAGGTTTTAGTGAGTTTTTCCTTACCTTCGCATGGGGTATGTCTGGGAGTGTTGCATTCATTTATTTTACATTATTTGGACTTTATGGTGTTTTTGTTTTGTTCTTGATTTATTGCGATGTTTCTTCTTGACTTGTTTAAAGAAGACGTGTCCGGCCCATGGGGACATTAACACTTTGAGTGCCAACGACGAGATTTCTCGTCCTAACTCGCCATGCGTTGAGTGCCAATGACGAGCTCTCGTTATTTAATCGTTATTTAATTGTTATTTATTTTATTAGCGATGTTGTGTGTATTCCACTAAAGGGCTATTATCGCGGAATTTCTCTGAAATTACTAGAACTCTCCGAAACTATACTCTTATTAAAAACGGTATAAAACGGAAATGTACTAATGAAAAAACAATCCGTTTCGTACATGTTGACTGCAAGCAAGTCATTGATAAGCGAGGGTTGTTTTAGACCCATAGCCATAATTTAAGATATAGTTTAAGCGTTCGCAAATATCCCCAACCTCCCATTGACTAAAGCTCTGGCACTCAAGGGGTTATCTGGGCAAAGGGGCGTGGCACCCAATGTGTTAACGTGTGTTGTCGGGCCTTACAAATAAATTTAATTTGATTTGATTCTTTAACGAGTTTAGGTAAATTATGGAGATTGTCTCAGATGTCACTATATTGTCATTAGAGATATTTCCCCTATGATATCAATCTATTAGGGGTGTAACAGTACACAAAAACCACGGTTCGGTACGTACCTCGGTTTTTAAGTCACAGATCAGTAATATTTTGGTTTGCAGAACGTGGCTTTCCATGTTCCACTCGAGGGCGATATAGTGTGCAGTTACTGTTAAGTAGGGCTGCCAACGAATATTATTATATTAAGATTAATAATTGACTTGTATTTTTTTTTTTAAAGATCTGAAGAACGTGCCAGTAGTAACAACAACAAGAACCGCAAGACATGATAGCAGAGATTTCAGAACCCGACTCGGTCAGTGAAGACCGTGATTTGCACTCTAAAAGCCCCATTTGGAAATACTACAGATTTTGATCAGCTTGTGGAACCTCAAGACAAAGTTGTTTGTAAGCTATGTAAACTAGAGCTGGCTTACCTTCTTTTTTCATGCTAACGCTATTTTGTAGTGGTGGTGGAAAATATCGATAGGTAGTAGTATCGCGATACTTTGCGTGGCGATACTGTATCGATACAAGGACGCCAAGTATTGATATTTTATAATTTATTTATTTAAAAGAATATATATTTTTTGATAAATTCTTTTTGTATAAGGAAGTTGCATTGTTCATTTCAATACCTGTAATAGTACAGTAGTCCACACACACACATGTGTGCATTCAGTTAAGTTGGAATACGACTGTAATACAAACAGTTCAGTTTGTCAGGTACATGCAACACAGATTACAGTGTTAACATCTGTCTGCTTGAGAAAATCCCATTTGCTGCAATAAAAATGATTGAAGTGAGATGAACAGACTGAACACTTTATTTTATTAGATAAAACATGTTGACAGTTTTACTTTGCAGTTGGAAAAAGGTAAATCGTAATATATCGCAATATTAATATCACAATACTCAGCATATCGCAATATATTTTGAATCGCAATACTATCGTATTGTGTTAAGTATCGTGATAATATCGTATCGTGAGGCCTCTGGTGATTCCCACCCCTACTATTTTGGGAGTTCTAGCATCAAGAATGTAAGTAGCCTACTTTTCTGTTTTTAGCACTTAATTGTAAATCATCCCTCAGGGTAAAACTTGTAGATATCGAATAATGAATAGAGAACTTCTAGCTCTGGCTTGTCGTTTGCGTTCATCATACTATGAGTCTATGCTAAATTACAGGTAATCTCTCAGTGGTGTGCGTGGGCTGAACGAACAACATCCAGCCTGCAAGTTCTATTTTAGGAAAGGGGGGGGGACTTGGAATTTTGAATTAAGTTCCGTTCACGGGCGTTCCGTTAGTGGTTAAAGTAACGCATCTGATTAACAAGTGCAGATATGGTACAGTATTTGTATTTATCTCTTATCTGGATTGAACCACTGCACTATACAACATTCTATTTACATGGGGAGAGTAAGCGCCTGCTAGCAGTACAATGTGCTTAACCACATTAACATTGTTTTTCTTTTACCTGGTAAGGGTCAGGTCATGGCGGTGGTACTCCAGGGCTTTGCCATAGTCCTGGAGGTGAAAGTATGCATTTCCCAGTTGGCTGTAGATGGCGCTGAGGATCTGGAGGTCCTCCGTCCCCACCTGGATGGCCGACTCAAAGCAGGAGACGCCGGCCTGGTAGTCTCCAGCCTTACATAGCCTCTCCCCCTTGAGAGCCAGCTCCAGACAAGACGACTCCATCCTGCAGGAGGCAACGCAGGTATGAGGGGGGAAAGCAGGAGAAGGGAACATCTTAATTAGAAATGAATGGAGAGTCGTGAATTTCAGATCCTGAACCTGGAAGAGATGTTATAATCTTATAGCCATGTGAGTAAAGCCTGGAGTTTAGTGCAGCTCAGGTCACTTGTTAACCCTTTCACTGCCACACTACAGAAGGTTAACCCTTTCACTACAGGTTAACCCTTTCACTATCACACTACAGAAGGATAACCATTTCACTACCACACTACAGAAGGGTAACCCTTTCGCTGTTTACCTTCTGTATAGAACGCCAGTGCTGTAAGTCAATGGGGCACTTTGTTCACTTGCAAGTGCTTAAAATATATCTTATATTATAGCTATGGGTCGAATACACCCGTCGATTGTCAGTGAGTTGCTTCCAGTGGAATCCACTAAACGTGGTCATTTTTTGCCTGATTATCTAATCATCCTGAAATCAACGCTAGATTATCGTTATTATCCTTCCTCATGCAATAATGAAAAAACCCCGCCCGCATGGCTCAGCCCAGATAACAAACCACAGCATTTCTAATGTAGTTAGGATCTCCTCACTGGTAAACAAGAATACCCTGAAGACTCTGGCAGACGCACTCATTCAAGGGTACTACGACTATGCTTGCACCTCATGGTACCAAAGCACCTCAAAGGCGCTAAAAACTAAATTACAAACATCTCAAAACAAACTGGTCAGACTACTGCTTAACCTTACTCCTAGAACCCACCTCACCCTTGCCCACTTTGACAACCTAGGATGGCTTAGAGTAGACGACAGAGTACAGCAACTTGCAATGGGCCTGGTCTACAAGATACACTACACGACCAAGGTACCCATGTACATGTCAAAATACTTCCCAAAGGTCAGTGAATACCACGATCACAACACCAGAGGGAGCTCCACAAATCATGTTAAACCCAGATTCGGCTCAAACAAGTGACTAAACACGTTTCGCAATTATGCCACATCAATGTGGAACGCCCTACCCAAAGCTGTAAAGGAATGTAAATCACTACCCACTTTCAAAAACACCTACGGGAGACTGCAATTCTAAACTGGACCCTGTAAATGTCCTAACACAACCCCCCCCAATGTACAGTAAATGACCAAGTATGGTCTTGTCAATATTCCAATGTACAGTTTTGCTTGTTCAGTTGTACATTGTCCCCCACCCACTCCTCCTACCCAACCTCCCCCCCCAACCTCCTCCAATGTACAGTTTCTATGTCAAATGTATATACTCTCTTTTCTGGACTCTTTCCGTATCACAAACAGTACTGTATTTGCAAATCTGGCATGTCATAAATGTATAGATGTAGCAGTACTGTCTATCTGTATGTCATGTATGTCATATACCGGTATGTTATGATGAATTGAAAATGGGGGACCCTGATGTAAACAAGACGAAAGTCTTTCTCTGGTCTGCATCCCCTTAACAGTTGTATGTATTGAGCTGTACTGTACCCATTCTGCAATCTGTTAATAAAATGTTCAATCAATTCAATCAATCAATCAATCAATAGTGCAGTTGCTGCCACAATGCGTTAGGGGGCCATCGCAGACACACTCAGAACAGTATGCACAAGGTGCCTCAATGAATTATGAATGTCAATAGCGAATAAAAGAAATAATGAGTTAAACACGTATATATACACGTGGTTGGCCGTCAAGCGTCGGCTCCCAATCACATATATATATACGTGGTTGGCCAGGAATGTGTTAAGCCTCCGACCTTGAGGTATTTTTTTTGTGATCAAATTAAATCAATAAAATAGTTATAGAATAAATTAAATATATAAAGGAAAAGACATTATAAAGTAAAACATCCCGAGCCCCATCACAAAGGGCCTAAAACACCCCACCCCATATAGAAATAAAATAATAATAAGTAAAATTATAAAAATGTAATTATATATTTCTAAATACATTTATAAAAAGACATTTCTTCTCAATTGTCCCTTTTCGAGAATAAATAAAGATGCCCCCTTGTGAACTGACCTTTGGACTTTTTCCTATTGCTAGGTTTTAGTGAGTTTTTCCTTACCTTCGCGTGGGGTATGTCTGGGACTTTATGGTGTTTTTGTTTTGTTCTTGACTTATTGTGATGTTTCTTCTTGACTTGTTTAAAGGGGTTATGCACTGCTATTCCTAGCACTATTTGGGCAACTTTACACACTTCCTGTGAGTCTATGTAACACATCTGTAATTTTTATTCCAAAAATAATCATTGTTTTATATTTCTAATCTTGTACTCAAAACCAGCATTTTTCAGCCTCATGAAAGCAGGCTATTATTGGCTTGGCTCCACCCATTCTGGCAGAATGCTTTGAGTGACAGCCACCCACCAAATAGCTCCGCCCATCTCGCCGTCAGAGATTAGGTTTCAGGTTACATACAAATATGGTATGTCATAAATATAGAGATGTAGCAGTACTGTCTATCTATATATATATAATATGTTACCATGAATTGAAATTGGGGGACCCTGATGTAAACAAGACGAAAGTCTTTCTCTGGTCTCCATCATAGCAGTACTGAAGCAATACAAATATGGTATGTCATAAATATAGAAATGTAGCAGTACTGTCTATCTATATATATGTTACCACTATTTGTAAAAGCCACAACCACGTTACCATATTTGTAATAATGTAAATCATTGTGTCGTTGTACATATTGTGTATACACCGTTAGAAGCTAACATAGCTTAGCTTGGTAGCTATTGTGCTAACAACATATCCCGACGTCCGGCTCGCTGGCCGGCATGCACGCCCGACACAAAATGGTTCTCTCCTCTCTGTACACCCCCGTCCCCACGGGTACCCTGCCGGGGAGCCCATGGACGCGACAACGGCGGCAGCCGTAGGGTGCTCGAGCCCGCCGTAACGCTAGTGGTACACAATAGCTATGAGCTAACTAACGCTACGGCCGCCGCTGTTGTCGCGTCCACAAGCTCCCCGGCAGGACACCCGCGAGAACGGGGGCACACAAGGAGGAGAGAACCACCCAAAATCGAGCACTCATGCCGGCCGACAAGCCGGACACCGCGGTTGTTGTTAGCACAATAGTAGCCCACTGTGATGCACCGAGTGGGCCACCATTGATCAACATGCAGCGATGTGTAGCTTGCATGATGCGTGTGCAGTGCTTTGCCACACAGGTCTGAGAAGAGGACCTGCACATGATAGCAACCGGGAGCGTCGCGGAGCATTCAGCCTGCTGGCTACCTAGATCCACTTCAACCAGCCGAGCGTCGGGAGCTCCAGCAGCTTGTCGATGTGCTAATAGCCTGGAGCCAGCTACCGTTAGCTTGCAGAGGCTCCAGCACACCGACAAGCTGTGTAGCCAGCAGGCTGAATGCTCCGCGACGCTGGTTGAAGTGGATATAGGTAGCCAGCAGGCTGAATGCTCAACGACGCTCCCGGTTGCTAACGCCGGCCCCGGCTGGTGCTAAGTAGCTAGCGATCGCTCCCGAGTCCCGAGAGCTAACGCCGGTCTGTCTGTCGAAGACCGAGGGAACCGCATCAGGCTTCAGCTGATTAGTGATCTTCTGGACAAACCTTCCACCCTGCAGGTAGCAAGAATGGAGGCGGGCATTACTAAAACCACAGAGCCAATCACATCACCGTGCGCTATAAACAGCGCCCTGTGACGTGCACCAGGTCGTCAAATCAACATGACCTGATTTACTAGAGGCAAAGAGGGGATGGGCTGTAGCTGAGGAATTCGCCAATATAGTATTTAGGCCCAAAAACACATTGATACGAACTCCTATTACTATAATACAATGCTAGAGACTGAAAAATGACATTTATAATGCATAGCACCTTTAAAGAAGACGTGTCCGGCCCATGGGGACATTACCGTGTGTTGTCGGGCCTTACAAATAAATTTGATTTGATTTTGATGACGACGCTGAACTGTGAACAATCCCTTTTTCTGTCTGCGAGTCTGCTTTGTGTTATTGACACCTGGACCGGATCACGACCATTCTATTGCTTTTCCCGCTGGATTCACCCTAAATTCAATAAATACCTGTATTGATTGATATTGCTCGTGTGGACATTCACATTTGTTTGTATTTTAACCGTGGCAAACCTGTATCCTATCATATTTGACACAAGAGCTGTATTTCTGCTTACCTTTACACCTATTGTTGCTTCTAAGTTCAGGTTCAGTCTGTTGTTTTCCCTAAGCTAGGCTGTCCATTCTGTGCCCTTGGCATTGGAAAATAACTACAATTGGTGCCAAACTAGTACTAAACTGTTCACACGTGTTGGGCAGGGTTGTGGTTACAGGCATATCAAGGACTAACACACAACTTTACCTTCTTGTACGGTTATACATATTGATACGTTCTGCTCTCTATGGGCAGGATCCACAAAGAATGGATTGCACAGTGCTAATTGCACCCTTACTTACAATTCATTATGAATTGAAAATGGGGGACCCTGATGTAAACAAGACGAAAGTCTTTCTCTGGTCTGCATCCCCTTAACACAATGGGGACCGGCCACGTATAAATACGTGTTTCGGTGCCATGCGTTGTGGACCAGAGGCACGTATATAGCCGTGGCAAGTTGTTATTGTTTTATTCCATATTAATAACCGGATCAAGATCCCAGATCGACTCTGCAGATCTACCCGCCTCTGTGGAATCGGCAACATGCAATACCGGCCAGATCCTCTTAGGGGCGCCATCGCTCCACTGCAGTATCATTGTGGGCGAATGGATATGTATATCACGTTTCGAAGCGGAGATTTCACCATGGAATAAGGGGATTTATCATCAACCAATGGACATATGGATCTACCAGATGCCGATCGATAACGGGGAAATGCTGCCGGGTATCACACGGGCTGACGGTAAGACATTTATCACCTAATTTATAGCCGGATCGGAGCTTGATGTACAACGCAAACAATCGATCTGTGAATGTGGCTACTTACACGGACACTCTATTGGTAATCAATAATACTAATCGACGTTCCCCGCCGGCCCCCTTTCATCCATAGATGCTCTGGGATAGTCCGGATCATAAGCAGTTTATGTTATTTCATTACCATATATACAACGGAAATGCCGTTGAATATAACGTTAGTAGCCTTTAGCTCTATAACTAGCTTTCCAGAAAATAGGATACGAAATCTGCGATAAAGCTTATATTCACGGCGCTATAAAATAACCTACCGATGGATTTTTTTTTTCTTTAAGCCATTCTGAAGGGACAGTTTATGCACTCAATTGACAATGAGAATGGACAGATAGCAACACTATAAAGTATAGATATAGCTGTTAGAAAACGTACATGAGGGGAGCTCCAGTAGCTCACCGCATATCTCGGCGCTATTTCTGCGTCGGGGAAAACCGTGCTGCGTCACGGATCTGGTGGACTCAGAGTTCGATTCCCGGACCCGCCGTCATTTACCAGAATGTCTTCCCCTGCTCTATATCCCGTTTCACCCTGTATCTGTCGGTCATGCTTGACCAGAAAAGCGATAAACGCTAAAAAAAAAGTTAAAAAAAAAAAGAAAACGTACATGTTTGTTTACATTCCCCGGTCCTCTAGCCACTAATTAGACTAAGCCCATCGGTCGTCAAAGTGTTAACAATTGTGTGTATTGAGCCATACTGTATTGTACCCATTCTGCAATCTGTTAATAAAATCTTCAATCAATCAATCACCTGCACGGTTTTTATGTTAGGGACACGTCTCAGTGTGGCACTAATGTTGTAAGACTAATGCACACGTCATGATTATAGATTATTTAACTCAGAAGATGCCTCCTGTTTTTATTATGTACATGCTATTAGTGTTGTCACGATACTGGAATTTCGAACTTCGATACGATACCTTGAAAAGTATACCATTTTCTAGGGATGCACCGAAATTTCGGCCACCGAAGGTTTTAGGCCGAAAATGGCAAAAAATGGCCTTTCGGCTTTCGGCCGAAAGAGTTTTTTCACCGAAAATATACCACCGAAACAGAAACAACCTGTAACCGAACGCGTGTTGTTGTGATGATGTCGCTCTGTCGGGAGTCGCGCTGTTTCTATGTAAACTCTGCGCGCAACGCGTCCAATAAATGCGTCTTTAACATGCTTTTATATCCTTATTTACTATATGCCCGTTGCGGTTAATCACTGAGTGATCTAATATGCATATTATTCAGAGCGAGAGGGGGGGGGATTGTGTTTCTCACATTGACGCTGTCTGTCTGTCGCGCGTCTACTGTGTCAAAGTCAAGAGAGTGCATTCATCTGGGGACTAGAAAGGTGCGCTCAGTAGAGCACAGATGTCTGCTGCGGCAGCCAGAGAAAAGATGGAATTAATGTACTGTATGCATTCAGAAGTGCTGAATAAATGTTTTATGGACCCATAATAGTGATTATTTATTATTTAAGTTAAGTTTTGCCATAATCATATATTTTTCCATAATCATAATGTTCCACAACATTGGTAAAAAAATAATTCTATTGGGTGCTCCAGTAGCACACCATGTTACCGCGCTCGCGCGGGACTCCGTGCTGCGTCACGGATCTGGTTGACTCCGAGTTCGATTCCCGGACTCGCCGTCATTTGCCGAATGTCTCCCCCTGCTCTCTCTCCCGTTTCACCCTGCAACTGTCGGTCATGCTTGACCAGGAAAGCGATAAACGCTAAAAAAGAAAAAATAAAAAAAAAAATATATATTCTATTATATGAATCATTTTCGGCCTTTCGGCATTCGGTTTTTGGCCAACTGTTTCTATTTTCGGTATCGGTTTCGGCCAAGAATTTCCCATTCGGTGCATCCCTGCCATTTTCGATACCACGGGGGAAAAGGGTTCAATCTTAAAATGCAAAAAAATTTTGTTTATCTTTAGATCACACATTTAAAAACAACTGTTCATCTCACTTCAATCATTTTTATTGCAGAACGTGGTATTTTCTCAAGCAGACAGATGTAAACACTGTAATCTGTGTTGCATGTACCTGACAAACTGAACTGTTTGTATTACAGTCATATTCCGACTTAACTGAATGCACATGTGTGTGTGTGTGTGTGTGTGTGTGTGTGTGTGTGGACTACTGTACTATTACAGGTATTGAAATGAACAATGCAACTTCCTTATAAAAATAAAATAAAGATTACATTTTTTTATGAATAATTAAATATCGATATTTCGGGAAATGAGTATTGAAACCGCTTTAAATATTCAGAATCGATATGTATCGATTTTTCGACATTTTTGACAACACTACATGCTATATCTGTTTGGGTCGGGGTGTAGCCTAACGGGGCTCTACGCTAACTTATTTCCCAAGGAGCACAGTGAAACATGCATACTATAATGTGCGTGCGCATACTAAGGGTCAACATCTGTGCAATAGCACATGCCACCAAAATCACACATTGGCCCATGCCTACTAGACGCAAAGGATATCGGTTGGCAAGCTGCTTTTGTATGTAGTGTTGTCACGATACCAACATTTTTACTTCGATACAGATAGGAAAGGTAATGGAATGTATTATTAGTAAGGCTGTCTTTTTTTTAAATTTTACTAGACTTCACTCCGATGTATTATTGATACTCTCATTGATACTATGTTTGTTTCTGACTCAAAGTATGTGTGTGTGTGTGTGTGTGTGTGTGTGTGTGTGTGTGTGTGTGTGTGTGTGTGTGTGTGTGTGTGTGTGTGTGTGTGTGTGTGTGTGTGTGTGTGTGTGTGTGTGTGTGTGTGTGTGAGTGAGATGAGGAAGGGGCAAGAGAGAAAGAGAGCTGGGAGAGTGTGTGTGAGAGAGAAGAGAGAGAGAGAGAGAGAGAGAGAGAGAGAGAGAGAGAGAGAGAGAGAGAGAGAGAGAGCTGGGAGAGTGTGTGTGTGTGAGAGAGAGAGAGAGAGAGAGAGAGAGAGAGGGGGGGGCGGGGTGTGAGTCCTCAGCCCTTGTGTGGGTGAATGTAACAAGTTCCTAACGTTTTCTTTACCCTATTATTTCATGCACACTTTATTCATCGTTTTAAATTATTATTTTCTTTTAAGTTATTTTGTGCATCACTCGGTTTTGAATTTGATGCAAATTTGCAATGCATGAGGGTCATCCTTTTGTGTTAAATGGCTGCATAAAGCAAGTATTTGTTGACTCATGTTGATAAGAGTATTAAAACTTGAAAAATATCTGTTTAAGGTAGATTTAGAACAGATAAAAAATATGTGATTAATCGCGAGTTAACTATGGACAATCATGCGATTAATCAGATTAAATATTTTTATCGATTGACAGCCTTAATTATTAGATGACAGAACATGGAAAATTCTTTATACAATTCTTGAATTCATTATAATTTAAACGCTATTGAAACGTAAATAAACAAAAATAATCAAATTATTCGGTTATACTATAGCTACTATAGTCATAGTCATAGACATCAATATCTTCCTTTTGAATGAAATAGGTATATGAAATGACAATTGTGTGTTGACAGTACACGCCCACTACGCAAAGCTATTACTCACACACTGTGCTCCTAATAAGGCTGTCCCAGAAGCCTGTTTTTGGGATTCGAACTTCGTCAGGGTTATTTTTTAATATAAAAAAGTATATATATATATATTTAGAAATATCCTCAAATTAAATCCTCAATTTGAATAAAGTGATTAAATGAGTTATTTTTTTAATTAAATCAACTTTCTTTAATGAATATAACTAATCAGTTTCTTTTAATACTATAATATTAGTGTAGCCTAATCTTTATCTGCAACTGTGAAGAAATACCTCATTGGTTTAAACAGAATGAATAGACGCATACATTTTTTTCTTTTAAATATATAATTATTTTTATTAAAAATCAAAATTTTTAATGTCGAGTTAGAATTCGAATGCCAACGTAACGAATGAAGGTTCGAACATTCAAACGTTTGGGCTCAGCCCTAGCTCCTAAATTATTGTTCCGGTTCGCACAAATCAATTTTAGGGGCAAATGAGAGCGAAATGCTCGCACTGTAGAGCCCTGTCTAATAACGGACTGACGGACGATTAAACGTCAGCAGCACGCTAAACTTGCGCCAGGAAGGTTCTAAAGTTAGTTACTTAGAAACATCAACTTCTAATCTAGTGATAGCATGTGGTGGTATTCACTATGATAGAGTGGAAAGTGTGAGAACTTTCCCTTTCGCTGTGACCTTGACGTGGCAGGAAAGCTTGCGTGCCCCAATGATCCGAGTGCTATGCCAGCATGAGCTCAAGGGTTGCACCTTGCTGAACCAGGTGACAGCCAAAATACTTTCATTTCGCCCTTGTGTGTTCACTTTATATACTTTTATCCATTTACATTTAGTCATTTAGCCAATGCTTTTATCCAAAACGACTTACAAGTTCTGTACAACAAGTCAGCAGGAAGGGTACAACTCTGGCAGCTAAGTAACATTGTTCGTCAAACAGTGTTGAACTTGGGCGCTTAGTCTTTGGAGCATAGTAGTATAGTCAGATTAGCATAGTAGGTAGTAATATAGGCAAGGTCGATTACTTAATAGCAAAGTATCTATATCTGGATCTATATCTGGATGAATATATCTGCATATATTCCCATTTACATACCTATATACATACCCACTCTGTGCGATGTACATGCTAAATATACTATATCTGCATAAATCCCAATAACCCTGTTATTTTTATAAAACACAAGATACTTGAGGAAATGGTTAAAATGTGAGCTCCAGATATTGACAATGCCGATGCTCCATACCCTACGACATGGCCCCCAATGGCCACCACAACCAAACATGTAGATAGATAGATGCTCCATACCCTACGACATGGCCCCCAATGACCACCACAACCAAACATGTAGATAGATAGATGCTCCATACCCTACGACATGGCCCCCGGCCCCAATGGCCACCACAACCCAACATGAAGATAGATAGATGCTACATACCTACCACATGGCCCCAATGGCCACCACAACCCAACGTGTAAATATATCTATGCTACATACATACCCTACCACATGGTCCCCAAAGGCCACCACAACCTAACGTGTAGATAGATAGCCAGCGAGAGCCAGCATATCACCAAACGTCCTTGTTTTATCCTGTGGAAAATAGAACAATTCCTGATAACAATATCACACATAAAACAGCAACAACAAAGACGAAAAGGAATACTCTTACCCTTTGGTTACTTTGGCCCCAGCTGACATTATTTCTCCTGAACCAAATACATTAACTTCCTTTCATTGCTTCTTCACATCTCAAAAGTCAGCTAGTTATAATACTATACATGCATCAGATTAGTCAGTAGCTTTGTTATATATATATATATATATATATATATTTCATTTAAATCACTGTATATTCTAAACTTATTTATTTTATTCTCTGCATTTTACTGGCACCTTGCACTCTGGTTCGATGCCAATGATCTAATTTTTTTTTTAAACTTTTTTATTTTTTGGCACCCTTTAAAATAAATACTAAATAATATCCAATATATGCAAATGGACTGTTATGAATATCAGAATAATTGAAAATAAGCGGTTAGCTGGAGCACACCAGTTATTTGTGCACACCCCTAATCCAGAGAGTCTTGACTTCTACACTGACGGCGCCTACTATCCCCCCTACTCCACACATCCCTCACACCTCAGGAATCAAAACAATCCACAGACAGGCTCTCGCAGTCATCTCAGTATTGGCTAAGGAAAGAGGCTCAGGGCTTTCTCTAAGCAATAGTACAATGACAAGGCACCAGCACCACCATATTCCTTTATTGATCCCCTTGGGGAAATTCAGGGTTGATAGACCCTTATTACATCATAAGAATCACATATTAAAGCTGCCATGCATGAGTCCCGGCTTGTAGCTATGGCATATTGCATGCCAGCGACTGACAGTAAAGCGACGTCTGTGGAAAATGCTTCAATACAGTCACTGGTTCTGACGCTTCAAATCCAATACCACTTTTAAATGACACATTTGTTTTATATGCGTTTGTTAACACTTTTGAGTGCCAACGACGAGATTTCTCGTTAGTTCAGGCCAACCGCTCAGTGCCAACTACGAGAGATCTTGTTTTTTTTTTATTATTCATATTTCATCAATCTAGCCTCACGTTACCACTGGAACTCTCTGAGCTCCATTAGGAAAATACCGCCCGCTACAGGGCTCTACAGTGCGACCAAATTGCTCGCATATGCCCCTAAAAATATTTGTATGCGAACGGTAAAAATCAATTACGCGCACGCTGTGCAAATACAGATTATAGCCTCTCTCGTCTTTTTTTTCCTCCGCTGCGAGATCGTTAAAAAACTACAAGTCCCACATTGCACTCAAGCCAACGGTCCAATCACAGTAGAGTGAAGTGACTGGTTTCATGGGAAATAAAGCAAATGACCAATCGGAAGCTCTCATTTTTCTTGTTTACTTCCTGAAACTCCGCGATCAGGGCTCTCGTTTTCCGAGACACCAATTTATTATAGTCTCTCTTACCAATAGCAATAGATTTTAGAACACCTAGATTTATCGATAGCAATAGTAATATAACGTTAATGCAACAAAACGAATGCCTTGCTTTGTTAATCATAACGTTGATGCAGTAGCGTATGTCGGTGTGTTGGCTGTAACGGACATGACAATAACATAACAATGTGTACACATTAAAATTGCGATAATCTATTCTAACATTTTCAAATCGATGCAGTTGAATTTCCCCCTTAGGATCGATGCATTGTTACACCCCTACACCAAAGTCACTGGCCCACTGTGTATCTGTGTGTATAATAACTTGGCTAGCGTTATCAACAGCAGAGGTGGGCAATGGGTCCAGCTGCAGCGCCGGAGCGCAAGCGATGTGATGTAATTGGCAGACTCGACTGTCAATCAATGGTCTACCTGACACGCAAACTCAAACAATGTTTCTGTACTGGAGGTTTGATTGATTGATTGAAAACTTTATTAACAGATTGCAGAATGGGTACAATACAGTACAGCTCAATACACACAATTGTTAAGGGGATGCAGACCAGAGAAAGACTTTCGTCTTGTTTACATCAGGGTCCCCCATTTCAATTAATCAGGAAAGTGTACAGTAGGAAAGTGTACAGTATTTCAATAGGCAACCCTGAAAGGATTATTTTTCTAGAAGAGCAACACAGCCAAAACATAAGCATTGTATGCATAAAAGGGGCTAAAGTTAAGTGACTGAACCTTTTGTAGCAGTAGTTTGATTTGATAGTTTATTTGATAGGGACAGCACATGTTAATGAACATCAAGTACAAAATACAAAATGTAAACATGCAGGGTTGTAGCAAGAGCTAATTTACACACATGCACGCACAGTACAAATATATTTATTTTTGAAAAAAAAAAAACTCTGTTACTTGAAATATTTTCACTGTGCTCCTAAATATTTTTGGGTGCTCCTAAATTTCTTTGTGTGCTCCTAAATTTTTTCATTTAGGAGCACCTGTGCCCCTAGTGAAAAAGGTTAGCGTAGAGCCCTGCGCTATAGTCTCTCCGGATCAGTGGCGGCCGCTGGGTACTTCGCCACTAGGGGCGCTATACCAAATATTTTGCGAACATGTACAGTACAGTACAGTACTGTACCACGCAAGACTCATGGCAAGACGTGAGCGATTCGACTCACGCTCACGGCAATGAATCGGCTCTTATGAACGAGTCGCTCAGCTGTTACTACAACAACACACAACCAGTCAAATAAAGTATAGTCTAGACTCTAATTCACAACTTGAAACACAATATAAATAGAAAAGTTAGAAACAAAACTCGCCCGTCTCCAAACACAGGCAGATCTCTCCCTCTCTCCTTCTCTCTCTCACACACAGCGCGACGTGGAATCGATTCGTTACACAATCAGACCTATTATATACCAAGAATAACTTCAGTATGAGTACAGGGCTGTACACATATTTTGCATATTGTTAAACGAGCCAAGGCTAGCTATTAAACTATCGATATGAATCGAAAATCTGGGACCCTGATGTAAACAAGACAAACGTCTTTCTCTGGTCTGCATCCCCTTAACAATTGTGTGTATTGAGCCGTACTGTATTGTACCCATTCTGCAATCTGTTAATAAAGTTCTCATTCATTCATTCATTCATTCAAACATAGACGATATTGAACAAGCCATAATCCACGTATTTTCAATCCGAGAGAGCTGCAGTAGTTAAATCAATGAGCCATCGATAAATAAACAATCAGCAATGTCTCGCTTCATGAATGGCCAGCAGTAGTACTGCTCCTAAAAAAACTATTTACAACCGTTAACGTTAAGAAGAGAGAGAGAGAGAGAGAGAGAGAGAGATTTCTTCAACCTCGAACCTAAATTCCTTAGCAACCCGTGTTACCAAGTAAACAAATCACAGAACGATAGCCAGTTAGCCCGCACCAGCCTAGTAGTACTACTAACGTTAGCTCCCAGAACGATAGCCAGTTAGCCCGCACCAGCCTAGTAGTACTAACGTTAGAGAGAGAGAGAGAGAGAGACTCACTGTTTAGTTGAAACGTCCAGGGCAGGAAACGTGTATAATCCGCCATATAGCTTGTTAGCCAAGTGTTAGCTCAGCTGAGCTCGTCGACGTTAGCACAACACTCAACAAGTACATTCCTTTGTCCATTTCCGCTCGAACAGACTGCAAACTACCTGGCGTTCTATCGCCATGCTCTAAGACAAACTCTAACCTTAACCAACTTTGAAAGAGTGCCTAAGCTTAACAGTCTAAAGAACTTGCAGTCACAGCACGGCACGCTCTAAGACAAACAACAGTCCTAGTACCAGGAACCAAGCTAGAACTTGCTAGAATTGGAACATTAGAAATTGGATTCGGCCAATCAGAGATCGTCTCTGTGAAATTCTGCCATAGAAAAAAATACTGGCGTCGGCCAATCAGAGAGCGTCTCCGCGAAATGCGGCTATGGAAATTCTCACGGAAGTTCACGCTGCTTTCTAGACCGCTTCAAATCGTGCTCGGATTCCAACATAGTCATATTTCAACGCACAACGCCGTATGCACTGATTGGCTGTGACGGAGACAGCGATCAAACTGTGACGCGCACTCAGAGCGCTATCGCTTCTTGCCCGGGCGAGAAATACGAAAAAATAAAAAAAAACGTCACTTCCTGCCCATGAAAACGCTGTTTTTTTAATTTAGATAATAACGTTATATTGTGCATTGGAAATACAAACATACTTAAAATGAGTAAATATTATTCATTTTAAACATGTTTATATTATTTATAGGGCTATAAAACAAAAAACAAAAAAGTTTTATTTTTTTCTTATTCTCTCATTTAACAGGTGGGTCGGCGCCCATAGCGCCACCAGTGGCGAGCCGCCACTGCTCCGGATGGTACTGCACACCTTTGGATTGGATTGAATGAAACTCATGGAGGAAAAAAAATCCTGCTTCCACATTTTACTTGTCAGACAAGTAACCCGAGACGATCGAAGTCATTGCCGACCACAGCGGATAATGTGTGTTTCCAGTACCCAGCATTGGATCAATAAACGCGATCGATATTTGGAATGGCGATCAGGAATTGGAATAATCTTTTTGGAGAACATCTGATCTGAGGTAAGGAATCTATTTTACCAGTCTTGGGATAATCAGAGCTTTTTTCACAGATATATCAACGTGGGCCCTATGTGCGTGTGTGGCTGTGATTGTGCTGATCGGGAAATGGATCATCGATTTTTCAGCCCGCTTCTATAGCGTGCATAAGTACACATATACTATCGATAATCTAGCGTTTATTTGAAAACTATTCATAAATAGGCCGTTTTTGTGTATTCCAGTGTATTCCAGTAAAGGGCGTTTATCACAGAATCGTTATTTTCTTCTGGAACTTTCATAAAACGAGCGTTTTTCAAAATGGTATAAAACGGAAATGAACCGATTAAAAAACAATCCGTTTCGACAATGTTGACTGCAAACAAGTCATTGATAAGCGACGGCCATATTAGACACATAGCCATAATTTAAGATATAGTTTATGCGTTCGCAAATATGAGAGCTCTATCATTGAAGTGGGTGGTGGCACGCAACGGGGTTCCGGGGCACCGCATGGCTGGCACGGAAAGTGTTAGGAGTAAGAAATAAGAGTAAGAATTAGGGATGCACCGATCCGACTTTTTCAGTCCCGATACCGATACCTGGGTTTGGGTATCGGCCAATCCGATACCCATTGTCAAATATTTAATCCACATTCATTTTTTTTATATTCAAATATATATATGAATTGTAAAGGATCACAAGTGTGTTTTTGATTTGTTGTAAACGAAGACAGAAAATAAACTTCATTCATTCAATTAATTAATAAACTGTATGCCTCACTGTCACTGTGTGGAAGAGACTGGGATCATTATTTTGTGCAAGGCAACATCAGGCTTGAGTCGCTTGACTTAAAACATTACTTTCCTAACTTAGTGAAACTAAATGTAACAAATTTACACAGATATAAATGTACTGAATGGTTATTTCTTATTTTATTTATTATTAAAAAAATATATATATATCAGATTTTTTTTGTTTTTTACCAATACCCGATCCAGCTATTTTACCGATTATCGGCGGCCAATACCGATGCCAATATCGGATCGGTGCATCCCAAGTAAGAATATAAGGACAGAATAATATAAGAATATAAGAGTCAACTATTCCGTGTGCGATTGTGTAACATTATTTCGCTATGTGCCATTTGCTTTTGAAAAAGAAGCGAATGGCAACTAGTAAACACGTTTTTTTAAGGATTTTCTATTTTTCAATGTGATAATGTTAGATACTTTAGAAACAAAGCTCATTCGGTTTTTGATGCTGAAAATTAGTAAAGTGCCAATAGGTAGGATATTGTTTTTAAAGACAGCCCTGTGTAGCAATTTCCCAAAATACAAGAGCAATTCTATCTAGGGATGGCACCGATCAGATACTGGTCAAATTCACAGGATCGGATATCGGAAAAACAGGAAGTATGCAGGGCAGAGTAGACTAGGAGCGGATAATGGTGGAGCTACAGAGCTAACAGCTAACAATAAAGACACTCACACATACAGAGGACTCACGTGTATACTTGTGGAATAACACAACACAGCCGAGTGTAATATCTGCAATGTAGTGTTGTAAAAAATATCGAAATATCGATACTGAATATTTAAAACGGTTTCGATACTCATTTCCCGAAATATCGATACTTTCTGCAGTATCGATACCAGCTGGCTTGCTCGCAGTGTTCTACCGCAAGTTGTTGACAGACAGACACACGCTGTTGCAGAGCACGCTTGCCCCTCCTCCTCCTCACAGACCTGTCTTCAGTTTGTAAACAAAGATTTTAGCTCAGAATATGGCCAGTGCAGAGCCTCCGCAACTTGTGCTTGTGGATAAAGAAAACAGCAGAAGTGCTGTTTGGAAGTACTTCGGGTTTGAAGTAAACGATGAAGGAAAAGCTAAAGCGTTGTTACAGAGCAGTGCCAACGATACAGCTATTAGCTAACGTTAGCTTATGCTAGCTAGCTGGCCACCTTTATAATGACTTCATGGAAACGGAGTAACGTTAAGTCGAGTTCATACTAACTACACTAGTACACGTATAAACTCGACATAACGTTACCCCGTTTCGGGAAAAGCTAAAGATGCCACGATGCCCATTTGCAAGCGTTGTTACAGAGCAGTGCCAACGATACAGCTATTAGCTAACGTTAGCTTATGCTAGCTAGCTGGCCACCTTTATAATTACTTCATGGAAACGGAGTAACGTTAAATCGAGTTCATACTAACTACACTAGTACACGTATGAACTCTCTCTCTCTCTCGCCGTCATGAAAATTGTTGTAGTTGTTTTAACCAAATAAAAAGCAGCAGCACTATTGCATAACTAAGTCATGTTTGCTATGTATTTCTTTCTTTAGGAGAGTTTGTTTCACAGTTTTAGCATGATGTTTTATAGATGGCTAGGTTAAACAGGTTTTTGTTTTTAAGAGGGGTTTGATTTAGATTAGATAATTTAGTTATTTTTAAATGTCTGATCTAAAGATAAACAAATGGTTTTAAAGTGTTATATTTATCTTCTCGTATAGTACCAGAGAGAAGCTGAGGATAATCAACAAGCAACAAAAGCAAAATTTGTTAAAAAAAAAAAATATATATATATATATATACATTTTTTATTACTTTTTTTTTGTATCGAAAATGGTATCGAATATCGATAATTTAAGGTATCGTATCGAAGTCGAAATTCCAGTATCGTGACAACACTACTGCAATGGAAGTATTTCTAGGGGTGGCAGCAACACTGGAAACTTCAACACCACACCACAGACTTAATTAAACACTTGCAGATTAATCATGGAAACTGAGTATGCCGAGTTTATACGTGCAACGAATGCCAAGAGGAAAGGTTTTGCCACAACTAACGTAGCTGGAAACCATTCAGAAGTGCGAGAAACTCCCTGCAGATGGTAACAAAGCAAAGCTCATAACTAAATAAAATAATAAATAAAATAACTGAATTTATTGTGCAGGACAACCAACCCCTTTCAGTTGTTGAAAATGTTGGTTTCCGACATTATCCTCGCTTCATGTTGCCAAACCGGTATTTTATCTCCAACACGGCTATCCCAAATATAGCATTTTTTCAAATGTAGAGACCATAACCCTATCAAAACAGCAGTCAAAGTGTATATTTTCAGCACTACGTTTGTTTGCCAATGATTAAAAAAAAATTGCGCATTGCACCGGAAAACGGGGGCGAGGACAGGAAGCCAGGAACAGGAAGCCATCATGATATCGCTGTAGTAAAAGATTTGAACAAAATAAAAAGCAGCAGCACTATTGCATAATTGAGTAGTGTATGCTATGTATTTATTATTTTAGGGGAGTAGGATTTGTTTCACAGTTTTAGCGTGATGTTTCATATATGGCTAGGTTAAACACAGGTTTTTGTTTTTAAGAGGGGGGGGGGTAGGATCGGTATCGGCCGATACTCAAGGCTGTGATATCGGTATCGGACATGAAAAAGTGGTATCGTGCCATCCCTAATTCTATCCACTGATATAAGTGCAGGACCAAGTGCGGAGAGCGCATACTGTACCACAGAGAGCATGCCCCAGCTGCAATGCTACACGTGGGTGGCAACTACGTGACTCAGAAGCTACCTCTTCCCTTTGCGGGAGGGAACGGTGACAAACCTTCGACAAGCCATTGAGTCTCCTATGTAGGAGATGTGTGCTTTCTGAAGTCCTGCGTCATTAAAATCCCTTACGTTTGTGCTCAGTGACAAGGGCTGCTTCTTATGTTAGATTTCCCTGAAAATCTAGCCATATTGGCCAGGCATAGAGGACAGGACTACAACATTTGTAAATTTAGAACATTTAGCAAATTTGATTAACTAATTTGATGTGAACCAACCACACTGCATACCTTTTCCCTCTTCTCATTCTGATGCATTCTAGACATTTTGACAGGATGGACATCTCGGAGGCTCTCTGTGGACACCGCAAAAAAACACTCCTCAGTCGCTCTCCCTTGGTGTGCATACCGCATGCCACAGTGAACCACTCGCCGACCAAAAAACTAGTGCTCCCCTCCACGTTGTCGCCATCCGGGGGAAAAAATTTTTAAGTGCCGCGCCGACCTGCGTTAACAGCAAAACAAAGGGCTAAATCTGCTCTGTGATCCCCAGCTGACCCTGGTGGTCAGGTGCCGCGAAGGCTGAAATCTCGACATCTGAAGTCCTAAGCCGGGTTTAGCCAAATGGCTGCATTTCTCCTTTGTCTTGGCCCCCACCCACCGCTCTGAGCCACCTGATGGTGTGTGTCACTTCCAATTAGTGGCGAGACACAGCAGTGATTATAGCCACTCTTAAGTGGCCCTTGCTACTTGGAACAATTCCCCCGCGAAGTCGTCATTCAGCTTGCTTGCAGCTTACGCAGACAGAAAACACTGCCGTGCTTGTGATTTGTAAGAAGGAAAAAAAAGAAAAATCACTGTTTGAAGTAGAGGTGGATTAGGTGAACGCCACTCATCTCTTATGTGGCCCATTGTCCATAGTCAAACGCGATGGAGACAGCAGAGCAGTAATTCCACTGTGCGCTTCATGGTCCTCTTTCCCTGGCCTTCCGTGTCAAGACAGCTGCGGTCAATCCACTTGTCTGAATTAGCTGAGGTGACTGGCCCAAGGTGCTCTCAAAGAGAGGCTGTGTTCCGGCCAAACGTCACGGCCACTATGAGCCTTCACATTGGCCAGATGGCATGAAAGCTGCCACCTTAGTGTACCAGAGGCCAGCTCACACGTTGCCCTCTGATTCCATCTGATTAACTCAAGCGTGTGTGTGTGCAGTCAGTGCACACAGAATTGCAGGGGGTCCTCAGAAAAATGGGGAAGTTTAATTTCATCAACTTGTTCACTAGAAGTTAGAATATATTAGGGCTGAAACTAACGATTATTTTGTTATCGATTAATCTGAGATTAATCTGATCAATTAGTCAATTAATCAAAATGATCAATTTACCAGAAAAACAACAACAATTGATTCAACTTGCAATTGAACATTTCACAAACTAATTATTTACATGTTTTTCAAGTGTGGTACTACTATCCTTAGGTCACATGGGTTGTTGCCTCTCTTGACACCACCTACTAAATACCCAGAGTAGGAGATGAGCCATGAAGTTTATTTACGTCTGTAAAAGCTGTGTAGTGTGGATGCCTACCTACTGTACATGAGTATGGTCAGGGTGAGTAACCTACATGGCATTACTGATTTTTATCTATCGACTCATTATACACTTTATTATCTTGAAATAATATAACACCCACCAGTTACTATGACATTGTTTATCATTACATTCAATTTATCTATGCCTATAGCTAAATGCTGAAAAACAGGGAACATTTACTTTTTGCATTTAGATTTAAAAAACTACCAGCCAGAGAGATTTGGCCTCATTCACGAAGCGATATAAGAACAGATTTCCTTTTATTTTGTTCTTAACTAGCATTTTGTTCTTACCTGGGATTCAGCAATGATTTCTTATTTTTGCTTTTCTCTTAGGCAAGACCAAATTCTAAGAGTGGCCGAGAGCACTCTTACCCAGATAAGAAACTCTTACCCAGATTTTTTAAAAGCCTACCATTGGTCAATTGCCCCCAAATACGACTTAAAAAACCCAGGGCCCTCATTTATCAATAATGCGTAGAAAGTGTTCCATTTTCGTTCCTAAGCACATAATTTAGAATGTCTCTACGCACAGAAAAATTGGGATTATCAAACGTGCGTACACAGGTCCTACGCACACCTGCAAGTACTCGGTGTTGATAAATACCACTTGTTCTATGCTCCTCGCTCATGCACGATTTTAAGTATTTGCATATAGAACTAGGGCTGGGCGACATGAATCTAAATGATATCGCAATATTTTTTTGACATATCACGATACATATCGCAATATTTTGACATTTCCTCTAAAGCACTTAAAAATGCTTGATTTAAGCCTTTGGTGCATACAGTCATGCCAATATGATGATTATAATAGTCCCTGCAACATGTTTGCATTATTAAACCATGAAGATGCTTTAAAAAATTATTAAATGAAAATGTACTAAGAGTAGTCTACTGACACACTAATAAAAAATTGATTTACATCTAAGACAATTTATATTAAAAACTCTTGGGTGCCTAAGACTTTTGTACAGTACTGTTTTCTATCCACTTTAGCCAAACACACACACACTTATATACACACTACTGTGAGAAAATAATAATCACACACAAAGGGATAATGGCTTATAGCAGGCTTAATGATTTTAGAATATTTCAGATAATGAAATTAAATGTTTATATCATCAACTATCCAGTTAGTATTTATACTGTAACGTTTGGCTACTTTAAATCATTGAACAGAGAGAGAGAGAGAGCCAGCCAATCCCCCCCCCCCCCGGGTTTTGTTTCTAGGTTTGCGTTTTGAGCGTGTAAGCTGCCGTAGGCGATGATGTCACACTCTAACTTCAACACATGGAACAGTTGAACACACGAAGATGGAAACTGGATGCCCGATATAAAGAAACGAATAACCAATAAATATGAAGTTATCTTTGAACCTCTGTTGTCAAGCCTAGTCAATATAACCCACCCCCTTTCCTCACAAATGGACCTGGTGTCGTGGAGTCGCTTTGAACGTTTCCAGGGTTAGCGGCTAATGCTAGTTAGCTTAGCCTAGTTATGGGATAACTTAGTTAGCAGCTAACGTTAGCCCATTGCTCGCATCAATTAAAATGCATGTCATTGAAGGTCCGCGCTGGTCTGTGTCTATAATGAAATGAGGAAAGCTCTGCGCTAAAGCAAGTCTCATCTCTGCCGTGACGTGATGACATAATACTCGCTGTTCACGATATAGTAATTTACTACATCTCATGTAGAACAAGCCGCGATACATCGAGTATACTCGATATATCATATCACCCAGCCCTATACAGAACCGGCCATAATTGACCATATATGGTAATGAAACACCCTGTTATAAGATTATGGTCTGTTCCTTTAAGAGGGAGGCACCCACGCATACAGGTCAGCTACGCAAGGAGCGAATAGGTGATGAGACAGACTGTGTGTACACAGGAACAGAAGCAGGTAGCTTGTTGTGAGATATGTAACGTTAGTCAACAGCATGATATGAAGAATACAATGGAAATAAATGCACAGTCCTGAAGATAACGGTTTCCAGTGGTTTATTGTCACCACCACACATCAAGAGGCAGGGGAACTATGTGAGAATGCTGTTCATCGACTACAGCTCAGCATTCAATACCATAGTCCCCTCCAAACTCATAGCCAAGCTCAGGGACCTGGGCTTGAACTATGACCTCTGCCAGTGGGTCTTGGACTTCCTGACGGGCAGACCCCAGGTGGTAAGAGCAGGCAACTGCACCTCCTCATCCATCACGCTCAACATAGGGGCCCCCCAGGGCTGTGTTCTGAGCCCCCTCCTCTACTCCCTGTACACACATGACTGCATAGCACAGCGGAACAACAACACAATCATCAAATTTGCTGACGACAGTGGTGGTGGGCCTGATCTCTGCCAACGACGAGAGGGCCTACCTGGAAGAGGTCAAGGTCCTGGCGGGATGGTGCCAGGAAAACAGCCTCTCCCTGAACGTCAGCAAAACAAAGGAGATGATTGTGGACTTCAGGAGGTCGGGGGTCAAGGACTACAGCCCCCTCAGCATCGACGGGGCACCGGTTGAGAGAGTCAACAGCTTTAAGTACCTAGCCTACATATCCGAGGACTTGACATGGACCACACACATTGACAGTGTTGTGAAGAAGGCACGACAACGCCTCTACTTCCTCAGGCGCCTAAGGAAGTTCCAAGTCAGTCAGAAGATCCTTAAGAACTTCTACTCATGTACAATAGAGAGCATCTTGACCGGCAACATCACCTCCTGGTTTGGGAATAGCACTGCACAAGACCGAAGCAGACTACAAAGAGTGACACGTTCAGCCGAACGCACAATTGGAGGGGGGCTCCCCACCCTCCAGAACATTTACAACAAGCGTTGCAAGGGCAAGGCTAAGAGAATCATTAAAGACTCCAGTCACCCGAACAACTGCCTCTTTGAACTGCTGCGGTCAGGCAAGCGATACCGGAGTCTCAAGGCGAGCACAGAAAGACTCAGAAGAAGCTTCTATCCCCAGGCCATCAGGCTGCTAAACGAACAATGAATGAACACTACACAACAACAACCACCAAACGCACATAGCACACACATCCACACGCACACACTCACTTTAAACAAACACACTGTAGCACCCACTCCACACACTTTATAGCACACACCCACTTTAAACAAACACACTGTAGCACCCACTCCCCACACTTTATATTTATTGATGAAGGATTGCACTACAACTCGTACACCTTACTGTAAATTGTACCTAAATTGTACCTCATCCCATTTCTGCTTTGCACTAGATAGTACTGTACATTAGTACACTGCATAGTATTGTATATTATATGGTAACTCAGAACATTGTACATATGTCTATACTGAACACTGTGACCTCATTTTCTTCTTCTAAAATTACATGCTATACTATGTTATTTGATACTATCTTGTCTAGCACAGTCTCTGGAGCGTAACAGTAAGAAGCATTTTGTATGAAAGTATTCTGTACTTCTGTATGACAACTATTAAAGAAACTTGAAACTTGAACTTGAACAAACACACTTTATATTTATTGATAAAGGATTTGCACTACAACTCGTACACCTACAGTACTGTAAATTGTACCTAAATTGCACCTCACCCCATTTCTGCCTTGCACTATATAGTATTGTATATTAGTACACTGCATAGTATTGTATATTAAACTCAGTTACGTCTATTCTGCATCGAACATTTTTTAACATTTAATGAACACCTGTATGTGCAATTTCCTGCAATATAGAGCCTTCAATCTTGACCAAAATAAAGCTGCTCTTTTCACTATAAAACTCAGTTTATATTGCAGTATGATAGCTATAATAATAATAACTTCACTGCAAGGGCTCTTTTAGCTAACGCTAGCTAGGCACGTATGATAGCCAATTACTATTATAATAATAATAATAACTTTCCCATCCTCCCAAAGCCCCTCCGGCCCCGTTCACATCCGCAGCGCAGTACCAACAACAACAACAACAACAACAACAACAACAACAACAACAACAACTAATTGACGCTATCAATAGCCCCAGTGAGCGCGGCGGCTGAATGAATGAATGAAAACTTTATTTAACAGATTGCAGAATGGGTACAATACAGTACGGCTCAATACACACAATTGTTAAGGCGATGCAGACCAGAGAAAGATGTTTGTCTTGTTTACATCAGGGTCCATGTTAACCCCTTTCGTGACTGTCTGTGCTGCACCGAGTGAATCCACAGTCACTTGCTCCTCAATGGGAAACTAACCTAGATTTACCATGAAGGACTGGTTCTGGCCGAACCGTTCGTTATACAAGTATCACAGAGACATTACAAAGGTGCTCACAGTTGCACGAGGGGTTCGCACAGAGATACGGGATGGTTTGAAAGCTCGGCGTTGCTAATAAATATTTTTAATATTTTTTTATAAACTGCTCAAAGCGGCATTATTTCCGCCGTTGGGTGATCACAGCGCCTGCGCACCATCCCGTATCTCTGGATTCACTCGGTGCAGCGCAGCAGCGCCGAGGCTCACCATACGAGAAATATTCAGTTTCAATCTGTTTGCGCATTTAGTATACAGTCACAGTGTTCGACTTACATGATGATTTGCTCCATTTTGATGTAAACGCCGAAGAATAATCCTCACAACAATGTTATCCAATATCCAGCCTGAATTTTTCAAGGGCTTTCGAAAAAGCCGCCTCCCCCAACATGTCGTATACGTCATGCCGACGAACCGTGGCCCGTGGGCACTGGATCAAACCATTAAAGTGGGGGGTCACACAATCTTTGGAAACTTAAAAACTTGCTATTAAGTGTCATTGCGTATTATTAATTTGATTGAAATTACGTAGTTGTGGTTAGATTTATATATGGGAGGGGGGGGTATATCATATTTTTCATATGATCAAAAAGTGGGGGAGCAAAATCAGATGTTTGCCCCCCCATGTTCAATAGTCATAGAGCAGCTGCATCGCGTGCTCTTATGCGCAGGCGTCTATGCATATGTCTATACTGAACACTGTGACCTCATTTCGTTACTTCTAATTTACATGCTATACTATGTTATTTTATTTCATACTTATCTTGTCTTGCACAGTCTCTGGAGCGTAACAGTAAGAAGCATTGTGTATAAAAGTATTCTGTACTTCTGTATGACAACTATTAAAGAAACTTGAAACTACCCCGAAGTCCGGACAGTACGTTAATAAGTACGTGACTGTACATGACCACTTCGGCCCTAGAGTGAAGAGAACACTCTCCTGTACTCTTACTAAGGTTCGAGTTAACACGGAAAAAGGTAACAACCCCCATGAAATGTGGAAACATTTACTAAGCTGAGCGAACTATGAGAAACTTCACTGAAAGAGTGAGATTGATCACGGAGGTCTAACCAACAAATTTAACGTATACAGCTCCGTTGTGAACAATCTTATTTGGAAACATGACACAGAATAATAGTATTTAGCTTTTTATTTTAAAGGTCCCCCATCTTATAAATGGCCTTTTCCAGTAGTTTGCATTGTTTTCTAGCAATGTGGGGTTGTACCAACACTGACTAGGTGTGAAATTCTCATTCAGGCACATTCCTCCAGTTCAGCTGAGACAAGATCCTCCCCCACTAACCGAAGCCATTCTGAATTTACGTCAATCTGTGAAGTGTAAGAATAGTGATCTGCGTAACCTCAGCTCCTTCTGTGGTTGTAGCCACCGCCCACAATCAATAATTCAAGGAACTTAGTGTAACATTGAAGTTATGACCAAAACGGAGCTAGTGGAAATAATGCGGAAGCGTTTTCCCTGTCAGACACTTGCACTTCCCCAAAAGAGAGAAAGAAAGAAAGAAAGAAAGAAAGAAAGAAAGAAAGAAAGAAAGAAAGAAAGAAAGAAAGAAAGAAAGAAAGAAAGAAAGAAAGAAAGAAAGAAAGAAAGAAAGAAAGAAAGAGACTCATACGGTGCGTGCGAGTCTTGGAGCGATCTCTCCTCTGTCTCTCCCCCTGCTTTTGACACACACACGCGCGCTCTTGGAGCGATTTCTCCTCTCTATCTCTCTATCTCTCTCTCCCTCTCTCCCTCCCTCCCTCCCAAAGTTATCTGCCAGTGCAGGTGGGTGACTGTCACTCAAAGCGCATTGCGAGTATGGGCGGTACATACCTCGGTTTTGAAGTCATGGTTCGGTACAGGTTTTCGGTACAGTGGGGGAAAGTTTGGCTTTCCATGTTCCACTCAGGGGTGATGTAGTGTGCAGTAACTAATTGTACTTGTAGGGCTGTCAACGAATATTCTATATTGAAATTAATAATCGACTTGTAAAATTTTTTAAATAATAATAATTATATTAGATTGTGAAAAAAACTGCCCCCAGTGGGCGGTCGTTAGTGGTTAAGAACCCTTTAATCGCCAAAAACGCCGTAGGACGTCTTTCCCCGCCATGCTCATTCTGCCAAAGACGCCGTACCACGTCTTTGATATCAATATTTCAAAAATATGTGATCGAAATCATATTTCTCCCCCGGAGACCTGAGATCTCCTGTTGATCCCCTCTCAACTCTCCAACGGTTCAAGAGCGCCATCTGGTGGCCGATCGCCCAGGGCGGAAACAGAAAATGGAAGCTGGTGCTCATTTCAATTCGGTCCGATCACTCGGTAATAGTCCCATGACTAGAGCTGGACACAACGGATAGCAATCTGTTACCAATAACTCGATAAACAACATGATTTGGACGTATATACTATTATACAACCTGGAAATGGATCGCATATTTCTACATCCCATAATAGGAAAATTTCTGTTCCACGCTCATCGCCCAACGCTATGAGGAAACTACGGTAAGATTCATTGTTATTTTTTAACGTGTTCGATACTAACTGCTCTAATGATCATATCACCCACACTAGATGAATCATATAACGTTGGCCACGGAATTATAAACGACCCCCCCCCCCCCCATCCGGTCAACATCAGATCATAAGTAGTAACTTCTAGAAGCACGTCCATTTGAAATTTTTTATCTTGCGCAGATTGCTATCAAACTGTATTTGATCATCAATATAATGCATTTGGGGCTATAAATCACGTTCTGGAGAAAGCTCTAGAAAACGATAAAAACATACTTATACTTTAGACCGTATTTTAGTATGAATATGTGATTGGAAAAGTATAACGTTGCTACACCCTGAACAATAGATATAGGACGTTGAATGGGCCATAGTAATGTCAATTTAGCAATACAATTTAAAAAGTTATAGCCCTGCAAAGAAGGGGAACTTCTCCATATTAAATAGGGCTGGCGGAGGATGGTATATTAATATTTTAAGCCTGGCGATCAAAGGGTTAACATACCGTTGTATTAGTTCGGTACAGAGCCGCTCGGTACGGTACGGTACACACTGAAACGGTTCGGTACGGATACGTGTACCTTTACACCCCTAGCAAATAGTGAATAAAATAGCAAAATACTTCCCCTTTAAACAATATTTAATTGTATGATTATAGATATTTTTTGAGAATAAATAAATCCAATGAAGTTGTCAATTTCACAGACAACTCTGCTGAGGAGGAGGGAGCATGCAGACTATCTTCGGTGCGCCAGGAGCCAAGGATGTTGACTGACCCATTCCTACAGAACCAGCACATTGACAGAAATAAATGACAAGCTGACCCGACATTAAGCACTGTAATGACTGAAATGAACGAGTCGCTGAAGCACACCGATATCTGTGCAACCCAATGAAGAATACAAACTAACTCGTAACTAGAGATGTTCCAATACCATTTTTTCCTTCACGATCCGATTCCGATACCTAAGCTTTGGGTATCGGCCGATAACGATACTGATCCGATACCAGTGCATACATTAAAAAAAAGAAAAATTATAAAACTTTATTTATTTTTTATTTTTTACAGCTACTGTTTATATATACTAACAGGTGATTGTATAGATTAGTATTAGTATCATTAATTGACAACTATGCTCAATGAGTTCACCCACGGAACGGTTGTTGAGACATTGATTCCGCACGGACGTTATATGTTGTTGCGCACTTCCTATCCAGAAGGCTCCGGTGACTTCAGTTAGCTAGCAGAGGCTCTGTTGTGATTTTTGCACAATAAATATTCAACATTCTCTTTTGAGACTCCGCCTCAGACGCTTATCATTTGGCACTAAAAGCTAAACATTGTCACCGATATGGCTGTCCGCAACATGTCATTAATTGTGTGCGAGAGGTCGATCAGTGACTACGTTAACGTGAGCTAGGTTAACATGAGCTAGGTTAACGTGAGCTAGGTTAACGTGAGCTAACTTTAGATGGAAACAAGGCAATATAATGTTACTGGTGAAAGTGATTTACCTTGGAATACTCCTGTGCCAACTCGCTGTACTTTGCTTGCAGGTCTGCAGCCATTATTGCTGGATTATGAATAGCCCGAACTTTAGCCAAGGTAACGTTAAAGCTAAAACTAGCTTTCGGTTAGCTGTTCAGCTAATGCTAATAACACCAGCAAGCAAGCCCATCAGAGCTCCCCGTCAACACTGCTCTGTCGGGACGATGGCATTTAAGAAAGTATCTGCTGTTAAAATGACAAATGGCATTGACACTTTAATTCACGGTCGATTAAAAACACATTTGTTTTATAATGCTCACTCAGCAGTGTTGTTGATAAATTACGTCATATGGTATCGGAGCGCAGAATTAGAGGGTACTCGCCGATACAGATACTAGCATTTTAGGCAGTATCGGAGGCATTTCCAATACTGGTATCGGCACAACTCTACTCGTAACCACTATTTTGCGTTCTATTCACATAACTGGATTTGTTTATTGATGGAGCTTTGAAAGCTACACGGGTACAGTCTATTGCTCCGATGATGTTGGGTAACCTGGCATAAAATCCTCTCTTGGCCTTGGTCTGCTGTTATTATTGATATATGGATATTGTACAGTATGTAGTTGGGGGTTGGGGAAATTATGACATCCAACACTGCGTTTTGTTCCACGCTCCAATTTGGGTACCAAATTGCAGTACAAATCAAGGAGAATGTGTCTAAGGGTAGCGGACTCTACTTAATATTATGTTCTCTCTCTCTGCAAATAGACTGCCCCATCTCTGAAAACAACTCCCAGTGGAGCGCACGGTCGCACCCCACGAGAAGTATTCCTATAACGCTATAAACCATGCTGAATTCATTCAGAAAGACCTATTCCAAATGCTAATTATAGGGTTTGACAATAATTACACTAATGCCGCTATTTTACAATGAACTATAATTAATTACGTGTCATACCCAACACGTCATGTTCAAACGATTGCATGGTAGCTTATCCCGTCTGTTGAAGTTTTCATATTCTACCGCTTGGTGCATATGTACGCACGGTCGGAGCTCTGCGTAGATATGCACAATCTCAAGCACACGTTCAAATTGATAAATCCCACACTTTGCTTAGAAATGATCGTACGCACGGTTTACGCACATGAGATATTTAGAGACCGTCTAGATCAGGGGTTCTCAAACCTTTATACCACGACCCCATTTCATGTATGTGGGACTATGGTGTTGAAATCTTAACTATAGTCAATGAACAGCAATCTCACATAGCCCCTTCTGACTGTCAAGGTGAGTTAGTGTGTTGTGTAGTACTTGGGAGACCGCATCGTCAGTGGACCCGTTTGTCCTATATGCAAACTGCAGTGGGTCCATGTTACTAGGGAGAGAGGCACAGATGTGGTCCTTGACCAGCCTCTCAAAGCATTTCATGACCACAGAGGTGAGTGCCACCGGTCTGTAGTCATTTAGGCCTGCTGGAGAGGAGTTTTTTGGTACAGGGATTATAATGGACATTTTGAAGCAGGCAGGGACCACGGACTCAGCCAGGGATAGATTGAATATGGTTGTAAATACTGGGGCCAGCTGATGCACAGGTCTTTAGTATTCGTCCTGTTATCCCATCTGGGCCTGTAGCTTTTCTAGTATTTACTCCCATAAACGCTAATCTCACGCTGTGTTCCGTCAATGACAGAGTGTGTGTGTCCCCCCCACGGATGAACCCCCCCTCCCCGCGTCAGCCGGCACGCCAGTGGCGCCGTTAGCCGGTGAGCTAACGTCGCCATTGCTCGCCCCAAACCTGGCGTAAAAGGAGTTGAGTTCATCCGCGAGAGAGGCATCGGCACTCATTATTGAGGGGGGGCTGACTTTATCAGTTATCGTTCGTACTCCCCGCCATAAGCCTCTCGTGTCGTTCTGTGCCATCATCCGTGTCTCCATCTTGTTCGCATATCGCCGTTTTGCAGCCCGAACCTCTTTGCGTAGCATATAATCATTGTCATGGCGCCTGGAGAGAATGGCAGCCTGTTAGAGCCCCTCTCCCCATCTTTACTTATTTATCTTTGATTATACTCTTTATTTTTTCGATACTTACATTTTCTAACAGTACTTGGTTTGTAGGCTAAACACTTCCATGAAGTTAGACAGCTAAGAGTTAGTTTAAGTTAGGTCTAGCCAGAAAATGGAACAAGACGACGGCAACGATATTGTTGTTGTTGTTGCCAACGACAACAGAGCCAGCAACACTGTTGTGTATTCGAGAGAGGAGCTACTCTGTTTCAAGGATAGAGCCGCAGCACCACAGAGGAATTTACCTAAAGAAATCAGGATTCACAGACGGGGCAATAGAGCTGGTGTGACCGTAAAGGAGAGGAAGATAAGGGAGAAGAGAAGATTCAAGCCTTACCTGCCCTCCGTTGTCATGGGTAATGTGCGGTCGCTGGTCAACAAAATAGATGAGCTCTCAGCCCTGGTTAATAACCAGCAGGAATACTGAGAAGCCAGTCTATTGTGCTTCACGGAGTCCTGGCTGAACGACAACATCCCGGACAGCAGCGTGGAACAACAGGGGTTCAACGTAGTACGAGCTGACAGGAATAAACAGAGCGGTAAGAGGAAGGGAGGTGGTCTTGCCGTTTTCGTTAATTCCAGCTGGTGTCACCCCGGTCATATCACGGTTAAAGAGCGTATGTGTTCTCCGGACATTGAGCTGTTGGCCCTGAGCATGAGACCATATTATCTACCAAGGGAATTTTCACACGTTATCGCAGTCACTGTTTACATCCCACCCAGTGCAGCGGCGGCGCAGGCGTGTGACGTCATCCACTCCACTGTCGTGGGGTTACAGACAAAACACCCTGAGCCTGAGGCATTAATCATTATAAACGGCGACTTCAACCATGTCAGGATATCCAGATCCCTGACCAATTTCACACAGTATGTCACTTACAAAACAAGAGACAACAAGACCCTGGACTTATTGTATGCAAATATCAAGGAAGCATACGCATGGCAGCTCAGATCACAACCTGGTCAGACTTGATCCAATATATAAGCCTGTGATCAAACGACAGCCAGCAACAACTAGGCTTGTCCCACAGTGGTCGGAGGATGTTGAGGAAGATCTAAGGGAGTGCTTTAGCTCCACAGACTGGGACCTGTTCCAACGGACCCACGGTGAGGACATCAATGGACTCACCGAATGTATAACTGATTATATCAGGTTCTGTGAGGAGAGCATCGTACCCACTAAGAAGGTACGCTGCTTTCCTAATAACAAACCATGGATCAATAGGGACATCAAATACCTCCTGAACAGGAAGAAGAGAGCATTCATGGCTGGGGACACTGAGGGAGCCAAGATTGTACAGAAGGAGCTCAAAAAAGAACTCAAGAGTCACCAAGCACATCTATAAGGACAAGCTGGAGGGCCAACTACAAGCAAACAATGCTCGAGAGGTGTGGGGAGGGGTCAGGAAAATAACAGGCTTCCGACAGAGCACGGCCGTGGAGGGGCCCCTTGAACGTGCAAATGAGCTGAACCGGTTTTTCAACCGATTTGACCTGACAAACCCCCCCCACCCACCCATACGCACCAGTGTCCCCCACCCCCCAACCCCCACCAGCAACTACAGGCGCACCACCCAACCCCCGCCCACCGCCACCAGCGATGACAGGCGCACCACCCCACCCCCACTGATCATCACTAATGACCAGGTCCGAAGGCAGCTCTCCAAAATCAGCATGAACAAAGCCAGAGCACCCGACAACACCAACCCCAGGGTGCTCAAAAAGTGCGCTGGACAACTGGCGGCACCTTTCCAGCACATTTTCAACCTCTCCCCGAGACTGGAGAGGGTGCCCCAGCTATGGAAAACCTCCTGCATTGTCCCGGTGCCCAAAAAGGGGCACCCAAGTGCCCTCAATGACTACAGGCCGGTCGCTCTGACGTCACACGTCATGAAGACCTTGGAGCGGCTGGTCCTGCAGCACCTCAAGCCCCTGGTGAGTGACTCCCTGGACCCCCTGCAGTTTGCTTACCAGGCAAACATTGGTGTGGAGTAGTGTTGTCAAAAATATCGAAATATCGATACATACACATGAATATTTAAAATGGTTTCAATACTCATTTCCCGAAGTATCGATACTTTCTGCAATACCGATACCAGCTGGCTTGCTCCCGCAAGTTGTTGACAGACAGACGCGCTGCCAGAGCACGCTTGCCCTTCCGCCTCCTCCTCCTCCTCCTCCTCCTCCTCCTCCTCAGAGACTGGCAACAGACACAGGCTGCTGCAGCCTCCTCCCCCTCACAGGAGCCCTGTCTTCAGTTAGTAAACAAAGCTATTATTAGCTAACGTTAGCTGTCGTTCCTCCGTTAGCTTATGCTAGCTAGCTGGCCACCTATTACTTCATGGAAACGGAGTAACGTCAAGCCGAGCCCACCCACACTACACCAGTACACGCATGAACTCGACACAACTACCCCGTTTCCAACGTTAGGTCGAGCGGAGCCCATCCTACACTAGTACACACATGAACTCGACACAACGTTACCCCGCCTCCATGAAGTGTCCAATTAGCAGCAATGTTGTTGAAAATGTAACGTTAATAAATGCTCCGAGCATAGCTCCGGAGAAATCTCCCTCTCTCTTTCTCTCAAGTACCCTTGTTTTCGGGTCATAACTAGAAAGGTGCGCTCAGTAGACCTCAAATCTCCAGCAGCCACTCTCTCTTTCTCATTCTCTGATCTAAAGATAAACAAAGGGTTTTAAAAGTGTATTCATCTTCTCGTATAGTACCAGAGAGAAGCTGAGGAGAATCAACCAGCAACAAAAAAAATAATATTATATATTTTATTTTTTTTGGTATCGAAATGGTATCGAAGTATCGATACTTTTCAAGGTATCGTATCGAAGTCGAAATTCCAGTATCGTGACAACACTAGTGTGGAGGATGCCATCACCTACATGCTCCATGTTCTTCGACTTCTCCAGCGCATTCAACACCATCCAGCCACTGCGGCTAGAGGAGAAGCTCACTGGGATGCAGCTGGACCGGGGAATGGTGGCTTGGATCACTGACTACCTCACCAGCAGACCTCAGTACGTGAGACTTCAGGGCAGCCAATCAGAGGTGCTGGTGAGCAACACCGGCGCTCCCCAGGGTACCGTGCTGTCACCATTTTTTTTTACCCTCTACACCTCCAACCTACCAACACCGGCGCTCCCCAGGGTACCGTGCTGTCACCATTTTTGTTTACCCTCTACACCTCCAATCTACCAACCTAACAAGGCCACTGGCCATGACAACATCCCCTCCAAATTCCTCAGAGACGCAGCAGCCGCCATCACCTAGGGCTGGGCGATATGGCCTAAATATGATATCACGATATTTTCTGACCTTTCGGCGATACACGATACGCATCACGATGTTTTTCTTTTTTTCCCCAAACAATTCATTATGAGGCTTACCAAGACAGTATTTGAGTTTGCAAGCTAACATTAAAGACAAAATAAAATACCCATGCATTTAGCATTTTTATATTATATATTAGATTTAGATTATTGGATTATTAGATTATATATTGCATATATTTAGCAATGAGATATTATATGATTTAGATATGAAATATGATGAATTGAAAATGGGGGATCCTGATGTAAACAAGACGAAAGTCTTTCGCTGGTCTGCATCCCCTTAACAATTGTATGTATTGAGCTGTACTGTACCCATTCTGCAATATGTTAATAAAGTTTTAAATCAATCAATAGGATTTTAGCATTTTTATGAAACTACTGTATATTTGTATGTCTAAATGTTTTGATGAATTGAAAATGGAGGACCCTTATGTAAAAAAGCCGAAAGTCTTTTTCTGGTCTTCATCCTCCAGTCAGTCCACTGTTGTTGTATTGAGCTGTACTGTATTGTACCCATTCTGCAATCGTTAATAACGTTCATTCATTCAATCATTCAGCCGGAAACAGAATAATTTTGATTGACAGTTGAGTCTGCCAATTACGTCACACCGCTTGTACCCGCCCTGCTGTTCTTAGCACCAATCGGCAAGCAGCGCTATTCTTTTTTTACTTCCTGAATGCCCTCCTTGATTTTAACGAGAGCTCAGCTCAACGACAACAACAACAGCTCACCGCAGCCGACGAGTGATTACTAGCGCACCGCAGCATGACAACGAGGCATAATGATTTTACTGCAACAAATGTTATAATAAAAGCCTTTCCATACATCTGTCTGATTGAAAACTTTATTAACAGACCGCAAAATGGGCACGCACAACTCGGCACGGACTGAGATATGAACAGTAACGCTTGCTATCTATGTCGTCATCGGACGTTGCTATGTTTGGGTAAATACGCTGATGTGTAACTATATAACGTGTAACTATATAATGTTGATGCCACAAAACGAATGCCTTTGTTAATCATAAGTACTAACTAACTTTGATGCAGTAGTGTGTGTGTGGGAGCGGCGTTGTTCAAAAGTTTGAACGGGGTGGACCAGATTGACGCGACACAATCCTCTTGGGCAAAACATCACGATATCCACGATACGTTAAAAAAGTGTATCGTTAATGAACTGTACCCGATATTTATATAATATCGTCATATCGCCCAGCCCTACCATCACCCCAGTCATCACACACATAATAAACCTCTATAAAACAGGGGCACGTCCCCAAGGACTTCAAAATTGCGAGAGTGACCCCTCTGCACAAAAAGGGCAGCAAATTAGACCCAGGCAACTACCGCCCTGTTTCTATTCTTACCTCCATCTCGAAAGTCATGGAGAAAATAGTCTACGAACAGGTCGAAAAGTACCTGGCGGAAAAAAATCTAATCTACGAATTCCAATCTGGCTTCAGAACGTCCCACTCCACTGACACATGCCTCCTCTATTTGAACGACCACATCAAACAAGAGGTGGACGCGGGCAAATACTGCGGCATGGTCATGCTGGACCTACAAAAGGCCTTCGACACTGTCAATCACTCCATTCTAATGGACAAGCTAAAAGCAATTGGTTTTGATAGCTTATCAGTGAGCTGGATGCAATCCTACCTGGAGGGGAGAGAACAGATGGTAGAGGTAAACGGTACTCTATCCCCCCCCCCTCACAGTGAGCTGTGGTGTTCCACAAGGAAGCATACTAGGACCGCTACTCTTCCTAATTTATGCAAATCACATGTCGTCAGCCTGTGACTGCAACTTGTTCCTGTTTGCGGACGACTCAGCCCTGCTGGTCTCTGACAAGAACAAGTTGCAGGTTGAAAAAACCCTCAGCACGGAACTAGGCAAAATCTGCATATGGCTCGCTGATAACAAACTATCATTACACATGGGCAAAACAGAGTCCATTCTCTTCGGTTCAAATAACAAACTCAGCAAGACCGACGGCTTCTCAGTTACAGTGGGTGACAATATTGTCACAAGGAAAGACGAAATTACCTACCTGGGTTCCATCCTAGAGGCAAATCTTTCCTGTGACAAAATGGCATCCAATGTAATAAAAAAAGTCAACCAACGAACTAGATTCTTGTACCGGATCTCCTCTCTGGTAAACAAGAATACCCTGAAGACTCTGGCAGGAGCACTCATTCAAGGGTACTATGACTATGCATGCACCTCATGGTACCAAAGCACCTCAAAGGCGCTTAAAACAAAATGACAAACATCACAAAACAAACTGGTCAGACTACTACTTGACCTGAACCCCAGAACCCACCTCACCCCTGCCCACTTTGACAACCTAGGATGGCTTAGAGTAGACGACAGAGTACAGCAACTTGCAATGGGCCTGGTCTACAAGATACACTATACGACCGGGGTGCCCATGTACATGTCAAAATACTTCCCAAAGGTCAGTGAATACCACAACCACTACACCAGAGGAAGCTCAACAAATCATGTTAAACCCAGATTCGGCTCAAACAAGGGACTAAACACGTTTCGCAATTATGCCACAACAATGTGGAACGCCCTACCCAAAACTGTAAAGGAATGTGAATCCCTGCCCACATTCAAAACCGCTCTTAAAGAGCACCTACGGGAGGCTGCAATTCGAAACTGGCCACCGTAAATGCCCAAAACCCCCACCACCTCCTAATAGACAGTCTCCTCCCCACCGCATGTATATATTCCCTCCCCGCCGTATGTATAATTCCCTCCCACCCACCCACCCCCTCCTAATGTACAGTCCCCTCCCCATCATATGTATATACTCTGTCAGGATCTAGGGGTAACAGTACTGTATATTTGAATACCGCTTATGTCACAAATGTATCAGTACTAAATACCTATATGTCCCTATGCCATAAATGTCATGTATGTTGTGTATGTCATAAATGTCTATATGAATTGAAAATGGGGGACCCTGATGGAAACAAGACAAACGTCTTTCTCAGGTCTGCATCCCCTTAACAATTGTATGTATTGAGCCGTACTGTATTGTACCCATTCTGCAATCTGTTAAATAAAGTTTTCATTCATTCACTCTGACTTCCGCTACAACACAAGGACGTGCCACCTGCAGAAGTTCTCCGATGACTCCTCCATCGTCAGCTACATTGTGGATGACTATGAGGCTGAATACAGGGCTCTGGTGGAGAGCTTTGTAGGATGGTCGGACAGTAACCATCTCCAACTCAACATCAGCAAGACAAAGGAGCTGGTGGTGGACTATCGGAGAGGTAGGAAGGGTCCCCCTTCTCCCATAATCCTTGGAGGGGAGGAGGTAGAGATGGTGGAGTCCTACAAGTTTCTTAGAGTTCACATGAACAAAAATCTGGACTGGTCGGACAACACTGAGGCCCTCTACAGGAAGGGACAGAGTAGGCTGTTCTTCCTGAGGAGGCTCAGGTCGTTCGACGTGTGCAGCCGACTGCTGCTATCGTTCTACCAGTCGGTTGTAGCCAGCGTCCTCTTTTTTGCTCTGGTGTGCTGGGGGGGCAACATCAACTCGAGGATCTCCAGCAAGCTGAACAAGCTGGTGAAGAAGGCTAGCTCAGTAGTGGGTGGTGAGCTGGATAATCTAGAGGTGGTGGCTGACAGGAGGATGAGGAAAAAGCTAGAAGCCATCCTGGAGAACCCCTCTCACCCCCTCTACGAGGAGCTGGCCAGAATGAAGAGCACGTTCAGCCTAAGACTCCCCCCCCCCCCCCGGACTTCGTCAGGGTTTTTCCGATTATATATTTTTTTTTTTATATCCTCAAACTAAATCCTCAATTTGAATAAAGTGATGAATCTGATTAAATTAGTATTTTTTTTATTTTTTATTAAATCAACTTTCTTTAATGAATATAACTCATCAGTTTCTTTTAATACTATAATATTAGTGTAGCCTAACCTTTATCTGCAACTGTGAAGAAAAACCCCATTGGTTTAAATAAAATAGATGCATAAAAAAAAATGACATGACAATTCTAAAAATTTGAATTCGAATGCCAACGTAACGAACGAAGGTTCGAATGTTTGGGCTCAGCCCTACTACCCACAGCTGTAAAGGAATGTGAATCACTACCCACTTTCAAAACCACTCTCAACGAGCACCTACGGGAGACTGCAATTCGAAAACTGGCCCCTGTAAATGTCCAACCCCCTCCAATGTAGTTTCCCCCCACCCCGCCTACCCAATTTTCAATCAATCAATCAATCACACCCTAGCACAGACTCTCCACTCTCCTGCCATATCCACTCTCATGCCATCTGGCAGACGCTACATAACAGGAGTCTGAAATCCAGGACCACTAGACAACAAACAGGCCATCAGGCTTGTGAACAGCTCGCGTGTATGCCTTCTACAACAGAACTGCGTTTCCGCGTTCGAGTTTTGCGCTCTGATTGGCCAGGTCATGCGACATGTGTGCCAATCGTGGGACAGCAAGTTCTGCGCCTATTTCCGGGTCTAACAGCCTGCAAACTACCTGGCGTTCTATCGCCATGCTCTAAGACAAACTCTAACCTTAACCAACTTCGAAAGAGCACCTAAGCTTAACCGTCGGAATCAGGGCAGGCGTTCTATCGCCATGCTCTAAGACAAACTCTAACCTTAACCAACTTCGAAAGAGCGCCTAAGCTTAACCAGTGTAGAAACTTGCGGTCCCACGATTGGGCGTACATGTCACATGACCAGAAATGACCTGGCCAATCAGAGACGCGGAAACGCAGTTCTGTTGTAGAAGGCATTCAGGCGAACAGCTCCCTCAACAAGCCCCCCCCCCCCACATCACTTGAACTGTGAACGCACAGACACTGAATGCTGCCGTGACCTCACCGTCACCTGCACTGCCAATATTTGCAACAATGCATAGCGCACTTTACATCCTTTCTACCACTACACTGTGAACTGGATGTGCAACACTGTCACTCATGCCTTATTTTTCTTCTTTATCTTTTTTAAGATTCTTTATTTTAGCATTAAACATTTTCTCAATAATACAATTTTAGTTTAAGTCTATATTTCGTGATTTTCAAGGGTGGACTAGCAAAGATTTGTCTATTTAACTGTGCATATGACAAATAAATATCTTGAATCTTGAATCTATTGTTGGTGCCGGGGCTTGAATCAGGGAATCTCTGGCTGGATCCCCTCACCCTCAGCCCTTTGGGGAATCCCCATTCAAACCAGATGTTCAGGTAATGACAAGTTTCCAGGTTTGATTTCGGCTGCTCCCGGCAGTGTGTTGAAGTGTCCTTGAGCAAGACACTTAAAGCCCTAACTGCTCCCGATGAGCAGGTTGGCATCTTGCATGGTCGGTGTGTAGGTGTGTGAGTGAATATGAGGCATAAGTTGTAAAGCTCTTTGTAATATAAATGCAGACCCCATTTATGTTGTTTTTTATGTCACAAAGTCTCGGTCCAGGCCATGAATGATACAGGTCAAGTTCACTACTTTGAACCCTCAACCCTCGAGGGAGGGGCGGTCAGGTGGCGTAGCGGAGATTGCGTTCGTCACCAACGCTGGAGACGCTGGGTTTGCATGTTCGAATCCAGCTCCCGGCGTTGTCACCAGCTTGGCTGGCCGTTCACACTAATACAATTGGCAGTATTAGGGGGTGGGGAAAGCTGGCGGGTGGGTCCTGGGCGTTGTGGACAGCGACCCCTACAGTTCGGTCGGGGCGCCTGCTCAGCGAGGGTAGGATCTGGAGAGAGGTAGTGCGGCCTCCCACACGTTACACTCTCCCAGTGAGAATCTGCGCGGCCAGGCTGGCTGCCGGCTGGCTGCACATGCGTCGGAGGAAAGCATGTGACAGTCTCCGGCCTCTCGGACCAACAGTAGGGGAAAGTGCGCAACAACCAGGAAGGGGGTTGGGAATTGGCATAACAACTAACAGTGGGATGGGAGAAAAATCGGAAAAAATATAATAAAAAATAAAAAAAACTCGAGGGAGCAGATGATGCTTTCACTTCAGCCACTTCTGTTCACTGATGTTCGCTTCATGACCCACAATGCAGTGCACTGATTCATGACTTTGGAACATCTAAAATACAGATTACCATCAATAACGAGTGCTGTGAATCGTTTTAATTCACCTAAAATCCTATTTGCAGTTTGCTCGATCTGGAAAGCTCAAAAAAGGTATACAAATATAATGTTTACAACCCAATTACAAGATATGAATACTGGTCAAAATATGACTATGGAACGTCTAAAACAAAGACGTTCACCTAAAATCCCATTTTAACCTCTTAACTGGCACCGACCCGGCCCGGGACGTTTTGAGGACGATTTGCCCACCAGCATGACACGCAACCTCTAGCGGCTCGGTGTGCATATTTTTTAATACAATATATATATCGAATTAAAGCCCTATTTGTTGCCTGTCGATTGCCATTTCAGCGGTTCTCGAGTTACATGCCGATATGTGAGGCGTGTGCCAAAGTACATGGCAGACTTACATTTTTTACCCGCAACTCCCGAGGCTCTAGCTCAGTCAATCATTTGGCGATCTCAAAAATTATTGGAGAGGGTTGTAACCAATGTGGCTTTCCAATGATACCCCACGTGGGGATCTGCGAATCAGGGATCTAGGTGAAAAGTCACGAGCCAAAACAGGACGAGAAAAACCGCTTTTCAGTTTACCAGTTTTAAATTTGGACATGGACTACATAAGACTTCAGGCTATGGACCCAGGGTGTTTTCCAGCTCATAATTCTTTTTTGGAAATACTATATTTGGATATTGCAACTACTACAGAAAAACGTGAGTAACAAGTTCTTCTACAACTCAAGTTCAGACCTATGTTACTCTATTTCATTAGCACTAAAAGTGAATTTTCACTCTTTCAAAAGAGACCAGGCTCATGCATGTGCTATAAGTATAAAGTATATAAAGTTCAGCTTTGCAAAAAAAGTCCTCAAGTTCAAGTTAAAAAATTGCCACTTTTCTGGGCGCCAGTGTTATTGCTCAAACTACAGGTGGAAGATGGTGGCAACAACGGAACAAACGTTAATGACTTTTGACTTTGAGAAAATAAGTAAATGTGATGTGATTTCATGTTGAGTAATCAAATGGTGTGTACTGCAGCTTGAGGTGTAAATGTGACTCGATATCTGCCAAGAGGCTGGAATCATGCAGTTAGGACTTTAAAATAATAGTATGTGCTTTATTGCATGCAGCTGTGGGTGTTTGTTGCAGCATCCCCTGCTCACTCACACAAACGGGCCCGCACGATGGCAGAGAGTGCCACATGGAGTGTTCATTAGATCCAAGTTTTTAATGAGAAGCAAATGGGACCATGTGTCCCTCTCATTTCTGCTGCCCCATGCCTTCACAAGGGCAGGGTGAATGAGAGGCATTTAGATCATGGCAAAATAACCGTTTCTCTGATGCAACATTGACTTGACTTTGCTTGTACAGGCCAACAGGCATTTGTAATGAATGACTCAACACGGAGTATGATTGATTAGTGTACTAGAAACCAGACAAACCAGTCTATAAATGGCAGGACTTAAAGGAACATGCCAACTTTTTGGGAAATTTGCTTATTTGCCATCTATCCTGGAGTTAGACAAGCAGATACATACCCTCTACTTCTCTGTGCATAGCCTAGACTTAGGGAACAGCCGCACCGTTATCCTAGCTTAGCGTCATTCACTGGAAGTAGGTGTGCCATTGTAGCCTAATTCCCAACAGTCATGGAATACACTACAAATACAACTCCAAAATGTCCATGTAAACATGTTGTGACCTGTGTATTTACCATGTGAAAAAATAAATGGACATTTTCGTTTTCCCCCTCCAGTCTCTTTTCCAGTCTGCCTCCTCTCCCGGCCTGGTAGAGGTGTACAGCATGTCGTAAACTTACAAGGGGGCACACATCAGGCTCTGCTGGATTCTGGCTGTACGCAAATTATGGTATCTTGGGTATGAATTAGATAGTGTAGATATTCACGACTAGGCATTCATTAGCAAACATTTTAGAGGGGGACAAATTTAACTATTCTCAATATTGAGGGGGACATGTCCCCTGCAGCCCCCCTCTACACCTACGCCTATGCTAGTAACCATAGACATTGAGTCACTAGCGTTCCATTTGATGGGGGACTCAAAGCTGTGGAGCACTCTTTTTTTATTTGTATTTCTTTTAAACCAACAACATGGCAGAGCTCCTGGTACTAAATGCATCATGGACCTTTCCCTAAACAATGGTATGAGTTTCTTTTTGCAGTGAAAGCTTAGAAACCGATGCATCATTGTCTAATACATGATTGCTCCATCCTCTGTGTGTGTGTGTGTGTGTGTGTTTTCGTGTTCAACATTAACCCATTCAGTGCCAACCATGAGATTAGTCAGGTTAACTCGCCATGCGTTGAGTGCCAAGACCCGAGAAAACTCGGGTTTTAATAGTTATTTATTTTATTAGCAATATCCATACATTTTTCATCCATCCAGCCTGACGTTATCATTGGGAATGGGTCTGAGCTCGAAAAGGGCAAATACCGCCGCCTATCGTCTCCCGGATGGTATTGCACATCATTGGATTGGATTGGGTGAGACTGTGAATCAGAAAAAAACTCTGGTCCCGGGGTTTCCCTTCTCGGGCAAGCAGTAGCCGTTACCACATTCACTGGGGAGGCTCGGAGCAGCGTCGATTATGTGTCTTGTTGCTATAACGTTGGATCAATAAACGTGATCAATATTTGGAATGGCGATCAGGAATTGGATTAATCTTTTTGCAGAACATCTGATGTGAGGTAAGGACTCTATTTTACGAGTCTTGGGTTAATCAGATGTTTTTTTCTCCACCATCGCAGCGTGTGTGTGTGTGTGTGTGTGTGTGTGTGTGTGTGTGTGTGTGTGTGTGTGTGTGTGTGTGTGTGTGTGCGTAACGTTAGCGCTGACCACGGCATGGATAATCGATTTTCAGCCCGCTTCTCTAGCGTGCATAAGTACACATATACTATCAATAATCTAGCGTTTATTTGAAAAAGATTCATAAATCAGCCGAAAAATGACAACGTTTTGTGTATTCCACTAAAGAGCTAATATCGCGGAATTTCTCTGGAATTACTAGACATCTCCAAAACTATACTCTTATTCAAAACGGTATAAAACGGAAATGTACCAATGAAAAAACAATCCGTTTCGTACATGTTGACTGCAAGCAAGTCATTGATAAGCGACGGGTGTATTAGACCCATAATAGAGCTGGGCGATATGGCCAAAAATGATATCGCGATAACGATATCGATAACAATATCATATCACTCGATATAAAAAAGGCAAGTATTATTATTATTTTATTTATTTATTTTTAAACAACAGATGTATGTTTATTTTGCAGCAATTCTTTGTCGTTGCCGCCATCTTTAGTGTTACATCCCCTCACACTCCAGTTCTCAGGCTGCAGCTGGTTTGAAAGCGAAAGTAAACCGGCTTCTCTGCTGGCTGTGGCTCCAGGGGAGTTGAACAGTTCTGGCTCTGCTCGTTTCTTTTCTATCTAGCACACATAGCCTACTGTGTACAGACGGTTTCAAACTGTATTTTAGAAAGCAAACAAAATAAAGTCTGGTCAGTTTGGGGCAAATATGGGGTCAAGGCTGCAAATCATGATTAACATTTGAGCCAATGTTTTTCTGTTCATTTAGGGTCCAATAAAGAAAAAAAAGCAAGGAGCCCAAAAAATTATGTAGGCGAAGTCTCTGAAACGGCCACGCCCACTTTTTAGACCTGACATTTTGTATATCGGCTCCTGGAGGTCGCAGAGAGTTGACTTTGGGCTCAAAAGTTGCGGAAACACCACATTTATATTAGTGTTATGAACAAGCATATGCCCTAAAAGCTTAACTTTGAGATATTCATGAAAAACCCTTTTTTATCTCTGAATTGATCAGCGCCCAAGTCACTTCAGCCAAATCTGCTCATGAAGGCCATGCAGTTAGTTTGGGCCAAAGTTCTAAATCTACTCATGGGGCATACTAGTGTTTAGGTTGAGGCTTTGTTATAAGATGAGGACCCCAACAACCACCCAAGAAACAAAGCAAACCACTTGGAAGTCCAAAAAAACGATTTTTTTATCCACTTTTTCTCCTATTTTTCTATTTTCCATCCCAATTCCACTGTGCCAATTCTTCCCTCCCCTGTCTTGAACGTTGCTCGCATATGCCCCCCACTGGCCGGTTGTAGGGAGGATAGAAGCCTTGCATCACGTGTCCCCTCCGATACACGAGGAGGCAGCCTGTCACATCTTTTCACCTGCCAGCGCAGACTCTCATTGGCGAGGTGTAACGTGTGGGAGGCTCACACTACCCTTGCCATTTCCTGTCTCTGCTGTGCAGGCGTCCCCAACAGACCTGTAGTAGTCGCTCTCCACAATGTCCAGATTACCACCCATCGACTTCCACCCGCTAACTGCCAATTGAGTTAGTATGATGGCTGGCGCAACCCGAAGTTGAGTCGAACCCGGTGTCTCTTGCGTTGGTGAAGAGCGCAATGTCCGCTGCACCACCCAGCCGCCCCCAAAAAAACTTTATTTGAACTAGGGATGTCCGATCACGTTTTTTTGCTCCCGATCCGATCCCGATCATGTAAGTATCTACCGATCAGGGGCGTAACTATGGGGGGGGTCCCCGGGAAATGTCCCCCGCATGATTTCAGAATGCACGTATTGTCCCCCCCCACGTTTTTACCGTCCAAAGATAATACATGCACGCGACCGCGCGACCAGCACTGTGACTCGCTACAGTACTCGTCTTTGCATAATATCATGGCCGCCTAGTTATAGTTGAAAGTGGGGGTGCAAATATTTTATTTTTTATTTAATAAATTTTTTGTTTTTTTCTTTTGTTTATTATTTTAATTTTTTTGGGACAGGCAAGGGGTGGTTTGGAGGGCGATATTTTTTTTCATTTAATGAACCTGTATGTGCAATTTCCTGCAATATAGATCCTTCAATCTTGACCAATAAAGCTGCTGCTCTTTTCACTATAAAACTCAGTTTATATTGCAGTATGATAGCCAATTACTATAATAATAATATATTAATATATATATACTGTATATATACTGTATATTGATTTTTCGCTCTTTTATTTTTATTAAATCAATCTCCTTTCAAATAGGCCAAGTTTTTAATAAGAAAGAGAGAAAAAATACCAACAAGGAACAATAACAGGGTCTGCTGTAAATATAGCCTATTTTGTGTCTTAATTTGTTATGTTATCCTACACTTTAAGCAGTCTGATATTTCCATTACCTGTAACTCTTGGGTCTCTCTCTCCTTCTCTGCCTCCTCCCTGAGTCTGCACAGTCACCATATCATTCTACATTAAGGAGAACAATACACTTATGAATACACTGAACCGGTTTGAATACACAATCTTTATGCTACTCTGTAAAGAAAGGGAGAGAGAGGGGGGATATATGATCCAAGTATTTGTGTCTTAATTTGTTATGTTATCCTACACTTTAAGCTGTCTGATATTTCCATTACCTGTAACTCTTGGGTCTCTTTCTCTCCTTCCTGAGTCTGTACAGTCACCATATCATTCTACATTAAGTCACTAGAGGCCCACGGGCCGCGGCCGTCGTTAATCCGGCCCTGCTCGTCTGCCATATAGATAGCGAACGTTAAAATTTGCAAACCCAACAGCTGACACCACATATCTAGATAATATGACAACGTTAGCTAGCGGCTAGCACTAAAGCTAACGCCAACCAGAGGGAAACTTTATTATTATTATTATTATTATTATTAGAGGATTTACGGTATGACCAGATGGCATTTCGGGATGTGAAACACTTTTATTGTATTGCGTGGTAGAAGTTCTACCACTCAATAGTAAAGACATGTCTAACATAAATAATCTTTTGTTTGAACAACTTACTGGAAAATCCTGCCTGCCACCAAATGACACACTTCTGTGGCCTTTGATATTTACACTCAGCCTACCTGCAGCTCCAGCGCCGTGCGCCACTGTCTGCTCTGCTGGGGGTGGGAGAGGCACTGGTTCAAACCATATGGGGGGGCAGGGGGGGGGGTCGCAATCTTTGGAAACTTAAAAACTTGCTATTAAGTGTCATTGCGTATTATTAATTTGATTGAAATTACGTAGTTATGGTTAGATTTATATACCCCCCCAATATATAAATCTAACCATAACTACGCAATTATTATCATATTTTTCATGTGATCAAAAACTGGTGGAGCAAGAGCATACCTTTGCTCCCCCAAGTTCAATAGTGGGAGAGCAGATGCTCCGAATGCTCCATTACGCAGGCGTCTATACATGTAGTACATGTAGTGATTGTTAATTGTACATAATTCACCCACGGAACTATTGTTAGGAACAAGAGTTCCGCCCGAACATTATACCTGGTGGCACTACCTGCCATCACAGGTCAGTCGATAAATGCTATTCACTCTGCCTCGAGCCACGGTCTCCGACTCCCATCTCTCGGCACTACACTGGTGACCACCCCGACATTGGTCTCGCTGAAGTATCAGGGACCAAACCGAACATGGCAAACGATGCCGTTATTCTTCGATTGGCGGAGTTTTGGGAGCATTCTGCGGCTGCGTGGTTCGCTCAAACAGTTCGCCCTACGAAGGGTAGTGGCGAGGCCCGCGGAGGGTTCATCTTCGGCAGAAGACGCGGATAATGACAATGAGAGTGGAGTCGGGCGAGAAGAGGTACCGTTGACTACCATATCTGCCGTCATTGGCGGCAAAAGGCCTGGTGGTCCTGTGGATTTATGCCCTCAAAGAGAAACGCAACGGTGAAACGTGGAATGCAATCTGGGAGTGTGCCAGTGACCAGTGCGCTTTGGTGGGCATTGAAATGCAGCGACCGCAGGTGATATCGATTATTAAAATATATCGCGATATTTATCGTTATCGTTATATCGCCCAGCCCTACGCTGAGCCCAGTTTAATGTCGGATAGCTGTGCTGTGTTGTTTTAAATTGTAATCTGAGCGACCGCTGGCACTGACCACGCCCCCTAATCTGTCCCCCGCACCACTAGCAACAGAGTTACGCCACTGCTACCGATACCGATCTTTCCCGATCCGATAAAAAAAAATTATTTTTATTTTTTTTATTCAACAAACATGACCATGTTCACGTCTTAAACTCATACTGAGGCCTTAGTTTTGGTTTTAAATTGCATATCATCATTCATTTATTTATTGTCACAGAGCAGAAGAATTTTGCCAAAACAAACCAATAGTATCCAGCTGCAGAACGGCAGATACTTCTGTATGACAACTATTTAAGAAACTTGAAACACTCTCAGACCCAAACGCATTTCCTTTGATTTAATTATACATCAAATGATTTATGTCAAGGATTGCAATGCCTCGCTTGAATGAAGTAAACTTTTCACCTGGATAACATCAACATTCAGGGTGAATGTAATGTGAGAAATTGGGATTAAAAAAATAAAAATTAAATTATTTGGGTCTGAGAGTGTGGCTGGTCTGCCGTTCTGCAGCTGGATACTATTGGTTTGTTTTGGCAAAATTCTTCTGCTCTGTGTGACAATAAATAAATGGATGATGATATGCAATTTAAAACCAAAACGAAGGCCTCAGTATGAGTTTAAGACGTGAACATGGTCATGTTTGTTGAATAAAAAAAGAAAAGAAAATAGCTGATTTTTTATTTATTTTTTTGCCGATCCCGATCTTCGGAAAATCACGTGATCGGCCCCGATCCCGATCACGTGATCGGATCGGGACATCCCTAATTTGAACACATCACACAGGATTCAAACACTTGCTGAGGCACTTGCAATAAATGAGACATTTCATCCCCCTGCCAGCACAAGAACATGAGGTGCATTTATTAGATCTGCAGCTACACACCCCTGTTACCTGAGACAATGTGTCTCCTGTGGAAACTGTGCTCCACTTGACGAAGAGTTTCTCCCCATCGGTAGTCCATCCCCATTCAACAACCGGGGGACAAGGGAGTTGTAGAAGGCTGCTCCCCCACAGCCATCCTGCCTGGACTGTATCTCTCAACAGATGCTGTAGAAGTGCATCCTGTCTTGGGGGCAGGTCTCACAGCTCATCTTTAACCGACTGCTTGAACAGCTGGAATCTGAGTCCATCTATACTTGCAGTCGTACAGTCCAGCCTTGTTGTACCAGCTCATTACCCAGGGTTCAATAACTTCCATGCTGTTCCTAACAGTCTCAATACTAGGGCAGCAACTTAGTCCTCTCAATGCAGCAGTGAGCTCTGTCAACTTCCTGTGGTTCATCCAGGCTTTGAATTGAGCATTCTTTGAGTGGCCAAAGAAGGCGCTCACAGAATCACAGCCACTGAAATAATGGAACACAGGCATGGCATCAGCCACATCTCCACCAAGCTTCTTGTGTGCTTCTGTGATTGAGTAGAACTGGCATTTGTCCGGAACAGCAAAGTCGACGAAGTTGCAAATCACAACATACTGACAGGAACTTTGTAGTGAACCCTAGTAGGATGACAACTACATCGGAGTCGACTGTTCTAACCGTAACTGACTTGATCCCCTTGTTTAGCATGTCCATCTCATGGCAAATGATGCGGTTGTTAGCCTCCTCAAGCATCTCTATGCGGTCATAAAGCTGGATCTCAACATTTGACAAAATTGGCAAGGATCTTCCGGCCGTAGGTGATGCTGAACTCCTTGCTCCAGTTCCATGCATGTTCCTTAGCAATCCTGGCAAACATTAAATTCAGGGCTACCTTGTTGTCTTGATTAGACAGAAAACCTTCAAAGAATTGCTTAGATTCCGGCACGGTGTCATTCTCGCTGAAGGCCATCTGTGAACTACCTGCTGACCCCCGATTATTCCTAGTCGCAGTCTTAATGTTCATAGTCTGGTAGAGGTCAGCCACAATGTCAATACGATTTGCTCCCTCCTCATGACCAATCTTGGCAACGCTGTTCAACACCTTGAAGACAAAGTCCCGGAATGTCATGCCTTTGGTGAGAGACTTGGCCAGGATTCGTACTTGCACAGATAGATCTATCACAAGTCCCTCTGAGGCTGTAGATTGAACTTGTACTCCGATGTCCTTCAGCATTTGAGACTTTTGGCTGTGATAAATGTCTCCATCCTTTCTTGACAGGGCTTCTGGTAAACCTGTGATTGAAATGAATAGTTTTACCAAAACTAAATTAGCACTGTCAAATCAATTCACTTATAAAATGAATAATTGAACTGTCACTGTATCGAGAATCTGGTAAGACGAAAGTTGCCTGTGTCTAAAACATTGAATAACTTTGAAATTATATCAACTAGATTTACCTGTGAATTCACCACCAAAGAGCCTCCTTGTCTCTTTTTCTCTTGATCTGCAGGCCTCCTTCAGCTTTGCAAAGGTTCCTTTAGGTGGCTTGATTGCAGGGCTAGCAAGCTGGACTTTTGCACCTGAACTTGGGAGTTTCAGGGCATTTCGGGAGATTTTCGCACTAACATCCTTCTGAGCATATAGAAATCGCTCCTGCACAAACTGGTCATGCTGTGTTTTGCCAACTGTAAAAACAAGGCTGGCATCTTTAGTTACCACATCTGGGAAGGGAATGGATGAGTTCAACCTCATGAACGGAGCTTGGTTGTTGGTAAGGATCCCCTGATACACCTTGAGAGTGTGGCTTGAAAACGTTTCCTTGAAGGAGTCCAGCATTTCTTTGTGTCCGTGTGCTAGATCTTGACCTTCGACCTCAGCTAGGTAGCACTGGATTTCTGGTAGGGCAAGTTCGAGTTTCCTGAAGAATTCCTGATCTCCCCGATTGATGATATCGACGTATCCAGTGTCAGACTTGATGACCTTTATATTATGCTCCTGCTTTTGATCACATACAATCTTCGAAAATCGGTTACCTCTGGTGTTTACTGCGAAAGAGCCCGATAGAAATTCCTTGAACAACTCTGGGTGTCTCCATTTGAGCTCTTTGAGATCCTGAAGAAACACTGATGTCCATCTGGCATAGTGTGTATGATCAAGTGCAAAGTAAAAAGGAATGAGCTGCTCAAGTCCACTGACCATCATGATGAAGATCCTTCTTGATTGCTTCAAGGACATTGGTCCAGTAGTGAAACATGGGGCTGTTTTCATTGGCCACCCAATTGCTCCAAATCAAACTGTTGTCCTCTAGATGTTTTGCCTGGAAATTAATGCCCGTCTCTCTTATTGGCCAGGACCACAGCCAGGATTTGAATGCAGTATCTAGCCTTCTTAATGGTATTCACATCACATACAGCAGTTGTCAGACCAGTGATGTTCAGATTAGCTGAGGTTAAGATGGTATCCAGGCCAGTTCCTTTTATCAACTGGCCAACACAGACCAGAGAAACCTTCTCAAGGTGCAACCCACCCATAAAAGCAAAGTATGAATGAGAAAAAGTAAAAGTTTTAGGGCATAACACTAATATAAATGTGGTGTTTCCGCAACTTTTGAGCCCAAAATCAACTCTGACCTTCAGGAGCCGAGATGCAAAATGCCAGGCCTAAAAAGTGGGCATGGCCGTTTCAGGGACTTCGCCTAGCAAATTTTTTGGGCTCCTTGCATTTTTTTGTTTATCAGGCCCTAAATTAACAGAAAAACATTGGCTCAAATGTTAATCATTTTTTGCAGCCATTATGCCTAAACTGACCAGACTAAATGGACAAGAGAAAAAAAAATCTCAATTTGGTCAGTATTGTCATTTGGACAAGCAAAGCCATTACTTTAAGTTGCAGGCAAGAAAGACAAGTCTGTCCACTGTCTCTGGTTTTAAAACTGCCCTGTTGCAGGTCACAAAAAAATAAAAATATTGATATTGATTATTAAAATATATCGCGATAATTATAGTTATCGTTATCGTTATATCGCCACGACGCCCAGCCCTAACCCATAATTTAAGATATAGTTTAAGCATTCGCAAATTTCCCCGTCCTCCCATTGACTTCAGTGTTGGCACGCTAGCCCTAATATGGTCATAAGGGCGTGGCTCTGAATGAGTTAAACAATTATGCAACCTTACACATTGTACTTAATTAACTTAAACTTATTTGGAACTTACCCTTGTGTTTTCCATTTAAATTATGTTTTAAAAAGGGGCGGCTGATTGGCGCAGTGGGCAAGGCGCTCGCCACTAACGCAGGAGACGCTGGGTTCGAGCCCAGCTCTCGGCGTTGCTACCGGCTGGCCGGTCGTTCATACTAACACAATTGGCAAGTGTTAGAGGGTGGGAAAGCAGGTGGGTGGGGATTTGACGTTGTGGACTCCTACAGATCGGTTTGGTGACGCCGGTGCGACGGAAGCAGGAAGTAGCGGGGGCAGCGTGAGCCTCCCATGTGTTACTCCTCGCCACTGAGAGTTCGAGCTGCTGCGGTGAAAAGATGCAACAGGCTGCCTCCTTGTGTACCGGAGGGGACACGTTGATGCAAGGCTTCTGTCCTCACTACAACCGACCTGTGGGAGGCATAGTCTAGCAACGTTCAAGACAGGGGAGGGAAGAATTGGATAAATATGAAATTGGGATGGGAGAAAAATTTTAAATGGGGAGAAAAAGTGGATAAAAGAATTGGTTTTAAAAAGCAGAAAAGGCAGACATCTTAAAATTACTATGGCTCATGAGATCTAAGATTTAGACTAGATAACAGTATGGACTACGCACTTTTTAGAGAAAGTACAGACAAGAACTCTCTTCTACATGGCCAGTCATTTCATCCCATACCTCTGAGAGAAATACCTACCACTCTCCCAAGTCAACCACGTTCAGAGGATCTCTGCAGCAACGACCATGATTTTGAAATACTGACTTGCAGAAATGTTTTCTCAGAGAGGCTTTACTGAACAATGGATTACACAAGCAAGGTAATGTTTCAATAATGTCACACAAAAACAATGTCTGAATCACACCGGAGCTAAAACACCTGACAACAGGGCCATCTGCTCTGTGTGTTGGGACTATAATGCAAAACGGAAGGATATATAAATAAAGTGACTTGGTGAGAGGTGGCATTGGTTCGAGATGCAGGGCTCTGATGAAGAACCTGGCCGATAAAGAAAACCCATGGATCAAATTACCACTCAAGATATTGAATGAAATATAAAAAATGTGAGACATGAGGGAAGGGTGTTAAGATGGTGTGCACACGACGACTTCATCCTGAACAGATGGGGGGGGGGGGGGAGATGGAAGCAGAAAGGCCTCACATTCCACTCTGAACTATATACTAGTAAGGGGGCAATAGAATGCTTTGAGAAACTGAAACATGGATTGGAAAAAACATGACTTCTATAGATATATCCAGGTATGTCACTATTTAAATAAAACCATTGCAAAATAGTATAGAAGAACTATAGAAGAAGGTATATTGAAGGTATTCTTAGCAGCATACAAATCAGAACCGATTAGAAGGATTATAGCGAAAGTATTACAGAACTTGAAACTGACACATATACCTGTATATCAAGGAGAAATGGAACGATGAGGGAGCAGACAGTTGGAGGGAATGTAGGAATAAAGATGACTACCACTACAGGGCTCTACAGTGCGGGCATTTCATACATTTGCCCCTAAAAATGTATTTATGCAAACCGGTAAAATCATTTAGGAGCACAGTGTGTGAGTAATAGTTTTGCGTAGTGGCCGTGTCAACGCGCAATTGTCATTTCATATTAGACAGAGCAGCACGAACCTTCAATTTTAGAAGCCATGACATCTAGCTATTTAGCCCTGCGTTCGACAGCTCTGTAAGAACTCATCTCGCAAGGTCAATAGCGTTTAAATTATAATGAATTAAAGAATTGTATAAAGAATTTTCCATGTTCTTCTGTCATCTAATAATATATTCCATTACCTTTCCTATCTGTATCGAAGTCAAAATGTTGGTATCGTGACAACACTACAACATACAAAAGCAGCTTGACAACCGATATCCTTTGTGTCTAGTAGGCATAGGCCAATGTGTGATTTTGGTATGTGGTATTTTGGCACAGATGTTGGTCATGGCCTTAGTATGCACACGCACGCACAGTATAATATGCATGTAATAAATAGTTTGTTAATAAACTCTTTTACTTGAAAAAAAATTACTGTGCTCCTAAATTTCTTTGTGTGCTCCTAAGTTTGCATGCTCCTTGGGGGGGGGTTACCGTACAGCCCTGCACTATCATATCTTCTGGGATTGTCCATCCACTAGAAGCAGAAATACCATTACATTTTGAAGTGATGTACTTAGGTTGGCAATCAAACAAGCTCTCACAAGGAAGTGGATGAGTCAGGTGGTGCAGACGGAGGGAGAATGGATGGACGTGATCCATAAGGTCTAAGTGATGGAAATACTTAGTTACATTATGAACTGAGACAACAGAGGGGGGGGGGGGTGATCCATGATGGAGAGGTTGACGTATGTATTGAGACGACAGAGGGAGAGGTTTGAGGATGGGTGATCCATGAGATCTATGTGATGGAAAGACTGACGTATATGCATTTGAGACAACAGAGGGGGGGTTTGAGGAGAGGTGATCTATGTGATGGAGGTTGTATGTATTGAGACAATGGAAGGAAAGGTATGTAACAGATGTAGATAATACAGTCAGGCATGCGTTGCTCATGGGACGGAGTTGCACGCCGTGCAAACAGTCTGTGAGCAGAAGCACGCGCAGTCACGCACGCACATGCACGGATGTGCACGCGCGTGCACACAGGAATGCGCTGCACTCGACTGATGCGCCAACTCGCTAAGTCAGGGGTGGCCAACCTGCGGCTCGAGAGACGCATGCGGCTCTTTGCCCCGTCAATGTGCGGCTCTTCCATCCATAAAAAAAAAAAAAAAAAAAAGTATAATTGTTGTGAAGGGCCAGATTAAACCGAATATATATATTTATTTATATATATATATTTAATTGTATTTGTATATTCTCTAATATTCCCTGATATCCCTTGTATATTCCTTGTACAATATGCATTGAATATCCATTCTAGCCTACTGAACATCCCATAATAGTCTCCATTCTACTATTGGTCGAGACCTTGGTGCCAGGCTGCCATACCCCTCAGACCCAGTTCAAACGTACCGCTCCACATGTACGAACAAGTCCTAGTTCCGCGTAGGAATCTGGCTACCGCACCACTAATGGGACTATTTGTTCATAGTGCGTATATATACTGCGCTACTAAAGTAGGACTTTCTTTTCAGTCCAGTTTCTTACCCTCCAATAGAGTCACAGACGTAAAGCCTCCCCGTGACGCCACGTGTGGGAGTAAGGCCAAGTTCGCCTACCATCGGTATTGAGACATCGTGTATATTAATATTTGAATAGTCATATTTGGCACTATATCGTCGAGTTGGACGTAGTCTATTAAGCTAATAATAGTCTGTTAATATATAGTGCTTCGTGCGGTGAGAATACTACCGTAGTCAGTACCCCATCGTTTCGGGCAGAGAACTGGCTGCTTACCCAGGGTGGTTGACCCCATGTGAAGCTGCACCCGAGGAGCCCCAGAGCCGACGAGCGAGTGGACCTGTATACCGGATTATTCTACCGACGACAGCCCGCCTTCCCAGGCACGGATTATGCTTTGTATACTTTGATTATTCCATGGATAAAGACCCCCGACACTGCCGTGTGTTGGAACCCCCCCCCCCTGGAGAGGACGCAAGGTGAGGAGACGCTCTGCAAGACGAGGTCGCTTCACGTCTCTCCCCCGTGGACCAGAGAGAGCCGGCCCACAAAGAGTCCACCTGCTTTCATCTGTGGTCCAAGGATCGCCGGCGCATTGAACGGCACTACAGTGGGTTCACCTGGGATACCCTTGGCCGGACGAGGCAGCCTGATTCTACCCCCCCCCCCCCCCCTCCTACTCCTGTCGGCTTACAAGCGACCGGATTAACCCCCTCTAGTGTATCTAGTATATAATCATTAAAGTATCATTGCTGTTATTCCTTAACTATTCCAGGTCGTATATTTACCACCTGCGCCTTCAGAGATTGGACATTCTCTATTGATATACCGACGAATACTCTTTGCCATAAAAGTGCATACTATTTCAATTCATAAATGTAATTAAGTGATTAAGTGCTTGTTCTACACACCATCGCTGTGTAGAAATAAAGACCTGTTTCGACTTCGTACATTTGTGTTGGATCCGTTTCATCTACGTGAGAGTGTTTATGATAATATATTTATGCCGTGAACTGGGTGGCCGAATATTAAGTACAAAGGTAGTGGTAGTAAGTATCATATCTAGTAATACAGTCAGGGAATTGTACCCCTCAGTTACAATTGGTCCTTCGAGCCGGAGGGTAATTAGTGTAATATTAATATAGTGTTATTAATATTGAAATGGCCTATGATGAACACTCCACGAAACGATCCTCCTAACCAACGCCCGCAGCGCGAACGACGGCTCCCTCAGTACTTAGAGGCTTACGCTGTCAGTCAACAACCTAGTCTTCTACTAACAGTAAACGCGGTAAAACTAGAAAGTAAAAGTATGTCTAACCCCAACGCCCAGACTACCCCGACCATAGAGGCCCCTACGGCCTCTAATGTAACTGACCAAGTTCACGGTGGGGACCAGTGGGAACCAGACATGACTTCACACCCCGCCAGTACTGAAGAAGTAGTCCCCGATGAGTCCCGGGAGGAATACAACGCTACCGAGAGAGAACTCGGCACGGAAGAAGACGGGGAGAGCACCGTGGAGATAGAACTCCAAGGCTCCGCAAGGAGTACCCCGAGGGAAGGCTCCCCTATACAACCGCCTTCTCCCAGCGAGGCAGAGAGGACCCTACAGCAGGCCTTCCTCATCAGCCTGAACGCCGCTGCTGAACGCGACCGACTGCAGATCCAGCAGCGAAGCGAACACGAGCAGATACGTCTAGAAATAAGACGCATTCAGATGGAAGAGAATGTGGCCCGAGAACGAGCCGGTGCTCAACGGGACGCAGCGCGCGACAGACAGCAGTCGCAACTAATAGAACAGCTGATCAGACGGACAACACCCTCTCCCTCCGCCAGAGGCTCCAGGAACTCGTCTAGACACACCTCCAGGGCGGCATCCCCTAGCCGAGTAAACAACCCTGAACTTGACCAACAGACGAGGTCTATACCCCCCACAGACCACCTCCCCCCACCGGTCCAAGCGAGACCTAGCAACCGGGAAGGAGCAGCATATCCTGTGGAGAGGCTAAACCAGAGACTACAAGCACTGGATGACCTAACTGAAGACGAAGAGGAAGAGGAGGAGAACCACGCCCGAAGACAGCACAGTACTCTACCGGACCAGGAGGCCCGGTACAGCCCAGGCTATACTCCCGCGGAGCTGCGCTACAGACCCCCGACTCTATACCCGGGTGAGCACGACGCACGACCCGCACCGAGGAACAGCACCTGGACAAGCGGGCCATGGTACACTGCCGGTACCAGCCCATACCAAGGAGCGGGAGGAGACTCGCCTAGGAGGCCTCTCCCCCAACGCTCGCCGATGTATCCACAGTCAGCGTCATACATTGGCACGCCTATGGTACCCGACTTCACCCAAGAGAACCGGGCCCAGTATACAGAACTCCGCATGTGTCTGGAGACCATGTTGGTGGATGTATTGGATGAACGCCACAAATACGCCATCCTACTGAAGCACTTAAAGGTACCCCGCGCACATAATATAGCGCTCGCCTACGCGACTTCCACCACCCCATACACAGCAGCGCTGGTAGCATTGGACCAGAGGTATGGGCGCATATGGGATTACGTGATCCAGGAGATCCGACACATCGACCGCTTACCCCCAGCAATAGACAATCGAGCACTGGACGACCTGTCCATCAGAGTGCAGTCCCTGGTAGGGATGTTGGGAGCGCAAAGAGAGAAGGGGAGGCATGAACTTTACGCCAACTCAAATGTGGAAAGGATCCTGGAGAAGCTGCCGCCCGCTCGTCAGGAGCGCTTTAGGCGGCAGAGGGACCACAGAGACCCGAATGGCCCCGAACCGAACCTCCTCGATCTAGCAGACTTCCTGGCGAGAGAAGTCAGCAGCCTACGGCTAGATACATTCGGACGGAGCACCCCTGGCTCCAGAGAAGGAACCAGACGACTAAATGATGGAAGAAGATCGGTGACTGTGATGCACCAATCGGAGTCAGTACCGAGCAGCAGGAGCCACAGTACCCCCTCCAGAACGGAGAAGTGGAAGATAGTGTGCCCCTACTGTGAGAAAGAACACTGGCTAGCGCAATGTGACTCCTTCCCCAAGCTGAACGCGGAGGAAGCAGGTCAATGGATAAAGTCCAACAAGCGCTGTTTTCGCTGTGCGCGCTCACACATGGCAGCCGAATGCCGCTTAAAGAAAAGGTGCACCAAGTGCGATGGAGCCCATCTGGACATACTTCACGACAGTAACAGACGGCGCCCTTCACCCGCACCATCCAGCCGCAAAGCGAGCGTCATGTACATCGATCCCGCCAGCAGCAGTGGAGCCCGAGTACTCCTAAAAGTAGTGCGTGTGACACTAAGCTACCAGAATAAAGTCCTGGACACTTACGCCGTCCTCGATGACGGGTCAGAGAAGACCCTGCTGCTCGCCTCCGCTGCGGCCCAGCTAGGGCTGCGGGGAAGCGAAACCCAAATGACAATTCGGACAATAAGACGAGATTTGAAGACGATAAAGGGCGAGAATGTCTCATTCTCTATCGCAGCAAGCGGCCAGCCTGAGCGACGGTACCAGATTGCAGACGCTTTCACCAGCCAAGAAATAGGACTGTCGCGGTACACATACCCCGTCGCCAAGCTGATGGAGAAATATGCACATCTGCGCAAGTTACCGATCCCGCTCATAGACAATGCTATGCCGACCCTGTTGATAGGCTCCGACCATGCAGACCTCATTGTCCCGATAGACCGGGTTCATACCGGACCCCGAGGCTGTCCTGCAGCAGTCGAGACCCGTTTGGGATGGACTCTCCAAGGCCCGCTCGCCAAATCTCTCAACCGAAGTACAGCCACTAGATGTCTCCACTCCCGAGTCACAGAGGGAGAAACCGCACTCCTGCAACACGTAGAGCGGCTATGGACCTTGGAACAAATGCCCTTTAAGAACGGAAAGAAAGACATTCGATCTCTAAAGATGACATTTACGCCATTCACCTCCTCGAGACAGGGACCAAGAGAGTCCCGGTCAACGGCGTGTTGAGATACGCCACGCCACTCCTGCGGCGAGAAGGAATGCCTACTTTCCACGCCAAGACAGACGCCACAGAACGGTACCTGCTGAACACGGAGCGGCGCTTAGCCAAGAACCCCGCCCAAGAGAGTGTATACCGCGCTGAGATTGAGAAGCTCATCACAGCGGGACACGTCACAAAGATGGACATTAAAGAGGCTGACCAGACCACTGAATCGTGGTACGTGCCCCACCACAAGGTCCATCACAACGGTAAAGACCGCATAGTATTTAACTGCAGCTACCAGATCGGATCCCAAAATCTGAATAAAGAGTTACTGCCCGGTCCCACACTCGGCCCCTCCCTACTCGGCGTTCTACTCCGCTTCCGCCAGGAAAAGGTGGCCATCAGCGGGGACATTAAAGGAATGTTCCTGCAGGTGAGATTAGTAGAGGCGGACAAGCCCCTGTTACGGTTCCTATGGAGAGAGAAACCAGGAGATGAGCACCCAGCCATCTACCAATGGGAAGTCCTCCCCTTCGGAACGACGTGCAGCCCCTGCTGTGCGACATTTGCACTACAGAAACATGTAGCAGAGGACCCAGCAGCGGACGAAGAGGTCCGACACAGCGTAAAGAACAGCTTCTACGTAGACAACTGTCTACAAAGCCTTTCAACCCAGGAAGAAGCCGAGGCTCTCCTGATTAAACTCCGCGCCTCATTGATCAAAGGCGGCTTTGATCTCAGGCAGTGGGCCAGCAGCGATCCGCAAGTACTGCGCAGCCTCTCCTCCGAGGACAAGGCAGCCAGCAGCGAGACCTGGATGGCTACAATCCCGGGAGAAGCCCAGGAGATGACCCTGGGATTGGTGTGGCGATTCAAAACAGATTCGCTTCACTACAGACACAAGCCCCTGACTACGGAGCAGGGAAGGCCGGCGGCGCGCCGACCACCAGACGGAGTGTGTACACAACACTCGCCCGACAATATGACCCGCTAGGATGTATTCTACCGTACACCACCAGGGCAAAAATGATTGTACGAGCATTGTGGGACAAGGACCAGGGCTGGGACGACCCCATTCCCGCACACCTTGCATCCACCTGGAGAGAGTGGGAGATGGAGCTCCACTCACTCCCAGGCGTTAATATGCGCCGAAGCTACTTCCCACCCACGGTGAGGCCAGAGACATGTAAAATGGACTTACACGTCTTCAGTGACGCCTCAGAGGTCGCATACGGATCAGTAGCCTACTTGCGGGCCCAAGACCAGGGGGGAGAGATCTACACAGCATTTGTCCTCGCCCGCTCGAGAATAGCCCCACGCAAGCAACAATCTATCCCACGTCTAGAGCTCTGCGCAGCCCTAGCCGGAGCGCACCTAGCCACGCTCATCCAACGTGAGCTCACCATACCGGTGTCTAGAACAATCCTGTGGTCAGATTCCACGACGGTACTCGCCTGGATCAAATCGGACTCATGCAAGTACAAAGTCTTCGTGGGAGTCAGAGTCACCGAGATTCAAGACTTAACCGAAGAGTTAACCGGAGAAACAGAGTGGCGCTACGTTGATACAAAACAGAACCCAGCTGACGTCATCACCCGGGGGATGCCCCTGGATGACCTCACCCGTCGCAATGTCTACAGTGACGGCCCCGCATTCCTAAGACTCCCGGAAGGACAGTGGCCCATGCCTATCCCGAGGGAAGCAAGTCCAGAGGAGGTGGAAAATAAGAAGTCTGTGTTCTGTGGATTGAGCACCGTAGCCTCCACCGACCCTAACATAGACGATTGCACGTCCATAGAGAGTGCACAACAAAGAACATTCCTGCGGTACCACCCGGAGTGCAAGTCCCCCGCTGATATGTCAGCAGCTAACTACGAGGAAGCAGAATTGCTTCTACTGCAGCGAGCCCAGAGAGACTCGTTCCCCGATGAATTGGCCTGTCTACAGGGAGGAAAGCCCGTCCCATCCGACAGCAGATTAATTCACCTGGCCCCCGAGAGCGACGCTCATACCCTCATCAGAGTGGGTGGTCGCCTACGCAGAGCCCCCAATCTACCGAATGACATTAAATACCCGATCGTATTGAACAGCCGACACAAGGTCACAGAGCTGATTATAAAGAAATACGATGAGGATGTACATCACGCAGGAGCAGAAAGAGTCTTCGCGGAAATCAGACGTCGTTACTGGATCCTACAAGGAAGAGAGGCGGTACGACGCTTCCAGCGAACATGTCTAGACTGCCGCAAGTGGCGCGCGCAGCCCAGCATACCAAGGATGGCTGACCTTCCTCCATGTCGCCTCCGAATCGGTGACAAGCCATTCCACTCAACGGGTATGGACTGCTTTGGCCCGCTGCACATAAAGAAAGGAAGAGGAACCGAGAAGCGGTGGGGTATTGTATTCAAATGCATGACCACCAGAGCGATACACATCGAGCTTCTCCCGACCATGAGCACAGACTCATTCCTTATGGCCTTCCGAAGATTCACATCACGGAAAGGAAGACCGTCTACCCTATTGTCCGATCATGGGACAAACTTCAAAGGCGGCGAAAGAGAGCTGAGAGAGAGCTTCCAAGCTATGGGCCCAGAACTTAAGACCCACCTCGCTCCAGCACAGGTTGATTTCCAATTCAACCCCCCAAACGCACCCCACTTCGGTGGCACTTGGGAACGAGAAGTGCGCTCCATAAAGACAGCCCTGTACGCAGTACTTGGGGCCCAGACTGTGGCGGAAGAAGTCCTAATGACAGTCCTCACGGAGATTGAGGGAGTACTTAACTCGAAGCCCCTCGGATATGTCTCCAGTGATGTGGCGGATATCGACCCAGTTACCCCCAACACACTCCTGATGGGGCGGCTAGATCCTGCATTACCCCAGACAATGTACCGGCCTGAAGAAGCGAACGGCCGACGAATGTGGAGGTACAGCCAAGTATTAGCCGACAAGTTTTGGAACAGTTTCCTACTGCACTACCTACCGTCTCTACAGACCCGCCAGAAGTGGGTAAAGGAGAGAGACAATTTGACAGAAGGAACAGTCGTCATGATTATTGATCAATCACTGCCCAGAGCTATGTGGCCGGCCGGCCGCGTAAGCAAAGTGATCACCGGTGCCGACGGCAAGGTCCGAGCAGCTGAAGTGCTCGTCCAGGGTCGCACTTACACCCGTCCCGTGGCGAGGCTCATAGAACTGCCTCGACTCCCAGACACAATCGATGATGACCATGACCCTACAACCCTATGACTTTGTGAAGTTGACTGACCCCTACAGCAAACCCTTATGTGTAAATAGACAACGCGATTAATCTGTCTCTGTTTAACTGATTATGTCTGGGACCTATTCAGGGGGTGGCTGTTGTGAAGGGCCAGATTAAACCGAATATATATATTTATTTATATATATATATTTAATTGTATTTGTATATTCTCTAATATTCCCTGATATCCCTTGTATATTCCTTGTACAATATGCATTGAATATCCATTCTAGCCTACTGAACATCCCATAATAGTCTCCATTCTACTATTGGTCGAGACCTTGGTGCCAGGCTGCCATACCCCTCAGACCCAGTTCAAACGTACCGCTCCACATGTACGAACAAGTCCTAGTTCCGCGTAGGAATCTGGCTACCGCACCACTAATGGGACTATTTGTTCATAGTGCGTATATATACTGCGCTACTAAAGTAGGACTTTCTTTTCAGTCCAGTTTCTTACCCTCCAATAGAGTCACAGACGTAAAGCCTCCCCGCGACGCCACGTGTGGGAGTAAGGCCAAGTTCGCCTACCATCGGTATTGAGACATCGTGTATATTAATATTTGAATAGTCATATTTGGCACTATATCGTCGAGTTGGACGTAGTCTATTAAGCTAATAATAGTCTGTTAATATATAGTGCTTCGTGCGGTGAGAATACTACCGTAGTCAGTACCCCATCGTTTCGGGCAGAGAACTGGCTGCTTACCCAGGGTGGTTGACCCCATGTGAAGCTGCACCCGAGGAGCCCCAGAGCCGACGAGCGAGTGGACCTGTATACCGGATTATTCTACCGACGACAGCCCGCCTTCCCAGGCACGGATTATGCTTTGTATACTTTGATTATTCCATGGATAAAGACCCCCGACACTGCCGTGTGTTGGAACCCCCCCCCCTGGAGAGGACGCAAGGTGAGGAGACGCTCTGCAAGACGAGGTCGCTTCACGTCTCTCCCCCGTGGACCGGAGAGAGCCGGCCCACAAAGAGTCCACCTGCTTTCATCTGTGGTCCAAGGATCGCCGGCGCATTGAACGGCACTACAGTGGGTTCACCTGGGATACCCTTGGCCGGACGAGGCAGCCGGATTCTACCCCCCCCCCCCCCTCCTACTCCTGTCGGCTTACAAGCGACCGGATTAACCCCCTCTAGTGTATCTAGTATATAATCATTAAAGTATCATTGCTGTTATTCCTTAACTATTCCAGGTCGTATATTTACCACCTGCGCCTTCAGAGATTGGACATTCTCTATTGATATACCGACGAATACTCTTTGCCATAAAAGTGCATACTATTTCAATTCATAAATGTAATTAAGTGATTAAGTGCTTGTTCTACACACCATCGCTGTGTAGAAATAAAGACCTGTTTCGACTTCGTACATTTGTGTTGGATCCGTTTCATCTACGTGAGAGTGTTTATGATAATATATTTATGCCGTGTACTGGGTGGCCGAATATTAAGTACAAAGGTAGTGGTAGTAAGTATCATATCTAGTAATACAGTCAGGGAATTGTACCCCTCAGTTACAATAATAATTACATTTTTTTTAACTTTTTTTAATTCTTTTTGTATGTCACTCATTCCATAAGGACGTAGAATAAACATTTACAATATTTTTTTTTTAATGGACCATTTGCATGTTCTTGGTATCTGAATCTAGGGACATATATGGATCAGTGTCAGAAATAGTGTGTCTGTTACTAGGCTTGAGTAAATTGTAATGAACCAAAGGAGAATATCAATTCTATTTAAAAAAATATATAATTATCTTTGACTGTGAATAACACCATGCTAAAATTTACCAGACCTGAAAAATCTAAGCAAATGAATAAAGGGAAGATGATTAAACAGAAGGTTTTGTAGATACAGTACTGAATTCTGCCATCTTTTTTATAATGTACATTTCTCCACCATTTTTCATCGTATTGCAACACCGTTTTTTGCAAGACGTTCACAGAAAGGTAGAGAAACTAACTGCGTTCTGTTCTATGGCAATAACGTTCAGGTTTGTGAGAGATAATCCCAAACAATAGGAGAAATAAAAAAGTAAATCCAGAAGTCAGATGATTGACAGGGGCTGGTGTGAGCTGGGTAGGGTAGTTTTTCGAAATTCAAAAGCCCTGAGTCTCTTCCTTCAAAAGACTACACTCACTTTTGGCTGTGCCACTTCCTCCTGTCAATATGCGCCGGTTTCCGACTCGATGCCCTGAGATTTCTATAATCTTATATTTCACTAATAACAGTTAAAATAATTGGTAAACAAACGTAATGCTGAAAATATACACTTTTACTGTATATATCGGGCTTAAGAGGTTAACCCTGTGAGGCCCAAATAAAAAAGACATTAGCAACTTCAGAGGCCAGAGGGTGAGACCTACTGTATAAACACATGAAGGGTGCCGTGACTGAAAAAAAAAGTTGAGAAACGCTGGTATATGGTGTGGCTCTTTGTGGTACCACAGTCATTTTTGTGGCTCTTACTCTGACTGGTTGGCCACCCCTGCGCTAAGTACTACTTTGCATAACAATACGGCCGGTCGTCAGGTGTGTTCAAATACGTTCTCAGATACATTCACACAAAACTTGTGAATGAAATGTCTTACATTCCATTCGTAGAGGCAATTAGGCACTGTCTTTAGTCTGTGCTATGCGAGGGACATTTATGCGGGAGCGCGTGGCGTCATTAAAACATAGTGCAACCAGTCGTCCCATTGATTGATTGAAAACTTTATTAACAGATTGCAGAATGGGTACAGTACAGCTCAATACACACAATTGTTAAGGGGATGCAGACCAGAGAAAGAGGGGGTTGGGTGGGGGGGGGGGACTGTACATTGGAGGTGGTTGGGTGGGGGGGGTGGGGGAAACTGTACAAGCAAAACTGTACATTGGAATATCGACAAAACCATACTTAGTTCTAAGACGAGCAATGCATGCCTGAATACAGTATATACTAGCATTATTGTACATGCTATCGTACAGAATTATATGGGTTAACTTATGGACATATGAATATAGAAAGGATTATATGCAGGTATATTCAGACAGACATATGCGGAAAATATAAATATATAAGGAGTATGTATGTATGCACGTATAGTATTTACAAGTACTGGAGTCATGTGTAACCCCGGCTATAACCTAAAAACAGATATCGCTTGCTGGAATCTCATGTATCCCATCTAGTAGCCCCTTTCGTGACTGTGATGTGTGTATTCACTCGGCCAAAACTTGTTGGCGTGCATTACAGTCACGAAAGGGGCTACCCATCTAGCAGACAGTACCAGACTGCAGGAAGTCGGACGTTATTTCACTCGGGAGTCGGGAGATAATACTTGACGCCGGTATTTAGGAGCGGTGGGTAGAGGCACAGTCAGTCCGGGCGCCCGGGGACCAACTCCAGTGTACAGTGTCCCCCACCCCTCCTACCCAACCCCCACCCGCCCAACCACCTCCAATGTACAGTCCCCCCCCCACCCACCCACCCAACCCACGTCCCCACCCCACCTACCCAACCTCCTCCAATGTACAGTTTCTACGTCAAATGTATACTCTCTTTTCTGGACTCTTTTTGTATCACAAACAGTACTGTATTTGCAAATCTGGTATGTCATAAATGTATAGATGTAGCAGTACTGTCTATCTGTATGTCGTGTATGTCATGTTATGATTAATTGAAAATGGGGGACCCTGATGTAAACAAGACGAAAGTCTTTCTCTGGTCTGCATCCCCTTAACAAATGTATTGAGCTGTACTGTACTGTACCCGTTCTGCAATCTGTTAATAAAGTTTTCAATCAATCAATTCAATCAATTTTCAATCAATCAATCAAGTCAGTGTGCCTGCATGTGTGATGTTGTATGGTTGAAATGGGGGGCTAAGAACGATTGATTGAAAACTTTATTAACAGATTGCAGAATGGGTACAATACAGTATAGAGCTCAATACACACAATTGTTAATGGGATGCAGACCAGAGAAAGACTTTCGTCTTGTTTACATCAGGGTCCCCCATTTTCAATTCATCATAACATAATATGACATACAGATAGACAGTACTGCTGCTACATCTATACATTTATGACATACCAGATTTACAAATACAGTACTGTTTGTGATACAAAAATAGTCTAAAAAAGAGAGTATATACATTCGACGTAGAAACTGTACATTGGAGGAGGTTGGGTAGGTGGGGGGGGGGGAACCAGCCCGAGTACAGCAACTTGCAATGGGCCTGGTCTACAAGATACACTATACGACTAAGGTACCCATGTACATGTCAAAATACTTCCCAAAGGTCAATGAATACCACAACCACTACACCAGAGGAAGCTCAACAAATCATGTTAAACCCAGATTCGGCTCAAACAAGGGACTAAACACGTTTCGCAATTATGCCACATCAATGTGGAACACCCTACCCAAAGCTGTAAAGGAATGTGAATCCCTACCCACATTCAAAACTGCTATTAAAGAGCACCTACGGGAGGCTGCAATTCGAAACTGGCCACCGTAAATGCCCAAAACCCCCACCACCTCCTAATAGACAGTCTCCTCCCCACGGACCCCACCGCATATATTCCCTCCCCGCCGTATGGATATTTCTCTCCCACCCACCCACCCACCCCCTCCTAATGTACAGTCCCCTCCCCATCATATGTATATACTCTGTCAGGATCTAGGGGTAACAGTACTGTATATTTGAATACCGTTTATGTCACAAATGTATCAGTACTAAATACCTATATGTCCCTATGCCATATTGATTGATTGATTGAAAAGTTTATTAACAGATTGCAGAATGGGTACAGTACAGTACATCTCAATACATACAATTGTTAAGGGGATGCAGACCAGAGAAAGACTTTAGTCTTGTTTCCACCAGGGTCCCCCATTTTCAATTCATCATATTATCATCATAAATGGCATGTATGTTGTGTATGTCATAAATGTCTATATGAATTGAAAATGGGGGACCCTGATGGAAACAAGACAAACGTCTTTTTCAGGTCTGCATCCCCTTAACAATTGTGTGTATTGAGCCGTACATATTGTACCCATTCTGCAATCTGTTAAATAAAGTATTCATTCATTCATTCATTCATGTCAGTGTCGCGTGTGTGAAGCCAGGGCAGTTATGACAAGAAACCTGGTAATGATGAGTCTCAATTCAATCAGACTCCTCACGCAACATGATGCCACCCCCCCCCCCCTCTCTGTTTATCGAGTCATACAACGTTGGCACATATTGCGAAGGCATTCAAAGTTATTATTTTATTTTGTGTTTAATAATCAGTTTAATCACCAAGACCACACAAATCTGAGGTAAAAATGAATTGTTGGTAAAACTAAAAGAAACGTACCTCAAAATGAAGTCGCCTATTGAAATACGGACCGGGATTTGACGAATGTTTTGCAAAACTGGAAAAAGTTTGTTTACTGAATTATTCAGTCCGCCTCCACCGACAACCTGAAGAAAAACAAGCGCGTCTAACTTGCTCGAACTTTTGTAAGAACAAGAGAAATACTTCCGGTCTGGTGTTTTCAAAATAAAAGCGGCTGTCTATAATTCAGATTCAGACTTTAGCTAAAAAGGAGTGAAATAAATTTAGTTCTTGGCTCCTCGGCCTTGCAGCAGCATCAACAAAACGTGACAAAAATAAATCATTAGAAGTATAAAAGTGCTTACCCTAGGCGGCTGGGTGGCGCAGCGGACATTGCGCTCGTCACCAACGCAAGAGACACCAGGTTTGAATCCGGCTGTCGGCGTTGCCTCCGGCTTGGGCCGGCCGTCATACTGGCTCAATTGGCAGAGTCAGCTGGTGGAAGTCGATGGGTGGTAATCTGGACGTTGTGGACAGCGACTCCTACAGGTTGGTTGGGGGACGCCTGCACAGCAGACAGGAAATGGCGGGGGTAGTGTAAGCCTCCCACACGTTACACCTCGCCAATGAGAGTCTGCGCTGGCAGGTGAAAAGATGTGACAGGCTGCCTCCTCGTGTACCGGAGGGGACACGTGATGCAAGGCTTCTATCCTCCCTACAACCGACCAGTGGGGGGCATATGCGAGCAACGTTCAAGACAGGGGAGGGGAGAATTGGAAACAGCGAAATTGGGATGGGAGAAAAATAGAACAATGAAAGTGGATTAAAAAAAGTGCTTACCCTAGAAGCGCTCAATATACTATACTACATTTTCAGATTCAGATTTTATTTGCCATAATACAACAAGTATAATGGGATTCTTACTCTCCGTTTGCTACACAGCATAAAGGAATATATAAGCAGGCAGAATGTCTTGTAATGGTTTAGATTAAGTGACTAACTATACGGTTTAGGAGAGGGGTGTCTATCAGGACAGGAAACTTGATACTCTACAGATTTATTGTTGTTCAGGTCTGATGAATTGAAAATGGGGGACCCTGATGTAAACAAGACGAAAGTCTTTCTCTGGTCTGCATCCCCATAACAATTGTGTGTATTGAGCTGTACTGTATTGTACCCATTCTGCAATCTGTTAATAAAGTTTTCAATCAATCAATCAATCAATGTTTGTGTGTGTGTGTGTGTGTGTATGGTCTGAAAGGAACACAAAAGTTATTATGCTATAGGCTTGCCATAAATATGAAATACTTAATAGGCTACTAGGATTGTATACATTTACATGTTGTCATTTAGCATTTAGCTGACGCTTTTATCCAAAGCGACTTACAAGTTCTGTACGACAAGTCAGCAGGAAGGGTACAACTCTTTCAGCTGAATGGTAAATGGCTGCTTTTTTATATAGCGCTTTTATCCAAAGCGCTTTACAATTTGTTACTCACATTTTACCCATTCGCTCACACACCGATGGCGAGAGACAACCATGCAACCTGCTCATCGGGAGCAATTAGGGGTTAAGTGTCTTGCTCAAGGACACATCGACACGCTGCCCGGGAGGAGTGGGAATTGAACCGGGAACCTCCGGATTGCCAGACAACTGCTCTACCTCCCGAGCCACTGTCACCCTGAGCAACAATGATAATCATACAGTGCTGAAACTTGGGTGCTGCAGTATTGCATAGAAATAAGACATATTAGTATAGGAGTGCATGGTAGTATAGGACAGTGAGAAGGTTAGTGGGATCGTTTGTTTAATCTTTTCAGATATTGATTGAAGACGTGTGTTTCCCAGTCCCTCAGCTCTGCAGTACACACAAAATACATTTTCTGGTATCCTGTTCCCACTTTATCCGTTCAGGACAGAGAACCCTAGATATTTCTAATTATTTCAAGAAATCTTGCCAAGCCTAATTTGCTGGCAGATTATTTTACTTGTTTCAAGCACATATTTACTTAAAGCTAGTTTGTATTTCTTACTTTTGTCCAACCATTTTTTTGCAGTGTGCAGTTCTCTCTCCTAATTGGATAAAGGGGGAACGGGATATCAGAAAATCAATTTTCTGTTTATTGCAGAGTGGAGGGACTGGGAGACCCCGTGTTACTGACCAAACACTCTATATCGATGATGGCTGTTGGAATGTAGAGATATTATATTAAAGGATAACTCCACTATTTTGGGAAATTAGCTTATTTAACATCTTCCCTGGAGTTAGACAAGAAGATGCATACCTTTTTTGTCTCTGTGCGTGCATTTTAGCTTTGGGAATAGATGCTCCGTTAGCATAGCTTAGCTTCATCACTGGAAGTGAGGGAGGACAGTAGCCTTACAGTGCCTTACAGTGTATTGCAAGGTCTGACATTGACCAAACTTGATATGCATGACCTTGGTGGGCTCTAGGTCAACTCCTGAAAAGGGGGTCAATGTCAGACTTTGCAATCAAAAGTTAGGGGGCTAATAACCCTTGCCATAATTTCAGTGCGCCCCTAACTTTTGATTGCAAGGTCTGACATTGACCCCCTTTTCAGGAGTTGACCTAGAGCCCACCAAGGTCATGCATATCAAGTTTGGTCAATGTCAGACCTTGCAATACACTGTAAGGCACTGTAAGGCTACTGTCCTGCCTCACTTCCAGTGATGAAGCTAAGCTATGCTAACGGAGCATCTATTCCCAAAGCTAAAATGCACGCACAGAGACAAAAAAGGTATGCATCTTCTTGTCTAACTCCAGGGAAGATGTTAAATAAGCAAATTTCCCAAAATAGTGGAGTTATCCTTTAACATGTAGACCACTTATTTTAACAAAGAAAATACCACTTACAGCACCTTTAAGAAAAAGAGGAATTTGGGGCCAGGGAACCTCCTATTCGATGCTGTGGACACCTCACGTGGCCACAGCAGCCTATAAGCAAGGATCGGGCGGTACTCTGACCCCCCAACACTGAGCAAGAGGATAGAGGTGCCAAAATGGCGGCACATATACACAGTTACTACGGCAAACTGGTGAAACGTATACACACATGAGGAAAACACCAAATGGCCACACATGTAAATAATTGCGGGTGTGAAGCACCGTCTATGCAGGTGGATGTTACATCTATAAAAACACAATAAATGAGGTAGAGAAGATACGTACATGGGGAGACAGCTAATGAACGGGATGGGGAATTCAATTGAATGCTGCCGCCCTGGGCGTAGATTGCCCAGCCAACATGGCACAGCTAGCCAGCTAGCTCACACAGGGCAGAACACGTGGTGCATTGATGAGAATCTCCATGCGGAATTGTCAGTCCCACAGAGGCCAGAGCTGGTGGAAGAAAAGCCTCAAGCTGTTCGCCTTGTGAGACTTCAGTCTCTGTGTGTGGTGAGCTTCCACCCAAAAGTAATCTGTCCTCTCAATGTGATTTTAAGAGAGAGGTCATTGTAATGGGTGACTTTGAACTGGGAAGACAAGGCAACAAGAAAGAAGCTCAAGCAAATTACTTACAGTTTTAACTTAACTCAAATGGTTAAAGGCCTAACGCGAATAACAAACAGCACCAGTAGTCTACTAGATACTACCTGCAAATTCTGTCCAGAGATGAAGATATCCTGCTCTGACTGCAACTTCCCTGTGGCCCTTAGAGAAGAACATACAGACAGTCTTAGAGACATTCAATTGTAGACAACTGTTCCAGGACGTGACATTCACCATGACATCGGACAATTTGGTTGCAACCTCTTCTGCGGTTTTACCGTGTATAAAGATCACTGTATCATCAGCATACATCAATACATAACATTGACCACACACAGAAGGCAAATCATTGATGTACATACTGAACATGACTGTGTGGCAAAGCAAAACAGCAATACAATCATCAGGTTTGGTGATGACACATCTGTGGTGGGCCTGATCTCGAGAGGGCCTACCTGGGAGATGTGGAGAACCTGGCGATGTGGTGCCGGGAGAACAGCCTCTCCCTGAATGTCAGCAAAACTAAATAGATGATTGTGGAGTTTAGGTGGTCGGGGACCAGGGACTACAGCCCCCTCAGCATCTATGGGCCACCGGTTGAGAGAGTGAACAGTTTCAAGTACCTCGGAGTCCACATATCCGAGGACTTGACATGGACCACACACATTGACAGTGTAGTGAAGAAGGCATGGAAGCGCCTCTACTTCCTTAGGCGCCTAAGGAATGGTTTGCGCACACGACAGCAGCAGACTGCAGAGAGTGGCCCAATCAGCCGAACACACAATTGGAGATGGGCTTCCAACTCTCCAGGACATTTACACCAAGCATTGCAGGGCCAAGGCTAAGAGAATAGCCAAAGACTCTAGTCACCCAAACAACTGCCTCTTTGCACTGCTGCGGTCAGGCAAGCACTACCGGAGTCTCATGGCCAGTACAGAAAGACTCAGAAGGAGCTTCTATCCCCAGGCCATCAGGATGCTCAATGACTCTATGTAACTTCAACCCATCACACGGTCATTGCACACACATCCACATGCACACACTCACTTTAAACAAACACTCACCGTAACACTCACTTTAGACACTTTAACACTACATCATATTTATCTATTTATTAAAGAGATTTGCACTACATCCATACCTCATTTTGCATTTTGCCTTTTTAAAAGGTTTTTGTACCTCATTGTCTGCATTTTACGTCATTGTACTTAGGGTGTACTTTATATTGTATATTGTATAGTGTTGGGACTTATTCCTCTTTTACTTAATTTTTTTTACTGTATGAAGCACATTCTCAGGGGCTCATACAGAACCAACCATTTCACTGTAATGTACATGTACTTTATATGACAAATAAAAGCAAACTTGAAACTTGAACTTGAACTGCTTAGTCAACTGCTCCACCCTGTGGTTACATTGTGTATGACAGTTAGTAACCAGAAGAGCCACAGGCTCCAATAGGGGATATCTGCAGAGCCGCAAGCCCAACGTCTGGGCGGGGCTTCGGGGCTTGTACTCTGTTTGACTGTGCATTCGGCTTGTACTCTGTTTGACTGTGCAGTAGTCAGTTTGTGCTGTTTATTTTTACAAGCAGTGAGGACTCGGCAGCATTTGCATTTCTGTGTTCCGTGTTGCAGGTTAAGGTTAAGGTTAGGGTTAAGGTTAAGGTTAAGGTTAGGGTTAGGGTTAAGGTTAGGGTTAGGGTTCAAAATAAACAGCACAAACCGACTACTTCCGGGTTTTACAGGAAACAAGACAAGATACAAGCCCCGATGCCCCGCCCACGCACAGTCAAACAGAGTACAAGCACTGAAGCCCTGCCTCAAACAGAGTACAAGCCCTGCCCCTGAAGCCCCGCCCAGACGTTGGGCTTGCGGCTCTGCAGATATACCCTACTCCACCTACCCCCTACAGTCGGTCTGGGATAGTGGAGGCTATCACATGCTTCCTCCGACACATGTGTAGCCAATCAACCGCTTCTTTTCACCTGGCAGCGCGGACTCTCACTGAGAGGGTGTAACGTGTGGAAGGATCACACTACCCCCCTTAGATCCTTTCCTCGCTGAGCAGGCGCCCCGACCGAACTGTAGGAGTCGCTGTTTACAACGACCAGGACCCACCCACCGGCTTTCCCACCCTCTAACACTGCCAACTGTGTTAGTACGACGGCCGGCCAAGCCGGAAGCAACGCAGAGAGCTGGGCTCGATACCAGTATCTCCTGCGTTGCCCACTGCGCCACCCGGCCGCCTTGTTGGTTTATTTTTTAACACAATGTCAATTCTGTCTGTCCAACAAATGGATACTAGTCATTGAAAATGAATTAAAAACAGACTTAGATTAGTAAAGTAAGCGCTCTACAGATATTGAGCGTTATTTGGTCAAATGTCCGGTGTCACCGGTTAATACCAGTGTTTATTAGTCATGGGAAATTTCACATCACCGCAGCAACTCTAGTTGAAGTCCCCCCAGATGAGTAGCCTCTGCACCGGCCGTGGAGAGGATGGATGAGTAGGGTATATCTGCAGTGCCGCAGCCCCATACATAGGAGGGGCCTGTACTGTGCGTTGGGGGCCTGTACTGTGCATTGGGGGCCTGTACTGTGCGGTGCACTACTGCGCATGCGAGAAACAAAGTAACATATAATATAGGACACTAGAAACATAAAGTAACATACGGAACATAAAGTAACATACGGAAAATAGGACCTAATGTCCAAAATATTTTTGTCTTAAACTGAATATCAATTGGATTAGGAGTAACCAAATAAAGCATTCAATGCAACCAATTGTCTATAGACTAGAATTTTTATCTTAAACTGAATATCAATTGTATTACCAGCCCTGACTGTTACTCTAAACTTAACCTCTTCTGGATGAGGGCCTAAACTTAACCCTTAGACTAGATTAGAATTACTTTACTCTGTTTCTCGCATGCGCAGTAGTGCACCGCACAGTACAGGCCCCCAACGCACAGTACAGGCCCCTCCTATGTATGGGGCTGCGGCACTGCAGTTTTATGCTATTGGGATGGATGGTAGAGGACAAAGTTGGAGGGTGCAACTAAAGCCATCAGTCAATGCCCAGGTCCACTCCCGACACCATTGTTTGTCCATAGCGGTGCCCAATCACGTATAAATTTGTCAGAAAATTTTATGGGCACAGCTGTGGGAGAGACATCCTGCAACACACAGTTCAAGCGTTTCATAGTTGCGTTTCAGTTATGCAATAATCCACATGTATATTAATCTTACTCCAACCGCACTGGTAATGCAATGGGGGCATATTCCACAGTCTTAGGAGTAATTAGTGTTCATGAATAACAAAAAGTGAATGTTAAAATGTCAGTCAGGAAGAGGGTATGTAGGAGATCTCTGTCCCGTCAACCTGTGGCATATATTACAACTTTCTCTTGGACATTTCCTGGTTGCTGTACACAATGGCCAATATGGTGAACATTAAATACTTCACCTAAAAATATAATACTGTTCTGACAGCACAACATTGATGTAATTAAGGGATTCCCTGGGGGGTCCAAAAGGTCACTTCACAAAGTCTCAAGGTGATATTTTAACCTGTGTGGGCTTCTTCCATTTGTTTTAGCAATAAAATGGTCACATACTCCATGCAGAGATGTCTGTGTGTCTGTTATAAAACGTACAACCTGGTTACCAGGGACCCACTGCAAAACTATTTATTTTGTGTTTTATATGATATTATTGATATACTGTATGTATTGATATTTTGATGTTAGTATTATGCATAACCTTCTCTCGTGTTGGTACTAACCAGGCTCCAGGATCTTCACTATCTTCTTGAAGCCTTCTCCCTCGACAAGGCAATGGGCCTCATGTCAACGCAATTCATGATGGCATCCATTATCTCACCTTTCCTCCGTGCAGAGATAGCGGGTTCTCATATCCAACGTGGTCTGTGCAAAACTAGGCCTACCACCAGGAGGACACTATTGTCTATTGTATTGCTGACTGACAACTCTGCAAGATGCGCTTACTGGTCTTAAGTTTGCACTTAATGTAAATAAAACTACTACTACTGGAGGCTGAGACAGTATTAGGTCTATGCACTTGTTTTGGAATGAATACTATGGATATCTGTGCTAGTTTTTATGCATCCTTTAATGTGTTTGCAGGCTGTTAGACCCGGAAATAGGCGCCGAACTTGCCGTCCCACGATTGGCGCACATGTCACATGACCTGGCCAATCAGAGCGCAAAACTCGAACGCGGAAACAAACATTTGTTGTCGAAAGTATTCACGCGACCCGGGCAAGTGAAATGCTTCATTCGAGCCACTTGGATCGCGTCCAGCACACTTGATGCATAGTTTGTCCCATTCCATGTCAGGGACCCGATGGACATCAATACTGGAAATTGCGATCAGACAATTGAAATATTCATTTTGGAATACCTCAAAGGTAAGGACTATATGACGTCAACCCTACTTTGATCCTACAATGATTTCACATAGATCGAAACGATCATACGTCACATACTCCATCACAGAACGACCCCCCCCCCCTTTGATGCCTTCATGATGAAACATAATACCTATTATATACCTTTGATTTGGAAATAGTATCGTGTCCAGGCAAGCAACGCAAATGACTTTAGCAAAATGCACATAGCGCTCCATAACTCAGCTTCCAGGAATTAGCCCGGATCACTCTGAAACTATACAATATTCACCACGGGATAACAGGCGAACGTATACATGAAAAAATTTATGACGAGAGATAGTGACTGTCAAATGAGCCATAGTATTGTCTCCATAGCTATAATATAGAATATAGATATATCTCTGCAAACATCATGAAGCACTGTGAAAATGACCATCTTTTTAAGCGTGGTCCACGGCAGCGCAGATGGGGATATAGCGTGACGCTGAAAGTGTTAAAGGCCCCATGAAATCAAAATAGATGTTTTATCACAAATGGCTTGCGCTGTTTGTCACCTATATGCCAGTATCTGTCCCAACAATGACAAAAAAGTAGTTTTGTAGGTATTCTTAATAATATTTTAGAGTTGGCAATTTCCTGGAAAACAATCAAAAAAATTGATGAGTCATCCTGCACACAGGGGTGTGTACTAATTTTGCATTCAATTAAATGCTTTCTAGAATGACATTTACTGCACATTGTAACTAAGCTAACACTCTCAGCCTTGAAACCAATGTTCAACGTTAGCTTGCTAACGTTACTAACGTTGTGTAACATTCATAACTTTGATAACATTGCTAGCTAATGGGTTGACCATAACACACATACATCGCTATTAGCTAGTGTAAACGGCAATCAATATCCACGACAAGTCCCTCCCTAGCGTCTTTAACAATCTATGAAGAACATACCTAAAATACATAAAAGGACACTATAAAGACATTTCATTCATGAATACTGTAATTATTTCCCATAGTCATGTTTTTTCAAGCGAACCCTCACACACAAAACACAACCCATGCAGTGATATGTTACTCATAATATGAGCATCATCGGAATTGTTCCATACAAGTTCTAATCCGGCCTGCAGCTGTGCAACATCACCTCCTCTAGTCTGAATTACATCTATTGATCTGGCCTCATCTTGGCACGGTTCACCTGCCTCTACCCCAAAATCACATTTCCCACCTTGGTTGGCACTGGGTGCACTGACCCTAACCCTGCTGGAGATGTAGCCAAAGTAACCGAACTTATGGATACTGAGCCCAAGGAGACTGGACTCATGGATACTGGGCCCAAGGAGACTGGACTGAGATTTTTGGGACGCTCCACCATGATATGGCTGCCTCCCCGTATGAGCCCTCCCTGAAGCACCTGCTCTGCCATCCCCTGTTCAAACCCCACCTGCCCCAGGGTCACTGGCCCTGCTAGCATGATGCTCTGAGGACTTTGGAATATGCCCATAGAGCCAGCACCACCCCCCACCATAACACTCTGGCCTATCCCCCCACCCCGCATAACAACCACATTCTCCCGCCTGCCTAGGGTGGCCTGTCCTGGGCCACCAGACACAACCTCATTTCTGACGTACACTGCGTAACCATTCACTGTGTCACCAAAGGTTCTGTTGGCAGCACCGCCCTGAGCTCCACCGCTGCTCGTCTCCACCAGCACCACGCCGCGTCCTGGGGCTGCGCCACTGGACATCACGCCCTGCACCATCAGACCGTGGGGCAACGTTGACGGGGCACCACTGACCACTATCATGTCCTGCAGGTTGGCAGCAGCCGGGTTCTTAACCTGTGGTTGGACTATGTAGTGCATGGGCTGGAGCATAGTGGTGGGAGTGTAGTAGACTGGCTGCTGCTGCAGTAGGAAGGTCTGGCCAGTAGGGGGTAGAGCAGCAGTGGTAACTGTGGTGATAGGGTTGATTGGAGGCGATTGCTGAGCTGAGATGCTGCTGGCGTTGCTCAATGACTGGATGGCATTAATGTGGCGGGCATTAATGTGGCTGGTATTCATGTGGCTGGTATTCATGTGGCTGGCATTCATGTGACTGGCATTCATGTGACTGGCATTAATGTGACTGGCATTAATGTGGCTGGCATTAATGTGGCTGGCATTCATATGACTGGCATTAATGTTGCTGGTTGAGGAGTGGCTAAAGCCTACATTGCTGATAGGTGATGGGCTGGCAACATTCTTAGCGATGGTGGTGGTCTCCCTGTTGACAGTGGTAGGTTTAGGCTCTAATCGGGTGCTACGAACAGGCTCAAGTTTAGGGGGAGCAATGTGTTCAACTTTTGGGAGCGGTAGGGGTTCCGGGGAACAGATTTCAGCCAATGTCTTGAACTTGGATCCCAGGTCATTGAGGAACTGGAGGTCCTTGTCAGATTCCAAGAGGCTGCAGCAGCCCACTGAGCCCACAGGAGAACCCTGGCCCTCGTAGTTGGACACCAGCAGCCTGTCGTTCTGGAGGTGGGTCTCCCCCGCACAGCTCACCTTCTGCAGTAAGGTAAAAATCAAAACAAAGAAACTGAAAAGCATGCTAATTACTTATAGTCCATTCCCCATCATTTACACTAAAGAAAGACCCCACAGTGCAATGGAGCCCGGTTTCTGATTCAGTTAGTGACTAGCAAATGCGAGCCAATGTAAATGGTAAATGGCTACATTTATATAGCGCTTTTTATCCAAAGCACTTTACAATTTATTCCTCACATTTTACCCATTCACTCACACATTCACACACACCGACGGCGGAGGCAAACATGCAAGGTGCCAACCTGCTCATCAGGAGCAATTAGGGGAGAAGTGTCTTGCTCAAGGACACTTTCGACACGCTGCCCAGGAGGAGCGGGAATCGAACCGGAAACCTCCGGATTACCAGACGACTGCTCTACCTCTTGAGCCACTGTCGCACCATGTAACACTTAAATAGCTTTGGTAGTAACATTAGCTACCATTATATCCTATACTTGGTAGAGTTTCTATCTTTGATAACATTAGCTAGTATTTATCATAATGAAAGTTATGAATTGTAATCCTAGTTATATTAATACTGGCAAAGCGTCTTGCTTCACCTATTGGACTGCTCCTGCCACCTATTGGTGCTCTCCCCTCTTGCATATAAGCAGGTATTGTAGCCGCTAATCACTATCCCAAAGCTTCTTTCATGTAAAATAAACTAGGGACAACAGGAAGTAAAAGCAAGATGCTTTGCCATTATTACTATAACATAACCATTGTTATATCTCATACTGGCTTCAGTGTCTTGCTTCACCTATTGGAAAAGTGGGCAAAGCTAGCATGAAGCCCTGACCAGAGTAGAGGGATAAACAACTCACGTCCCTGTTAAAAAGTAGGGGTAGGGTAAAAGAACAGATACAGGGTAAGGAATAAGGAAAGCAGGGTAGCCTGCCCTAGGTTACATAGAAAAAACCCTTCTGTGAAAAATATTAGCCTGGGAAACCTCACAGCGAGCCGAAGCTATGCAGAAGGAGGACTCCAGAGTTGAGGACAAAATGGAGAGAGAACTCCCAGACATGTCCAACAGCTAAAACCTGATAAACTCACAAGTGGAAGACCAAGAGGCTGTTGCACACACAGTAACTCACCATCTTTAGATAATAAAGTACTCATCCTCTACTGTCTTTAACTATGAATGAAGACAACACTCTAACTTACGATCTTTAGATAATAAAGTGCCAAACCTCTACTGTCTTTAACTATGAATAAACACAACACTCTAACTTACCATATTTAGATAATAAAGTACTCAACCTCTACTGTCTTTAACTATGAATGAACACAACACTCTAACTTGCCATCTTTAGATAATAAACTACTCAACCTCTACTGTCTTTAACTACGAATGAACACAACATTCTAACTTACCATCTTTAGACAATAAAGTACTCAACCTCTACTGTATTTAACTATGAATGAACACAACACTAACTTACCATATTTAGATAATAGTTTGAAAACATTGTTCCTCTGAAAACTTAAAACAGATTTGTCTGAGGTACTCAACATTTATACAAGGTTACTGACTAAGAATCACATTATAAACATGATGAAAAAACAAAGCTATGAGCCTGAAAGGAGTTCATATCTATGTCTCCATATCTGGCAGTGTGTAAACATGATTACTGACCTGTGAGAAGTAAGCATGCAGGTATTCATCAGGGAGTGTGATGCCTTCATAATCAAGTCTTCGTTCTTCCATTGCCATGGAATACATCGCATCAGCTGGGTTGGAGAGAAATATATTAATTGTAATCAGAGCACAGTAATCATATTACAAATTATTGGTAACAAATGTGTTTTACAGTTACTGGAAAAAACAACACAATTAGATAGCAATTACTTTTGGAAAACAAAATGAAGGTGAATACTTTTTGGAATTACTCATAATCATCCTCCACATCTTGAAATGGCAGTAGATGTGATGTCACAGCCTGATCTTTTACCAGCCCTGCTGTTTGGATGTTTGTTGCCTGGGTTCTAATCTAGAAGTTGTATTTCTAGGTTCTTCCCATAAAGGTTTATGTTTATGTTTATTAGGATCCCCATTAGTCATCATCGACGTGTTGACTATTCTTCCTGGGGTCCTCACAGATATACACATACAAATATGAAACATTCAGTATAAATCAGATTATATCACATACATAATCAATGAAAAAAATAAAACAAAAGGTCATAGGTGAATCCATTTCACCATACCTCAAACACAAAGTAAACAGAAGAAGTTTGGATAACATGGCTGCAGCTACACTCATGCATGACATATTGATTTCCTTCCGGATTATGGCTCCTTTAAGTTTATTTTTTAAACTGTCCTCGTTTTCCGTCCGTATGATATGCAATGGGATCCTATTCCATATTATGTTATGGCTCTATACATTGCAGTTTTCTTGAGTGCATTGGTTCAGAGGTGGCAGTGGCTGGATGACTAACTGGCAGCACTGTGTGAGAAAACCTATGAATCCCAGGAGGCTTTTGGGCTTTTCCATTACAGTACTAGGGTACATGCTTTCAAATTAATTTAGAAATGCTCTGCCTTAATCTATGCACACACCCCTTAATAAAGATCAATCAATACAAACCCCTTAAACATGCCTTAATTTCAGTCAGGGGTTAAACACCTTAAAGGAACACGCCAACCTTTTGGGAAATTTGCTTATTTGCTATCTACCCTGGAGTTAGACAAGCAGATACATACCCTTTTCTTCTCTGTGCATGCATTAGGCTTAGGGAACAGCCACAATGTTAGCCTAGATTAGCATCATTCACTGGAAGTAGGTGTGCCAGTGTAGCCTAGTTCCCAACAGTCACGAAATACACTCCAAATACAACTCCAAAACGTTCCTGTAAACATGTTGTGTATTTACTATGTGGAGAATATATATATTTTTTAATTAGACATTTTCGTTTAACTGGTGTGTTGGGACACTTTTTGTTAGAGTCTCGAGCCAGGCCACGACAGTTAACAGATTACATTTTGACATTACCTTTGAAATCCTGCATATCCGTAACAGATTACATTTTGACATTACCTTTGAAATCCTGCATATCCGTCTCCTCATAGTTTCGGTATTGTCCTCCAAGGATGCTCTCTTCAAACATACTGTCTATTATACTGTCTATATCCATCGTGGCCCCAGCAGAGCCCAGCAGGACCGGTTGTGTCATCTGAAGCGAAGCGGGGAGTGGAACTGATGAGAGAGGAACCTCCTGTTGAATAGAGAGGCAACAATCATTTAAGTGTTGCAGGGAAACCTTTTGAAGAAACAGGCAATGTTGCTAAAGATGGGAGTTTGGCAAATGGGACAGAATTGATGACCAGCGTCAGTGCATTCTCTGCAGCAGCCGATCATTTAGGGTTAGCAATTTGGCTTTTGAAAATTGGAACGTTAACAAAATATAAATTCCTTTGGTGAAAGTTAACCCCACATGCAGCATCAGGGACAAAGCTACTGGGAAATGGGAATGAAAAAGACAGTTTATTTCTGCTATAGGCGGGGAAACAAAATGCATTATGACATCATAATGATGTGACCGCATGAGAGGTCTATTGAAGTGCAGCCGGGAGAGAAGCTTCAGCTAATACAAGGACCAAACAACACAGCGCTCAGTAGTGGTCCCATTGATTGAGATGTTGGTCAGAATTGATTGGTATGATGCTAGATGATATGAAAATAGAGTGAAGGTTGAAAATAACCAGAACTATCACGTAAGGTCAGCTACGACTTTCTGCACTGTGTTGTTCCCAAAGTCCAAACAGAAATGGGAAAGAAATCTTTTAAGTTTTCCGCACCTAAGGGCGACTAAGTGGCGCAGTGGGCAAGGCGCTCGCCACTAGCGCTCTCGGCGTTGCTACCAGCTTGGCTGGTCGTTCATACTAACACAATTGGCAGTGTTAGGGGTGGGAAAGCTGGTGGGTGGGGATCGGACGTTGTGGACAGCGACTCCTACAGGTCGGTTGGTGCGCCTGTACAGCAGAATCAGGAAGCAACGGGGGCAGCGTGAGCCTCCCATGCGTTACTCCTCGCCACTGAGAGATCGCGCTGTACAGGTGAAAAGATCCGACGGCTGCCTCCTCGTGTACCGGAGGGGACACGTGATGCAAGGCTTCGTCCACATTGCAGCCGACCAGTGGGAGGCATGGTCTAGCAACGTTCGAGACAGGGGAGGGTAGAATTGAAGGGAGAATTGGCGAGGCGAAATTGGGATGGGAGAAAAATAGAAAAAGGAGGAGAAAAAGTGGATAATAATAAAAAAAAAAAAATCTGCACCTACAGCTTCGAACAATCTTCAGTCTGATCTTAAGATTCAAAGGTAATCCTAAATGTATTTAAGGCTATGGTGAAGCCCATATTTTCTGTGTGCAAAATTACTTTTATCTGTAATATCTATGTGTTTATGAGGTATATTAATAAGGTGTTATTAATAATATTGTATAAATAGTTAACTACGGTGACCTCCTGTTTGAACGAAAGGTCATATGGTGGTTTGAGAATGGAGGACAGTCAATTCTCCCGTGAAGCTAATTTGTGTGAGTTTCCCAGAGAAACCTCCTGTTAGGTGTGAAGAGGTTCTGAAAGACCTTTTGTTTAGATCTCAGACAGCTGGTCTATTCAGATTTAAACCTTACGGGTTTCACCTAAGGAAAGGCTTTTTACTCCATGACACCGGCCTCGCCCTCCATCGGGAATGTTGAAATTACACATCACACAAGTAGCTTCCTGAACAGTAGCTTCCTGTCTTCATGGCTGTGTTTAGTAAATTGCTGCATTTTATATAGCGCTTCTATCCAAAGCGATTCACAATTTGTTCCTCACATTTTACCCATTCACTCACACATTCACACACCGACGGCACAGAGGCAACCATGCAAGGTGCCAACCTGCTCATCAGGAGCAATTAGGGGTTAAGTGTCTTGCTAAAGGACACTTCGACACGTTGCCCAGGAGGAGCGGGAATCGAACCGGGAACCTCTGGATTACCAGACGATAGCTCTACCTCCCGAGCCACTGTCACCCCACAGTAGTAGACACAATAGTAGTAGACACACAGTAGTAGAACTCACCCAGTCCTCTCCTTGGCCCTCTGTGTGGTAGGAGATCAGGTGTTGGGTTCCGACAGCGAGCTCAGTGAAGGTCAAAGCTCCAGGGGAGCAGGTGGTCAGTAAAAGGCCCATGACTGGAAACACAAAGACAGGAGTCGTTTAAAACCCATATATTTCACATTATTACTTGGGCATGTATCATAGTTGAGGCCTTGCAATAATATAATCCAAATCATTTGGACCGTTCATTTTCATTTAATTTCAAAACTTTATTTCAACTCGTTGGGAAGCTGAGGTTCTCCTCAACGACACATTTACGATCTACTAAAAAAGACAAATAAACAAAGTCACGTAACACAATAGAAATTTAAATAAACAACTAAATCAGTTGTTGAAGTTGACCCAAAGTGATCGGAAATCATCCTCTTCTGTAAATGTTGGAAGAACCTCCAACTTCAGAGTGAGTTGGAGGTCATTCCGAGGGCGCATCAATTATCAGATGATCAATGTATCGACATCAAACGATTGTACACAATGGCCAACTTCGACACTGAGATTCAAAAACTCATGTGAAAACTCAAAGCAGACTTTCTGTTTGGCTATCAGAAGGCTTTGGTTCAGACGTTAACCCTTTCACTACCACACTACCAAATGGTTAACCCTTTCACTGCGACAATACAGAAGGTTAACCCTTTCACTGCCACACGACAAAGTGTTAACCCTTTCACTACCACACTACAGAAGGTTAACCATTTCACTACCACCAGGGGTGCAGTGCTGGGCAAACGCGGTCAAACGGCGTTTGGCCTTCGTCACTGAGGCCGAAGTGCGCGCATCCTATTATTATGCAAAGTCTAGGTGATAAAATGACTCGTCGCGCCACTTATCACCTAGACTTTGCATAATAATAGGATACCGACAACCAAATACAAGCCCGCATCAATGGCCTGAAGAAATTCTCCGGAGATCAGGACCAGATCCTTTGTTCCTAGACCCCAGGAACAGAGGAACCAGACGGCGAGGGAAGAGGGCTGGGATCCGTAACAGGCTGAGATCCAGACGCCACCGTACACCACTGCCCAGTATATTGCTAGCCAATGTACAATCAATTGACAATAAACTGGATGACATCCGAGCAAGGATTCAATATCAAAGAGACGTTAGGGACTGCAACGTCCTCTGCTTCACCGAGACGTGGTTGACGCCGGACGTCCCAGACCACGCAATTCAACCGGCTGATCACTTCTTTATCCATCGCAAGGATCGAACATCAGCAGAGTCCGGTAAACAACGTGGAGGAGGTATTGCCTTCATGTTTAACAAAAATTGGAGCGATCCAACTAAAGTGAAGGAATTATCCAACCACTGCTCCCCAGAACTGGAATATATAACCATCAAGTGTCGTCCTTTCTTCCTCCCGAGGGAGTTAACGGCGATCGTCCTGGTCGGAGTGTATATTCCACCGCAAGCCAGCAACAAGGTTGCGCTCTCCAGACTCCACGACGAGGTAAATAGAATCCAAGTGGCGAATGTTAACGCCGCCATTTTAGTGCTGGGAGATTTCAATAGCGCCAATCTGAGAAAGGTATTGCCTGACTTCTATCAGCATGTGACTTGCAACACCAGAGGCGGTAACATCCTAGATCACTGTTACACGCAATTTAAAGGTGGCTACAAGGCTCATTCTGATAGTGGCTTTGGTAAGTCAGATCACGCGTCCATCTTTCTTTCACCAAAGTACAAACAGAGAATTAAAAGTACTCCCGTAGTCTCGCGAGAGGTGCAGAAATGGGATTTGACGTCAGAGGAGACGATCCGGTCAGTGTTTCACCACACAGACTGGAATGTGTTCCGCGACACAGATAACATTAATGTCTACACGGAGACAGTGCTGGACTATGTTTGTACTAGGGTGAAAGAAACAATCCCCACTACCAAAATGAAAGTTTACCCAAATCAAAAACCCTGGGTAGACAGATCCGTCCGTGAAGCTCTGAGAGAGCGCACCAAAGCATACAACGACGGCCTAGTGGCAGGCAACATGAATGACCACAAGGTGGCGCGATACAACGTAAGGAGGACAGTGTCAGAGGCCAAACGACGCTACAGGGATAAAATTGAACTCCAGTTTGAACAAGCTGACTCTAGAGCTATGTGGCAGGGGCTCAAAACGATGACAGACTACAAAGGCGCCTCCCTCAAACTGAACAGTGACATCTCCTTAGCAAATGACCTCAATACCTTCTATGCGAGGTTTGATGCTGGGAATAACAACACCAGCTCACAAGCCTCGGCAATGGGGGGGGGGGGGTCGGCTGCTGATGGAGGCGCAGTGTTCAGGGTAACAGAGCATGAGGTGAGGCGGACCTTTAAAAAAGTGAATATCAGGAAGGCAGCAGGTCCGGACGGCATCCCCGGCCGCGTCCTAAAAGTCTGTGCCGACCAACTGGCCCCAGTATTCACTGACATATTTAACCTGTCCTTAGAACAGGCTGTCATCCCCACCTGCCTGAAGAAGTCCACTATTATCCCTGTACCCAAAAAATCCAAGCCTGCTTGTCTCAACGACTACCGCCCTGTAGCTCTCACCTCCATAGCCATGAAGTGCTTTGAGAAGCTAGTAAAGGGCTACATCTGCTCCTCCCTCCCCATCAACATGGACCCCCTGCAATTTGCATACCGCCCCAACAGGTCCACGGAGGACGCCATATCCCATGTGCTGCACACAGCAGCATCACACCTGGACAAGAGGCAGGGGAACTATGTGAGAATGCTATTCATCGACTACAGCTCGGCATTCAATACCATAGTCCCCTCCATACTCATAGCCAAGCTCAGGGACCTGGGCTTGGGCTATGACCTCTGCCAGTGGGTCTTGGACTTCCTGACTGGCAGACCCCAGGTGGTGAGAGCAGGCAACTGCACCTCCTCATCCATCACCCTCAACATAGGGGCCCCCCAGGGCTGTGTTCTGAGTCCCCTCCTCTACTCCCTGTACACACACGACTGTGTGGCTCAGCGGAGTAGCAATACAATCATCAAATTTGCTGACGACACAGTGGTGGTGGGCCTGATCTCTGCCAACGACGAGAGGGCCTACCTGGAAGAGGTCAAGGTCCTGGCGGGATGGTGCCAGGAAAACAGCCTCTCCCTGAACGTCAGCAAAACAAAGGAGATGATTGTGGACTTCAGGAGGTCGGGGGTCAAGGACTACAGCCCCCTCAGCATCGACGGGGCACCGGTTGAGAGAGTCAACAGCTTTAAGTACCTCGGAGCCTACATATCCGAGGACTTGACATGGACCACACACATTGACAGTGTTGTGAAGAAGGCACGACAACGCCTCTACTTCCTCAGGCGCCTAAGGAAGTTCCAAGTCAGCCAGAAGATCCTTAAGAACTTCTACTCATGTACAATAGAGAGCATCTTGACCGGCAACATCACCTCCTGGTTTGGGAATAGCACTGCACAAGACCGAAGCAGACTACAAAGAGTGACACGTTCAGCCGAACGCACAATTGGAGGGGGGCTCCCCACCCTCCAGAACATTTACTACAAGCGTTGCAAGGGCAAGGCTAAGAGAATCATTAAAGACTCCAGTCACCCGAACAACTGCCTCTTTGAACTGCTGCGGTCAGGCAAGCGATACCGGAGTCTCAAGGCGAGCACAGAAAGACTCAGAAGAAGCTTCTATCCCCAGGCCATCAGGCTGCTAAACGAACAATGAATGAACACTACACAACAACAACCACCAAACGCACATAGCACACACATCCACACGCACACACTCACTTTAAACAAACACACTGTAGCACCCACTCCACACACTTATAGCACACACCCACTTTAAACAAACACACTGTAGCACCCACTCCCCACACTTTATATTTATGGATGAAGGATTGCACTACAACTCGTACACCTTACTGTAAATTGTACCTAAAATTGTACCTCATCCCATTTCTGCTTTGCACTAGATAGTACTGTACATTAGTACACTGCATAGTATTGTGTATTGTATATTATATGGTAACTCAGAACATTGTACATATGTCTATACCGAACACTGTGACCTCATTTTTCTTCTTCTAAATTCATGCTATATTATGTTATTATGTTATTTGATACTATCTTGTCTAGCACAGTCTCTGGAGCGTAACAGTAAGAAGCATTTTGTATGAAAGTATTCTGTACTTCTGTATGACAACTATTAAAGAACTTGAACTTGCTTGATCTCCCGACTTCACTGGAAGGATATGAGACAAGGTGTATTATCTGTTTTGTGCGCAACAGAGGGAACATGTATGCGCGTGCACGCGCGTGCGCGGGCGTTTGGCCTTCGCCCATATTACGACTGCACCCCTGACTACCACACTACAGACGGTTAACTTTCTGTAGTGTGGTAGTGAAAGGGTTAAGTCACACTCACAGAACAGCATCACAAGTCCCAGGAACAGGACAGCTATGGCTGGTTTTCCGAGAGTTGTCCTTGCATCTTTGAGTGCTCCCACTCGATCTCCTGGTGCACAGGTGTCGCCGTCAGCGCAGGTGCACACATGCAGCTCCAGCCTCTGGGGCTCCGGGCAGGACGTTCCCTGCTGGTCCTGGATGACGAGCGTCACCGCGTGGTGCCCGGACCACAGCAGCTTAGCCCTCAGCGAGGCACTGGTACCATCTGAAACATTCAGAGCATTCAGAGATATTTATTCATTCATTCAATCTTCATTTGAACTGGAATATTCATCGAGGGAAAGCCCTCATTTTCTATGAAGTCGAGCACACAAGCATACTCATAAATACATGATAAATACAATAAACAATACAATGTAAATGGCAAATGGCTGCATTTATGTGGCGCTTTTATACAAATCGCTTTACAATTCACTCACACATTCACACACAGACGGCGGAGGCGACCGTGCAAGGTGCCAACCTGCTCCGAGCAATTAGGGGTTAAGTGTCTTGCTCAAGGATACTCATATATACTAATCATAATAATATAGTTGTACAATCAATTAATACAACTGCAGATTATGGTGGAATGGTTGGTGATTGAGGATTTAAACTGACCAAAGAATACTAAAGAGGTTTTAGTCTGTTGTTTGATGTTCCACGTGTCAGGAGCACAGAAGCTAAAAGCAGATCTCACAAGTCCAGTACAAACTTTAAGCGTGAGCCAGTCATTGAAACGTGTATTATAGGGTCCAGATGTCCACTCCAACAAAGAAGTGAGATAAATTGGGCAAATCTCCAGTATGTAAGCTGCAGCAAATAACATTAATAGTGGGTCCACATACTCTCAAATACTGGGGAAATATATAAAGAAGGCTAGCGGGAAATGTACACAATACAATGCATACATATGATTTATTTAAACCCCTAAGCTCCAAATGATGGGCTTGATGCCTAATAATCTATGTTGGAAATGTAATAATGGTAAATGGTAAATGGCTGCTTTTTTATATAGCGCTTTTATCCAAATCGCTTTACAATTAGTTACTTACATATTACCCATTCACACACCGACGGCGGAAGCAACCATGCAAGATGCCAACCTGCTCATCGGGAGCAATTAGGGGTTAAGTGTCTGGCTCAAGGACACATCGACACGCTGCCCAGGAGGAGCGGGAATCGAACCGGGAACCTCCGGATTGCCAGACGACTGCTCTACCTCCTGAGCCACTGTCGCCCCTATATAATACAGAAACAGGAACATTTCTACATGTAATTTGGGAGTGTAAACTTGTTTACCCATTCTGGGAAAACATATAGAATATCTAGGAGAGCTCAAAGAACCACCAAGTTTATTGGTGGACAAAACAGAAGTAGCCCAGTATATTAAAATATGACTTTGCAGTAATAGAAGTGCACAAATGATCCTCAGATGTTGGAAAAGTACATCCTCTCCAGATCTTAAAAAGTGTTAGAAATAGTGTCAACAAATGTTAGCTGGAGTAAATAATGAAGTTGAGAATTTTAAGAAGGCATGAGATCACTTCTTTGCTTATAACATTTCCTGAACACTGTGATGATATAGTACCACTGTGACTACTAAACTGTGATGATATAGTACTGCTGTGTCTACTAAACTGTGATGATATAGTACTGCTGTACTACTAAACTGTGATGATATAGTACTGCTGTACTACTAAACTGTGATGATATAGTACTGATGTACTACTAAACTGTGATGATATAGTACTGCTGTGTCTACTAAACTGTGATGATATAGTACTGCTGTGTCTACTAAACTGTGATGATATAGTACTGCTGTGTCTACTAAACTGTGATGATATAGTACTGCTGTGTCTACTAAACTGTGATGATATAGTACTGCTGTGTCTACTAAACTGTGATGATATAGTACTGATGTGACTACTAAACTGTGATGATATAGTACTGATGTCTACTAAACTGTGATGATATAGTACTGATGTACTACTAAACTGTGATGATATAGTACTGCTGAGACTACTAAACTGTGATGATATAGTACTGCTGAGACTACTAGACTGTGATGATATAGTACTGCTGTGTCTACTAAACTGTGATGATATAGTACTGCTGTACTACTAAACTGTGATGATATAGTACTGCTGTCTACTAAACTGTGATGATATAGTACTGATGTACTACTAAACTGTGATGATATAGTACTGCTGAGACTACTAAACTGTGATGATATAGTACTGCTGTGTCTACTAAACTGTGATGATATAGTACTGCTGTGTCTACTAAACTGTGATGATATAGTACTGCTGTACTACTAAACTGTGATGATATAGTACTGCTGTCTACTAAACTGTGATGATATAGTACTGCTGTACTACTAAACTGTGATGATATAGTACTGCTGTACTACTAAACTGTGATAATATAGTACTGCTGTACTACTAAACTGTGATGATATAGTACTGCTGTACTACTAAACTGTGATGATATAGTACTGCTGTACTACTAAACTGTGATGATATAGTACTGATGTACTACTAAACTGTGATGATATAGTACTGCTGTGTCTACTAAACTGTGATGATATAGTACTGCTGTGTCTACTAAACTGTGATGATATAGTACTGCTGTGTCTACTAAACTGTGATGATATAGTACTGCTGTGTCTACTAAACTGTGATGATATAGTACTGCTGTGTCTACTAAACTGTGATGATATAGTACTGCTGTACTACTAAACTGTGATGATATAGTACTGCTGTACTACTAAACTGTGATGATATAGTACTGATGTGACTACTAAACTGTGATGATATAGTACTGATGTCTACTAAACTGTGATGATATAGTACTGATGTACTACTAAACTGTGATGATATAGTACTGCTGAGACTACTAAACTGTGATGATATAGTACTGCTGAGACTACTAGACTGTGATGATATAGTACTGCTGAGACTACTAAACTGTGATGATATAGTACTGCTGAGACTACTAGACTGTGATGATATAGTACTGCTGTACTACTAAACTGTGATGATATAGTACTGATGTCTACTAAACTGTGATGATATAGTACTGCTGTACTACTAAACTGTGATGATATAGTACTGCTGTGTCTACTAAACTGTGATGATATAGTACTGCTGTGACTACTAAACTGTGATGATATAGTACTGATGTCTACTAAACTGTGATGATATAGTACTGATGTACTACTAAACTGTGATGATATAGTACTGCTGAGACTACTAAACTGTGATGATATAGTACTGCTGAGACTACTAGACTGTGATGATATAGTACTGCTGAGACCACTAAACTGTGATGATATAGTACTGCTGAGACTACTAGACTGTGATGATATAGTACTGCTGTACTACTAAACTGTGATGATATAGTACTGATGTCTACTAAACTGTGATGATATAGTACTGCTGTACTACTAAACTGTGATGATATAGTACTGCTGTGTCTACTAAACTGTGATGATATAGTACTGCTGTGACTACTAAACTGTGATGATATAGTACTGATGTCTACTAAACTGTGATGATATAGTACTGCTGTACTACTAAACTGTGATGATATAGTACTGATGTGACTACTAAACTGTGATGATATAGTACTGCTGTGACTACTAAACCGTGATGATATAGTACTGCTGTACTACTAAACTGTGATGATATAGTACTGATGTACTACTAAACTGTGATATAGTACTGATGTACTACTAAACTGTGATGATATAGTACTGATGTCTACTAAACTGTGATGATATAGTACTGGTGTGTCTACTAAACTGTGATATAGTACTGATGTACTACTAAACTGTGATGATATAGTACTGATGTACTACTAAACTGTGATGATATAGTACTGATGTACTACTAAACTGTGATGATATAGTACTGCTGTACTACTAAACTGTGATGATATAGTACTGATGTACTACTAAACTGTGATATAGTACTGATGTACTACTAAACTGTGATGATATAGTACTGATGTACTACTAAACTGTGATGATATAGTACTGCTGTACTACTAAACTGTGATGATATAGTACTGCTGTACTACTAAACTGTGATGATATAGTACTGCTGTACTACTAAACTGTGATGATATAGTACTGCTGTGACTACTAAACTGTGATGATATAGTACTGCTGTACTACTAAACTGTGATGATATAGTACTGCTGTACTACTAAACTGTGATGATATAGTACTGCTGTACTACTAAACTGTGATGATATAATACTGCTGTACTACTAAACTGTGATGATATAGTACTGCTGTGACTACTAAACTGTGATGATATAGTACTGATGTCTACTAAACTGTGATGATATAGGGAGCTCCAGTAGCTCACCGCGTATCTCGCCGCTATTTCGGCGTCTGGGACAACCGTGCGCGTCACGGATCTGGGGTACACGAGTTCGACTCCCGGACTCGCCGTATTTTCTCAGAGTGTCTTCCCCTGATCTATATCCCATTCAACCTGTTTCTGTCGGTCATGCTTGACCAGAAAAAAGCGATAAACGCTAAAAAGAACCAACTGTCTGGTCAAAGTTTAAAAAAAAAACTGTGATGATATAGTACTGCTGTACTACTAAACTGTGATGATATAGTACTGCTGTGACTACTAAACTGTGATGATATAGTACTGCTGTGTCTACTAAACTGTGATGATATAGTACTGATGTGACTACTAAACTGTGATGATATGGTAGTACTGTGATGATATGGTAGTACTGTGATCTAATATATATTACTTTGGACAATATGTTAATTAAATAAGTTAATTAAAACTGCTCTATACATTTAGATGTGCCAGTACTCCAGAGTCCAGCATGGACAATACCAATTAATTAAAGCTGCTCTATACATTTAGATGTGCCAATGCTCCAGCATGGACAATACCAGTTAATTTAATGTGGCATGTCTGTAAAGGTGAGAGTCTTGTGATTTAATTGAGCCTGATTCTATTCAGATACCTCCACGTACATGGTAGAGAGACTCCTTTGAAAAACGCCATGCAAATATTTCCTGTAAACATTTTGCTTAATTCTGGAGCAACATTTAGCCCCTTGTATGCTAGCATGACATGATACGTACAAATTCCTTGTGATGAAATGATGACACTAGATTCATGCTACATTAGCTTAAAAAGTCAGCCAGCTAGAGCCTGTGGATGATGGTAATATCGTCTGGTACCATTACCTTTCGGCAGAGGTGAGACATCAGAGTATTTGTGATGCAGCATTCTGTCATACTGCGGAATAGTGGTGCATAATTAAAAAAGCAGTCACCATCATGTCTCTGCAATTAGTGTATTGTAACTCAAGTGTTGAGCCTTCTGTTAAATCACTTTATTCCACTCAATAATTTACTGTCACTGTGAATATGGGGTGGTTACGTCAAATGACAATAGCCTAATAGCCATAGTGTCATGACAAGGTTATTCGAAGTGGTTTAAATTGCTTAATTGATAGCACTGAAGACCTAGGTGTAAAATACATTACCTTTCAGAGAGATACCAAAACTTTTTTAATGGGCATGGGGCCACTGGTTCTAGTATTCCATGTCCTAGCAGAGGGGTCTCCATACCACTGGTTCTAGTATTCCATGTCCTAGCAGAGGGGTTTCATACCACTGATTCTAGTATTCCATGTCCTAGCAGACGGGTCTCCATACCAGCATGAGGCTCCACTGCCCACTCCCCTGTGGTTTCTTTGGGCACAACACTGAAATGGAAGGGGGGTCCGTAGGGGTCTCCGTCCCTATCCCGCGCCGTGATGTTGACCAGCTGGGTGTCTGAGCAGATGTACTCCAGATCGTTCATCAGCTCGGGGCAGTTGTCGTTCTCATCCCCCACTTGCAGGGCTATTGTTCCTGTGGCAGTCTTGCTAGGAACACCTGGAGGAACGACAGAGAACATGGCTGTATAGGGAGATTGAAGGAGACTGAAGGAGATTGAAGGAGACTGAAGGAGATTGAAGAAGACTGAAGGAGACCGAAGAAGACTGAAGGAGGAGCTAGTTATGAAACCAGTGCCTTATTAGCTAAGGAAATGCTAACGGTTAGAATGGGAAATCCCAGTCACATTAGCACATAAGCAAAAAAAAATTGTGAGACTAAAGTCTTTGTTCTTGGTGGTAAATTGTGTTGCTGTTGGTTTAGTTTCATCAATAAATGAGGCAGAATACACTGTGAATGTATCTTTTTTTGTTTATTGTTTCAAGTTCAAGTTTCAAGTTTATTATTTGTCACAATAAAATACATGTAGGACTTTACGGTGAAATGCTTGGTTCTGTATGAGCCCCTGAGAGTGTGCTTCATACAGTAAAAAAGTCAATAAAAAGGTAAGTAAAAAAAGTAAAAGAGGAATATACAATACAATATACAATCGAAAGTACAACCTAAGTACAATCTAAGTACAGTGAGTAAAAATGAGTAAAAAAATTTGTATTGCACTTTGTTCTTGCTGCAAACAAATAATGAATGCTAATGTTTAGTATTCGCGAGGCTATTTAAAGATGGTGGGCTTGTGTTTTTGTGCAAGCTCTGTGTAGCGCAAAGATGATGTAGCGATGATTCTATCTTCTGACCAATCAGTGTTTCAGGTCACTTTTTGGTACCCGTTTTACCCGCTTTGAACCTCAACAAAGCAGGTACTAAAAAAAGTACCCGGTACCAGGTACCATCCGCAAATTCCGGGAATGTAAAACCGAAAAGGCAGAGTAGAGTAGAATGGAGTCGAGTAGGTACCATGCAGTGGAAAAGCGCCATAAGGTGTTAAAGATGCAGCAGCACTCAAGCAGAAGCAACTAGAAAGGTAAGCTTGGTAGAGCACAAATATCCACTGTTCAATGTGCTTCAATCACAGGATGGAACCAAAATATCACACAAGAAAAACCTTTACACTATTACACTATCACACTATTAGACACTAGCATATTACACTATCACACTATACCACTATTACACACTAACACAATATTACACTAACAATATTACACTATCACACTATAACACTATTACACACTAACACAATATCACACTATTACACACTAGCACAATATCAAACTATCACAGACTAGCACGATATTAGACTATCGTACTATTACACACTAGCACAATATTAGACTATCATACTATTACACACTAGCACAATATTAGACTATTGTACTATTACACACTAGCACAATATTAGACTATCGTACTATTACACACTAGCACAATATCCCATTATTACACACTAGCACAATATTAGACTATCACACTATTACACACTAGCACAATATTAGACTATCATACTATTACACACTAGCACAATATCACATTATTACACAGTAGCACAATATCACACTATTACACACTAGCACAATATCACACTATATTCATTGTATACTGTGCAATGGCAATTAAAAGTCTATTATATTCTACACACTAGCACAATATCACATTATTACACACTAGCACAATATCACATTATTACACACTAGCACAATATCACACTATTACACACTAGCACAATATCACAATATTACACACTAGCATAATATCACACTATTACACACTAGCACAATATCACATTACACACTATCACAATATCACACTATTATACACTAGCATAATATCACACTATTACACACTAGCACAGTATTACACTTTCACACTATTACACAATAGCACAATATTACAGTATTACACACTATTACACATGATTACACACTAGCACAATATCACACTCTTACAAACTAGTGCAATATTACACTACCACAATATTACATCATAATATTAAACCTCCTCCTAAGGTTATGTCACCGCCTCCCTGCTCCAGGCCCCCTCATCCTAGTCCCCTTCATCCTGGTCTCGTGCCCCAGTTTTTTTCCTGGATCCCACCCTCCCACCTTGCCCGTTCCCGGTCGGTCTTATTGGCCGTCTGGAAGCCGTACTTTGAGGGGGGGGGGTACTGTTACAATCCACCTGGACCTGCCCACTTCCCCCTCCTATTCAGAGACTTATCCCTGCACCTCACCTTCCCTCACTCTCTCTTGGACAGCTCTCCTATTATTCTCCACCCATTCGTGGTCCTCTACCCCCACCTGCTGGACAAATGCCCCCACTGCTCCTCATTCTTTTGTGCTTAGTTAAGGTTTCCTTATTACATGGCGTTTTCACATTCGCCGAAATGCTTGCTTGTGATTGGTCAATAGCCCCCCGACAGCGGTCATTATCAGACAATAATGACCGCTGTGGGACAATAATGACCGCTGTGCGCAGCTGTTCGCAATCAAGCCCACTGACACACACTGTTTCAGTGCAATTACACACTGCCGGTGTTCTGCTGCCGGCGATGACAGGGGGCGGAGCCAGAACGCAGCCAGAACCAGTGTTGCGAGTCGATGTAAAATGAATTAGGTATATTGTTAGTAAGTTAGCCATGTAATAAGCGGGATAATGTATAGCTATACTCGATCATTGTCGCAAAATAATTGACCTTCACTGACGTTTAAAACACCTCGCCGAGGCGGCTCGGTATTTTAAACTCTGTGTCGGTCAATTATTTTGCGACAATGACCTCGTAGCTATACATTATCCCTTACATATTCCTCTGTATCCTTCCTCTCCCAGTGTGTCTCTGGCCCTCCATGCTCCCTATCCCCTGTTAGTGTCTTGTTCCTATTCCTTGTGTTGTTGTATGTTTCTAGGGTTACTCTTGTCTAGTGTTCAGTCTTGTCTTGTATTTAGTGTCACTGTAGTCTGCCAGTCTGTATTCCCTCCCAGGTGTGTCTCGTTTCCACTCAACCCTCATGTGATAATTAGTCGGTGTATATATGTCTGGTCTGCGCTGTCTTCCCTGCCGGTTCATTGTATTCTGTTTCCTGTCATTCATGGAGTTGGATGTTCCTGTACCCTTTGCTATCGTTGCTGTTTGTTCCTGGTCCCCTCGTGTTAAGTATAGTGTATAGTAGGGCTGTCCCCGACTAAGGATTTGAATAGTCGACTATGATTGGCCAAAATGTGCCGCTAGTCGAGTATTAGTCGACAAAAAAAAAGTATAATATATATATACATTTTTTTTATCATTCCATTTGGGTTGTGGGGGGTGCTTAATGTCTGAAGGAGTCGAGTGAAGGCTTCTTGTCCTCTGCAAAAGCATGCAATTGGTCCACTGATGGATACATCTTGATATTTGTCTAGTCTAGTCATTAGATGGGTGAAATCCTCTTTCAGTGCCTCTGTGCCTGTTTTCGTAGGCAGTTAGCCTCTGGTATGCGTGCCATTAGCGTTAGCCACGCTTCTAGGCCTCTTTTCTTTTGGAAAGAATGATAAAAAAATATATGTAGCACCCTGAAAATATGGCTATTATTCAGAAGTGCTGACTTGCCTTTTATCTCCCCTGGTGCACCAAGACTTATTAACTAGTTTCCATTGATATTCTCTCGAACAATGACGCGGGTTTCTCCTTCTCCTACCGGCTGGAATATGGATTATAAACAGTAACACTGGATCATATTCTTCCACCCAGTGCTTTCCTGCAGGGCTAGTTGGCGGTACCAGCAGGGGGCAGCGGTGGCAGGCAGAGCGTACGAGAGAGACGGAGAAGGAAGCAAGCCAACTGAGACGGAAGTGGGAGGAACGAGCCTCTTCGACATTGGACTTGGATGTGATCGGTCGTGTCTAGACGGAGCCCCGTGGTGTACCACACGGGTGAACGTATTGAACTTGAGTATATTACGGGTTATCTTAGAAAAGTAACCGTAGTGGAGCGTTGCATGTTTTCCCCACTGAATAACCCTAGTGATACAACGAGTTATCCTAGAAGAAATGCGGTATAGCCAAGTGTGGCTTAAAGTGGAAATGAAGCAGTGAGCAATGTGATCCTAGTTTGTTTGTTGTGTACCTTGTGTAAGACAGGGTTCTATAATCAAATGTGAAATCTATCTTATTTGTCTGAAAAATCAAATATAATATCCCTGTTTTCAACATGGGCGCCGCCATTTTGTTGCTGACGTCATGGCTGACGTCATGCCGCTGGTTTGGTGTATACACTGCTGGTCAGCTGCCTATAGTGAATGGGTCAGTCAGTAAATAAAATGTTGCCTACAAAACAACGGGACCGCGGTGGTTCTGTTTGTATTGCTCCTGGCTGTTCAAACTAATTTTACCATGTGAGAGAGAGGAAAGTTGGTTAATTTCCACAAACTACCAGTGAAAAAAACAGTGTTGTTGGCATGTTGGCTCAGGCTGGCTGCACTCAGGCGGCGCGACCAGCCTGTTGGACAGGGAAGGAGGATCTGCAGAGAACACTTCATTGCCTCGGATTATGTTGTTGGGGTGGGATGTTTGTCCAGAAGACCACTAATCAGCTGAAGCCTGATGCGGTTCCCTCGGTCTTCGACAGACAGACCGGCGTTAGCTTTCGGGAACGATCGCTAGCTAGTTGGCACCAGCCGGGGAGCGATCGCTAGCTAGTTAGCACCAGCCGGGGACCGGCGTTAGCAACCGGGAGCGTCGCGGAGCATTCAGCCTGCTGGCTACCTCCTAGATCCACTTCAACCAGCCGAGCGTCGGGAGCTCCAGCAGCTTGTCGATGTGCTAATAGCCTGGAGCCAGCTACCGTTAGCTTGCAGAGGCTCCAGCACACCGACAAGCTGTGTAGCCAGCTACCGTTAGCTTGCAGAGGCTCCAGCACACCGACAAGCTGTGTAGCCAGCTACCGTTAGCTTGCAGAGGCTCCAGCACACCGACAAGCTGTTTAGCCAGCTACCGTTAGCTTGCAGAGGCTATTAGCACACCGACAAGCTGTGTAGCCAGCAGGCTGAATGCTCCGCGACGCTGGTTGAAGTGGATCTAGGTAGCCAGCAGGCTGAATGCTCCGCGACGCTCCCGGTTGCTAACGCCAGTCCGTCTGTCTGTCGAAGACCGAGGGAACCGCATCAGGCTTCAGCTGATTAGTGGTCTTCTGGACAAACATCCCACCCCAACAACATAATCCGAGGCAATGAAGTGTTCTCTGCAGATCCTCCTTCCCTGTCCAACAGGCTGGTCGCGCCGCCTGAGTGCAGCCAGCCTGAGCCAACATGCCAACAACACTGTTTTTTTCACTGGTAGTTTGTGGAAATTAACCAACTTTCCTCTCTCTCACATGGTAAAATTAGTTTGAACAGCCAGGAGCAATACAAACAGAACCACCGCGGTCCCGTTGTTTTGTAGGCAACATTTTATTTACTTACTGACCCATTCACTATAGGCAGCTGACCAGCAGTGTATACACCAAACCAGCGGCATGACGTCAGCAACAAAATGGCCGCGCCCATAATGCTAAATGCTTCAGAAATGCACACAACAAATCGTTTTTTCTTAGAAACTGCTTATTTTTATAACGTGATTTCTTCTGTGGCTTATCTAAATACTAATGTGATGCTATGAATATGTATTTATCGCACTGCTTCATCTCCACTTTAAGTTAAAGATGTTCCCTCTAGTGAGGTGCCCCGCCAGCGTGGCTTGAAGAGGACCTGTGTTTAGAGACACCCTGCGTCATTATATATCACGGCTAGCAGGAGGGCTGTTTGGGACCCTAAGAGTAGCTTCAGTTAAGGTAGGGCCAGAGTGTTGCTGCGCGTCTATCCAGTACCGGCCGTCAACAACCAGTCTTCGCCGGCGTGGATGTCTGCTCTGCACCGGCGGTCTTCAGCCCAGCGCGGGAGTTCTTCCCGTCCAGCAGAGGCGCCATCATCCAGCACACGCTCCCAGGCCGCTACTGCTTCCTCTGCTCCAGCCCCGCTTGCTAGTGCCCGTGACGAGAGTGTTCGACGCCATCTTGCTACCCCGAACAGTGGTGGCGCGGCGAGGACGCCATCTTGGTTGAGTACAGTAGAGCGCCAGTGCTCCGGATCTTATTGCACAGTACACAGTGTAATGCGGCCTACGGGCGAAGCTAACGTTGCTAAATCCAGTTCATAGGGGTACCCCATACACATTATATGCCGGCATTAGTATAGGACTTTTGTTTTGGTACAGTGGGCCCACATTTTTGATTTCCTTTGAGTGTGATAACGTGTTGGTTCTTTAATAATAATTTCCCATCTAATCAACCCTTTCCCAGTGGGGAGGTTACAGACCTGAGGTATTATTCCTACCATATAATTAAAGCCTGATAGAGGTATGATACATGGTACTGACCCAGACGTGGGTGATGAGTGAAATACATTAAAGTATCTTATTCCTGGTGCTAACACAGAGGTGTGGGTAGAATATACGTGTACATAAGGTATTGAGTTACAACTGAGCAGTAGTAGGATTTCATTCCATTGGACCACTCCTATTAAACTTTTGTAATCAAGCGTACCAATTAACATAAAAACATTAGATGGGATTCTGTGTTTGTCTGTTTAAAAGCAGAGGTCCAGACTGTGTTGAAATCACTCTGTACTGAGCTCTGTTAAGGAAGGACAGGACACACTCACTGAGAAACATTGCTTTATACTGAAAACTAGGGTAAGCCATTTTAAGTTTATTAGTGAATCTTAAAAGTGAGGAACCAGCTGACTTGATTAAAGGGGCGTGTTTAAAACAGCCATTTTGTTTAGTTAAGTGCCCCCATTAAGGGACTGTTTCCTGTTTACTAGTAGCATCTGATTTGCTGAGTGAGCCATTAAGAGCCTGCCCTGTTTAAAAGCAGAGGTCCAGACTGTGTTGAAATCACTCTGTACTGAGCTCTGTTAAGGAAGGACAGGACACACTCACTGAGAAACATTGCTTTATACTGAAAACTAGGGTAAGCCATTTTAAGTTTATTAGTGAATCTTAAAAGTGAGGAACCAGCTGACTTGATTAAAGGGGCGTGTTTAAAACGGCCATTTTGTTTAGTTAAGTGCCCCCATTAAGGGACTGTTTCCTGTTTACTAGTAGCATCTGATTTGCTGAGTGAGCCATTAAGAGCCTGCCCTGTTTAAAAGCAGAGGTCCAGACTGTGTTGAAATCACTCTGTACTGAGCTCTGTTAAGGAAGGACAGGACACACTCACTGAGAAACATTGCTTTATACTGAAAACTAGGGTAAGCCATTTTAAGTTTATTAGTGAATCTTAAAAGTGAGGAACCAGCTGACTTGATTAAAGGGGCGTGTTTAAAATGGCCATTTTGTTTAGTTAAGTGCCCCCATTAAGGGACTGTTTCCTGTTTACTAGTAGCATCTGATTTGCTGAGTGAGCCATTAAGAGCCTGCCCTGTTTAAAAGCAGAGGTCCAGACTGTGTTGAAATCACTCTGTACTGAGCTCTGTTAAGGAAGGACAGGACACACTCACTGAGAAACATTGCTTTATACTGAAAACTAGGGTAAGCCATTTTAAGTTTATTAGTGAATCTTAAAAGTGAGGAACCAGCTGACTTGATTAAAGGGGCGTGTTTAAAACGGCCATTTTGTTTTGTTAAGTGCCCCCATTAAGGGCCAGGTGTTAAGACAGCACTAATTAGTGATAGTGATTTAAAGGCTTGCTGGTGTAGCGTCAGCGAAGCGTCGAGAAACGAAGAGGGACAAAGAGGAGGAGTTTTCCTGGAGTTCTCCGCCGAGGGATCCACCGATCCACCCAGTGCTAAGTACACCATAATCCTATATGTCCCTCCCACACTGCTATTTCTCTATTTCCTCCCTGCCACTCTTGACAAGACAATGTGTCTCATACCTATATCCACAATCTGCTCCTCCAGAACTGACTCTACCCATCCACGCCAGTTTGCTAGCAACCCGGCTAATCTCTCCTACCCTCCTACAGCCACTAATACACCTGTCACAGTACGGGGAGGCTTATGGAATTGTCAATCAGCAGTCAAGAAAGCTGACTTCATTACTGCCTACGCCCATAGTCTAAATCTGCAGCTCCTGGCTCTAACTGAGACCTGGATAACCCCCAATAACTCATCAACACCTGCAGCATTATCTACAAACTATAACTTCACTCACACACCTCGACCTTCCAGACGGGGTGGAGGCACTGCCCTCATGACATCTCCTTCATGGGCTACAAACGTAACACCACTCCCAGAACTGTCACTCTCCTCTCTCGAATATCATGCAGTATCTGTCTCTAATCCTTTCAATCTCACCATTGTTACACTCTACCGCCCTCCAGGTACACTCAATCACTTCACAGATGAGCTGGACATGCTTCTTAGCTCCTTACCGGAAGATGGTACCCCTCTCCTTCTACTGGGCGACTTCAACCTGCCTGACTCATCTCAGTCAGTCATAGTAGTCTCCCTCCTACAATCGTTTGACCTGACTCCCACTGCCATGCCTCCCACCCACAAAGCAGGCAACTCCTTGGATCTCATATTTTCCCGTAACTCCAGCATCATTAACACCACGGTAACTCCCCTACATGTATCTGACCATTCCTTCATATCCTTCTCACTAACTCTCATGCTTAACCGAAAGGTCTTCACCCCAACTCAAACAGTCTCACTCAGACGCAACCTGCCCTCCCTATCCCCCTCCACCCTCTCCTCTGACATACTATCCGCTCTACCTTTGAGTGACACCTTCTCTGCTCTCTCCACAGAGATGGCAACCTCCACCCTCCTTTCAGCCCTTGCAACCTCCTTCGACAAGCTCTGTCCCCTCGTTGAGAAACCTGCCCGCCGTTCCCCACCCAGTCCATGGCTGACAGATCCAGTGAGAGAACAAAGACAGGTCCTGAGAGCAGCTGAAAGGAAGTATAGAAAGTCACGCCTCACTGCTGACATCGACACATATCACAACCTCTTGTTAACATTCTCCAAAACCATCACTAATGCCAAAGCTTCTTTCTTCCACCATAGGATCGAGGCCTCTGCCAAGAATCTTCGCAAACTGCATGCTACCATGTCCTCCCTCCTCACTCCCCCCCCACCCCCCCCTCCCTCATCTTTCTCTGCCGAAGACTTTGCGATCTTCTTTGAGGAAAAAGTGGAGAACATCCGCAGCTCCTTCTCCCAACCCCCACCCATTCCAAATGCTGAATCGAGAACCTCATCCTTCACTCTGTCATCTTTCTCTCCCATTACAGAAGCAGAGACCCTGACACTGGTAACGTCAAACCGTCCGACTACTTGCCAGCTGGACCAGCTACCCTCCCCACTCCTCCAGACCATAGCACCAGACATCCTCCCATTCCTAACTGCAACCATCAACTCCTCACTCAACTCGGGGGTGGTCCCCACCTCCCTAAAACAAGCCAGAGTCACGCCGCTCATAAAAAAACCAACCCTGAACCCTACCGTCATAGGCAACTACCGTCCTGTCTCTCTTCTCTCCTTCCTTTCTAAAACACTTGAACGTGCTGTATCCAACCAACTTACTGCTTATCTCTTACAGAATGACCTCCTAGACCCTAATCAGTCAGGCTTCAGGACTGGTCACTCCACAGAGACAGCCCTCATTGCGGTCACAGAGGCACTTCACTTAGCAAAAGCGAAAGGCCTCTCCTCTGTCCTGATTCTCCTAGATCTATCTGCAGCCTTCGACACAGTCAACCACCAGATCCTCCTTGCGGCCCTCGCAGGAATGGGAGTGGCTGGCTCTGCGCTGACATGGCTGTCATCATACCTCAATGACCGCTCCTACCAAGTGTCATGGAGAGGGACCCTGTCGGCCACCCGCCCCCTGCGGACGGGTGTCCCCCAGGGCTCGGTTTTAGGACCCCTTCTCTTCTCCCTCTACACTAAATCACTGGGTAACATTATCACGTCTCATGGCTTCTCCTACCATTGCTATGCCGACGATACTCAACTCTTCCTCTCCTTCCCTCCCTCAGATATCCACGTCTCTGAGCGGATCTCGGCCTGTCTGTCCGACATCTCAGCCTGGATGACGTCCAACCACCTCAAACTGAACCTAAGCAAAACAGAATTGCTCCACCTGCCGGCCAAATCCTCCCCCCTAACCGACCTTTCAATCACAGTCGAGAATGCAGCTGTGACTGCGTCCCCGACCGCCAAGAACCTTGGTGTTGTCCTCGACGACCAGTTGAACTTCTCTGCTCACATCGCAGCGACGACCAGAACCTGCCAATTCCTCCTGAGCAACGTCAGAAGGATACGCCCCTTCCTGACAAAAGAAGCCACCCAACTCCTCGTCCAATCAACAGTCATCTCCCGCCTCGACTACTGCAATGCACAGCTCGCTGGCCTCCCGGCCACTGCCACTAAGCCTCTTCAACTCATTCAGAACGCAGCGGCCCGCCTGATCTCAAACCTACCGAAGTCGGCCCATGTCACCCCACTTCTTAGGGACCTGCACTGGCTCCCCATTGCTGCACGAATCCGCTTCAAGGCCCTCGACCTAGCATACCGTGCGGCAAAGGGAACCGCTCCCGCCTACCTCCGGTCAATGGTCTCTAACTACACACCCTCAAGACCCCTACGCTCTGCATCTTCTGGCCGCCTCAGACCTACTCCTATCCAAGCTCCGGGAGGGTCATCAAAGAGAAGTCGCCTATTCTCAGTCCTTGCCCCACAATGGTGGAATGAACTACCCACCCCAGTTAGGACAGCCGAATCACGTCCAATCTTTCGCCGTCGACTAAAGACGCACTTCTTCAACCATTATCTGAAAAAAAAAAAAAAAAAAAAAAAAAACAATAAAAAAAGATCTAACCCTAACTAACCGTACTGTCATGCACTTGTCCTAATAAACTAACCTACACTGTAGCACTCAACACTTTGATGAACATTGTTGCTCAGCTGATAGAGTTGTGCCCTTCCTGATGCTTGTCGTACAGAACTTGTAAGTCGCTTTGGATAAAATGTAAATGTGTGCGTGTCCATTACTGTGCACAGTATTAGCTATTTTGGTGTGGGTAACGCTACTATAATTAACCCCTTCCTATTCCACTTTTCCCTTTTTATTGTAAGGTTTCTAGTGTCACTGAGGGAGGGTACTGCTTGCGGGGGGAACCAAGTTATTTATTTACAATTCAGTCACTAGGTGTGGGAGGGTTAAAGGAGTAATTGGGGGAGGTGAGAGCGTGTTGGGGAGTACTGCTGACCGCCCTAGAGGAAGACCAGAGTACCAGACCAGGTTGGTAAATCCCGGGCCCCATCCACTCCCACTGCCAGCCTCCAGTTGGTGCTTGTAACTGAGGGGTACAATTCCCTGACTGTATTGATAAGTATGGTATCATTAAACCACTACCGCTTTATGTACTTTAACTACTGGCCATACAGTACACGATATCTAAATATGATGAACACTTTCCCACAATGAAATCAGGTCCACACAAAGGTAATAATCAAATATTTAATATATAGCAAAGGGTACATATAATAGTTACTATTACATTTATGATTTGAATGCACTTGTAAGGCAAATGAGTACTCGTAGGCAAATCAACACTGAATGTCCAATCTCTGGTTACGCAGGAAGCAAGTATACAACCTGGCTCTTAGGGAATTAGATCTATGGTACTCTTAATGATATAGCAGGATAATTCTGGAAGGGGTCCTCCCGGTTGTAGGCCGGTAGGGGGGGTAGGAGAGCCGTCGGTAGTAGCCCGTCTGGTCAACGATTTCTAGAGAGAATTCAGGTACAGAAGACAGTGCAGTAGAATCTTGATCCACAGATGAATACGCCTTGGCTCTCTTGTAGGCTGTAGCTGTAGCTGTAGGTCCACAATGAAGAAGAAGCGAGGCGACCTCAGTCTGGTCTGAGCGCCGTCTCACCTTGACTCCTCTCGGGGTAAATCCAACACTCACCGGTGTTGGCGATTATCCGCTCCACAAATCAAAGTACCAAAGCAAATATATATTCCATGCCGCATAGGGCTCAGCAGTCGTCGGGTAGGTAATCCAATGTACAGGTCCACTCGGTCCTCGCCTAGAACTCCTCGGATGAAAGCGCCACGTGTGGTCTGCCCAACCTGGTTAAGACTCTAGATAACACGAGGAAGCGATGGGGATGCTGCTCACTTTATAACTCCAACCGCACGATGCACCATACACGATAGACTATTATTACTTAATAGAAATACGTCGCACTCGACGGTACAGTGCCAAACTATGACAATTCAGTTATTAATTCGCACGAGGTCTCGATGCTATTCTAAGGCCAAACAGGCCATACTACACCGCACGCGGTATCGTGGGTGAGGCTTCACGTTCTGTTACTTAGTTGGGTAGAAGGGTAAAGGACTAAGGGATAAGAGGACTTCTACATTTACTTGCGCCATATTTATATGCACGGTGAACAAATAGTGCCACTCTCCTTTCGGTAGCCGTATTCCTGCGCAGAGCCGGGGCTAGTAGAGACATGTCTCGTCGGTACCATTGAACTTGGCTCCAAGGGGCTTGTCTCCTGGCGCCAGGTCCTTGTCCAATAAGAGAATGAACTATTATGGGCTATAGTAGGCTAAAGGGATATTCCGTGTATATGTACAAGGAATATACAAGGGATATCAAACGATATACAAATACTATTCAATATATATCCATAAATAAATATATATATTCGGTTTAATCTAATCCTTCACAACAGCCGCCCCCTAATTAGTCCCACCTAATTAGCTAAGCAGAGACAGATTAACCGCACTGTCCACTACTCAATGTCCGCTGTAAGGTCAGTCAGTTCACAAAGTCATGGGGTCATGGTCGTCATCGATAGTATCGGGGAGCCTTGGCAGTTCTATTAGCCTCGCCACGGGTCGGGTGTAAGTCCGCCCTTGGACGAGCACTTCAGCTGCTCGGACCTTTCCATCGGCACCGGTGATCACTTTGCTTACGCGGCCAGCCGGCCACATAGCTCGGGGTAGTGACTGGTCGATAATCATGACGACTGTTCCTTCTGTCAAATTGTCTCTCTCTTTCACCCATTTCTGGCGGGTCTGTAGAGACGGTAGGTAGTGGAGTAGGAAGCTGTTCCAAAACTTGTCAGCCAGTACTTGACTGTACCTCCACATTCTTCGGCCGTTCGCTTCTTCAGGCCTGTACATTGTCTGGGGTAGCGCGGGGTCCAGCCGCCCCATCAAGAGTGTGTTGGGGGTGACTGGGTCGACGTCTGCTACATCACTTGAGACGTAACCGAGGGGCTTTGAGTTCAATACTCCCTCGATCTCCGTGAGGACTGTCATTAGGACTTCTTCCGCCACGGTCTGGGCCCCAAGCACGGCGTACAGGGCTGTCTTTATGGAACGTACTTCTCGTTCCCAGGTTCCACCGAAGTGAGGTGCGTTCGGGGGATTAAACTGGAAGTCAATCTGGGATGGAGCGAGGTGGGTCTTAAGTTCTGGGCCCATAGCTTGGAAGCTCTCTCTCAGCTCTCTTTCTCCGCCTTTGAAGTTTGTCCCGTGATCAGACAACAATGTAGACGGTTTTCCTTTCCGCGATGTGAATCTTCGGAAGGCCATAAGGAATGAGTCTGTGCTCATGGTTGGAAGGAGTTCGATATGTATCGCTCTGGTGGTCATGCATTTGAATACAATACCCCACCGCTTCTCGGTTCCTCTTCCTTTCTTTATATACAGCGGGCCAAAACAGTCCATACCGGTGGAGTGAAAAGGCTTGTCGCCGAGTCGGAGGCGACAGGGAGGTAGGTCAGCCATCCGGGGTATACTGGGCTGGGCTCGCCACTTACGACAGTCTAGACAGGTTCGCTGGAAGCGCCGCACTGCTTCTCTCCCTTGCAGTATCCAATAACGACGTCTGATCTCCGCGAAGACTCTCTCTGCTCCTGCGTGGTGCACATCCTCGTCGTATTTCTTTATGATCAGCTCCGTGACCTTGTGTCGGCTGTTCAAGACTATCGGGTACTTGACGTCATCCGGTAAGTCTGGGGCTCTCCGCAGACGACCACCCACTCTGATGAGACTATGGGCGTCGCTCTCGGGGGCTAGGTGGAGCAGTCTGCTGTCTGATGGGACGAGCTTTGCTCCCTGTAGACAGGCTAGCTCATCGGGGAACGAGTCTCTCTGGGCTCGTTGTAGTAGAAGAAGTTCTGCTTCTTCGTAGTCAGCTGCTGAAATGTCAGTTGTGGGCTGAACCTCTGGGTGGTGCCACAGAAATGTCTTTAGCTGCGCACTCTGTAGGGTGAGGCAATCGTCTATGTCGGGGTCTGTGGAGACAAGTGTGTTCAATCCACAGAACATAGGTTTCTTGTTTTCGGCCTCCTCTTTACTCGCCTCCCGTGAGGTGGGTGTAGGCCACTCTTCTTCGGGGAGCTTGAGAAACTCTGGTCCGTCACTGTAGAGGTTGTGACGGGTGAGGTCATCCAGGGACATTCCCCGGGTGATGACGTCAGCTGGGTTGTGTTTGGTGTCCACATACCTCCAGCTCGCTACTTCTGTTAACTCTTGAATCTCGGTGACTCTGACTCCCACGAAGACCTTGTATCTGCACGAATCAGACCGGATCCATGTGAGTACGGTCGTGGAGTCTGACCACAAGATTGTTCTTTGCACCGGGATGGTGAGTTCACGTTGGATTAACGTGGCGAGCTGCGCTCCTGCTAGGGCTGCGCAGAGCTCTAGACGCGGGATGGATTGTTGCTTTCGTGGGGCTATTCTTGAGCGAGCCAGGATGAAAGCAGTATGTATTTCTCCTCCCTCCTCTCGGGCACGCAAGTAGGCCACCGAACCGTAGGCTACTTCGGAGGCGTCGCTGAATACGTGCAGGTCCATCTTGCATGTCTCTGGCCTCACTGTGGGTGGGAAGTAGCTGCGGCGTATATTAACACCTGGGAGTGAGCGGAGTTCCGTCTCCCACTCTCTCCATGTGGATGCAAGGTGTTCGGGTATGGGATCGTCCCAGCCCTGGTCCTTGTCCCATAGCGCTCTTACAATCATCTTTGCCCTGGTGGTGTAAGGTAGAATACATCCCAACGGGTCATATTGTCTGGCGAGTGTTCTGTATACACTCCGTCTGGTGGTCGGTATTGCCGTTGACCTTCCCTGCTCCTTGGTCAGGGGTTTGTGTCTATAATGGAGCGAGTCTGTTTTGAACCGCCAGACTAGTCCTAGTGTCATTTCTTGGGCTTCTCCTGGGATGGTCGCCATCCAGGTGTCGCTGCTCGCTGCCTTGTCCTCGGGGGAGAGGCTGCGCAATACTTGCGGGTCGCTGCTGGCCCACTGCCTGATATCAAAGCCGCCTTTGATCAGGGAGGCGCGGAGCAGTGCACGACGTCGCCAGTCAGTTTTCTTTATGTGTCCCGCTGTGATTCGCTTGTTAATCTCAGCGCGGTACACAGCTTCTTGAGCGGGGTCTTTGGCTAGGCGCCGCTCTGTGTTCAATAGATACCGCTCCGTCCCCTCTTTTGTGGCGTGAAAGGTGGGCATTCCCTCTCGCCTCAGGAGTGGAGTTGCGTATCTCATCACTCCGTTGACTGTGACTCTCTTTGTCCCTTGCTCGAGGAGGGTTATGGCGTAAATATCTTCCTTAGAACGAATGTCTTTCTTTTCGTTCTTAAAGGGCATTGTCTCTAGTGTCCATAGCCTCTCGACATGCTGCAGGAGTGTGGTGTCTCCTTCTGTCGCTCTGGAGTGGAGGCAGCTAGTGGCTGCTGTTCGGTTAAGAGACTTGGCGAGGGGGCCTTGTAATGTCCATCCTAGGCGGGTCTCGACTGCTGCAGGACAACCTCTGGGTCCTGTATGGACCCGGTCTATCTGGACTATGAGGTCTGCATGGTCGGAGCCTATCAGCAGGGTCGGGGTGGCACCGTCTATGAGCGGGATAGGGAGTTGACGCAGGTGCACATATTTATCCATCAGCTTGGCGATGGGGTAGGTGTACTGCGATAGTCCTATTTCTTGGCTGGTGAAAGCATTAGTAATCCTATACCGTCTCTCGGGCTGCCCGCTTGCTGCGATAGTGAAGGAGACATTCTCGCCCTTTATCGTCTTTAGATCTCTTCTTATTGTCCGAATCGTCATCTGGTTCTCGCTCCCCCGCAGCCCCAGCTGGGCCGCAGCGGACGCGAGGAGAAGGGTCTTCTCTGACCCGTCGTCGAGGACGGCGTAAGTGTCCATGACCTTATCTTGGTAACTCAGTGTTACGCGGACCACCTTTAAGAGCACCTGGGCGCCGCTGCTGCTAGCGGGGTCAATGTACATAACGCTGGCCTTTGTGCTGCTGGATGGTGCAGGCTTTCTTCTGTTACTGTCGTGTAGGACATCTAGGTGGGCTCCGTCACACCGACTACACCTCTTCTTGAGGCGGCACTCGGCTGCCATGTGACTGCGCGCACATCGGTAACAGCGCCTGTTGGACTTTATCCAGTGACTCACTTCTTCAGCGGTCATCTTCTTGAACAGGTCACATTGTGACAACCAGTGTTCCTTCTCGCAGTACGGGCACACCATCTTCCACTTCTCTTTCATCGAGGGGGTACTGTGGTTCTTGCTGCTCGGTACTGATTCTGATTGGTGCATGACAGTCACCGATCTTCGGCCATCGTTTGCTCTCCTAGGTCCCTCTCTGGAGCTTGGTGTGCTCCGCACGAACGTATCCAGCCGTAGGCTGCTGACTTCTCTCGCCAGGAAGTCGGCTAGGTCTAGGAGGGATGGCTCGGGACCGTTAGGATCACGGTGGTCTCTTTGCCGCCTGAAGCGCTCCTGTCGGGCGGGCGGCAGCTTCTCTAAAATCCTCTCTACGTTCGAGTTTGCGTATAGTTCGTGCATACCCTTTTCTCGTTGCGCCCCCAGCATCCCTACCAGGGATTGTACTTTGATAGACAGGTCGTCTAGTGAGCGATTGTCTGTTGCTGGGGGTAGGCGGTCAATATGCCTTATCTCTTGTATTACGTAATCCCATATACGTCCATATCTTTGGTCTAGTGCTGCTAGAGCCGCTGTGTATGGGGTAGTAGAGGTGGCATAGGCCAGCGCTATGTTGTGCGCTCTGGGCACTTTCAGGTGCTTCAATAGGATAGCGTACTTGTGGCGTTCATCAGCTACATCCACCATCATTGTCTCTAAGCACATCCGTAGCTCCGTGTACTGTGCTCGGTTCTCATGGGTGAAGTCTGGAAACGTCGGTGTGCCAATGTATGACGCCGTGGATGGCTGGCACATCGGTGAGCGTTGGAAGAGAGGCCTCCTGGGCGAGTCTCTTCTTACGCCTCTCGGTGGGCTGGTACCGGCAGGGTACCATGGCCCGCTGGTCCAGGTGCTATTCCTCGGGACTGGTCGTGCGTCATGCTCACCCGTGAATCGAGTCGGGGGTCTGTAGCGCAGAGCGGCGGGGGTATAGCCTGGGCTGTACTGGACCTCCTGGTCCTGTGGAGTAATGTGCTGCTGTCGGGCTTGACTCTCCTCTTCTCCCTCTTCTTCCTCTGCCAGGTCTTCTAGATCCTGTAGTCGTCTATTTAGCCTCTCCGCGGTGTCTGCCGTTCCTTCCTTGTAGCTGGGTCTCACTTGGACCGGTCGGGGAAGGAGTTCGGAGGGGGGTGTATGCTCTCTCTGGTGGTCGGGCTCAGGGTCGCTTAATCGGTTAGGGGAGGGTGCCCTTGACCCGTGTCTTGACGAGGCCCTGGAACCCCTTGTGGAGGGAGGGGGTGTTGCCCTGGTGATCAGCTGCTCCATTAGCTGCGCTTGTAGTCTGTCGCGCTCGGCTTGTAGTCTGTCGCGCTCGGCTTCGCGCTTGGTGAGATCTGCTTCTCTTTGGGCACCGGCAGCGGCACGCTGGGTGTCGGCCCGGTCTCTTGCCATATTCTCTTCCGTCTGAAGGCGTCTCATCTCCAGACGTATGCGCTCTTCTTCGCTCCGTTGCTGCGCTTGGAGGCGTTCTCTTTCAATGGTAGAATGTTCGCGCTCGCTAAGCGTCTGTGCTTGGAGTCGATCGCGCTCTGCTTGGAGTCGATCACGCTCCGTAGAGGCTGCTATGCTGGCGTGGAATGCCTGTGCCAGCATCCTCTCCGCTTCGCTGGGGGAAGCCGCTGGTTGAGGTGATCCGCTCCTGGCAGTACCCGTTGGGGATGCGTTCCCCTGCGGGGAGTCCTGGAGCTCTATCTCCTCGGCGCTCTCCTCATCTTGTTCCGTGCAGAGTTCCATCTCTGGAGGGTTGTCTTCCTCCCGGAGCTCTTGGGGGACTACTTCTTCGGTCTTGGCGGGGGGTAAAGTCGTGTCAGTTCCCTCCCGGTCCCCACCGTGAGCTTGGTCAGTTACATTAGAACCCACTAGGGCCTCTGTGGTCGGGGTATCCTGGTTGATAGGGTCGGACATAATTTTACTTTCTACTTTTACCGCGTTTACCGTTTGTAGAAGGCTAGGTAGTATACTGGCAGCGTAATCCTCTAAGTACTGAGGTGGCTGTCGTCTACGCTGCGGGCGTTCTACTTTAGGAGGACCGTTTCGTGGAGTGTTCATCATAGGCCATTTCAATATTAATACCACTATATTAATATTACACTAATTACCATCCGGCTCGAAGGACCAATTGTAACTGAGGGGTACAATTCCCTGACTGTATTGATAAGTATGGTATCATTAAACCACTACCGCTTTATGTACTTTAACTACTGGCCATACAGTACACGATATCTAAATATGATGAACACTTTCCCACAATGAAATCGGGTCCACACAAAGGTAATAATCAAATATTTAATATATAGCAAAGGGTACATATAATAGTTACTATTACATTTATGATTTGAATGCACTTGTAAGGCAAATGAGTACTCGTAGGCAAATCAACACTGAATGTCCAATCTCTGGTTACGCAGGAAGCAAGTATACAACCTGGCTCTTAGGGAATTAGATCTATGGTACTCTTAATGATATAGCAGGATAATTCTGGAAGGGGTCCTCCCGGTTGTAGGCCGGTAGGGGGGGTAGGAGAGCCGTCAGTAGTAGCCCGTCTGGTCAACGATTTCTAGAGAGAATTCAGGTACAGAAGACAGTGCAGTAGAATCTTGATCCACAGATGAATACGCCTTGGCTCTCTTGTAGGCTGTAGCTGTAGCTGTAGGTCCACAATGAAGAAGAAGCGAGGCGACCTCAGTCTGGTCTGAGCGCCGTCTCACCTTGACTCCTCTCGGGGTAAATCCAACACTCACCGGTGTTGGCGATTATCCGCTCCACAAATCAAAGTACCAAAGCAAATATATATTCCATGCCGCATAGGGCTCAGCAGTCGTCGGGTAAGTAATCCAATGTACAGGTCCACTCGGTCCTCGCCTAGAACTCCTCGGATGAAAGCGCCACGTGTGGTCTGCCCAACCTGGTTAAGACTCTAGATAACACGAGGAAGCGATGGGGATGCTGCTCACTTTAGAACTCCAACCGCACGATGCACCATACACGATAGACTATTATTACTTAATAGAAATACGTCGCACTCGACGGTACAGTGCCAAACTATGACAATTCAGTTATTAATTCGCACGAGGTCTCGATGCTATTCTAAGGCCAAACAGGCCATACTACACCGCACGCGGTATCGTGGGTGAGGCTTCACGTTCTGTTACTTAGTTGGGTAGAAGGGTAAAGGACTAAGGGATAAGAGGACTTCTACATTTACTTGCGCCATATTTATATGCACAGTGAACAAATAGTGCCACTCTCCTTTCGGTAGCCGTATTCCTGCGCAGAGCCGGGGCTAGTAGAGACATGTCTCGTCGGTACCATTGAACTTGGCTCCAAGGGGCTTGTCTCCTGGCGCCAGGTCCTTGTCCAATAAGAGAATGAACTATTATGGGCTATAGTAGGCTAAAGGGATATTCCGTGTATATGTACAAGGAATATACAAGGGATATCAAACGATATACAAATACTATTCAATATATATCCATAAATAAATATATATATTCGGTTTAATCTGATCCTTCACAACAGTGCTCCAGACCCAAAGACGGAGGTGCAGTCGGACAGAGATCTACTGTGTCTCGCTACCCAGTGGCTGTGCACACCCGTTCCCACGAAGCAGGGATAATCCACCCTGCTACATATATAATACAAAAAAAAAATTATAATTCTTTTTTTTTGTATTCGACTAAGAGGTTGGCAGTCGACTACGGCTCCTTTCGACCGATTAGTCGAGTAATCTACTAATAGGGGTCAGCCGTAGTGTATAGTGAAGTACCTCTGTTGTTGCATTTAGTTCTGTTTCAAGTAAAGCTCAATTTTTTATTGTCACTCAGTCTCGTCCTGCCTGCTTACGTATGCAAGTCACGGCACTTTGCGAGCGTATAGCGGCTCGGGCTGCATTTTTTGCTGAACATATAATATACCATTAGAAAGATCTATTTTTGTTGCCATTCAAATGTCACCTCACTCGTGCCTCGGTTCCCGAGTTACATGATTATATGTCAGGCGAGCATCTTTTTACGCACCGCAGGTCTTTGAAACCCGGACATTTTCATGAATTTATAAAAAAAAAACGGACGCCCCGGACAAGGCGTGAAAAGAGGACATGTCCGGGCAAAAGAGGACATTTGGTCACCCTACCTTAGTGCATATTTATGATACCTTAGTTCATATGTATGATATCTTGGTGCATATTTATGGTACCTTAGTGCATTATCCATATAGAATGGCCTGGATTCAGCTGACATTACTATCTTCTGGAGGCTGTAGCGGCAGCTGAATTATAATGATAGGAGCTATACATATACAAATGCAATCCATTGTGGAGAGGAGAGGAGGAAAAGCAGAGAAAGACACACACAGACAGAGGGAAGGGGTTGTGGGACAGCACAAGGCTATAGAGAGATACAACAGAGAGACATGTTCTATCTCGAGTCCGAGACAGGTACAAACAGAGACAGAATGGTTTAAAATCATGGATTTAAAATGTCCTCACCCTTGTTCTCAGACATGCAGAGGATTTTAGCATAGTAGGTCCCATTAACCAAGAATGGTGACTCTCTGTCTGGCACTTTTTTAAGCATAATCTCAGCCGTTTCCGGATCGATGGCCAACCAGTTGGCCGGGTCGTGACCTTTAGCATATCTGTGGGCATGAGGACAAGTTTTACATTTCACACTGATGCCAGTATTTTATAGCTGTGTAGTTTTGATTTGTTTTTTACCATTACATTTTCCTCCTACTTTTACTTTTATGAAGCATAACATTGCAGGGATTAGGCAGAGAGATGGGTGGCGGCTCATCTCACCGGACGTCCTTGGCGGGCATTCCAGAGTCTCCGTCTATGGCTTGATAGACCGCTACAACCGCCGACACTAGATTATCCTCCGGGTTCTCAGACACAGGCACCAGCATAACTTTGGGCTTGAATGAATTTCCATCAGGTGCATTCTTCACCTTGATTTTCACCGGGTACGCTTTAATCTTCCTCCGCGTCGTCGTCTTAGATATGCTGGATATGGCTGTAACTCCACCCTCAACTTCAGCCCCAGCTACAGCTACAACCTCAACTGCAAGCTCCACCCCTGCTGTAGCCCCACCCGCAAGCTCCACCCCTGCTGTAGCCAAACCTGAAATCTCCACCTCTGCTGTAGCCCCACCTGCAATCTCCACCTCTGCTGTAGCCCCACCTGCAATCTCCACCTCTTCTGTAGCCCCACCAGCAAGCTCCACCTCTGCTGTAGCCCCACCTGCAAGCTCCACCCCTGCTGTAGCCCCACCTGCAAGCTCCACCCCTGCTGTAGCCCCACCTGCAAGCTCCACCCCTGCTGTAGCCCCACCAGCAAGCTCCACCTCTGCTGTAGCCGAACCCGCAAGCTCCACCTCTACTATTCCACCCCCCTCTCCAACTATCAGCGCTATGTTGGACACCACCAGCCCAAGATTAATGTCGGGAGTCTCTTCAAAATCAACAGGCTGGGGAGGGGAAAAACACAAGGAAAGTCCTTGGAAATCTTTCAAATTGTTGATGCTACTTTTCATGGGCACACAGCACCTACAGTATCAGCTTAATTACCATTGGAATACAGTTATAGGGTGGTGGGTTACCAGTATGCCCAGCTCCCCTCTGTGAGGTTTGGTCCGCTCCCCACCCACACTCTCAGTTCCTTTAAGGTACTTTGTTGATTAATTGCATTCCCCGCCACACGCTCCGTTCCTGTAAAGTGCCGTGTTGATTGGTGCTCTCCCCACCACACGCTTCTGGAGCAATGATCAATTTCATCCCGCAGCTGTCACAGCTTGTCATCAGCGCCCTGTGGCTTTATATACCCTGATCCCCCTAATATCGATGTTGGATCGTTTTGAATATACTCCTGCATTTGCCTGTCTTCCCCGTCGCTGTTCCCTGTCTGTTGCTCCCCAGGACTTTCGTGAAGTAATCCCTGTGGAGAACCTGATTCCCCGTTCGAAGCTGCGCCTCGTTATCTGCCCGCTTTACGCGTTGCGCTCTGGTGAGTTTTTGGAAACAGTTCTTTTTGGATCACCAGTTTTTTGTGTGTTTGTGAAACACCGAAGAGATCCCGTTTTTGTTCATACTGTTCTCACCTATTTTTTGTGTTGGATTTACACTTTGGATTACCGTATTGTTTTTTCTCTGGACTCTGCTAACTGTGTGTGTTACACCGAAGATCAAGTCACTTGGATATTTATTTGGATCAGTCACCCCTCTGTTTCTGTTGTGCGCTGGGCTAACTCAGATTTCTCTCTCTCTCCGTTTCCACCTGGAGTGAAAGCTGGGAGGATCTGCAGAGCGGCTTCAGACGTCACAAGCTAATTCCTCACCACCACCTACTGGGAGAATCTGCAGAGCCGCAACAATCTTCACATGCCAGATTCCCCGTTTGTTCTGTTGCTCAACTTAATTCAATCTTGTGACTCAGAAAATAAATACGCCCTTGCTTTGGCTAACTCTGAAACAACTCTCTCTGTGCCGTTGCGCTTGAGGTCGGTTACAAACCCTAACATTACGATCCAACCATGACGACCCCAGCCGACACAGAGAGAGTCAGAACAGCGTTAGCAGTCCAGATAGAGTTAACCAACGACCACAGCCTTCAGCTAGATGCGGCTGCGGCTGCTGTACAGGAACTCCGAGAGCAGGTCCTGCCTATTCAGGGGTCCCTGGGCTGTTTGGGTAGCCAGCAGGCTAATATTCTCCTCCACTTACAAACGCTGAGTGAAACCGTTAACACCTTGCTTGTAACCCCACTTCCTTCAGGAGCCTCGGCCGGAGCATCACCCGCAGCCCTGGCAGGCCCTGCGCCTCCCGATCCCGCACCTCGGGAGCCCCGTCTCTCCGAACCACGGTTGTTCGACGGTAACTTCGAGGATTGTGCCACATTCATCATGCAATGTGAGTTGGTTTTTCGTCATCAACCCAGTCGATTCACTTCAAGGGGAGCCCAAGTGGCTTATATGACTAACTTGCTCTCAGGCCGGGCAGCCCAGTGGGTCACTGCCTCCTGGGCAATGGGGGCAGATTTCTGTTTTTCCTACCCTGACTTCGTGGCTGAGCTCCGCAGGGTTTTCCACCACCCAGCCCGTGGCCAGGACCCTGGAGCCCGGTTGGGTACCTTCCGGCAGGGCAGTGGCGGGGTTACCGACTACGTGCTGGAGTTCAGACTGGCGGCTACGGAGAGCGGTTGGAACGATCAAGCACTTCGTCTCACCTTCATGAGAGGGCTCAACGACGCAGTCAGGGACCAGCTCGCGACCCGTGAGGAACCTGAGTCCCTCGAGGACCTGTTCAGCCTCGCCATTCGCATCGACGGACGCCTCCAGGAGAGAAGACGTGAGAGAACCCGACTGGGACCTCCAGAGGTACTCCGGACCCCCCGTACTCGTGACGGTACTGCTGGTCGCCCTGCTCCCAACACGACTGGTGGATCTTTTCCCTCCCGTTCGGTGCCCGAGGAGGAACCCATGCAGCTGGGACATTCTCATCTTAGCCAAGCTGAACGGGAGGCGAGGTTCAGGTCCGGCCTTTTCCTCTACTGCGGTCGGGATGGACACCGTATCGCCAACTGCCCCACCCGGCCAAAAGACCAGGCTCGCCGGGACCCCGGGAGATCCTGGTGAGCCGTTTTTCTCGTTCCCAGAGCCGTGCACCACCTAGCCGTCTGATGAGCGTCACCCTGGCCTGGGCGGACCAACGGGCCACGGTGGAGGCACTCATTGACTTGGGGGCTGACGAGAGTTTCCTAGACTTCGAGTTTGCTACCCGGGCCAACATTCCACTTGAGGACCTAGTGAGGCCATTGGAGGTATTCGCATTGGACCAACACCGCCTGGCTGACATCACTCAACGCACCTGCCCTGTCCTGCTCACCATTGCTGGTAACCACGTTGAGAGACTCCAGTTCCTTATCACCAGATCCCCTCTTGTCCCAGTAGTCCTGGGCCGGCCCTGGCTCGCGCTGCACGAGCCCCACATCGCCTGGTCCTCCGGTACCATCAAGGGTTGGAGCTCCTCCTGTCATGCCCAGTGTCTTCAGGCGGCGTCCTGTCCCCCGCCCCGGAGATCCGTTGGTGAGCCGCCTCCGGACCTCTCGACCATACCCTCCGAGTACCACAACCTCATGGAGGTTTTCAGTAAGTCCAGGGCTCAGGCCCTTCCGCCTCACCGGCCTTACAACTGTGCCATCGACCTCCGCTCAGGGGTTCCCCTTCCCGGCAACCGCCTCTACAGTCTGACCGTCCCGGAGAAGGCAGCGATGGATCAATACATCTTTGAGTCCTTGGAAGCAGGACTCATTCGGCCTTCCTCCTCTCCTGTGGCGGCCGGTTTCTTCTTTGTTGGGAAGAAGGACGGAGACCTTCGACCCTGCATCGACTATCGCCAGCTCAACGAGATCACCATTAAGAACAAGTATCCTCTACCTCTCATGAACTCCACCTTCGAGCCTCTCACCCAGGCTACCGTCTTTACCAAGCTGGACCTCCGGAGTGCCTACCATCTAGTCCGTATCCGAGAGGGCGATGAATGGAAGACCGCCTTCAAGACTCCCAGGGGCCACTACGAGTACCTGGTGATGCCGTTCGGCCTCACCAACGCTCCGGCGGTATTCCAGGCGCTCATGAACGACGTCCTTCATGACATGCTGGAGGAGTTTGTGGTAGTATACCTAGACGACATCCTCATCTTCTCCAAGACCCTCGAGGAACACATCCAGCATGTCCGCCGTGTGCTGGAGCGCCTCCTCCACAATCGGCTCTTCGTCAAGGCGGAGAAGTGCCGATTCCACTCCGACTCCGTCGATTACCTGGGCTTCATCGTGGAGAGAGGCTTGACCCGAGCTGATCCTCGCAAGATCCAGGCCGTGGAGGAATGGCCGGAACCCACCTCTCGGAAGGAGTTACAGAGCTTCCTCGGGTTCGCCAACTTCTACCGAAGGTTCATCCGGAACTACAGTCAAGTGGCGGAACCGCTTACCAGACTGACCTCTCCCGCCCTGCCGTTCGACTGGTCCCCAGCGGCGTGTGCTGCGTTCCGCTCCCTCAAGAAGAGGTTCACTTCCGCCCCGATCTTGCTCCATCCAGACCCCAAGAGACAGTTCATCGTTGAGGTGGACGCCTCGGATACTGGACTGGGAGCTATCTTATCCCAGCGGTCGGCAACAGACCAGAAGGTACATCCGTGCGCCTTCTACTTGCGTCGGTTCCTCCCTGCCGAGAGGAACTATGACATCGGCAATCGGGAGCTGCTGGCGGTTGTGGCTGCCTTGGAGGAGTGGCGTCATTGGCTAGAGGGGGCCGAGGAGCCGTTTACCATTTGGACGGACCACAAGAACCTGACGTACATCCGTGCTTCCAAGCGCCTCAATGGCCGGCAGACAAGATGGGCCAGCTTCCTCAGTCGGTTCGACTTCTCGCTGACGTTTCGCCCTGGTTCCCGCAACACGAAGGCCGACTCCCTGTCCCGGTTACACTCCAAGGGGGCTCCAACCACTGAGGACCCGACTCCCATCCTCCCAGAGGCCAGGGTGGTAGGAGTCGTCACCTTGGGCATCGAGGGGGTGGTAAGGCGTGCCCTGCGCTTCCATCGCGCTCCAGGCAATGTACCGGTTCATCGTCTCTTCGTCCCCGACTCGGTCCGGTCCCGGGTCCTCCAGTGGGGCCATACCAGCCGGTTCGCCTGCCACCCGGGCGTTCATCGCACGTTCTCCTTCCTGGCTCGTCGATTCTGGTGGCCCACCATGAGGAACGACGTCAAGGAGTTCGTACTGGCCTGCACAGTCTGCGCCCGCAGCAAGGCCTCCCACCAGGCACCCTCCGGGCTATTACAGCCGCTTCCCATTCCGAGCCGTCCTTGGTCACATGTGGCGCTGGACTTCGTCACGGGTCTTCCCTCCTCCCAGGGGAACACGTGCCTTCTGACCGTGGTGGATCGGTTCAGCAAGGGGGTTCGTGGCCCTTCCCAAGCTTCCCTCGGCGGCCGAGACGGCGGACCTCCTGACACACCACGTGTTTCGCCTTCACGGTTTCCCCCAGGACATCGTCTCTGACCGGGGGCCCCAGTTCACCTCCCAGGTTTGGCGGGCTTTCTGCAAGGGATTGGGGGCAACGGTCAGTCTCTCCTCCGGCTACCATCCCCAGACAAACGGGCAGACGGAGAGGATGAACCAGAGCGTGGAGTCTGCTCTTCGGTGTGTGGCAGCCGAGAGGCCGGCATCCTGGAGTCGTTTCCTTCCCTGGGTTGAATACTCGATCAACTCAATGGTCAGTTCCGCCACCGGCCTCTCCCCCTTTGAGGCCTCCCTAGGCTACCAGCCCCCTCTTTTTCCCGCACTGGAGACGGAAGTGGCAGTTCCCTCCGTGCAGGTCCACCTCGACCGCTGCCGTCGCGTTTGGGAGATCACCAGGACCGCGCTGCTCCGGACATCTGAGCGCGCCTGTCGTGGTGCCGACCGGCGCCGGGTTCCCGCGCCGACTTACCGCCCTGGGCAGAGGGTGTGGCTCTCCGCGAAGGACCTCCCGCTACGGTCCTCGGCCAAGAAGCTCAACCCTCGCTTCGTCGGTCCTTTCGAGGTCCTGAAGGTACTCAGTCTGGCGGCCCTGCGCCTGAAGCTTCCTGCATCCATGCACATCCACCCCGTGTTCCATGTCTCCCGGGTTAAGCCCGTCTCCCTCAGTCCCCTTATGCCTCCGGCTCCTGATCCACCGCCTCCTGTGCTAGTGGATGGTCACCCCCAGTGGCAGGTCCGCCGGTTGATGGGCGTTCGTCGGCGGGGCCGGGGATTCCAATACCTGGTGGACTGGGAGGGTTACGGCCCTGAGGAGCGTAGCTGGGTCTCCCGGCAGCTCATCGTGGATCCCGGCTTGATCACCGACTTCCATCGGGCCCATCCTGACGAGCCGGGTCGGCCTGGTCGCCGGGCGGCTCCCGTTGAGGGGGGGGTACTGTGAGGTTTCTGTCCTTGCCTTCTCACTCGTTCTGTTCCTTTAACCACCCTCGCTTTGTTTTCATTCATTTTTTCTGTTCACACGTTTCTCCCCGCTGACGTCATCTGAGACGTCGCTGATTGGTTCCCTCACTTCCCCACGCTTTTCAATCACATTCCCCAGCTGTCACTGCCTTTCAATCAATCGATCCCTCATTATTTATACCCCGTTTTCCCCACCCTAAGTTGTTGGTTCGTCTTGATTTGTCGCTGGATGTTTTTCCCCGTTGCTTCTGTTTCACTGTGCTAATCTCCAGGAAATTCCTAGAAGCCTTCGCTTGGATACCTGCTCCGTGGCGCGCGCTCGCCTCCACTGTTTGTTCCTGTTCCTTTACGCAGCTCGTCTGGGTGAGTTTTTCTAGATTGACTGTCTTGACCTATTTCCTATTTTCGTGTGTAACCTTTACACTGAAGTCTACCACCTTTTTGTCAGACAGTCACTCACCCAGCCTTTATCGTTTTTGCCCTTTCCTTTATGGAATAATATTTCGGGATCTTCCACCTCCCACTGTGTATTTACACGAAGATATTATTTCACATTTGGACTGTGTTGGATTTTTGCTCACTGTGTATTTACACGAAGATATTGTTTTCACATTTGGACTGTGTTTGGATTTTTGCTCACTGTGTGTTTACACGAAGATAGTATTTCACATTTGGACGGTGTTTGGATTTTTGCTCACTGTGTGCTTACATGAAGATAATCACTTGGGCTGTTTTTGGAATATTGCACATCACTGTGTTGTTTAACACGAAGAATATAACACCCTGTCCTCCAGCTCGTTTCAAGTCTGCTCTGTCACTGACCCGTTCCCTCTCTCCCTCTCTCGGTCTTGCACAACATCTGAGAGGTCCGCCGTGAGAGTCTGCAGAGCGGTACAGAGGTCTGCTCCTGCTTCCCAAGACTACCCTTCCGGGAGAAGCTGCAGAGCAGCAGAACTTTGCCCCTTGTTCATTGTACCTGTTCTTGTTGACCTGCTTTCCCTGTTTTCACTTATTCTAGTCACCAAATAAACAAGCCCTTGTATTTGGCAACTCTGAATCCAACTCTCTTGTGTCGTTGCGTTTGGGGTCGGTGTCAAACCATAACATCAAACTTGCCAATGAAAACATTTGTCTTGATTCGCATGCAAATTTGATTCCGCCCCATGCAATGGACACGGAAACAGCCTTTAAAAAATAAAAAGAATTGTTACTATTAGAGATACTATAACTGTTCACTTTTATAGTAAATATGTTCTTAAACATTCAAACTGTGATAATATGAAAACAATAAAAAATTTTAAGTTTGTTTTGATCTCACACGAAATGCGAGCCAAATACTGGTCGATATCGCTGTGCGTGGTCACAAATGCTCCTTTTGGAGCATGAGATTTAGGGATGGGCGTGAGAAATTGATGAATCGATTAGTGCTCGTCTGTGCCACTGAAACAGAAATCTCGCTCTGAAATCCTGCAAGGTGCGAGTTGCAGGAAGACAACACTGGTCAGCTGTGGAGCATGAGAGCGTACCCCGAAAGATTTGTTGCGTTGAAAGCTAGCTAAATAAGATAAAAACAGTGGGTTGTGTTTATGCTAGTGGTGGCACTTGATTAAAAAAATTTATCGAATTAATTTGAGACTTTATAGTTAATTAATCGAAATGTATCACATTTTAATCGCATATCAATTATTATCAATATTTGATGCGAAAAGCTAGATTTTTCAATTCAAATTAATTTGGGTATACGAGTGAATCAATGAATATACATTATACATACATTTAAGCAGCAAACTCCTGTATTCGCTACTACACAGACCAACAGATCAATGCCATTTTTAACAAAGTGCAGCAATTTTAGGAATAATAATATATATATAGCGCAAAGGACCTTTTGTAAACTCAAGCACTTTCGAGGTAAAAGTAAAACGCAGTACTTTCAAGTACATTCCAGAACAGTTGACAATTGGGGAAAAAAAACTCTTGATTTATCTCAATTTCTCTTATTTAATTTTTTTTATGAACAAACCAGACTAAGAAAAAAAGTTATTTGTGATTTATTATACTTTATACTTATAGCACTTGCATGAGTCTGGTCTCCTTTGAAAGGTAACATTCTTACACAATAAAGAAAAATCCTCATGCGATTAAATGCATAAATTTTCTTTACTTTTTAATTCTTTCTGTCGTTAATTAATCAAAATTAATGCGATAAAGTCCCAGCCCTAGTTTATGCATTTCCAAATTGTGCAAACAACATGTCACCCACTTTGCATAGTAGGCCCTATTCATAGACTATTTATATATGGACATGCCACTCCATGAGCAGAGAGACCTGTTGCAGACAGTGGAGGTAATGTAATTATTACAAATGGTAACTGACCATACACATTAATTATTTTTAACATGCAACGGCCCACATATTACGACCATTACATTTATTTAACTGATATGTCAGGATAGCTTTACGACCATTACATTTAAACTCATATGTCAGGATAGCTTTACAACCATTACATTTAAACTGATATGTCAGGATAGTGTTACGACCATTACATTTAAACTGATATGTCAGGATAGCTTTACGACCATTACATTTAAACTCATATGTCAGGATAGCGTTACGACCATTACATTTTAACTGATATGTCAGGATAGCTTTACGACCATTACATTTAAACTGATATGTCAGGATAGCGTTACGACCATTACATTTGAACTGATATGTCAGGATAGCTTTACAACCATTACATTTAAACTGATATGTCAGGATAGCGTTACGACCTGTAACGTTTGGGGTTTTGCTCTCCTCAGGGAGCAAACCCCTAGTGTTACCTGATGGTAATTAACCTGTCTATCTGCCCTGATTGCATTCATTGGTACCTGGTGTGTCTAGTTAGGTTGGCTTTATATGCTCTTCCTGGTTACTGTTGAGATTGTCAGTCGATCACTGAACCTTGCCCTAAGTACCTTGCATTCCTGTTAATGTCTTATCATTCCTTGCCACGGAGGATAAGTTAATTCGCCGTTCATATTTAGATTATCGTGTCGTAGCTTATCGTTTTGGTATAACGTTACTGTGTGCTGATGTAGTACCGTCGCCCGACGTGTTTCTTTTGTTATGTGTTTTGGAGACAACGTTTCTCCCCTTTGCTTTCCCCATTTTGTAATACAGCTCAGTTTATATATTATGCTACAGCGTGTTTTTGGAGACTTGAATTATCCCCTTTGCTTTCCCTTTTTTGAGACAAAGTATTCTCCTCTTTTCTTTGTACGCCGCTGTCGTTGTGTAAACCCTGCACAGTTACAATAAAAGTATCCTTTGTTTGAGAATCAACACCTGCCTCTCGTCTATCCGTTCTGCACTGCACCTGGGTCCAACACACCTACCCAAATCGTGACCATTACATTACATTTAAATGTCAGGATAGCGTTACAACCATCACATTATAATTGGAACAAAGGTTAGTCGAGTCTAATGTTATGAGGCATGGGATGATTGATAGATGATGATCTATAAAGGAGGTGCATGTAACCTCTCGCAGTGCGAACTATATTATATATGCAACATACAAACTCTTTCACAACTCGGTCTGGATGACTTTGATGACTTTCTATTTGACTGAAGTATTTACAGCCTGGCATCACATACCTGTTTACCCACCCAGTAGAAATTATACAGGTACATTTGTACCATAGCACACATTTCTACCGGTGTATCACCCACCCTTAAGTCCAAGTATGAATGCATTTTGAAATCATCATATCACAGGTCAAAGTCACTGGAACACAATGTAAATCAAGTCCAGGTTTCTTTGTTTTATCCACTTTTTCTCCTTATTTTCTATTTTTCTCCCATCCCAATTTTGTGTATCCAATTATCCCCTCCCCTGTCTTGAACGTTGCTCGACTATGCCGCCCACTGGTCGGTTGTAGAGAGGATAGAAGCCGTGCATCACGTGTTCCCTTCGGCACACGAGGAGGCAGCCTGTCACATCTTTTCGCCTGCCAGCGCGGACTCTCATTGGCAAGGTGTAACGCATGGGAGGCTCACACTACCCTCGCCACTTCCTGTCTCTGCTGTGCAGGCGTCTCCCAACCGACCTGTAGGGGTCACTGTCCACAACGTCCAATCCCCACCCATCGACATCCACCCGCTGACTCTGCCAAATGAGCCAGTACGACGGCCGGTCCAAACCGAAGGCAATGCTGAGACTGGGATTAGATACCGGAGTCTCTTGCATTGGTGACGAGCGCAATCTTCGCTACGCTACCCAGTCGCCTTATCAAGTCCAGGTTTCAAGTCATATCACAGGTCAAAGTCACTGGAACATAAAGTAAGTCAAGTGCAGGTTTCAAGTCACTGGAACATAAGGTAAGTCAAGTGCAGGTTTCAAGTCACTGGAACATAACTCAAGTCAAGTGCAGGTTTCAAGTCACTGGAACAAATGACCACTGGCGCTGCTCTGATGGCTGCCTTTCTGATCGCTCCGACGAGACTGTGCTTTATTTTGTTAATTTTTATAGTATTAGGAGTTTTATTTGCACCAACTGTTGGTGCATTATATGTGTATGACCGTCAGTCAATCATTGACATTGGATTAAGAAAATCTTACCGTTTGGATTGCTCTCTGGATCGGATCGCTGAACAGCAGAAATGGCCCGCCGAGATCCTTTGTTATGCCGGCCATGGCCAAGACCAGAAGAAGCCGCCGCGAAGACGAGGAAAGAGAGCCGGGGTCCGGAACAGACTGAGGTCCAAACGACACAGAACCACATTGCCCAGCATATTGTTGGCCAATGTGCAATCGATAGGAAACAAATTGGACGACATCAGAGCAAGGATCCAATTCCAGAGGGACATTCGGGATTGTAACGTCCTCTGTTTCACAGAAACTTGGCTGAGTCCAGATGTCCCGAATCACGCAATAGAACCGGCAGACCACTTCTTCGTTCTCCGCAAAGACCGGACGGCAGAAGAGTCACTAAAGACGAGAGGAGGCGGCATTGCCTTTGACGTGTATTTCTAATCGTATAGTGGATCTCTTTCTAGTATCTCGGCTGTTGTACTCACACGTTCTGTTCAATTGTCTTATAAATGATTTGGAGTCGGAGCCAGGCGCTAAGGTACAAAGACAGTCTGGCCGTCGTTTATTGGAAGATCCAAACAGCTTAAAGTTCTTGTCAACTTTTCCTATTCTATAACAGCATCTGCAGCACGTCTCGATTGGATAGGTTTTCAGCGCGGGTGAGGTTTTCTCAAGATGCTTTCTCCGTGCGTCCTCGTGGTCTGCTCCTGGTCTCCGTGGGTGTCTCTCATGTCTCGATCCTGTGGTAGATATAGGGACTCGACAACCCATCCCCCATTGATCGAGTCCCTGAGATGTGATGTCACATGCCAAGGACTCCAATGTGATTGGCTTACCACTCTAGGAGACTGTCTTCCTCTCCAAATAAGGAGGTGAAGTAACTTATTTCGGGCCGTTTTTCAAAGACTACACAGTTATTGTTTGATCAAAATATATGAGTGAATACTTTTGTTTAACAGATTGCAGAATGGTTATAACACAGCACAAGCACACAACTTTGCCAAAGGGATTTAGATTAGCAAAAACCCTCTTTGGAAAGTTTACATCAGGATCACCCATTTTCAATTCATAGTATTTAGCATTTTTACTAAATGAACACACACTACTTTGCTAAATGCTTTTTACTGTTACATTCCAGATTGTGCTAGACTATCTAAATCTTATAGTATAATTCAGATTTAGATCATTGTGGCCACAGTTTCCTTTATATAATGTTTGATGCAATAACTCCCTATCTAATTAATGTATTAGGAGAAAGGATAACAGTTTGTTTTAATCTTACTTTATCTTAATTTAAGTTCTAAATCCTGTGTTATTTAATTTAGTCTCTCGCTGGTAATGGTCTTTAACTATTATTCCTAAATTAACTAGAATTCTATTTCTTTGACAATGATATGTTTTCTCCAATTTTGAGAGGAACCTATGTGGTGTTTCCCTTTAGCAGTGATCAATTAGTCTCCTTTTTAGTGTCATTGTGCTTGTACTTTCTTGATTTGTTCTCTACTTTATCTTTTAATTAATAATTCTTTATAGTTTTTGGAGTTTAGTCTTTTGCTTCCTAATCTAAATACTTAATCTCTACACAGCTGCGTTCTGCTATTTCCTCTTACGGCCCTGCTGACGGCCCTAAACGCCCTCTGACCTTCCTGTCTGTTGGTTCTTGTTAAGTAATGTGACCAGAAGGTTCAAACTGTAACAGGGGGGAAGGTTTGCACAAATGCTCTGGTCTATCTTTGAACTGATCACCCACAACCTTTAGTTTTATCATTAGCATATAGTGGAGGGACTTAGTTTATGACTTTAGCAAACCACTTTGTTGGATGTCACCAGAATGTCTGCCCCTCGTCCCAAGTCTATTATTAACCAGCCAGGGTATTTTACTGTTTGCACACTGAATCCTATTTTCCTTTGAGATGCTGTCTCTTAAATTCATTACTTAGCACTATTGTACATTTTTGATTCAATTAATTTACGACAATCCCTTCTCTGAGGGGTCTACCCTCATTATGTAACCAGTAAATTTCCAAAATCAAAAATGATATAATTTCCATAAAATATAAACAATTTCTCAAAATTCTCAAAAATTCAAAAAATCCAAAATTTCACTTACCTCTTCTTCTTGCACAGTTATACACATTATCAGTTATTATTATGACATCCAGTCTAGGTCCGTCTCTCTATGCAAAGAGATGATCGTACCATTCTCAGTTTCTTTTTGTTTACGACTATATTTATCCATGTCCTTACTTACCACCTGTGTCTATTTGTGTAATGGCCTCTGCAAGAAAAGATTCTACTTCACACAAATAGAAGACTAACATTTCTAATAAAAACCCCGAAGGAGACTTAAACCATAAACATATAAAAACTAAATTTCTCCTTCGCAAAAGACCTTCTGAGGTCTATTTCCTCTTAGCTGCAATTCTACCAGTTATCCTCACTGAAACCTCTGCGGTCTATTAATAACCCTTTTTGGCCGTGTCTCTTTCGTTGCAGTTGCGCTAATCGCTCTCTCCTCCAACGTCCTTGGTTCCGCTGTTGGTACTCCGCCAAAATCCACAGAGGAAAAATCATCATTTTCCAATTCCAATTCATGATCTCCTCTGTCTGGTTCCTGCAAAAATCCTTCATTTCCCCTAGAGGGACCATCATGTTCGCCTCGGTCTGGTTCCCCATAATCGTCTTCATTCTCCCCTTCGTCGTGCCTTTCCTCCTGTTCTTGATCAATGAACAGGGGTTCAGATTCCAATTCTTGCCCATCTTGCAGGGCTTTTACGCAATGCGAAAGGTGAAATCACATTGAAGATCCTTTTACCTGTAGCGCTCTTTCCGTAGCTCTTACGACCTCGTACGGTCCTTCCCGCCGCGCTCCATACCACTTACGTCTGAACACTTTAACATAAACGTAGTCCCCTGGTACTATCTGGGGAACATTCCGCCTATCCTCCTCCTCCTCTGTCTCTCGTTTACTAGAGACATAATCATAGATTGCCCCGTGGAGCTTTGACATGTACTTCACGTACTCACGCATCTCGTGGTCTAGAATATCCAAACTCGGACCTTTTCCTGCTGCGCGCAATCCGGGCACAACCATACATCGGCCAAACAACATTTCGTGCGGAGTTAAACGCAGGCCCCGGATCTCGCTAGATCTACAAGCCATTAATGCTAACGGTAACGCGCTCAGCCAGTTTAGACCGGTGTGTTGACAGATCTTAACCAATTTGTTCTTAAGTACCCCGTTCATGCGTTCCACAGCCCCCTGGCTCTGAGGGTGGTAAACGGACCCGAAACGCTGTTTTATCCCCATCTGTTGGAGTACTAAACGTACAGTTTTGTCCACAAACTCTTTTCCATTATCCGACGCGATTTTATCGGGAATTCCGTAACGGCTTATTATATCACGGCATAAGAACTTAGCCACTGAGGCAGCATCCTTATGTTTAGTCGCACAAGCCTCCACCCACTTTGAAAATCGACACACCACGACAAGAATGTACCTTTTTTGGTTAATCGGTTTTATCATGTCTACATAGTCAATCACAAGTTCTCTCATTGGGCCATTTGGGGTGGGGATGTGTCCCGGAGACACAACGATCCCTCTGCGTGCATTGTTCTTCAAGCAAATTGCACATCTACTTATTACACAATCAATCTGCCGTAGCAGGTTTGGCGCCCAAAACCCATACTCCTCAATTTTCCTACTCACCTCTCTCCGGTGGGCATGACAGAACTCATGCGCAGTTTGGATCAGCAGTCCGACCAGGCCAGTTGGTGCAACCACAAGTCCTTCATGGTTCCGCCACAAACCTGTCCCATCCCTACTAGCCCCTCTTGCTGACCAGAGATTTCTCTCCACCTGACTCGCCTCTTCCTGAAAGGTCAAAACATCTTTGTAAGTAATCTTATCTTCCAACTCCACCTCATGTGTGATAACCAATACCTTACCTGCTCTGTCCGCACCTGTCACTTGCTTGGCAGCGACATCCGCCATGTTGTTACCTCTGGTCACTTTAGACTCATCAGACTGATGGGCAGCACATTTGATAATCGCAATTTGTTTGGGTTTCATTATTGCTTCCAACAAATCGGTTATCTGACTACAGTGTCTTATGGCGGTACCATCTGCTCTCTTAAAACCTCGCCCTTTCCACACTGCTCCGTAGAGAAAAGCTATATTTTGTGCGTAGCTACTATCCGTAAAGATATTACAGCTCTTACCTTCTGCCATTTTGCACGCTTCAGTCAGAGCGACTAGTTCCGCCAGCTGAGCTGAACAGGGTTGTGTCAAGGCTTCGGCCTTTTCTACGACGAACCCATCACCTTGTGATTTTACTACAGAGTAACCTGCTTTTAGGTCCTCTCCAACTCTGTAACATGAGCCATCTGTCCAAAGTTCCAAATCAGGACTGCTAAACGGGAAAGCCTGCAAGTCAGCTCTAAGTCTGGAGTACCTCTCAGCTTGTTCCACACAGTCGTGAGGTTCTCCATCCTCAGGCTTAGGAAGGGTCTGCGCTGGGTTCACTGTGGAACACCTAGTCAAAGTAACATCTTCCTGTTCCAAAATCCTGTAATAGTTTTTCAGACGGGGTATCGTTAGTGCAGATTTACCAGATTCCAACAAATTTTGGATCGCATGTCCTACCATAATATTGACTGGATACCCCATCATGATACTTGCAGCTTTCTCGTACATCAGGAAGACTCCGGCGCAATCTCGGTAGCACGGAGGCATTCCCATTTCCACCTCTGAATAGGCGATGGAGTAGTATCCTATTGGTTGTGGATGGATCCCCACTCCGGTGTTTTGTGCCAGTACTGCGCATGCATACCTCTGATCTGAAGAGGAAGAGACATACAGTATGAACTGCTTGGTATAATCAGGCAAAGTCAAGGCCGGGGCAGCTAACATACGGGTCTTTATGGTCTCAAATGCCCTTAGGCCCTCCTCAGTCCAGGTTACTTTAGCACTCAACTTATCATTTCCGCAAACTTTTATCATAGCTCTTAAAGGCCCTACTAGTTCTGTATAATTCTCCACCCAAGTGGAACTATACCCGACGATTCCCAAAAACATCATCATCTGTCTTACAGTCACTGGCTTTGGAGCTTTCTTAATAGCCGCCAAATGTTCCTCTGTAATAGCTCGATGGCCTTTTGAAATCGTTTGACCTAGATATGCTACTTTAGGTTGACATACTGCAATTTTTTCAAAGACACCTTGTGTCCCTTCTCTGCTAGTAGTTGCAATAGTTCAATAGATTCCTTGTGACATGTTGTCTGATCGTCGGCACACAAGATAATATCATCCATATACTGAATGACTCTGGATTTTAATCTCAGGTCCAACCCGTCCAGATCCTCTCTCAAGATCTTGTTAAAGATGTGTGGGGAATGCTTTAATCCCTGTGGGAGCCTAGTGTACTCATAATGCTCATTCTTATAGGTAAAACCAAAAAAATGCTGGCACTCTTTGCTCAAAGGTACACTAAAATAGGCGCTACACAAATCTATAACTGTAAAATACTCAGCTTGCGGCGGGATGAATGTCAGTAGTGTGTGGGGATCTGGGACATCGGCGGGATAGTCAATTAAAACCTCATTGACGGCCCTCAAGTCGTGTACCAGACGGTACGAGGTGTCAGGTTTCTCCACTGGCAGCAACGGCGTGTTGCTCTTGGGGCTCTTTGTCTTTCGTAGTACTCCGGCTTCTAGAAGTCCTTTGATTTGTGGCTCAATTCCGGCCACCGCTTTTTCCTTCAGTGGGTACTGACTTTTCCAGGGCAGGGTTGCTCCTGGTCTAAGCTCCACCCTCACTGGTTGAGCAGATTTGATCAGTCCAATGTCGGTGCTATGTTTTGACCACAGCACTTCTGGTATGGCCCCCATCATCTCCTCCTGGAGGCTCAATTTCTGGGGGGTTTCTTCTACTGTCTCCTGTGACAGCTGCACCGTCTGGGGACGTCCCATCCCTGTGCCTTGAATCATTATCTTGATGAACCGTTTGTCTGGGCTTATCCATATGAGTCGGTTCTCCGTCGTCTGTTCGAACTTTATTCCTTCTGCCTCTTTCATCATCCTTCCGATGTGTTGTTGGTCGCACGAGTCGGTCACTTTTAGCGTCACGTGGGGAACGCTGTCTGTGATCTCGTGTTCCTTTTGTAGATAGTTGCTTCGTGCAAGCCGTATTGCTGCTCCTTGGGGACCCATCACTATGCTGGTGGCGTTGAGCTGCACCTCCTCTGGTTGATTTCTCATCCACTCCTCGGCTTGTCTTTCATCCGCATCTTTATAGTATTGTAGAGTGCAGTGGTATGGTGTCTCTGGGTTCCTTGCCGATGGCATATTGGCGGTGATGAAGGTCTCCCATTCCAACGCTGGTCCGAGCAACTCCTGGCTTAGGTTCCCCAACCAGTATACTTCCGGGGGTCGGGGGTCTGTTCTTTGCATCATTTCGTAGTATTGGTCTTCTGGGACGTCGATCACACAACCATCCGGCGTGCATAGAATGTTCATCCCCAACATACCAAGGCCGTCTCTGCCCAGTAAGCCAATGGGTGCGGTGTCGGAGACCAAGATGGAAACCGTCGCCTCTTTGCCTCTGTACTTCAGGGTGACAGGCTCTGTCACTGGAATCAGCTTCTTTATCCCTTCAAATCCAATGGTCCGTACATATCGACTGGACATGGGCAGGTGTGTCGCATCTTTAGGTTGGACCACAGTGTACGCCGCCCCGGTGTCTGCCATCATTCTGACAGATTTATTATTCACCGCTACGTGCACTATCGGTTCCTCCCTTAAGTGTGACAATGACAGCTGGCACCCCCCCATTGAACTCTCTGGGCCTCGTCAGAACTCCTGTTCCGGCCCTCTGGACGGATTCACTGGGCCCCTGTTCTGTTGCTGGTTCTGGTCTTGCATCTGGTCCTGGTTCTGGTATTGGTTCTGGTATTGGTTGGGTCCGTACCACTGCTCCTGGGATCGGCCATAACCTCTTCGACCACCTCCTCTGTTATTTCCTCGACCCCTGCTGCTGGGTCCTTGGCTTCGCCAACCAGCCATCGGACAGTTCCGGGCGAAATGTCCGATTTCTCCACAATGCCAACACTCCGCTGACGCTGGCCATTCCAGGGGTCCACTTCTTTGCTGTCCATTTCCTCGTCGTAACTGCCCGTTTGATCCCCTCTGATTTGGTTGTTGAGTGGGTGCCGGTGCTTCCTGTTTGGTGGGCTGTGCTGTTTCCTGGTTGTTCAGTTGTCCACTATTCCCCGTCTCGGCTCTGGGTGGTGTGGCTTGTACCAGGGCTTGGAGGTACTCTACCATCTTGACTGCCTCGACCGGCTGTTGGTACATGAGCTTTCGCTGACTTGCCGTTTCTTTGTCTTTGGCCTGTTGTTCCTTCTTCCTGTGCAGCTCCACTTGATGGCTCACGTTCTCCATGTATGCATCTAAAGGAAGGCTTCCCAGGCATACCACTTCGTTCAGTTTTTGTCTCACCTCGCTGGAGAGGCCCTTCTGTATTTTCTCTCTTAGCATCGCCTCTCCCATTGGATTTTGTGCAGGGTCTTGGCCGGTCATGTCTCTCCAGGTGGCGTAGGCTTGTGCCACATACTCTCTGGGGGGGGTATCAGGTCCCAACGCACCAATGTGGATCTTATCTGGATGCATCAGGGTGTGATAGGTCTCTCGCAGGACCCGCCACAGTGCTCCTCGGTGAGCGGCGAAGAGGTCTTGGTCGTGGGCTCCAGACACCACATACCGCACCAAGGCAGCCTTGGTTAGTAGTTCTTCCATGCCAGCGACTCCTACTTTGTGAGAGAGTAGTCGCTTGACATCGCCGATAGCCAGCTGTTGGCCTACCATTATTTCCTCCAGCTTGGCAATCCATGGAAAAGCCCCATTCTGGAGGGAGGGCAACTTCTCCGATATTTGGGACATGTCTGAAGCATTCCATGGCTGGTACTCCAATCCCTGATGTCTTATCATCAAGGGTTGTATGTTGACCGTAGACTCTCGGGTACTGGATCTGGTCACTCTTTTTTCTTCCGCCCTTTTCAACGCTTTGATTTCATCTCTTGCTTCTCTCATTTGGTCTTCCAATTCTGTTCGTGCGTCGGTGCCCCTTCTCCAGCGTTCGGCGATTGCTCGGTATCCCTCGGAATCAGTGTCTTTTTCCTCTTGGTAGGCCTGTATCTGTGCTTCCATCTCTCGGTTTTCCTTATTCATCCCATGATGTCGTCGCTTTAATTCCTCCATGGTAGCCGTCAGTTTCATCCGCCGGTTGCTTCCTTCGAGGGAAGGTGAGGGCACGGAGAGTGTTGTAGAGTATCTTGGAGCAGGTAAGGTCTTCGGCGTCACTCCTTTGATGGGTCTCTCCCTTCTCTCCTCTTCCTCTCGTTCTCTGTCTTTCTCCTGATACTTGGTCTGGGGCTCCCATGTCTGGTCCTCGTCCTCTGTGTCTTCCCAGTATTCGCGGCCTTCGGGGGAATAGGACCGGCGATAGCTGGGAGCTTGTCTTGACCTCTCCCGGGGATAGTCTCCTCTGTGGCTGCGACTCCTGACGTATAGACTATCTATTTTGTCATCTATCTCCCTGATGTCATCGCTTCGACGTCCCTCTCCTTCTGCCCAGAGAATTTCTTTGGCTGCGGAACTGAGTGGTGTATATATGCCTCGATGTCTCTCTTCGTCTCGATATCTCTCCGCCGCCCTGGGATAAGGAATACTGTGGGACTGAACGTCTCGCTCCCTTCTTCTCTCCTGGTCCGTTTCGTCTACTTCAGGTGTTAGGGTGATTGTGGTCACTGCCCGTCCCATCTCTGTTCTACTGCCGCTATTATTGGTTATCTCGTATTGGCTATCCATGTCTATTATAGGCAGGATAGGGTAGATTGGTTCCCTATTCCTGCTGGCATATGGTGGAGGTGCTATAATTACCTCAGGTGCTTTTTGGGAGATGACTATTGTCCTTTTAGGGGCCAGGGGAGTGATCAGAATGGGAGCTAGCTCCTCTGTCGGCAGGGCCTCCTTATTGACAGTCGAACTGTCCTCAACCATACTCTTCCTTCTCTCAGCTTCCCGAGCGAATTTTGATAAGGTGTCCATTTCTAACATGCGTTTTTTCCCTCTCTTCGTCAGCTTCCCCACTTTTTCCTCTCCCGTTCTATATGTCCTAATTAGAGCATTCAGATCTGATATTATTTCTAAATCAAAAGAGCCCTCAATAGGCCAGGGTTTGGTGATGTGTGGCCATCTTTTATTCCATTTCTCTGATAATTTAATAAGTCTTTCCACATAGTAAGGATTGTCCTCTGTGTAAGGATTATTTTTAGCAAGCACTTGTATCGGGGTATCCTCCATCCAACCAATTGGTGTACTCACATCTTTACTTGCCTCCGTTGTCATTTTTCTATATGCGTTTCTTCTTCTCATGTACTTTATTTTATTTTTTAAAAATGGCAGCAGGCAAGAGTGATCTTTGTATTCCCTGTCTAAGTGTAGGTGTCTATGCTTGTGTGACTATCTCCTACTCGAACAACCGCTAACGGTACCTGTAGCCCTGTCTATTCTCTCCTTTCCATTTTCACTGGTGATCTGTAGTCTTACCTGACTTGTGGTGCCCTTGTTGCCTGGCAGAACTGCTGAAAAAATAGAGCACAAAATACAACAGTTCTTTTTAATTTTTCAACTGGAATTTCACTTTACTCCGTTTTTCCAGTATGAATATATCTTCTATCTAATATTCATACCACATCTAATTTTTGAGAGATTGGTTATCAACAGTATGAATAATCATTTACTTAATTCATACAATTTTTTCAAATTCTTGAGAGATGTTGTGATTGACAGTGGTGTTTGCGTTTTCGGTGTCTACTCCCTTATTTCCGCTTTTATGTTGACTCCTCCTTCGTTGAATATCCGCTTTCCGATGTTTTCCCCGTTCTCCCGCTCCAATGTTCTGTTTCACCTCGAAAATCACAAAGTTTTTGATTAGTGTCTCAGCCCTTATTACATTTCATTCAATCATCTTGTTCCCATTTTTCAATACTACTTCCCCCCAGTGGACATTTGTCCTCCTCAGACACGTGTCCACTAACTTTGTTTTTACGCACCTTCCGACATCACTCCCTGCACGCCGCGAGGCCCCACCCTCTGTTTTCCGAAGCGTCCATTACAGACTCCCCACAGAGGACAGGATAACCTCACCACAGGTACAAGGTAGTTAACGCCCAGGCACCCCTTCTTGTCACTTACCCCAGGAAGCCCAGTGCCCTGCTAAACGATCATGCATAACCGTACAGACTCAGCACCAGACCCCAGGGACCTAACAACTCAACACAGTCCTCCTCCTTGTACCTACTTATGGAAACAAAACTCATTCACAAAAACAACATTACCTTTACAATATCCCCAGGCACGTCCCCCAACATCATACCCCATGCACACCCCATCCCTCACCCCTCGACCCAGACTGTCCAGCAGCCCAGATCAAAAAGCGACAGACAGGGCGTACTCATGGTACCTTTGCACCAACGGAACGCCCACCCCCGCTCGGCCCCCTTCGTCATCCTCCTTCACCGCCATTATCCTAGTCATAACAGGTGTAGCCGAGCGGAGTGACTTCTCCACCGCCGGACCGGCTGCGCAGAGAGTCCTAATCAGATACCCAAAGCATGCTCTAATCACCGACACACACACGACCAATATCACAAATATCACTACCGCACAGAGAACGTACTTAACTATCACCCAACCTATATACCCCATCTGCTCCTGACCCCAATCTTCCCACGATGTCTCCCGAGTCTCATGGAGATCCCTCGTAATGTTCTTCAAATGTTCTATCACATCTGGCATCCCTATCTCATCATTTGCTGGCACATAAGAACAGCATTCCTGACCAATCAACGCACACGTACCCCCTGAAGCTGACAACAAAAAATCCATTGCCGCCCTTGTCTGCATCTCCATTAATCTCAACGACCGCATCTCCTCATTCTCTAGGCTAAACCCCTTAGTTGTTGTGATCGTCATCTCTTCAAACAATGCAGCCAAGTGATCAATCTCCTGCCAATTAGCATATGTCCCATACGCAGGAAGTGCCACCCTAAAAAAATGATCCGCACTCACAGCTCGCGCCTTCCTAGCCCTAGGGTGCGTCGGCAAAACATCAGTTATCCTCATCGCCGGTACCAGATATCCCAACGCACACCTTCCTTTCCAACCTGCCGGTAACGCTGCATATGCATTGTCCCCACAAACCCAATACGTACCTGGGGGTGCCCGTGCCGCCACCTTCGCAGCCCCCAGGCTCACCCCTCCTACACAATTTCCCAGCGTGCCCATATATTTACCATTTTCGCCGTCCTCACACCTCGTAAACTCTTCTGGCCTAACTGCCACTGGAATAGGCGTAACATCCAACACAGCCTGCTCCGCCACTGCCCCTAACAAACCCTTTGCCTTATGATACCCCTCTTGCCTCTCCTCACTCACGCCCTTACATAGGAAAGGTAGATTAAAACCCCTCAGCACAGAGTTATGACACTCAGTAACTGGGTGGGCCATCAACGGCAAACCGGCTGCAGACGACTCTGGCGCTAGGCCACACACATAACAATCAGTTTTATTTGCACTTTTCGCCACCTCCCTTGCTATTTTTATAAACATATTCGTGTGAGGCTCACGCAATTCTCGCCTGTCCACGTCTATATTTATAAGTTCGGGTGCCTGGGGCCAAAAATAAAACAAAACTCCCGCCACAACAAGCAACCAACCCGTTACCAGAGCGCCCAAAACCAACACGCACTCTGCACGCCTAGACAAACCAAACATCCTTGGACCGGCCTGCACTCCTCTGCGTTATCACTGCTTCCCTCCTCCTGCTGCGCGTCTCCCCACTCTCCCTGCAACGCCCCACAGACAACAACCAACAACATCCCTTATTACAAACTGTTCACTATACAACATTTTACCCCTTCCTACTTTTCCCCCTAACCAACCCTCCAATATATCCCTAATAGGAGAGTGGAAGAGGGGGGGGTGGGAAAGCGCCCCCGGGCCGGGGATGGGGACACACACTGGGAAAGGCCCGGGAGGGAGGGAGCACACCCAATTCCCCCAGAGGAGAGGAGACCCGGTCTAGACCAGAGCACGTTTATGCTAGACCGGAAGGGAGGGAACGTCCCGTGAGGGAGTACACCACTAGGGAGGGAGTGACGCACCTCGGAAAGGAGCTAGGACAGGAGGGGAGGGGGAAGAAATATCTGACAAGAGGGGGGGCCGAAACAACAATACCACCACATACCACAACACTACCTATGTCTAAATGGCGGTCGGCGTTGCCTCCTAACCTTCCGACTTTGGTGGAGATCTCCAGCCAAACCTATCATGGGTCTCCACCAGTGTTTTAAAGGCTGCCTCTGCCTCTTTCTGACTCAAAGACGCCCCTCCCGCTCCCTCTCCCCCCTTAACCATGTGACTCTGACCCATCACTAGACTAGTCGCAAATTGCCTCACGACAGCCTCCATGGTATAAGCGCTAGACCAACCACTTGGTGTCAATAATTCCATACATATGACCCCACCCTTGCTCACATAACCATGTTCTAACTTCGGGGAGAGTACCCTCATAAAAGGCGGAGAGAACGGAAAATCCTGTGGAAAAGAGACACCCAACAATATAAACTCCGTCTTAGCCTCCTTCATATCCTGCCACAACAAGGAGTCCACATCCAACTGAAACAACCTAATCTCCCAGCTAAACAGATCATCCCCAACCAATTCTGCTGTAATAAAACCGCCACCCAGACGTCTGACCTCCTGAAGTTCCCTCATAAGTCTTTTTGACCTGACCAGGGCACCCCGAGTCATCTGTGATGATGCAGATGGCGCACTGGTTCCCCTCATTCTTGCGATTGTCCGTGCGAACCAGCCCTGTGGTGCAGGCCGCCGTTCCACCGTCTGGCCTTTCACCATCTTTCAATAGTCAGATCAGTCAAGCATTAGACAACCTTAATTGCCCAATTAATCCCCACATTCAACACCCCAACCCTGTTAGCACCCTAGACCCTGCCTACAGCGTCACAGAACCCAGACCGGATCCCCCCAAAAGGGACCCAGAGATAAGGAAGGGACGGGGGGGGGGGGGCAAAAAGCGCACCATTTCCGCACGGGGTCTCACCCCTCTGGCGGAGAGAACTGATATCTCAATCCTACAGCGGGGCGGGGGGCACATACCATAGCATAAACGGAAATGAGGGAACGATACACTAGGGAGGGAGGGGAGGGAGGCGTCTAGGGAAAGGGGGGGGAAGGGTGCATCACTGTAGGGGGGGGTACTCCTGGGGAAAGAAGGGAAAGGGAGGGAGGAAGGGAGAGAGGGAGGAGTGGAGAGGAAGGGAGAGGGAGGGAGAGGAGGGGAGGGGGGTTCAAGGGAGAGGGAGGGAGGAAGGGAGGGGGAAGAGGGAAAGAGGGAGGGAAGGGGGGGGGGGGAGAAGGGAGGGATCGGGGAGGAGAGGATGGAGGGGAGGCGGGTTCACACTAAACCTCTGCTGACTGCACCACATAGGGAGTGAAAGAGAAGTGAGGGAGATTGGAAGGGAGAGAAACGGAGGGAAGGAGAGAAGTGAGGGAGACAGGGAAGGAAAGGAAAGGAGAAAGGGAGAAGAAGGGAGGGAGGAGGGAGGGAGGGAGGGAGGGAGGAAGGGAGAGAAGAGGGAGGGAGGGGGAAGAGGGAAGGAGGGAGGGAAGGGGGGGGGAGGAGGGAGGGAGAAGAGGGAAGGAGGGAGGGAGGGAGGAGAAAGGAGGGAGGAAGGGGAGGAAGGGAGGGAGGGAAAGGAGAGGAGAGGAGAGGAGAGGAAAGGAGAGGAGAGGAGAGGGAGGGAGGGAGGGAGGGAGGGAGGAAGGGAGAGAAGAGGAGAGGAGAGGGAGGGAGGAGGGAGGGAGGGGGAAGAGGGAAGGAGGGAGGGAAGGGGGGGGGGAGGAGGGGGGGGGGGAGGGGGGGGGAGGGAGGGAGAAGAGGGAAGGAGGAGAGGAAAGGAAAGGAGGGAGGAAGGGAAGGAAGGGAGGGAGGGAAAGGAGAGGAGAGAAGAGGAAAGGAGAGGAGAGGAGAGGGAGGGAGGAGGGAGGGAGGGAGAAGGAGGGAGGGAGGGAGAGAGATGAGGGAGATTTGAAAGCACCCCTCACAGCAAAGGGGACCGTGGCACAACAGAGGCTATATTAATTCCTATGACAACATCGCCCCCTGCTGCATTTTTTCGCACATCACTTCTATTGCACCACAGTACCCCCAAACATCCTGCAGGAGGCGCCCTCAACCTTCTAACCACACGTGCATCATTACGTAGCACGCCAGCCCACGTGCCCTCTCAATTTTAACCCCAACACCCAGAATCCCCTGCACCGAATTGTAGTTCGTCTTGCAGGCCGGCTTCCTGCAGACGTCATCCCCGAAACTACGTCACGTCCGCCATTTCTGAGATCTCGTTGGACACCAGAATAGCAACACGCGAGGCTTCGTCACGGGACTTCATTTGTTTACAAAATTATCTGTTTCATTCATTCATTCCTAACCTCCTAAACAACTCATCCCCATTCTCTTTCATACAACGCCACAATCACACACATACTCTCATCCAACATTATAATAACCTTCAGCCCTGGGCAGCTCAACACAGCATGTAGCCCCGCCCGGTAGCTTTCCAGCCACCCGACACGATGCTATAAGCTCCACCGGCTCCCAGCATCACCCGTTAGCTTGTAGCCTAGCTTTAGCATGTATCCAGCCTGCTCCAGCATAACACTATCCCACGGGTTCCAACGGCAACTTTTTATCACGGTTTCCGCCGCACCTCGTGACGCTAAATGTTAAGCTGGCGCATCAGTGTCCTATCACACCGAATTAATGCATATCTCAATTTACATCCCTTACCCATATTTTTATACATTTCTACACAGGTCTTTATTAGCCCCGCTACTAAACAGTGCTTTATATACTAACTCATAATGCTTCTAAGTGCCCTTCTTTTAATTTTATTTTAAGCGCAGTTTCAATAAGTGCTCCATCCCACGGCTTACTTTCTACTTTTTACCCCCACCAAACCTCTTCTCAGCCTCTCTATCTTTGACATTCAAGCATCGTTGAGGAAACTATACGTCTCGCACTCAATCGACCAAATGCCTTCCTATGAATCCGTACAAATTGGCGAATTCTATAAGCAGATTAACGTCGGGCCACCATATATCAGATCCGTCTCAAAACGTCTTTTTAAACTCGTCCGTACATGCGTGCCGATTCTAAGAGTGAAGTTCGTGATTGATAGCACGGAAAAAGCAATTTACCTTTTTGACGACGCGGCCGAACGAACACAATCTAGTCTATTACATTTATGATTGAGTCCTGTTCCAACTGCCCGCGTCCTTCCTCCGACTCCCAGCATCTAACTCTTCATCACAACAGCTGACGCCAGTCCAGTCATGTGAGAACTGGAGCCAAACGTCGGCTGTTTTGATGTCATTAGGTGCCTTGTCACAACCCCCAGTCCATGGCTGCCCACCCAGCATCCCCCTAAACCCATCTCTCATGACGCAACTTACCGTCTATTCTCCGCCGGCGTTTGGATGTCCGTAGAGTAGAGTGTAGACAGTCGTTGAAAACGTCGTTGCTCTGCCAGATGAGAGATTTGTCTTCGAAGGATGGTATAGTGGATTTTCAGCTCAGGAAAACGGCTCCAGATTGACGTGTATTTCTAATCGTATAGTGGATCTCTTTCTAGTATCTCGGCTGTTGTACTCACACGTTCTGTTCAATTGTCTTATAAATGATTTGGAGTCGGAGCCAGGCGCTAAGGTACAAAGACAGTCTGGCCGTCGTTTATTGGAAGATCCAAACAGCTTAAAGTTCTTGTCAACTTTTCCTATTCTATAACAGCATCTGCAGCACGTCTCGATTGGATAGGTTTTCAGCGCGGGTGAGGTTTTCTCAAGATGCTTTCTCCGTGCGTCCTCGTGGTCTGCTCCTGGTCTCCGTGGGTGTCTCTCATGTCTCGATCCTGTGGTAGATATAGGGACTCGACAACCCATCCCCCATTGATCGAGTCCCTGAGATGTGATGTCACATGCCAAGGACTCCAATGTGATTGGCTTACCACTCTAGGAGACTGTCTTCCTCTCCAAATAAGGAGGTGAAGTAACTTATTTCGGGCCGTTTTTCAAAGACTACACAGTTATTGTTTGATCAAAATATATGAGTGAATACTTTTGTTTAACAGATTGCAGAATGGTTATAACACAGCACAAGCACACAACTTTGCCAAAGGGATTTAGATTAGCAAAAACCCTCTTTGGAAAGTTTACATCAGGATCACCCATTTTCAATTCATAGTATTTAGCATTTTTACTAAATGAACACACACTACTTTGCTAAATGCTTTTTACTGTTACATTCCAGATTGTGCTAGACTATCTAAATCTTATAGTATAATTCAGATTTAGATCATTGTGGCCACAGTTTCCTTTATATAATGTTTGATGCAATAACTCCCTATCTAATTAATGTATTAGGAGAAAGGATAACAGTTTGTTTTAATCTTACTTTATCTTAATTTAAGTTCTAAATCCTGTGTTATTTAATTTAGTCTCTCGCTGGTAATGGTCTTTAACTATTATTCCTAAATTAACTAGAATTCTATTTCTTTGACAATGATATGTTTTCTCCAATTTTGAGAGGAACCTATGTGGTGTTTCCCTTTAGCAGTGATCAATTAGTCTCCTTTTTAGTGTCATTGTGCTTGTACTTTCTTGATTTGTTCTCTACTTTATCTTTTAATTAATAATTCTTTATAGTTTTTGGAGTTTAGTCTTTTGCTTCCTAATCTAAATACTTAATCTCTACACAGCTGCGTTCTGCTATTTCCTCTTACGGCCCTGCTGACGGCCCTAAACGCCCTCTGACCTTCCTGTCTGTTGGTTCTTGTTAAGTAATGTGACCAGAAGGTTCAAACTGTAACAGGGGGGAAGGTTTGCACAAATGCTCTGGTCTATCTTTGAACTGATCACCCACAACCTTTAGTTTTATCATTAGCATATAGTGGAGGGACTTAGTTTATGACTTTAGCAAACCACTTTGTTGGATGTCACCAGAATGTCTGCCCCTCGTCCCAAGTCTATTATTAACCAGCCAGGGTATTTTACTGTTTGCACACTGAATCCTATTTTCCTTTGAGATGCTGTCTCTTAAATTCATTACTTAGCACTATTGTACATTTTTGATTCAATTAATTTACGACACCTTCATGATAAACAAGGAGTGGTGCGATTTAGGCAACACAAAGGAACTGTCTAACCACTGCTCCCCAGACCTGGAGTTTATCACGATAAAATGTCGACCCTTCTTCCTCCCAAGAGAGTTAACGTCCATCATCCTCATCGGAGTGTACATTCCACCACACGCGAACACTGGGGTCGCACTTTCAAAACTTCACGACGAGGTAAACAAACTCCAGGCAGCTAATGTTGACGCTGCCATTTTGGTCTTGGGGGATTTCAACAGCGCGCGTCTTAAAAAGGTGCTGCCGAATTTCTATCAGCATGTGACCTGTCCCACCAGAGGCGAGAACATATTAGACCATGTATACTCGCAATTTAAGAATGGGTACAAGTCACAGGCTCTTAGTCCATTCGGTAAAAGCGATCACGCCGCCATTTTCCTTTTGCCAAAGTACAGACAAAGTCTCAAGCGAACGCCGGTGGTCTCGCGAGAGGTTAAGCGTTGGGCCGTGACGTCAGTGGAGTCACTCCAAGCAGTGCTGGGAAGCACAGAATGGAGTGTATTCCGTGATAACACAGCCAATATTAACGAATACACAGAAACGGTGATTGACTATGTCTGTACTCAGGTAGAAGTAATAATCCCCTCCACCAAAATTAATATCTACCCAAATCAAAAGCCCTGGGTAGACAAATCCGTCCGTGAGGCTCTGAAAGTGCGCACATCAGCATACAACACCGGGCTGGTGACAGGCAACATGGAAGAACACAAGATGGCAAGATACAACGTCAGGAGAGCAGTAATAGAGGCAAAACGGCGTTACAGGGATAAAGTTGAACTTCAGTTTGAACAGGCTGACTCTAGAGGCATGTGGCAGGGCCTCAGAACAATGACAGACTACAAAGGAACCCCCCTCAAACTGAACAGTGACATCTCCTTAGCAAATGATCTCAACTCCTTCTATGCGAGGTTTGAGGCTGTGAATAACAACACCAGCCTACAAACCACGGCAATGGGGGGGGGGGGGGTCTGCTGATGGAGACTCAGTGTTCAGGGTAACAGAGCATGAGGTGAGACGGATCTTTAAAAAAGTGGATATCAAGAAGGCAGCAGGACCGGACGGCATCCCCGGCCGCGTCCTAAAAGTCTGTGCCGACCAACTGGCCCCGGTATTCACTGACATCTTCAACCTGTCCTTGGAACAGGCCGTCATCCCCACCTGTCTGAAGAAGTCCACCATCATCCCTGTACCCAAAAAATCTACGCCCGCTTGCCTCAACGACTACCGCCCTGTAGCCCTCACCTCCATAGCCATGAAGTGCTTTGAGAAGCTAGTGAAGGGCTACATCTGTTCCTCCCTCCCCATCAACCTGGACCCTCTGCAATTTGCATATCGCCCCAACAGGTCCACGGAGGACGCCATAGCCCATGTGCTACACACAGCAGCATCACATCTGGACAAGAGGCAGGGGAACTATGTGAGAATGCTGTTCATCGACTACAGCTCAGCATTCAATACCATAGTCCCCTCCAAACTCATAGCCAAGCTCAGGGACCTGGGCTTGAACTATGACCTGTGCCAGTGGGTCCTGGACTTCCTGACGGGCAGACCCCAGGTGGTAAGAGCCGGCAACTGCACCTCCTCATCCATCACGCTCAACATAGGGGCCCCCCAGGGCTGTGTTCTGAGCCCCCTCCTCTACTCCCTGTACACACATGACTGCGTAGCACAGCGGAACAACAACACCATCATCAAATTTGCTGATGACACAGTAGTGGTGGGCCTGATCTCTGCCAACGACGAAAGGGCCTACCTGGAAGAGGTAGAGAACCTGTCACAGTGGTGTCAGGAGAACTGCCTCTCCCTGAACGTCAGCAAAACAAAAGAGATGATTGTGGACTTCAGGAGGTCGGGGGTCAAGGACTACAGCCCCCTCAGCATCGACGGGGCACCGGTTGAGAGAGTGAACAGTTTCAAGTACCTCGGAGCCCACATATCCGAGGACTTGACATGGACCACACACATTGACAGTGTTGTGAAGAAGGCACGACAACGCCTCTACTTCCTCAGGCGCCTAAGGAAGTTCCAAGTCAGTCAGAAGATCCTTAGGAACTTCTACTCATGTACAATAGAGAGCATCCTGACCGGCAACATCACCTCCTGGTTTGGGAATAGCACTGCACAAGACCGTAGCAGACTACAAAGAGTGACACGTTCAGCCGAACGCACAATTAGAGGGGGGCTTCCCACCCTCCAGAACATTTACAACAAGCGGTGCAAGGGGAAGGCTAAGAGAATTATTAAGGACTCGAGCCACCCGAACAACTGCCTCTTTGAACTGCTGCCGTCAGGCAAGCGATACCGGAGTCTTAAGGCGAGCACAGAAAGACTCAGAAGGAGCTTCTATCCCCAGGCCATCAGGCTGCTAAACGAAAAAAAATCGCTAAACGAACAATAATCACTATGCAACAACCATCAAATGCACACAGCACACACACCCACACGCACACACTCACTCAAACAAACAACACACTGCAGCACCCACTCTCCACACTTTAGATCACACAAACACACTTACACTTTATATTTATTGATAAAGGATTTGCACTACAACTCGTACACCTACTGTGAATTGTACCTAAACTGCACCTCGTCCATTTGTGCCTTGCACTATATAGTATAGTATTGTATATTAGTACACTGCACAGTATTGTATATTGTATGGTAACTACGTCTACGAACATTGTACATATGTCTAAACTGAACACTGTGACCTCTTTTTTTACTTCTAAATTTTACTATGTTTTTATTTCATACTTATCTTGTCATGCACAGTCTCTGGAGCGCAACAGTAAGAAGCATTTTGTACAAAAGTATTCTGTACTTCTGTATGACAACTATTAAAGAAACTTGAAACTTGAACTTGAAACTTGAACAAAATGTAAGTCAAGTCCATGGTTTCAAGTCACTGGAACAAAATGTAAGTCAAGTACAGGTTTCAAGTTATTATAACAGGTACAATTCCCTGGAACATAACATAAGTCAAGTCCAGGTTTCAAGTCACTGGAACATAACGCAAGTACATTTTTGGCACATGTGACACCATCATTATTGTATTGTTAAAAAGTAATGAAATATATACTGTAGATTATATCCATTATGTAATAATTATATTGTGTTATTATAGTGTACACAGTATGAGCCTAGAGAAGCTCTTATAACATTTTATGACTCTCCATGAAGGACATTTATAGGGCTGACCCCTATTAGTCGAATAGTCGACTAATCGGTCGAAAGGAGCCGTAGTCGACTGCCAACTGCCAACCTCTTAGTCGAATAAATAAAATAAAAAATAAAAAGTATTATTTTTTTCAAATTTCTTTTTTATAAATCTTTTTTTTTGTATCATTCTTTCCAAAAGAAAAGAGGCCTAGAAGCGTGGCTAACGCTAATGGCACACATACCAGAGGCTAACTGCCTAAGAAAACAGGCACAGAGGCACTGAAAGAGGATTTCACCCATCTAATGAACACACTAGACTAGACAAATATCAAGATGTATCCATCAGTGGACCAATTGCATGCTTTTGCAGAGGACGGAAGAAGCCTTCCGTCGACTCCTTCAGACATTAAGCACCCCCACAGTCCAAATGGAATGATATAAAAATAAAAATAAAAATTATACTATTTTTTTCCATTTTTTTTTCTTAGTCGACTAATAGTCGACTATCTGCAAATTTCGGCCAATCATAGTCGACTATCCAAATCCTTAGTCGGGGACAGCCTTAGACATTTATGAAGGTTGTAATTTAATCTCGCTATGGATAAAGAGAATTATTGATTCATATGTATTAATAAACACCCTTGCAATGTATCACAATTATGGATATCCTTATTCCAGTAGTAAAGGTTTAGTGTTTGCTACTTCAGCTACGGGTAACGTTGACTTGTGAATATTAACCTAATATATTACCTAATATATTAATTCATATTCATCAAAGAACATTATGTAACATTTATTTTTTCCAACGATAGACATGATATGACATTTTGGAATGACACACGTAATCATCCTGTGCTTTATTTCACCACACTAAATGATATCAACGTTTCACCCTGGCAGCAGGGGGCAGTAGTGTACTGTGTGCTGACATTACTTTACTTCAATCAGATATTTTTGGTTCAGTACCAGTTTTATTATTATGATTTGTTTGCATACACTCCTTCTCTTCTACTTTTCAAACATGTTGTTTTAATGTATTCATTATTTTAACTGCTGGTATTGGTGTGAATGTAGTGCTGTATATACCATACATTTATATATTTACTGCATATTATATATACACATACCCATATCTATCTGAATATACAATTATAATCCTTCTATATACCTACTTAATGTACTTATACACCTGCATATAACTATACATATATAGGCCCTACTATGTATGATAGGATGAACAATAATACTGTATCAGCGCCAGGCCACAGCTGTTAAAAGAACTGGACTGTGTTGTAAATAATCATTGTGTATCAACTAGCTACACAGGTGACATCCTACGGGCATTCTAAAGTGTATGTAATATTTCATTAGTGTTCTATCTAGAGTATTTGAAAATAATTGACTGATACTACATTGAGCAGTAGGCTATACTAGTATTTGTCTGCAGTGTCAATAGTTGGGTGATTTTAACTGGTTTAAGTGGGGCGATTCTTGACTGGTTTCGGTACTGCCATTGTTGTGCTATAGTGGGTGTTAACTGTCAGGGCCAGGCCACAGCTGAAGCGATGGTCTGTGTTGTAAATAATCATTGTGTATCAACTAGCTACACAGGTGACATCATATGGGCAGCTAAAGTGAGTAATATTTCATTAGTGTTAAATTTTTAATTTGACTGCTGCTACATTGAGCAGTATTGTGGTGTCACATTATGGGAGTCTTTCACGCCAGAGTTGACGCGTCACAGGGGAGGGGATATAGGGGAGTAGTAGGTGTGTGTACGTGGTTGATTCTGTGAATGAATAAAGTAGGAAGTCACTGAAGGACCTGTCACGCGCGTTATTGATTCGCCTCTTCCTTCAACTTCCCACATTGGTGACCCTGATCGTTGGATTATTATTGTTATTGTTATTGTTATTATTATTATGAGTGATAACGATTATTATTGTTATTGTTATTATTATTATGAGTGATAACGAAGAGAACGCTGTTCGGCCCGCTGCGGTGGCGGCTGCGGTGTCTGTCAAGTTGCCCGAGTTTTGGCAGCACGACCCGGGCCCATGGTTCCAACATGTCGAGGCTCAATTCCATCTGCGAGGTGTCACAGTGGACGACACGAAATACTATCATGTCGTCGCTGCATTGGATGCACAGACCACCCGTCGCGTCATGGGATTTTTACGAGAGCCGCCGGCCATGGGGAAATACGCCGCTCTCAAACAACAGCTGTTACGGCTGTTTCAGCTGTCAGATACGGAGCGGGCGGAGCGCCTGTTGTCACTGTCACTATTATTTGACTGTGGTGTCGATTGCTGCCTTTCAAACCCTCCCCCCAATGCCAGCAGTTAACCACAGGTGTGTGACATTAGTCATTAGTAGCTAGGGAGTGCTGCATTAGTCATTAGTAGCTAGGGAGCTGCATTAGTAATTAGTAGCTAGGGAGCTGCATTAGTAAATAGTAGCTAGGGAGCTGCATTAGTAATTGGGAGCTGCATTAGTAATTAGTAGCTAGGGAGTGCTGCATTAGTAATAATTAGTAGCTAGAGTGCTGCATTAGTAATTAGTAGCTAGGGAGCGCTGCATTAGTAATTGGGAGCTGCATTAGTAATTAGTAGCTAGGGAGTGCTGCATTAGTAATAATTAGTAGCTAGAGTGCTGCATTAGTAATTAGTAGCTAGGGAGCGCTGCATTAGTAATTAGTAGCTAGGGAGCTGCATTAGTAATTAGTAGCTAGGGAGAGCTGCATTAGTAATTAGTAGCTAGTGAGCGCTGCATTAGTAATTAGTAGCTAGGGAGCTGCATTAGTAATAAGTAGCTAGGGAGTGCTGCATTAGTAATTAGTAGCTAGGGAGTGCTGCATTAGTAATAATTAGTAGCTAGGGAGGGCTGCATTAGTAATTAGTAGCTAGGGAGAGCTGCATTAGTAATTAGTAGCTAGGGAGAGCTGCATTAGTAGCTAGGGAGTGCTGCATTAGTAATTAGTAGCTAGGGAGCTGCATTAGTAATTAGTAGCTAGGGAGTTCTGCATTAGTAATTAGTAGCTAGGGAGTGCTGCATTAGTAATTAGTAGCTAGGGAGTGCTGCAAATTAGTAGCTGTCATGTACGAAGGTCTATTGACCATACAAGATAGTAATCTGGGCAGGTGTTACATGAGCAAAAAACAACCCCCTCAGTAGAAAAATGCTTCTCAAACAGTCCCGGGTAGGCAGATAGTAAACAAAGACGTTTTCAAATGGTAAATCAGGTTTTTATTATATAGTGGGGGTTTCAACCCACGGCCCTTTTCCCAAAAGGAAAAGGGGATGTTGTCGGTGGGGATTTCAACCCACGCACACACAAAGGGGAAAAGGTAATGGAGGACAAACAAGACATATAAATAAAGTGGCAATGGCATACAGCCTACCAACACATATATATACAGTTCCACTTGAAGGGAACAATAGCAAAAGGGCAGTAAAGTATCACTCCACACTCAGTGGAAAATAGGCACAAAGGCCAACAAGAGGATACTCACTCAGGTAGAGAAGTGGCACCTAGGCCAACAATATATATATATATGCACACAACAGTGGTCTAACAATGGCAACCTCACTCCTCTCTAGTCACCAGCAATTGACTGAGACTGAGGCGCCGAGACGTGTGTGTGCTGTCAGGTATTTGGCTACCCATCCCTCTTGAGCTAATTGCCAATCAGCTGTCATTCATTAGCAATCAGCACTCTTCAGTAGGGATGGGCAGCACCTGACAGGGAGAGAAGAGACAGCATTAGCTCTCATGTTTACACACACACACATCATCTACAAAACATAACACATTAAATATACTAACCTGATGTTCAGAAGGTGTCATAAATACAGTAATAATGGTAATGACCAACCCACGTACCCAGGTACGTCACACCTCCCCCCATAAGAGCGAACCTGTAGGGTTAGCAAAACATTATTACTTATTACCCAACATCCGATTAGTACCACACACCAGGGAAAACAGAAACAACAAAAACAAAATTCTCCTCTCACAATCAATGCACGTATGCAAAAATAGACGCGCAGTGACGTCATTGAAAACTGCATGTAGCACACACCGACTACCGAATGCAAACCGGTCTCAAAAATGCGGTGAGATCTAACTCACAAAAAACCATGTCAAATGCACATGGTCAGCTACACACCCAGCCTCCACCGCTTTAGAGCTCGCTTTAGAGTTTTTCTGCTCGGGCGACCCTGCTTGACGAATGCAACTTCAGGTGGTAGTGGTATGTCTTCCATCATCAACTCTCCAATAAAGGGTTCGGGAACTACCAGCTCCCCCTGAACGCTACATATAGCAACCTCTTCCATCTCTCCAACAGACGGCCCCCCTGTCCTCGGCGAGAGCCGCCTCGCCACCGACAGAGTCACTCAACGACAAAACTTGAGTTCGCATTCCGTCCTGTGCCTTGGTGACAACACAAGCAGAAAACACATTGGGGTGATTATTATCAACATTATCACAACACAAGTCAGCCAATGGAGCCTTTTCAACCCCCACTACAGGAATCACACTCTCCCCAGCAAACTTGCTCCCCACGACAAAATCAACACTCACACCTTTTGGTTTCTGGGCTGACTTTGTGATTCTGTCCTGTCGCTTCCTCAGCGTACGACATCCTTTCACCACATGGCCTGTCTCTTTACAATAATTGCACACCACCGGTCTCCTAGACGGCGGTGAGCGTGGCCGGATTGCCGACTCAATCAACGCATTGCACAGAACTTTCCCCCCAGCTATATCATTTCCCATGATAAAATCAATTCCGGCTACCGGAAAAGAGGAACGAACCGCCACGGGAAAACAACCTGTGACTAGTTTTGACCTCACATGTATCATATGTAACGGAGCGGGCGTGTAGCCCATCTCTATTCCGCACACAATAGCACTTGTATTACAAGACGACTCCACACTTAACGGCAATACATCCGCCAGCATAAAGGACTGTGAACCACCTGTATCACGAAGGATCCTCACCTCGCGCTGGTCACAGACCTTACCCGACAGTGACACAAAACCAGAAGATATAAAAGGATCAAAACAACTGTCCGGTTTCCTCCGCCCAGGGCGTGAGACAGTGCTAACCAACCCCACCACCTTTGGTTCCTGAGCTGGCCTGTCAGTATTTTGCCGATTGCGCACAAATGCACAACAGTCCGCCGCCAAATGACCTTGCTTGCTACAATAATTACAATGTCTCTTTTCTGACGGAGGCGAGCGTGGTCGAAATGATCGCTCGTCGCCTCCTACATACACATCATTTCGCACAGAACCATGTGATGCAGAAACATTTTTGTGGATCATTGCCAACTCGTCACACAAAACTGCAGCTTCCTGGAGGGTAGAAACCTTTCGCTCCTCCAACTGTATTATCATGTGTTCGGGCACAAATTTTTTAAATTGTTCCATGAGGATTAACTCGCTCAAAGCCTCGACCCCATCCACTTTACACGCTTCACACCAACGAGTGAACACCATCCGTTGTTCATGGGAAAATGCGACATGTGTTTGCGAGGGAGCTTTACTTAGTCCCCTAAACCGCTGCCTATAAGCCTCCGGCACCAGTTCATATACGCGCAAGACAGCACCCTTCACTTTCTCATATACCATGCTGTCCTCCTTTGATAAAAACTGGCACGCGTCCTGAGCCCTACCCGTGAGCTTATATTGCACTAATAGTGCCCACTGATCCTCCGGCCAATTCGCAGCCCCCGCTACCCGCTCAAAATTCAAAAGAAAAGGTCTCCACCTCAGATTCTCGAAAAACAGGAACCATAGCAATATGTTGCCCAACATTAAAACTGCCATGGCCACCTTCAGATGAGGGTGAAGAAGAGCCAACACTCCCCAGCTCCATCCTCTTCAGTGTAATCTGGAGCTCTCTATCTCTCTCCTTCTCTTCCCTGTTTCTCTCAGCTGCTCTGTCCTCTCTGTCAGCTGCTCTGTCCTCCCTATCTCGTACAGCTTCCCTGTCTCTCTCAGCTGCTCTGTCCTGTCTATCTCTCTCAGCTGCTTTGTCCTCTCTGTCAGCTCTGTCCCGTCTATCTCTCTCAGCTGCTCTGTCCTCTCTGTCAGCTGCTCTGTCCTCCCTGTCTCTGTCCTCTCTGCGCAACAGCGCTCTCTCCTCCATCTGGAGACGGGCCAAACGCAGACTAGAGCGCGCATGGCCAGAAGACGTGGAGTCTTTATCCGAATCGCCCGCGGCCTCACTTTCAGCTCCGGCCGTACTACCATCCTTCCTAATAGCACCACCATCCATGTTAAGATCACGTAAGGGAGAGTTAACCCATTCGCCAGTGTGTGCAACCTCCTGATCACTATGACTCACTACTCCCTGAGCCGGGCTAAACACCTGTTGCTCCACCAACCGCGCTATAACAGCTGCCGTCATATCCGCCTTGGATTGGGAATTTTGTACAGCAATAGCATAATGCCTAGCAATAAGGCCTAATTCCGCCTTAGTGCAACCTTCCACTTGACCCTCTGTCGGATCCGCTATAAAGGCTTCAAAAACAAATGCCGACACAGCCATATTATGTTTTTATGTGTGTGTGAGAAAAAAAGAAAAAATATACATATATATCACGTCCTCACTTAATTAACCATGACCGTGCACAATAATAATAGACACATTCTGCTTTTATACCTCTTAACCAAAACAATCCAACTGACCACATCTACTAAATGAAAATAATAACAAATGGTCCTAACCACTCAACTAGGAGTCACCTGTGTCACTCTAGCCTATCCCAGATAAACTACTCCACTAGATGGATGAAAGGCTACACATGTCTTCAATCGCTTACCGATTTCATTGCGCGCTCCACCGGAATCACGACTCGTGCCCCCCACCCTCTAGCCAAGCAGGTGACCCCCCCGTTACCTATGTGGCAGAAAAATAGAATGGTTAAGAGCATCACAACAATAATGACTTACATCAATCAACTATGCACGGACAATGGACCCCTACCAATACCAATTTAGAAAACGCTATCTTATTACACCTGATATGCTTCAATCGACAAGTGACCCCGTTATTTTACCAACAAGGAACCATACAATTGCGCAAACTTAACGAGCCCCCATGTCATGTACGAAGGTCTATTGACCATACAAGATAGTAATCTGGGCAGGTGTTACATGAGCAAAAAACAACCCCCTCAGTAGAAAAATGCTTCTCAAACAGTCCCGGGTAGGCAGATAGTAAACAAAGACGTTTTCAAATGGTAAATCAGGTTTTTATTATATAGTGGGGGTTTCAACCCACGGCCCTTTTCCCAAAAGGAAAAGGGGATGTTGTCGGTGGGGATTTCAACCCACGCACACACAAAGGGGAAAGGGTAATGGAGGACAAACAAGACATATAAATAAAGTGGCAATGGCATACAGCCTACCAACACATATATATACAGTTCCACTTGAAGGGAACAATAGCAAAAGGGCAGTAAAGTATCACTCCACACTCAGTGGAAAATAGGCACAAAGGCCAACAAGAGGATACTCACTCAGGTAGAGAAGTGGCACCTAGGCCAACAATATATATATATATATGCACACAACAGTGGTCTAACAATGGCAACCTCACTCCTCTCTAGTCACCAGCAATTGACTGAGACTGAGGCGCCGAGACGTGTGTGTGCTGTCAGGTATTTGGCTACCCATCCCTCTTGAGCTAATTGCCAATCAGCTGTCATTCATTAGCAATCAGCACTCTTCAGTAGGGATGGGCAGCACCTGACAGGGAGAGAAGAGACAGCATTAGCTCTCATGTTTACACACACACACATCATCTACAAAACATAACACATTAAATATACTAACCTGATGTTCAGAAGGTGTCATAAATACAGTAATAATGGTAATGACCAACCCACGTACCCAGGTACGTCACACCTCCCCCCATAAGAGCGAACCTGTAGGGTTAGCAAAACATTATTACTTATTACCCAACATCCGATTAGTACCACACACCAGGGAAAACAGAAACAACAAAAACAAAATTCTCCTCTCACAATCAATGCACGTATGCAAAAATAGACGCGCAGTGACGTCATTGAAAACTGCATGTAGCACACACCGACTACCGAATGCAAACCGGTCTCAAAAATGCGGTGAGATCTAACTCACAAAAAACCATGTCAAATGCACATGGTCAGCTACACACCCAGCCTCCACCGCTTTAGAGCTCGCTTTAGAGTTTTTCTGCTCGGGCGACCCTGCTTGACGAATGCAACTTCAGGTGGTAGTGGTATGTCTTCCATCATCAACTCTCCAATAAAGGGTTCGGGAACTACCAGCTCCCCCTGAACGCTACATATAGCAACCTCTTCCATCTCTCCAACAGACGGCCCCCCTGTCCTCGGCGAGAGCCGCCTCGCCACCGACAGAGTCACTCAACGACAAAACTTGAGTTCGCATTCCGTCCTGTGCCTTGGTGACAACACAAGCAGAAAACACATTGGGGTGATTATTATCAACATTATCACAACACAAGTCAGCCAATGGAGCCTTTTCAACCCCCACTACAGGAATCACACTCTCCCCAGCAAACTTGCTCCCCACGACAAAATCAACACTCACACCTTTTGGTTTCTGGGCTGACTTTGTGATTCTGTCCTGTCGCTTCCTCAGCGTACGACATCCTTTCACCACATGGCCTGTCTCTTTACAATAATTGCACACCACCGGTCTCCTAGACGGCGGTGAGCGTGGCCGGATTGCCGACTCAATCAACGCATTGCACAGAACTTTCCCCCCAGCTATATCATTTCCCATGATAAAATCAATTCCGGCTACCGGAAAAGAGGAACGAACCGCCACGGGAAAACAACCTGTGACTAGTTTTGACCTCACATGTATCATATGTAACGGAGCGGGCGTGTAGCCCATCTCTATTCCGCACACAATAGCACTTGTATTACAAGACGACTCCACACTTAACGGCAATACATCCGCCAGCATAAAGGACTGTGAACCACCTGTATCACGAAGGATCCTCACCTCGCGCTGGTCACAGACCTTACCCGACAGTGACACAAAACCAGAAGATATAAAAGGATCAAAACAACTGTCCGGTTTCCTCCGCCCAGGGCGTGAGACAGTGCTAACCAACCCCACCACCTTTGGTTCCTGAGCTGGCCTGTCAGTATTTTGCCGATTGCGCACAAATGCACAACAGTCCGCCGCCAAATGACCTTGCTTGCTACAATAATTACAATGTCTCTTTTCTGACGGAGGCGAGCGTGGTCGAAATGATCGCTCGTCGCCTCCTACATACACATCATTTCGCACAGAACCATGTGATGCAGAAACATTTTTGTGGATCATTGCCAACTCGTCACACAAAACTGCAGCTTCCTGGAGGGTAGAAACCTTTCGCTCCTCCAACTGTATTATCATGTGTTCGGGCACAAATTTTTTAAATTGTTCCATGAGGATTAACTCGCTCAAAGCCTCGACCCCATCCACTTTACACGCTTCACACCAACGAGTGAACACCATCCGTTGTTCATGGGAAAATGCGACATGTGTTTGCGAGGGAGCTTTACTTAGTCCCCTAAACCGCTGCCTATAAGCCTCCGGCACCAGTTCATATACGCGCAAGACAGCACCCTTCACTTTCTCATATACCATGCTGTCCTCCTTTGATAAAAACTGGCACGCGTCCTGAGCCCTACCCGTGAGCTTATATTGCACTAATAGTGCCCACTGATCCTCCGGCCAATTCGCAGCCCCCGCTACCCGCTCAAAATTCAAAAGAAAAGGTCTCCACCTCAGATTCTCGAAAAACAGGAACCATAGCAATATGTTGCCCAACATTAAAACTGCCATGGCCACCTTCAGATGAGGGTGAAGAAGAGCCAACACTCCCCAGCTCCATCCTCTTCAGTGTAATCTGGAGCTCTCTATCTCTCTCCTTCTCTTCCCTGTTTCTCTCAGCTGCTCTGTCCTCTCTGTCAGCTGCTCTGTCCTCCCTATCTCGTACAGCTTCCCTGTCTCTCTCAGCTGCTCTGTCCTGTCTATCTCTCTCAGCTGCTTTGTCCTCTCTGTCAGCTCTGTCCCGTCTATCTCTCTCAGCTGCTCTGTCCTCTCTGTCAGCTGCTCTGTCCTCCCTGTCTCTGTCCTCTCTGCGCAACAGCGCTCTCTCCTCCATCTGGAGACGGGCCAAACGCAGACTAGAGCGCGCATGGCCAGAAGACGTGGAGTCTTTATCCGAATCGCCCGCGGCCTCACTTTCAGCTCCGGCCGTACTACCATCCTTCCTAATAGCACCACCATCCATGTTAAGATCACGTAAGGGAGAGTTAACCCATTCGCCAGTGTGTGCAACCTCCTGATCACTATGACTCACTACTCCCTGAGCCGGGCTGAACACCTGTTGCTCCACCAACCGCGCTATAACAGCTGCCGTCATATCCGCCTTGGATTGGGAATTTTGTACAGCAATAGCATAATGCCTAGCAATAAGGCCTAATTCCGCCTTAGTGCAACCTTCCACTTGACCCTCTGTCGGATCCGCTATAAAGGCTTCAAAAACAAATGCCGACACAGCCATATTATGTTTTTATGTGTGTGTGAGAAAAAAAGAAAAAATATACATATATATCACGTCCTCACTTAATTAACCATGACCGTGCACAATAATAATAGACACATTCTGCTTTTATACCTCTTAACCAAAACAATCCAACTGACCACATCTACTAAATGAAAATAATAACAAATGGTCCTAACCACTCAACTAGGAGTCACCTGTGTCACTCTAGCCTATCCCAGATAAACTACTCCACTAGATGGATGAAAGGCTACACATGTCTTCAATCGCTTACCGATTTCATTGCGCGCTCCACCGGAATCACGACTCGTGCCCCCCACCCTCTAGCCAAGCAGGTGACCCCCCCGTTACCTATGTGGCAGAAAAATAGAATGGTTAAGAGCATCACAACAATAATGACTTACATCAATCAACTATGCACGGACAATGGACCCCTACCAATACCAATTTAGAAAACGCTATCTTATTACACCTGATATGCTTCAATCGACAAGTGACCCCGTTATTTTACCAACAAGGAACCATACAATTGCGCAAACTTAACGAGCCCCCATGTCATGTACGAAGGTCTATTGACCATACAAGATAGTAATCTGGGCAGGTGTTACATGAGCAAAAAACAACCCCCTCAGTAGAAAAATGCTTCTCAAACAGTCCCGGGTAGGCAGATAGTAAACAAAGACGTTTTCAAATGGTAAATCAGGTTTTTATTATATAGTGGGGGTTTCAACCCACGGCCCTTTTCCCAAAAGGAAAAGGGGATGTTGTCGGTGGGGATTTCAACCCACGCACACACAAAGGGGAAAAGGTAATGGAGGACAAACAAGACATATAAATAAAGTGGCAATGGCATACAGCCTACCAACACATATATATATACAGTTCCACTTGAAGGGAACAATAGCAAAAGGGCAGTAAAGTATCACTCCACACTCAGTGGAAAATAGGCACAAAGGCCAACAAGAGGATACTCACTCAGGTAGAGAAGTGGCACCTAGGCCAACAATATATATATATATATGCACACAACAGTGGTCTAACAATGGCAACCTCACTCCTCTCTAGTCACCAGCAATTGACTGAGACTGAGGCGCCGAGACGTGTGTGTGCTGTCAGGTATTTGGCTACCCATCCCTCTTGAGCTAATTGCCAATCAGCTGTCATTCATTAGCAATCAGCACTCTTCAGTAGGGATGGGCAGCACCTGACAGGGAGAGAAGAGACAGCATTAGCTCTCATGTTTACACACACACACATCATCTACAACACATTAAATATACTAACCTGATGTTCAGAAGGTGTCATAAATACAGTAATAATGGTAATGACCAACCCACGTACCCAGGTACGTCACAGTAGCTATGGGAGCTGCATTCATAATTAGTAGCTAGGGAGTGCTGCATTAGTAATTAGTAGCTAGGGAGCGCTGCATTAGTAATTAGTAGCTAGGGAGAGCTGCATTAGTAATTAGTAGCTAGATAGCTGCATTCATAATTAGTAGCTAGGGAGCACTGCATTTGTAATTAGTAGCTAGGGAGCGCTGCATTAGTAATTAGTAGGGAGTGCTGCATTAGTAATTAGTCGCTAGGGAGCGCTGCATTAGTAATTAGTAGCTAGGGAGAGCTGCATTAGTAATTAGTAGCTAGGGAGCTGCATTCATAATTAGTAGCTAGGGAGCTGCATTAGTAATTAGTAGCTAGGGAGCGCTGCATTAGTAATTAGTAGCTAGGGAGTGCTGCATTAGTAATTAGTAACTAGGGAGTGCTGCATTAGTAATTAGTTGCTAGGGAGCTACATTAGTAATTAGTAGCTGCATTAGCGGCTGCATTAGCGGCAACATTAGCGCATCCTCTGTGTTGAACGAAGGAGTCTGAGGAAGGACGAAATATCTAAATAGCTAAGTAACTTATTTGTAACTGAGGGGTACAATTCCCTGACTGTATTAATAAGTATGGTATCATTAAACCACTACTGTCTTATGTACATTACTACTGGCCATACAGTACACAGGTATATGATATGAACACCTCCACAATGACACGGTTCCACACAAATCTGGGTTATAATAATATTTATTAGCAGCAATGATAGTATATAACAATACTTTACGTAGGGTCGCGCTTATAAGGCGAAAGAATGTGCGTGAGTAAATCAATAACGTAAGTCCATTGGCATATTACGCAGGAGATAATGAATACCACCTGTATCTTAGGAATTATATCTATGGTACACTAGTAAGGCAGCGGGAGATACTGGTAGGGTCCCTCCGGTTGTAGGCCAGCAAGGGGAGAGGATTTGTCGGTAACGAAAGTCTGGATCAACAGGGACTCAATAAGCTCCTGCTACGGGAGACGGTACATTACTCCCTTGATCAGCAGACGAAAGCAGCAGCTATTCTCCGGTATGCAGCTCCGCATTGAAGAAAGCTAGCCAGCCTCGGGCGTCCTAGAGGCGGGCTCGACGATGCTCCTCACAGGGTAAATCCCACACAATTGTGGGTGTAGACGATTCTCCGCTCCATCAGTTACAGGACCAAAGCAAATATAATCCAGCCGAAAAGGGCTATGTAGTCGTCGGGTAGGTTATCCAGTGTACATGTCCACACGGTCCTCGTCTAGGGCTCCTCGGGGAAGGCGCCAGGTTAAGCTGCCCAGCCTGGATAAGCACACTAGCTGGTACGAGGAAACGCTGGTGATGCTGGTCACTGTAGAACGGTAGCCGCACGATACACTATACATAAATAGACTATTACTGAATTAATAGAATAGGTCGAACTCGACGGTACAGCGTTAAACTCTGATACTTCAGCTATCAATTCGCACGCGGTCTCAATGCTCTATTTGGGGCCAAACGGGCCCTACTTCACCACACGTTGTATCGTGGGTGAGGCTTCACTTGGGTAACTCGAACTACTTCTGTATTCACCTGCGCCATATTTATACGTTAGGCGAACAAACTAGTACCAGCCTTATTCCTGTCTCGTATTCTTGCGCAGAGCCGTTCATGTGCAGGCATGTCTCTGGCGGTGACTTTGAACCAGACCCTGGGGGTATGGCAGTGGCGCCTAGGGGACTGCTGTCCAATAGGAGAACGAAATATTATGGTCTGTACTAGGTTAAAGGGATATTCCGTGTATATGTACAAAGAATACACAAGGGATATCAGACGATATACAAATATTATGCAATATATATCAATCAATAAATATATATATTCGGTTTAATCTGATCCTTCGTAACAGCCGCCTCCTAATTAGTCCCACCTAATTAGATAAGCAGAGACAGATTAACCGCACTGTCCACTACTCAATGTCCGTTGTGAGGGTAGGGCAGTTCACAAAGTCAGGGGTCATGGTCGTCATTAAGCGAGTCGGGGAGCCTTGGCAACTCTATCAGCCTCGCCACGGGTCGGGTGTATGTCCGCCCCTGGCCGAGCACTTCTGCCGCTCTGACCTTTCCGTCGGCACCAGTGATCACTTTGCTTACGCGGCCGGCCGGCCACGCAGCTCGGGGTAGTGACTGGTCTATGATCATGACGACTGGACGGGATGAAGGGGGGCTTAGGAGGAAGCGGGCCTGAGACTGCTTTGATCTGTGCTTGGCTGTGCCTCCTCCTCCTCCGTCTGTTTCTCTTGTTTGCTCTGTACCCCGTCTGAGGAGGGGCCGGTTCCGGCCGCCCCGTCAAGGAGTCGCCTGGGGTGCTGGGTTCGAGGTCAGCTACGTCTGGAGCGCAGCTGAGGGGGGTGGAGTTCCGAACTCCCTCTTGTGCCCACGGTTCTCTCACAGGCCTCTCGCTTAATGTCAATAGCCTCTCAACGGGCTGTACGAGGGAGTGGCCGGTGTCGCTCGCCTTTGTGTGTAGGCAGCGTGTAGACGTGGGTTGACTGTCAAGTCCGTAGAAGGGGCCCTGGAGAGTCCACCCCAGTCGGGTCTGAACCGCGACTGGGCATCCTTTGGGTCCGATGTGGGCCGCCTCAATTGGGAGAATGAGGTCCGCGTGGTCGGAGCCGATGAGCAGGGTCGGTGTGGCGCCGTCGATAAGCGGTATAGGTAGTTGACGTAGGTGCACATACTTCGCCATCAGCTGTGGGATGGGGTAGGTGTACTGGGACAGGCCTATGTCGTGGCTGGTGAAGACGTTGGTTATACTATACTGCTTCTCGGGCTGGTCCACCGCTGCTATCTTGAAGGAGACCTTCTCACCTTTTATGGTCTTCTGGTCCCTTCTGATGGTGCGTATTGTCATGGTACCTTTGGCACCCCGCAGGCCCAACTGGGCTGCTGCGGAAGCGAGGAGGAGAGTCTTTTCAGACCCATCGTCCAGGACGGCGTAAGTGTCCAGGACCTTGTCCTCGTAGCTCAGGAGCACTCTGACCACTTTGATGAGCACTCGGGGGGTCCCGCTATGCTGGTCAATGTGGAGCACTCCTGTGCTTTGGATCGTCTGGGGTGGTGCCGACTCGCGGTCGTCCGAGTAGCACCGTGACTCCCAGTGTCTGCTGTAGCAGTCGGAACAGTAGGGAGCGGTCTGGTGGATCTTCGGTACTGGTGCCACCGCCTCGGCATGGTACATTACCGCGACGGGCACACTCTGTTGTCCTGGCTGACGCCTGTTGATGTCATGCAGGACCTCCAAGTGGGCGCCGCCGCACCTGCCGCACTTCTTCTTCAAGCGGCACGCAGCTGCCATGTGGCTGCGCGCGCAGCGGAAGCAGCGGCGGTGGTCCTTGATCCACTGACTCACCTCATCCGTGGTCAGCTTCTTGAAATCGTCGCATTGATACAGCCGATGTTCCCCTTCACAGTACTGGCATTCAATCTTCCACTCCTCTTTCGTCGAGGGGGTGTCGTGGTTCTTGTGCTGCGGTACTGATTCGGCTTGGTGCATAACGGTCACCGACCGGCGGTTATCATTTAATCCCAGAGGTCCTGGTCTTGGGCTTGGTCCACTCCATACGAACGTGTCCAGTCGTAAGCTGCTGACCTCCCTGGCGAGGAACTCAGACAGGTCTAGGAGGGATGCCTCTGGGCCGTTGGGGTCACGGTGGTCTCTCTGCCGCCGAAAGCGCTCTTGTCGGGCGGGAGGGAGCTTCTCTAATATCCTCTCTACATTAGAGTTAGCGTACAGTTCATAGATCCCTTTTTCCTTTTGGGACCCCAGCATCCCTACCAGGGACTGTACCTTGATAGAGAGGTCATCTAATGCTCTGTTGTCTCTGGCTGGGGGGAGACGGTCAATGTCTCTTATCTCCTGTATCACGTAGTCCCATATGCGTCCATAACGTTGGTCGAGGGCTACTAGCGCCGCGGTGTATGGGGTAGTAGAGTTGGAATATGCCAGCGCTATATTGTGCGCTCTGGGCACCTTCAGGTGCTTGAGTAGGATAGCATACTTGTACGTTTCATCTGGTACATCGGACATCATTGTCTCTAAGCACATTCGTAGCTCTGTGTACTGTGCTCTGTTCTCGTGTGTGAAGTCCGGGAACGTCGGTGTGCCAAGGTACGATGCCATGGATGGCTGGCACATCGGTGAGCGTTGGGGGAGAGGCCTCCTGGGCGAGTCTCCCCGTGCGTGTCGTCTTGGGCTGGTACTTGGTGGGTACCGAAGCCCGGGTACCCAGGTGCTGTTCCTCGGGGCTGGCGGTGCGTCAAACTCACCCGTGAGTTGAGTCGGGGGTTTGTAGCGTAGTGCCTCGGGGCTGACGTCTGGGCTGTACTGGACCTCCTGGTCCAGAGTACGTTGCTGCTGGTCGGGGCTGTACTGGGCCTCCTGGTCCAGAGTACGTTGCTGCTGGTCGGCTTGACATTCCTCCTCTTCCTCCTCCTCTTCCTCTGCCAGGTCCTGGAGTCTTCTGTTCAGTCTCTCGGCGTGGTCCGGTTCTTCCCGGTTGCTGGGTCTCGTATGGACCGGCCGGGGAGGGGGTTCGGAGACGTGGACAGGATCCTCTTGTTGGCGGGGTCCCGGGTCGCTTGGTCGGGTAGGGGAATGTGCCCTAGACCCTTGTCGTGATGATCTCCGGGAGCTCCGTGCGGAGTGAGGGGGTGTCGCCATGGCAATCAATTTGTCCATCAGCTGCGCCTGCAGCCGGTCGCGCTCTGCCTCGTGCTGGGCATGGGTGGCTTCGCGCACTGCTTCGCGCTGGGCATTGGCGGCGTCACGCTGCGCATTGGCGCTGGCATGGGCGGCGTCGCGCTGCGCATTGACGGCGGCGTGCTGCGCCTCGGCGCGGCTTCTTTCAATGTTCTCTTCTGTCTGAAGGCGTCTGGTCTCCAGTCTTATGCGGTCGTCTTCACTCCTTTGTTGCGCCTGGAAGCGCTCTCGCTTGGTTGCAGAATGTTCGCGTTCACTGAGGGCTTGCGCTTGGAGTTGCGCGTGAAGGCGCTCTCGTTCGTCTGCAGCTTGTTCGCGCTCGCTCGTCTGTTGCGCTTGGAGTCGATCGCGTTCACCCTGAAGTCGATCGCGTTCGGTGGAGGCTGCCAGGGTGGCGATGAGTGCCTGCGCCAGCATCTTGTCCGCTTCGCTGGGGGAAGACACAGGCGGAGGTGATCGGCTTCTGGCAGTGCTCGTTGGAGATCCGTTCTCCTGTCGCGCTCCGAGGAGGTCCATATCCTGGGTGTGCGTCTCTTCTGGTAGTGGGTCGGGTTCCGTCCCTGGAGCGCTTTCTTTATCCTGGAGCTCTCCGGGGACTACCTCGTTGGCGTCGGCGGGGGGTAAAGTCATGTCATGTCCCTCCTGGTCCCCCCCCGTGAGCTTGGTCAGTTACGTTAGAACCCACTAGGGTCTCTACTGGCGGGGTCGCCTGTTCGGTAGGGTTTGACATACTTTTACTATCCGCTTTAGTTATTTTATCCGCATTTAACTTCCTTTTAAAGCTAGGTATTGGACTGACAGTGTATGCCTCTAGATAGGGAGGTGGCTGCCGTCTGCGCTGCGGGCGTTCTAGCTCGGGAGAACCGTTTGTGGAGTGTTCATCATCGGCCATGTTAATATTAATATTATATTAATATTACGCTAATACCCTCCGGCTCGAAGGACCAATTGTAACTGAGGGGTACAATTCCCTGACTGTATTAATAAGTATGGTATCATTAAACCACTACTGTCTTATGTACATTACTACTGGCCATACAGTACACAGGTATATGATATGAACACCTCCACAATGACACGGTTCCACACAAATCTGGGTTATAATAATATTTATTAGCAGCAATGATAGTATATAACAATACTTTACGTAGGGTCGCGCTTATAAGGCGAAAGAATGTGCGTGAGTAAATCAATAACGTAAGTCCATTGGCATATTATGCAGGAGATAATGAATACCACCTGTATCTTAGGAATTATATCTATGGTACACTAGTAAGGCAGCGGGAGATACTGGTAGGGTCCCTCCGGTTGTAGGCCAGCAAGGGGAGAGGATTTGTCGGTAACGAAAGTCTGGATCAACGGGGACTCAATAAGCTCCTGCTACGGGAGACGGTACATTACTCCCTTGATCAGCAGACGAAAGCAGCAGCTATTCTCCGGTATGCAGCTCCGCATTGAAGAAAGCTAGCCAGCCTCGGGCGTCCTAGAGGCGGGCTCGACGATGCTCCTCACAGGGTAAATCCCACACAATTGTGGGTGTAGACGATTCTCCGCTCCATCAGTTACAGGACCAAAGCAAATATAATCCAGACGAAAAGGGCTATGTAGTCGTCGGGTAGGTTATCCAGTGTACATGTCCACACGGTCCTCGTCTAGGGCTCCTCGGGGAAGGCGCCAGGTTAAGCTGCCCAGCCTGGATAAGCACACTAGCTGGTACGAGGAAACGCTGGTGATGCTGGTCACTGTAGAACGGTAGCCGCACGATACACTATACATAAATAGACTATTACTGAATTAATAGAATAGGTCGAACTCGACGGTACAGCGTTAAACTCTGATACTTCAGCTATCAATTCGCATGCGGTCTCAATGCTCTATTTGGGGCCAAACGGGCCCTACTTCACCGCACGTTGTATCGTGGGTCAGGCTTCACTTGGGTAACTCGAACTACTTCTGTATTCACCTGCGCCATATTTATACGTTAGGCGAACAAACTAGTACCAGCCTTATTCCTGTCTCGTATTCTTGCGCAGAGCCGTTCATGTGCAGGCATGTCTCTGGCGGTGACTTTGAACCAGACCCTGGGGGTATGGCAGTGGCGCCTAGGGGACCGCTGTCCAATAGGAGAACGAAATATTATGGTCTGTACTAGGTTAAAGGGATATTCTGTGTATATGTACAAAGAATACACAAGGGATATCAGACGATATACAAATATTATGCAATATATATCAATCAATAAATATATATATTCGGTTTAATCTGATCCTTCGTAACATTATTCATTTACTTACTCTTTTGGCTGTAATGTTTTTGTCTTCTGAAAACATTACTTTTCCTCCTGGGTCTAGCTGTACTAGACTCACCTAGTCTATATTGACTGATCTGTCCAATATAATTGGAATAGCACAATGTACATTCTGTTTTAGGATGGATTTTCCATGTCAAAGCCAAGCTGATGTTCAAACCTCCAGTTTCTCCAGCGTGGGGGCGTTATCGTTGATGTCTCTGATCTTGACTTTGACCTCGGTGGTACCTGTCATGCCATCAGGTGCTCCAAACATATCAGTTGCTTTGATAGTCAATATATACAAATCCACTCTCTGTGGAGAAGAAAATCAACATGAATAATTAAGTAACACTGAAGAACTGAAGTAGTGAGATTCTGCTCTGATTACATGTAACTCTTGCGATCAGATTTCAGTTTTGGGGGGAATTCTCCTTGGTGTCCGTGCATCATCCCTCACCTAGACTCACCTCTCTATCTAAATCTGCATCTTTAACGTATACGGATCCATTCCTCCTGTCTACGAAGAAGTGGTCAGATCCATCGGACGGCTCCTGCTTCATGATGATGTAAGTGACGTTTGCGTGCAGGGTGCCATTCTTGTCAGCGTCTGTGGCCGTCACCTGAGTGACCCACGTCCCTGGGGGAAAGGAGAGAGTCAAATTATGTTGTAACACTGAGATACATCTTATGTACTACAGGGACACAAGCCGTGTACTGTGGGGACACAAGCAGTGTACTGTGGGGACACAAGCCGTGTACTGTGGGGACACAAGCCGTGTACTGTGGGGACACAAGCCGTGTACTGTGGGGACACAAGCAGTGTACTGTGGGGACACAAGCAGTGTACTGTGGGGACACAAGCCGTGTACTGTGGGGACACAAGCAGTGTACTACAGGGACACAAGCAGTGTACTGTGGGGACACAAGCAGTGTACTGTGGGGACACAAGCAGTGTACTGTGGGGACACAAGCAGTGTACTACAGGGACACAAGCAGTGTACTGTGGGGACACAAGCAGTGTACTGTGGGGACACAAGCAGTGTACTGTGGGGACACAAGCAGTGTACTACAGGGACACAAGCAGTGTACTGTGGGGACACAAGCCATGTACTGCAGGGAGGGGACACAAGCCATGTACTGTGGGGACACAAGCCATGTACTGTGGGGACACAAGCAGTGTACTGTGGGGACACAAGCAGTGTACTGTGGGGACACAAGCAGTGTACTGTGGGGACACAAGCAGTGTACTGTGGGGACACAAGCAGTGTACTGTGGGGACACAATCCATGTACTGCAGGGAGGGGACACAAGCCATGTACTGTGGGGACACAAGCAGTGTACTGTGGGGACACAAGCCATGTACTGCAGGGACACAAGCCATGTACTGTGGGGAGGGGACACAAGCAGTGTACTGTGGGGACACAAGCCATGTACTGCAGGGAGGGGACACAAGCCATGTACTGTGGGGACACAAGCAGTGTACTGTGGGGACACAAGCAGTGTACTGTGGGGACACAAGCAGTGTACTGTGGGGACACAAGCAGTGTACTGTGGGGACACAAGCCATGTACTGTGGGGACACAAGCCATGTACTACAGGGACACAAGCAGTGTACTGTGGGGACACAAGCCATGTACTGTGGGGAGGGGACACAAGCCATGTACTTTGCGAGCCATTCACTAATGATATTGCGCGGATGATATACTAGCGCAAACACGCCCATAGATGTGCAATTTGCTCCTGGTATCTGTCAGCACAGTTGGCTTGTGGAGCTGTTTGCACCTGACAGTGCTGTTGGCAGATATCAGGAAGGGGAAAAAATAAACCCGAAATGAGGGAGAGGGAAGCTCTTAAATCCAATGCACACGGCGGGCGATTTTTGCCAGATAGAATGTGTGATCCCTTCCATTGTTATGAATGAGAGAACCCACACAGCAGGAGATTGATCTATAAATTGTCACAACAGCACCTCAATGAATGTCAAAGTCACTCACTCACTCATTCACTCATTCACTCATTCATTCATTCATTCATTCATTCATTCATTCATTCATTCATTCATTCATTCATTCATTCACATTTAGCCAGTCTGCCCCTAATGGTGGCTCACAGGCATGGCACCTTGTGTAGGACCAGTTCAATCTATTCTAGAAGACACTCTGATGTCACGAGACCGCCGCCATCTTGGTATGAGGGTAACAAACGGATTTCTACCATCAAATGCATGCGTTGAGCTCCGTTTTTATTACATGTTTTATCACATTCTTGTTAATTTCATAACATTTTCATACGATTTGTATTGAAAATATTGAGGCCAACATGGCATTTCACTTTTTCGAAAGCCTTTCTGGTGATTCTAAGGCGAGATATGAGTCAAAGAAGCTCCCCATGATGCCTCTGGTGTTGTGGTCGTGGTAGCTACATGCTAAGCTAACGTTAATTACATCATATCGAACCGATAGGAGCTTATTTTATCTATTTTTACATGGTGGTACCACGTGTGCCACTACCCGATCAAACATCCACGTAAGATTAGATAAGATAAGCTCCTATCGGTTCGATATGATATAATTAACGTTAGCTCAGCATGTAGCTATTTGTCTAGGTTAACGTAGCTAACGTTAGCTGCCAGCCACTTTTTCCTCCGTGATGGTATAAAACTTGCGATTTGGATTTCTGTTTTTGTCATTAGTACAACGCGTAACACAGCAGCTCTTTGGCATTGTGAAGGACTGAAGAAAATTCCGCTTGATTGTCTTTAATTTGCCACTTTAACGATCCGTTTCTCCACTAAATGAAGCGTACACAATGTACCAGGCGGGACAGTTTCCCCCCACGCTGCAGTTGCGTAGCAACAACAGACAGGAAGTTGACTTTGAGAATGCGAGAATGCTTCACATCTATGACACTATGAATATACTAGTGTAATTCTGACGTCTCTCCATCACCAGAGATTGTCTGTGTCTTTACCAAATGTTGTGTGCATAGGTACATGTTTTGGTAGATCTCAGCCTACCTTTCACACTGCCGTTGATGTTGAAAAGGGGAGGTATATACCCTGAAATGTTACAGTTGCAAGGTAATTTACCCTTGTGACAAAAACTGCACCTTTACGTTTGCTAACGTTACTGTATTACTTTACTGGAAGCTGCAACTGGGAGCGCTGGGGAGATGATACCAAGCTGAAGTCTGATGTGCAGGGCTTTTAGTATTAGCGAATTAACCGAGGTTAGCCAAAGTAAAGTAAGCCAATGGTTTTCAGAAGGCGGAGGGGTTTCTATGCATTTTTCCTTCCTTTGAGTCACCTTTTGTTCAAACTGGTTTTGATTGAGGAGATACCTGGATTAAGTAATCCATTGATAAATGTGTGGGAATGAGTTGTCGAGTGCTTCAGACGAGTTGAAGCTTGTGACACACAACAGACGGAGCGAAGACAGAGTGACGCAATGAAGTGCTGTGCGATTTCCCAACTAGACCAAAAGCTACTTGTGATGACCACCGAATTAACTTTAGCTGGATTAGATTAGATTTAGATTAGATTGTACTTTCTTGTCATTATATTTGCATACAACGAGATTTGGGACTCAAACTTAAGGTGCAGTAGTGGAAACAAATATAAAACCACACAATAAAAGAGAAACATAAAATACTATACAATAAAACAATGTTACAATACTGTACAATATACAAAATAACAACAATATACAAAATAACAATATACAAAATATTGGTGACCAGGATGCGTGTATATTTTCCCCAACGGAGTTTCACTTCCGTGTTCGGTTTGCGCGATCTGATTGGCCACTGATGTTTTTTTCAGCGCCAATCGCGTTACTCCTAACAATCGCGCCAGCAGGCTGTTACCCTAACCCTAACCTTAACCACCTAACCCTAACCTTAACCCTAACCTTAACCAACTAACCCTAACCCTAACCTTAACCAACTAACCCTAACCTTAACCCTAACCTTAACCAACTAACCCTAACCCTAACCTTAACCAACTAACCCTAACCCTAACCGTAACCCTAACCTTAACCAACTAACCCTAACCCTAACCCTAACCCTAACCGTAACCCTAACCTTTACCAACTTCGAAAGAGAGCGACTTCGAAAGAGTCGCCAAGCTTAACCAGTTTGTTAGGAGTAACGTGGTTGGCGCCAATCAGATCGCGCAAACCGAATGCGTAAGTGAAACTCCGTTGGGGGAAATATGCGTGATTTTTTTCCGTAGCCTATGTTTGTGAAGACGCTCTCTGATTGGCTAGCTGCGTACAGCGAAGACCATCTCTGATTGGTTTAGCGCCGAAGGGTCTCTTTCTTCCTTGTACATATATATTCTCTGCTTCAAAGTGGTTATGCTTTGGCCCTCTTTCGAAGTGGGTTATGCTTAGAGTTAGGGTTAGGGTTAAGGTTAAGGTTAAGGTTAAGGTTAGGGTTAAGGTTAAGGTTAGGGTTAGGGAACAACATATCAATTGTTGTTGAATATGCGGAAGAGACCCTTCGGCGCTAAACCAATCAGAGAGGGTCTTCGCTGTATGCGGCTAGCCAATCAGAGAGCGTCTTCGCAAACATAGGCTACGGAAAAAAATCACGCAGAAAATATACAGGCGACCAGGATGTCTGGGATGATTGTAGTAAAGGCTGAGCTATAGTCGATGAAGAGCATTCTGACATAGCTCCCCCGGTGTTCCAGGTGGCTCAGCGCAGAGTGGAGAGCTATAGCTGGCATCGTCTGTGGATCGGTTTGCCCGGTAGGCAAACTGGTGTGGGTCTAAGGTGGTGAGTGAGGTAGGAGGTGAACCAGTCAAGTGCTGTGCCCTCAACATCCAGTTGGTGCAGCCTTTGGAGGAGGATGGAGTGACACACTGTGTCAAAGGCTGCACTAAGATAGAGTAGGATCAGGATGTTGAGGGCACCAGAATCGGTGGAGATGAGGAGGTCGTTGACGACTTTGACCAGTGTGGTTTCGGTGCTGTGTGAAGGACGGAAGCCAGACTGAAGGGGTTCATAGAGGGTATTGGACTGTAGATGGGAGTGGAGTTGGGAGGCAGCAATGTGCTCTAATGTTTTGGGAGAAAAAAGGGAGATTGGAGATAGGGCGGTAGTTGGAGAGGTTGGATGGGTCAAGGGTGGGTTTTTTGAGCACAGGGGTGACAGCGGTGAGTTTGGGGGGAACATGGCCTAGGGATAGTGACTGATAGAGGCCTTGGTGAGTGTAGTGGGGAGGGGGTCGAGGGAGCAGGTAGTGGCCTTGGAGGTGGTCATGAGGTCTGTGATGAAGGAGGAGTCAACAGGGGCGAAGGCAGTGAGAGGGGTAGGGGGATGGTGTCAGGTGGTAACAAGTTTATGTTGAATGGCCCGATTCGATTGGACTGGCATACCATGGACATATGCTAACAACTGTATTGCATTAAGCTAGCCCTCATGTTATGACCATCAACTGTTCGATTAAGCTAACGGGACACGTGCGTGAGCAAGCAAACTGTATTGCATTGAACTAGCCTGGCTATGTTAGCTCCAGGTTAATCTTATAAAATGGTGGATTATAGCCATTATGTATTTCATTAACTCATTCAGCGCCATAAACTGTCCCCATCTCTGCCGCTTCAGGCCAGCTTAAAATGGTACTTTGCGCTGTGTTTCATGATGTTTGCAGAGCTGCGTGTGTGTTCTGTATTATAGCTGTGGAGACAATGGTGTGGCTTATTTGACAGACACTACTTGTAGTCCAACATGGAAAAAATAGTTTGTTTCTACACACTGTAGTTTGTAGTTTATTACACGCTAAACATTGCGCATTTCCAAGATAATCCAGTCTTTTTCCATAGATTGCGAGATAAAACGCGGTATGTGCAATAAGCCCAAGCCGTTCTGGTTGATCCCCTGAAACCCCAAATACTCCCAAAAGGGCTGTCCCCGACTAAGGATTTGGATGGTCGACTATGATTAATTTTTTTAATTTTTGATTAAAATAGTTTTTACATTTTGTATCATTCCATTTGGGCTGTGGGGGTGCTTAATGTCTGAAGGAGTCGACTTAAGGCTTCTTGAAAAAGCATGCAATTGGTCCACTGATGGATACATCTTGATATTTGTCTAGTCTAGTGTGTTCATTAGATGGGTGATCTAGGGCTGGGCGATATAACGATAACGATAAATATCGCCATATATTTTAATAATCGATATCGAATATCGAAAGAAAAAAATATATCGAAAAATCGTTTTTTTTATATATATATTTTTTTATAATATTTTTTCTTTTTTTTCTTTTTTTTGTGACCTGCAACAGGGCAGTTTTAAAACCAGAGACAGTGGACAGACTTGTCTTTCTTGCCTGCAACTTAAAGTAATGGCTTTGCTTGTCCAAATGACAATACTGACCAAATTGAGATGAATTTGTCTCTTGTCCATTTATTTTGTTTGCTTTCTAATTTAAAATACAGTTTGAAACCGTCTGTACACATTAGGCTATGTGTGCTAGCAGAGCTAGACTCCAGTCACGAGTCACGGTGCACATGTGCGGTGGTTTGTCCACCAAAAAAGCGCCAAAAGATCGAAAATAAACTAGCAGAGCCAGAACTGTTCAACTCCCCTGGAGCCACAGCCAGCAGAGAAGCCGGTTTACTTTCGCTTTTAAACCAGCTGCAGCCTGAGAACTGGAGTGTGAGGGGATGTAACACTAAATATGGCGGCAACGACAAAGAATTGCTGCAAAATAAACATACATATATATATATTTTTATACTTATATCAATTTAGATAATTATCGATATCGAGAAATATGATAACATTATCATATCGTTATCGCAATATGATTTTTTGCCATATCGCCCAGCCCTAGGGTGATCCTCTTTCAGTGCCTCTGTGCCTGTTTTCGTAGGCAGTTAGCCTCTGGTATGCGTGCCATTAGCGTTAGCCACGCTTCTAGGCCTCTTTTCTTTTGGAAAGAATGATAAAAAAATATATAAATAAATAATCATTTATTTAATTTTAATTTCTTTTAATATATTCGACTAAGAGGTCAGAGTCGGCGCCAGAGCGAATTGACAAGGGGGGCACAGGTAATTGTGGGGGGGGCATAAAATATACGCTTCAGAAAAGGCATTTCCCGCAAACCAACACGCATTTCTTCAAAACATGAGCGCACTGCAGGCATAAGAGATAAGACAGTCTCTCTCTCTCTTTCTCTCTCGCACGTCACGTCACAAACACACTGGCGTCTTGCGCACACACAAAGTGAAAGATCACGTATATTTCGTTTTCGTATTATTAATACTGACAAGGGCCAAGGGGCAAGGCAGCTTAAATTAAACACTATGAAATAAGCCCGAGGCTGGGCTTCACATTCAACTTATTAATAATAATAATTGGGCCAAGGGGCAAGGCAGCTTAAATTAAACAGTATGAAATAAGCCCGAGGCTGGGCTTCACATTCAACTTATTAATAATAATAATTGGGCCAAGGGGCAAGGCAGCTTAAATTAAACACTATGAAATAAGCCCGAGGCTGGGCTTCACATTCAACTTATTAATAATAATAATTGGGCCAAGGGGCAAGGCAGCTTAAATTAAACAGTATGAAATAAGCCAGAGGCTGGGCTTCACATTCAACTTATTAATAATAATAATTGGGCCAAGGGGCAAGGCAGCTTAAATTAAACACTATGAAATAAGCCCGACCGAGGCTGGGCTTCACATTCAACTTATTAATAATAATTGGGCCAAGGGGCAAGGCAGCTTAAATTAAACAGTATGAAATAAGCCCGAGGCTGGGCTTCACATTCAACTTATTAATAATAATAATTGGGCCAAGGGGCAAGGCAGCTTAAATTAAACACTATGAAATAAGCCCGACCGAGGCTGGGCTTCACATTCAAGTATTATTAATAATAACAATATATGACTTACCGATTAAAAGAGTTGTAGGCGGCGAGTCGTGGCACTGAACCTCCTCAGGACGGTGTCCTTCCATTCCGTGGTACATTTTCGCGTGAGGTCCTTCTCAAACGCCAGCTGAACCAATTGGGCCTTTCGTCTGTGGAGCATTGTCCGTCTGTGATCCGAAAAAACGTTCCGTAGCGTTGAGAACGAGTTTTCGCACATTGCGGTGGAGGCGCCGAAAGTTAATGCGTGCTTGAACGCAATCAATACACTGGGCATTGCCACAAGAGTTTTGTGGTAGTGAGACAAAATGTACTTTGTGGTCCAGATCCCCTCCTCGATTGGCTGTGATTCCTTTTCAGTCTTGAAAAACTCTTTTGCTACTACAAACTCTGCCTCAATTATAGGTGATCGTGACAGGTCCATGATATGCTTCACAGCTGTAGCATCTAGAAATGTGTCACTTTTTGGATCGAGTGCAGCAAGTGCCCTAGCCAGTTGAGTGTTGCGTTCACTAAACCTTTGATCCATTTCTCCAACAACTGACTCGATAATGCTAATGTACATTCTCTTGAGTTCTGTTTTGCCGTCAGCATCCCTCTGGCCTGTTGTTCCCTCAACCACATACCCATCCATGTTCGTGTTTGTTGTGCGTTTTCTTTTAGGGGTTTCTGTTTGTCTCAGTGATGCACTGGTATCTGTGGTCATGTCCCACACCTTGTCAAACTCCTCATCACAACGTAGTTTTCGTACACATTCTTTTGAACTAGCCACAACACGCAGACCTGTCAACAAATCAGCATCCTCTCTTTGTAGCATTTGGTTTGCTGGGTCAAGCAGGGCAAGCACTCTGTGCACTACGTTTGCAGTGAATGCAAATCTGGGCTCAGTCATCTCTCGCAGCAGGCCCACAGCTTCCATTCGTAGCTCTGCGCCATGGGCCCGCACAGCGTCGATCTCAGTCAGAAGAGATGTGATGTTGTCAAATGATTTTAAAATGACAGACACGGTGGCAAGGTGCCCTGTCCACCTCTGTTCTAGAAGGCGTTTAAGACGCTCACCCTTGTAATGCACAGCAACTGTGGGCTTCTTGCAGAATTTGTACAACGTGCTACACACATTAAAAAAGTCCACTACAGCTGGCTCGGCTGACATCGCATGTACTACGACCAAATGTAGCTGGTGGTTCAGGCAGTGTACGTAAGGTATCTCGCGATCCAGTGTCTGTTGCATTAGCTTCTGCATGCCACCATGCCTCCCTGACATCACTGAAGCCCCGTCATACACCTGGCTGAGAATCTTTGACGAGTCCAAACCAGCATTCTTTAGCTCAGCTAAGACTGTGTCTGTCAATGTCCGTGCATCACCTGCGTCAGCTGTCGCTATGGTTACCAGGCGCTCTGTCACTTCAAATGACTGGTCTACAAAACGAATGACAACAGATATATTTTCACATCCCGTGGGATCGCGTGTTCCGTCCACTTTCAATGTGAAATGCGAGTCGCCTACTTCTTCCACTATAGCCTCAGTCACCACACTGCTAAGTGTACTTATAAGTTCATTTTGCATGTCATGACAAGTGTATGTGGCGTTTCGAGGGATAGTTTTCACTATGTCAGCCAATTCTGGGTCCTTTTTAATTGTGTAGTCCAATAAGGACAGGAAAAGACCACTTCCCCCCTCAGACATGTCACCAAAAGCATCTAGCTTTCCACGTAAAGGCAACTGGTTTTCTACCAGAAACCCGACAACATCCACGAGAGCCGAGAAGTAGTACCTGTTCCTTCGTAGCTGGTCTGTGTTGACAAGTGTCGAAATCTCCTTGCCGGTATTGACACGTCTCACTCGCTCCTTCCACATTGTGTAGCTAGAGAGATGCTCCTTTGATGTTTCATGTTTATGAAATCCCCTGTCCCTCTCTGTGGCATTTTTCCAATTACGGTATCCAAGATTCACAAAACCATCCACTCTCCGATTGGTGCTACTGCCAATAGAACAAAAATTCCGGCAGCAGAAACAAAAAGATGCATGTTCACTGTACTCGAGCCAGTCTCTGTTTTGGAACCACGTCGCTACAAATGACCGTTTCCTACCGCTAAACATGCTGGCAGGGTATGGTTGTAACACCATTTGTTTGGGATGCTCAGTCCCGAGATCATTTACCGTTACCGCCAACGGTTGTGGATCTGGTGGATGATCATCATCATGGCCTATAACCACCACGTTAGCTTCTGCTGTAACACTAGATGCAGCACCTCCAAGTGCAGCACCGGCGGGGGGGCCGCCTGGGCCTGGCGCTTCTTGGCAGACTTCTTCAACCACGTTAGATGTTGGAAGGCCTTCACCAGGAGGAGGCATTCTTGGAGGAGGCCGTGAAGAAGCCTTAGGTGCGCCTGCCCCAGCCAACCATTTTCGTATATCCATTTTATTTGTATGTCCGTCTCCAAGAAGTGATTATTATATTTTACCTGAGTCTGACTTTCGCGCTCACTGACCTCACTCAAGTCACGCCCTACCCATATCAAAATCAATTCAAATGCAGTCACGCCCTACCCGCCGTCAACTCAACGTGACCAATAATAACGCGACTGCGTGAGCCGTGGCGTGAGATCAAACATACACTTCCTTTAAGACTTTTTTTGTTTAATTTCGTTTAATAATAGGCTAAATAGCCTATTTATAAAGGAAAACATCTGACTTTTACTATAATAAAAAAAATTAAATGTTTAATTATTAAATTTTTTTATAATAATTGACCATGCCGGTTGGAGGGGCACAGTGCCCCATCTGGGGGGGCATGGCCCGCGAATGACCCCCTATGTCGCCGACACAGAGGTTGGCCAGTCGACTACGGCTCCTTTTGACCGATTAGTCGACTAATCGACTAATAGGGGTCAAGCCCTAAAATTTACCTGTACAAAATCATCAAGGGGGGGGGGGGGGGGGGGCGTTTTAACTCAAAACCGTGATTGTTTTTGTCGAGCATGTTTTACGTCCGGTAAAACACAAAACTGTTTGGTAAAATAGACATAGAATATACCTTACCTTAGCCAGAAGGTATTCCAAAAAGAATAATTCCAAGTGATCGCATCGCCATCGCGATTACCAGTGTATATGTCTATACACGTTTCGATGGGAAATACGCTTCTGCAAACGGAATTTCGAGGCGATCGATGTGAATCTCTGTTCAAGCAGGAGGAGGAGCCCTTACCAAAAAATTTATTAATGAGTTAAGATAGCTGGGTATGTTTGTAAATTTTTTGGGCTGGTGGGTTATTTACATTTACATTTAGTCATTTAACTGACGCTATTATCCAAAGCGACTTACAAGACAGCAGGAAGGGTACAACCAGGGCCGCCTCAGGGGGTGTGCGAGCAGTGCGGTCGCGCGGCACAGGGCCTCGCGGGAAGGGGGGCCTCGCACAAAAAAAAATTCTCTGGTATAGACCCTCTTCTCTTTGGATTTAAGTGTTGATCTTTGTCCTTTTGGATCTATGTATATTCATGTTGCCTTTGTGAAGTTATCTTTTCCTTCTGTTTTGTTCTTCCATTAAAAGTTGAATATCCTTTAGGGGCTCATCTTTGCTTATCTCTCTCATACATGCTCTCTCTCTAACACACACACACAGACATGCTCTCTCTCTCTAACACACAAACACACATGCTCTCTCTCTCTCTCTCTTTCTAACACACACAGACATGCTCTATATCTCTCTCTAACACACAAAATGACATGCTCTCTCTCTATATATTTCTCTCTCTTTCTAACACACACAGACATGCTCTATCTATCTCTCTCTCTTCAATTCAAATGGGCTTTATTTCACATTCTTGTATTTCTCCCAGTAGGTATGGGAGTTTTGAGTTATTGTCGATGTTTTCAAAGTCTCTTTGGGTGTTTGCAATTTGTGGGAAGTATGTCTTGGTATAGTGGGCAGGTTGTTAAGAAGTGGAGCTCGGTTTCCACCTCATCTTGTGTGCAGTGGGTCTGTCTTCGCTTGGGAGCCAGGTCTGCCTATGGCGGCTTTCTCGATGGCTAGGCTGTGCTCGCTGAGTCTGTACCTAGTCAAGGATCTTCTTAGTATTGGGTCAGTCACAGTGCTCAGGTATTCTGCCACTGTGTACTCTCTGTTTAGGGCCAAATAGCATTTCAATTTGCTCTGGTTTTGGGTTGTCTCTCTCTCTCTCTCTCTCTCTCTGGCCTTGCTCTGGTGGAGGGTCAGGGGCATTGCCAATTTGCCGGGTCTGTGCAGCGATAACACTGTATATTGACTGTAGAACGGGAGCTCTCTCTCGCTCTCTCTCTTGCTATATGTTGACTGTATCATGCCCAGCCTCGGGCAGCGCTATTATTTAAGAATATGTTGACTGTATGAAAAAAAATATATATATATATATATTATTATTATTATAATTTTTTTACCTTTTAGGGGGGGGGGGGCTCGCATTTAAATCTCGCACAGGGCCTCGCATTTCTCCCAGGTGGCCCTGGGTACAACTCTATCAGCTGAGTAACCATGTTCATCAAAGTGTTGAGTGCTACAGTATAGGTTAGTATATTAGGACAAGTGCATGACAGTAAGGTTAGTTAGGGTTAGTTATTATATATATTTTATTTCTTTTGTCAGGAAGGGCGGAACCTTTTGACGTTGCTCAGAATGGGTTATGTGGGGCTGAGCTGTTAGCTCGCCATTAGCCTAGTGTTTTTGATATTCGAACTACAATGACTGGTGTGGACTTCAGGTGTGGACTGTGTATGTGTGCCTATATGTAATTAGGAGGGATAACTATACAAATGTACGATTGCCTTGTGTATATATGTAACGGAGGTACCGCAGTCTATCCACAGTCACGAGGTACAGTAAGTGAAGTGGCTGTGGACGTTAAGCGGTACTGCAAGTAAAACTCACTCCCCAGAGGCATCCAGACCCAGTAGCAAGAGGTGAGTTCACCTCTTGGTACAGTGGTCTGTGATGTCGCCCCCAGTGCGGGAGACCGGGGTTCAACTCCCACTCAGGGCAATCCCTTAACAGGGGTCGAATCGAAACAAACACAACGCAGTAAGATCACACCGGCTACATATATCAAAATAGAAAATAGAAAACCACAAGCGTATTACTGTACCTGGCGGGCTGCATTCAGTGACTCTGACAGTTATAGGATCACTATCAAAGACAGGTGCGTTATCGTTCTCATCCACAACCTCGAACTTCAACATGATTGCGCTCTCAGCCGCTGTGCCATTGGTGAACATTGCCACACCGCTTAGCTACAGTACAAACAGAAATAAACACCTGTTAGCTACAGTACACACAGAAACAAACACCTCTTAGCTACAGTACAAACAAAAACAAACACCTCTTAGCTACAGTGCAAACACAAACAGAAACAAACACCTGTCCTAGGCATTGTCCAAGTAACACCTCTCCCGAAGGCTAACTGGCACTGTCCGCTTCCATTCATTGTGCTAAGCTAGGCTAACGTGCAGCCAGATAGCTTTCTACTGAACGCACAAAGAGGAAACTGGTATCGATCTTCGTGTCTCTCTCTGGAGAAGACGATAAGCAAATTTCCCAAAATGTTGGCATGTTCTTAAGAGGTGGGGGGGGTTCATTCCTGTGCCTGAAACAGTTCAGTGAACATGCGCCCACTCTCCTGAAGCAAGAAATCTGGGCCCTCTGATTTGTGATGTTGCCTGGATTTAAACTCTGGGTGCCACTCAGCAGTACGTGCAGCAACAGAGTCACAACTGGAGATTCCAAGGTGCCCTGCTGGGCTGTAAAGAATGTCACCCGTCAGGTAAATAAATACTCACCAGGTAAATTTCCCTCATTTCACGGTCTAGAATCTCCCGGACGCTGACCTCTCCATTATGTTCATCCACAACAAACAGGTTGACAGGTGGCAGGCTGGCACCGTGGCCCAGCAGAGAGTAGTACAACGTGTTCATTTTAGACAAGTCGGACCTGATCTGAGAACGACAGTCAAGAGTTAGAAAATAAAACCCTTCATTCTCCCAGTAATCAATTCAATCAATTATATTCAGAGGTGTGTGTGTGTGTGTGTGTGTGTGTGTGTGTGTGTGTTTGTGCACTTAAAATGCTGAGTCATTCTGACTATGTTTAAGAAATGATAATAAGATAAGATATTCCTTTATTGATCCCCTTGAGGAAGTTTGGGTGTCAAATACTTTAAACTAACCATAACCATAACTATAACGTAAGGTTATCCTATAACCCTAGTTATATGAGTATAGCGAGCGCTCTGCTCTTAGTGGAACTATCCCTTTATCCATTCTAATAATGAAAAAACTTTCTCCAATGTACACCCCTATTCACCTCCACCTGGCCACACCCACATCCGCTCCTATATAAGCAGGGTCGTGGCCACAAGCAGGGTCGTGGCCACAAGCAGGGTCGTGGCCACAATCAGCTCCTTCCCAAGTCTTTCACCACCAAAGGAGAATACCGTGGGGTCCTCAGTGAGTCAGAGCAGAGCGCTCGCTATACTCATATAACTAGGGTTATAGGATAACCTTACATTATAGATCGTATAGCTTTACGCTCTGCTCTTAGTGGAACACAGGGGCTGAGCAGAGCAAAAAGCTCGACAGATCAGAACCGGGGAGGATCCGAGCCCCCCGGGCCCCCCTAGTGGAGGACGGGAGGGAGATCGGATCCGACCATGCGAAGAGGGTTTAGCACCTCAAACGCACAGGGTGAGCAGACCGGGGGACTTACCTTAATTCAGAAGGGCCCGCGACCACTCAAGCGCGCATCCCACATGCCACCAGGGAACGGACGTGAAGCAAAAAAAAAACGTCACAGCCCCAAACATCACGGGGTCGAAGGTCAAGAACCCAACCCCGTGGCAAGGCCGCAGCAGCGGAGCGCGGAGGAGGTCCCAGCCCTAGGACAACCAGAGGACTAGGACCACCTGAAAAAGGGGCCTGGTGAGGCCAACGAGGCCCCACCAGACGGTCACTGGTGACACCACCCCCCACATCGCCAGCGTATCGGACAGGGCCCAAATCAAGTGAAGGCCCTTCCCCCCTTGGCACGCCGCTCTGAAGCACTCTCCTCAAGAGGCTACCCCCCCACAACACTGCGGGGCCAGTCGGCGTGCCGGGGAGACAACCCTCCAAAGAGGTTGATCCCTCAATCCAGGCAACAGGCCCTAAGAGCAGAACTCGACCTGTGTCCGGAGAACTGCAGACTTTTTATTTATTTGCAGTAGACCTAAAGGGTCTACTGCAAGAACAGTATCCCAGCGGAAGGGGTGTTCGGTATGCTGTGCACCATGTCACAACCTCCACAAACCCGACCGCCAATTCTCAATCCAGCGGGTTCGAGGTTCAAAGAAGAGGCTGACACAATTGGCAGACGTCATGAAAGATGCGGGGGCATACTCTCGGGCAGACGGGGTCAGGCCCGGTCTCAACCCGTGAGTCGACTCTGCTACCAACACACCGGGGAGCCAACCACCCCCCTATGTTTAGTTTAACAGGAGGCGGTTGTTCCCTTAACCCACAAACAAAACTTAGAAACATAACTGCGCGTATACACAGGCTATACAAGCAGTACAAGTGTTTCAGGCCAACAGGTCGACAAGAACGAGTTCGGACCTGGGCCTGGCGGACCGGGACCTACACAGGGATGCCTAGAGGAGTTGACAGCAACCTCCCCTCCCCGACAGCCCCCTCCCATCCCCGTCCTAGCAGGGAGGGAGGGGTGAAACAAATGGAGAAGGACCAAGCCCCCTAACACAGCGCAAGGTACAACACAGTATGGACCAAGCACGTCACTGTTAAGGGCAACCCGTGGTGGCATACATATGACACACAGATACACAACATCAATCCCTGCAACGCCCGGCCCGCTCCGGCGCGACGACCCCCTCCTGCGGCCGGTCATGGTGAAGGCCCGATGACATCTTCTGCCAGAGATGATGCCCTAGTCAGAGTGTTGACTGATAGCATCAAGCTAACGTTTCTAGCCTATCGTAGTAGCCAGCTAACGACTTAGCCTAACAGCTAAGTTCTCGCCCAACCTCCTGGCCAATCAGTGTCGCAAAGGATACAACAATATCCGAATGGGGGGGGGTTTATTAGTCCACCCCTTATGACCCCTCACCCCTGATACGATGCAATAACAAAGCAGAGCCATGACACCAGTGTGTAGCGCGCTACATGAAAGCGCATATACCTGTTAGGGTAAGAGCTTCACATTCTGCACGCCAGCCACAGACGATAACCTCGTTTCTGCAAAAAACTGGCTTTATACACGGCTCAGGCTTATGTGCGAAACTTGCCACCTGAAATGTATACCTTTACCCTAAAGTAAAGAAAAAACAACAGACCAAAGAGAGGGGCCAAAGGACCTTGGTACAAGAGCTATATATGTACAACTTCTGTAGGCTAACACCCAACCCAGTTGTGGACTCAATGCCACGTTTACTTAAACGTAAACACAAACACACACAACCCGCCTTACACAATAAAAAAGGCAAAGTTCACTCTTACTACTGCAAGAAGAACGCCGTCTTTTATGACGAGAGAAGACATAAGTCCTCGACCAAGTGCTAGCTACAGGCCTTGCTAAGTTATACATAATAGCGACATTTTTCTGAGAAAACCGCACCACTCCCTTAAGAGCGCAACCCCAGCAGTAGCTGAGGGTTTACACCGTATCCCCAAAAATATAGTGAATCAACACACCTTTGTAAACAAAATCATATTTGAGGGGGGGGGGGGGGGGGGCAAACCGGGGAATAATTTCACCCACCCCCTCACCCCTGATACGACGCCAAAAGAAAGCAGAACCGTGACACCGGGTGCATGGCGCGCCAGATGAAGCACATACTCACCTGTAGAGTAAAAGCTTTACATCATGCACGCCAGCCACAGCCGATAACCTCGTTTGTGTAAAAAAATGGTTTTATCCACGGCTCTGGCTTATGTGTGAAAACTTGCCACCCGTTATTTTTATCATTACCCTTAAGCAAAGAAAAAATAACAAGCTAAGAGAGGGACTCAATGCCCTTGATCACATGCCAAAACTCTGTAGGTTAACACCCAGCCAGTTGTGGACTCAAGCCACATTGTCTAACGTTACATGAACACACACACTACTTCTCATCATACAACAAAAAACCCCAAAAGAGATAAGCCTTGGCCAATGCTAGAACCTAAGCCATACAAAAAATAGCGACCAACACAATTTTCACACAGCACATGTCGTATCTCCCAATGCAGTGAAGTAACATATGTTTTGTTAAACAAAGACATCGTTATTAACCAAAAACATTCGGGAGGGGGAGGAAGGAAGAGTGGGGCAATGTCCCATAGACACCTACCTGCACCCAGGTACGCAGGACAAAATGGCGGCAAACACAGGTTGGTCTACCACGTTGACGAGGCCACTGCGACGGCTGGAGCAGTAGCTCCATTCAATTCAATTATTTTCTATTTCTCCACGTGGTAAATACACAGGTCACAACATGTTTACAGGAACGTTTTGGAGTTGTATTTGGAGTGTATTTCGTGACTGTAGGGCACTGTAGGGAACGTCAGGGTACAAATCTGACCCACTTCCAGTGATGAAGCTAAGCTATGCTAACGGAGCGGCTGTTCCCTAAGCCTAATGCATGCACAGAGACAAAAAAGGTATGCATCAACTCCAGGGAAGATGTTAAATAAGCTAATTTCCCAAAATGTTGGAGTTTTCCTTTAATGTCTGTCCGTATAATGTCGTCGCACCAAAAACTACCAAAGCAAATTCCTTATATGAAAACTACTTGGCAATAAACACCTTTCTGATTCTGATTCTGACACAACACCCTTGCAGGAAATTTGCTCCTGATTTGATACAGCTCTGTTGCCTCACGTCTCTGCGGGGAAGTGATCCGTGCGCTCCAAACCTCAGCGGAACCAAAAGCTTTGTGGAGCAGAGAGGCAGAGAGAGTGAGAGCGAAAGCCGACAGCGCGAGAGAGAGAGAGAGAGAAGCCTCTCCCGTTTCAGCGCAAGGTCCCCGGAGGCCTGGACGCGTGGAGCACAGCTTCAATCAATAACACAGACAACATTGGGAAAGCCGACAATATTAAATAACAATATTTAAATAATAAATACGATTGCATGGGATCTCTGGGTGGCTGGCTCAATATCATCCTTGATTTCATCCAGTAGATAAAGGATTGCTTGAGCTTGCAACCTGTGTCTACGGATGATTTAGTTCTCAATTAAATAAAAAAGGTGATATTCTCCTTCGAAATATTCTTTCACAGGCACGCCTGGCATTACGATGCCTGCGTCTGGCAACAATTACTGCTGCCATGATCACCTGTGATGCTGGCATGATGCCCCTATAGCGCTTAGGGCTTTGCACTTAATTACCACCTTGTCTGTGAAGATGGTAGGTGTGTAGCGTTAACTGCTCTGTGCAATTGGCACCAGGCTTTGTGGATTGGGAGCATTTTTGGACGAGGCTCATTTGCCTAGAAATGTTCCACCCATATTACCTCATTTAAATATGCGCCAATTGCACCAGACACAATGCTGACGGAATGCAGTTAACACCTCATTTCACCGGTTGCTTGTCCTCTGTGGATAGCAAACTGAGTTTAAGAGCTATATGCACCAGATTTGCGGCGGAAAAAGCCACGCAAACCCTTTGTGGATCCCGCCCTAAGTCTGCTATAAGCCATTCTCCCTTTTCTGTGTGTGTGTGCGTGCGCTCAAGTCCCATTTCTGGTCATTGGAAAGACCAGATGACGTCAGAGTCGTTTGATAGTATTTACTGAGGATGGCCATATAATGTTGATATTTATACATAAAGAAATATAATAAATAATAAATGTATACATGATCATGCAACATAAAAAAAATTGTTGTAGGAACGGTTTGGGAGAGGGAGGTAGGGAGGGGTTTTAGGTTGTGTGTTGTGATAACAATGTTGACATTGAGAAGTTTAGACTTCAGAGCGAGAGAGTAAAGTACTGAAAAAAGGTACCGTTGGGTACCGGTATCGATTCCCAGCTAAAAATGAAAATGTTCCAGGCTCTGTGTCCAGAGCAGACCCACAACATAGGCCAGATGCAAGCATTTTACAATAAACCTTCGTTGGGCTACTTTGAAAAAAATAAATTGCAAATTTAATCGCAATCGCAATATCTGTCCGAAAAATCGCAATTACAGTAGATATTTTCCCCAAATCGTGCAAATAGATGGATTCATGCTAGCCATTGCAAACTGGTTCACCAGTAGCTGAATCCTAGGAGATTATGTTGATATCCCATGATCTACCATTCCAAAACATAGGGACTAAGGTGACGGTTGTAGACCAGGGCCCGCAGATGAACCATCCGGTTAGTGATGGGGGTTAACTGTCGAGGTGAAGCAACATAGTGAGAGATCACGCTGGTGTGATATTTTGCTATGTTCTTTGCTGGTCTACCAACTGTAGGAGGTAATCAGGAGGGACAGATGAGGGGATGGAGATTTAGTGAGAACATTCTAACTTTAGTAATCCAAACTGTAAATTCAACATTCAAAGTGATGTAAGCAAACATACCGGAAATAATATTTTCGCAAGATACTGCCCTGTTTTTGTGTTAATTTCTGTCTTACAGACTTGAGGAGACACCTGGGGGGGAATGTTCAATTGGACCGCAGTCCAAGTTGCAGAAAGGCACACCTTGACCACCCAGAGATCTATAAGAACACTGAGTAAGCTAAACCCTGCCTGAAGGAGGCACTCACAGCTGTATGGTGTCCCTGTCACTCTAACAGTGGCATTGTTACAGCCAAGTCAACGACACCACTTTCTGGCAATGGCCTTGACCGGAGTCTGGAGCTCTACCCATGTAGCCACACTGCCGGACAAGACAATCAATGTACATCAAATGTTTATTTATATTTTGATTGGCAAGCAGTGTACAGTAGCCATAGAGGGAAGTGTAATATGTCTTTGTGCAAAGAGAAGCAGTAAGAAAAAAAGAAAGGGAAATTTTACTTTGGCCACAAATGGCTTCCAGGTGTAATCGTGATTTTCTATGAGTTTCTGTGGAGGAATGACCCATTCCCTCTTCCGACGCCTCAGGTGTGTCTGTTTGTCGGCTTCACCATCCAGGCCGTCCCCACAGACCTACAGAGAGGAAGGGTTGAGTGTTAGTGTCATCAGCTACCTACCATAGACAGTATATTCACCGAGCAGTCCGTCAGCAAGGCACACAGGATCCTGAAAGACCCCAGCCATCCAAACCACAAACTGAACACTGAACAGCTACTTCCACCGGGCAAACAGACTACTGACGGATAGACTCTAAACTATCACATGAGCAGACACACAAAAGCACCTTAAGTGACTTAAACACCACACAAGCTTACTTATTATACACACACACTGCTGCTACTTACACAAAATATATACCTTGTATTGTATAGTTTGTAATAGATTTTTTTTTTTTAAACTAAAGTTTTTATTTTTATTTTTTCAACAACATACATAGACAATACATTTCCACATACAAAATTATAAATACCCATCAACAAGAAATAAAAATAAAACAGATATACAAAAATACAAAAATGAGAAAAGAAAAAGTGTGGCATGGGTCCTTCGGTCCATTCTATATTTGCATCCTTTATTTAAATGTTTCATCATTTCCTTGTATCCTTTTCAATCCCCTGTGATGTCGTTCCTTCCCCTCCTATATTCTTCCCACTTTTCCCATTTCAATTCAAACTTCTCTTCTTGCAGCCTCAGCAGATGTGTGATTCTCTCCATTTCCTGTATCCCCTCTACTACCTCTATCCATTGGTCTTTCGTCTGCGCTTCTACCCTGTACCACAGTTTAGTTAAAGCTTTTTTGGCTGCCACTATTAGTATCTTAATCAAGTATTTGTCTTCCCCTTGAATTCCTTCCTGTGATACCACACTTGGCCTTCCTGGGGTATTTCGTATCCTATTATTTCATTTATTATCTCTCCTATCTCTTCCCAGTAGTGCCTTATTTACATCTCCAGAATATGTGTGTGTGGTTCGCCACTTCTTGTCCACACTCCCTCCAACATAGTTTCTTTGCTGGTGTGTAATTGCCCTGTATTTCTGGTGTTATAAGGATCTAATTATGTTTTTCCACCCAAACTCCCTCCATATTGTGGGGTAAAATCAATTTATTTATGTCCCTAAATACATTTATTCATATCTTCCTATTATCAGGTCTCAGCCTGTATTTATTTGAGCATGTCTGTGGCCTGACTGAGGTGTCACAATCTATTTGTTACCGGAAGGGTCACTGCAGCTGTTGGTAAAAAGCCCCACAGCCCCAGAGGCCCAAGAACTGATGAGGTGACGGTTTTGGCTGACCACTGACAGGGAGCATTGTCAGGATCTAGAATAATGTATAATACCTATGAATCAATCCATTTATCAATTATAATAACCATAAGATATCTACAAATGTGTGTACCATTAAAATGTGTTATTATGATATGGTATTAAAACAGGCCTATGTGTCACCATGACCCCAGCTGTCTGAAACTACCAGGAGACAGATGTAATTCTAGACCCTTGTCATTTCAACTGTTTACCTTATATAGACATTGTTTAAAGTCCAGAACCTTTCTTCATGCTATTTTGGAAGAAAGCCACCTCATTCGCTCAGAACACCAACCAGCTGACTATAAAAATGACAATGTGATTCGGATCGGGAGACTTCTGCTCGGCCTTCACCAAAGCTAAGTTGGAACTCTCCACTCTCAGCTGTTTGTGTAAATACTCTGTAATATTGAATATTCACTCTGTAATAAATATTTGATTGCTAACACCCTCTCCTCATCTTTCAAGGTCAATAAAAGAATATGCCTTATCAGATGGTGACCCCGACGTGATTGACCTTGACGTTAAGGACGGACGAAAGGCAACTGGCAAACACTCGTAGAACGGATCCATTTAAAAACGGTGAGCCAGAGCCTGTTTAAACTCAAAATCTGCATAGATTAACTATTGTACATTATAATCTACGAGTGTTGGTCAGAGGCCCTGTCCGTGGGGTGATTTCTATAATTGGCTTAAGCAAAATGGACATATCAGCGAAGGAGTGAATAGACAATATTACAACCCCGGGTTTTCTTATTTTCTATTTTTAAGTCCTGTCGAAGGCCTGCAGCAGTACAATTAAGAGATCTCTCCAGAGGTCTATAGGAAAAGACCATAGTGTAAACAAAAGACCTTAGGGCCTGGCTGTAATACAGGGACTTGAATCCTGCCAGAGTTATTAGTAGACAAAAAAATAGGATGGCTGTTCTGGAATGCGTTGGAATTACGAGCAGATTACGAGCGAGCGATTGATCTGCCTCGCTTAGTCCTGTATTAGTCTCTAAATTGCGTCAGCCAACTGCATCCTAGTCTGCAAAATAAGCTTAGTTCGATTAAAAAGGTTAGTGATAATCTTGATAATCTTAACTGCATGACTTGTAAACAGAGAGTAATTGGGTAGGTATTATTATATGTTCTGATGGTGTGAGCAATGGCTCAGAAGCAGTGGTTTTTAAACCTAACAGTGTCTATGCCTTGAAAAACTCATGGAGTTCTCAAGATCAGGTTACATTGCAGTGATTAGGGAAGGGTGGGTTAAAAGACAAATCTCAACAAGAAAGACTGGATGAAATAGACATTCTTGATGTATTTGATTCTATCAAATATTAATAGAATTGAAGTCAAAAGCATTCAGAGGTTTCAAGATTTACACAGGGGAAAGGGGGAAATAGCATATAGGCTTGACTGGCGAATTGGCATAAGTTGGCATAAGTTGTTGTCTTTTCTAACAAGCAAGCACACACACACACACACACACACACACACACACACACACACACACACACACACACACACACACACACACACACACACACACACACACACACACACACACCGGGCATTATTGCCCTTACTAGCCTATAGTGCAAACAGATTACATATAGGAACACACATCTATAGCATGACAGTGAGATTCATGAGTCTGGAATGCATGGTGAGTGTGAATAAATGTGGAAATTGTTTTTGTCTAGCCTATGTTTGAATAGAAGATCCCGGGAACAATTAGTCGTGAATAAATGTCAAAAAGCTCCTTAGTTAATTGAATAGCCACTAATCACACCTTGTTTTATTAGTTATTTTGAGCATGGCTCAGTGCAGTAAGTCAGTGTGTATACACTGTAAGCATGAAAAGCAGTTATTTGCGCCACAAGTAATACGATCTCATCAGATGTCACTCACCTCAGACACCTCACACCTCCCCTGTATTCTTCAAAATCACAATCGGTGTAAGCAATGTTAATATGGACTTCTGTTATGTGTGAGTCAATGATCACACCCGGGTTGTACCAAAACGTACATACATGTCCAAAACACTCGCTTGTTAAGAGTCCACACAACTGTTCGCTTGCGTATATACAACAACAACATAACTTCCGGTGCCCGTCGTAACTTTTCACGCTGTCACACTTTATTCTTCAAACGTACTTCCACTCTGACACAAGGCAGCCAAACCGGAGTTTAGCCTTGCTAAATTGAGCACACAGCAAGCTTCCGGTTTAACAAAGTAAAAGTCCCATAGATCATTACACCGTATAACTAAAACATTGGAAATCTAAGTTCCTTTATAAAATTATAATTAGGAAACTAAATTGGATCCTTTACAGTCTGTAAATAACATTGGTCCCATCACTCAAAACATTTATTTCCGTCGTTTTCCAATCGCCCCCCTCGCAACAGGAGGTGGTGGTGGGGGCTAGATCCATTATTGTTTTTTGGTTGTATTTGTGGACGTCAGGCGCAGCTGTCGTCAGGCCACAGCACCTCTAGCTAAAACAGACCAGAATAACACACTAACACTGCCTCTCGCAACTACAATTAAAAATGTATTTGGCCTTTTAAATGTTAAATAACCTCCTTTTCCGCGGCGCTACGATAAGCGATGTGTGGCTAAATCTTTCATTATCAAGAACTTCCTAGAAATCTGTGACAGATGCGCACCGAAATACTGCATGTGTGGATTTTAGAATGCCCTGAATGTAACCAGCGTGCAAGTGTGTGAAGTGAATGGTTCGGTCACGTGTGAGGAGCAAGTTGTGGGTTCTAAACAGGAGGACATCAGCTCTCCTAACCAAATGGATGAAACCTTATTATTATTTATATAACAAAATAATAGCTCTTTTCAGGTCATACTGGACAAAATAAAGAACTGAAATAATATGAATACCTTTTCTGTATTAGAATCCAGCTTTAGAATATATATTTGTGTCCAATGTAATATGAATGGTAAAAGAGAGACCTCAAACTGTAGTCGTTTAAATTATTATATCATAAGCATCTTATGTCACCATAAATCAAGCCAAACCATACGTTTTAGGAATAAAATAGTTTAAAGTTATTTCAACATTGCAGTCAAAATGCTCGCCGTACACAGCTTTATTAGACAGAAATATATGGCCAAGCTTTGCACGGTTGCACTGCACCTCCCATTCGTAAGAATTATATTTGCAATTGCAGTTTAATCTATGTTGTGAGCTAAATCAACATGGCTCTGGCTGCGTGTGATGGGGGAGCCACACACACAAATGCTTGCCCCGGAGAGAGTGCTTTTTACAGTATAGAAAACAGTGAATAGAAAAGGAATGCCGTAAATCCTCTAATAGTGGAGAGGACGGGCCTCTTTGATAAATGCAGACAAAATAAATATAGGCCGGCTTCCAATACAAGGTCGCATGAATGATCATGCCGTGATACAGAATGAGATAAACTCTTGGAAAATGCAGGTTAAGCACTGTCTCTCTCTACCGTGCCCACTACACTCTGACCACATTAACGGGTTTCCCTACTCTCCAACTTCAGTGTGTGAATTACGTTAATCAATATTTAAATAATGTTAGTCTAAATAAATGAAATTAAGGCCTGCCTCTTATATAGGCCTCTAAAGGCCTGGTGCTCTTTGGAGCTGAGGACGGTAAATACAAGACCCGTCCAATATTAGAGAAGATACGGTATATTATACAATACAACATGCAATCTGAAGTATGACGTAAAATCTAAATACAGTGAGGTACAATGCAGACAATACAAAAGGTAAGGTGCAAATGAGGTATGAATATAGTACAAATCTCTTCAATAATAGATAAATAAAATGTAGTGTTAAAGTGCCTATAAAGTTAGTGTTAAGGTGAGTGTTTGTTCAAAAGATGGCCTGGGAAATTAATAGAAGTTTAAAGGACAAAAGATAGACGTGTAGAATAACTACTTCCCAAAAATAATAGATTATCCAAACGTCAAGTTCCAATACACTATCCTCGGAGGGGTGTGGTCTGCGTGCACAAGCGCCTGTGTGTCTCTCTAGCTCTGAGCAGACAAATAGACGCAAGGCATTCTGGAACTTGTATTTCTACCAACTAATGTGACGATGGACGTAAATAATAGTATCTCTTGGCTTTAATGTAATGTAAATATAAACAATAATCGATATTAACATATAAAATATAATTAATTAATCTGGCCTATTAAGTTACAACCAATAGAAGCACAACTTTGATGGGTGGATTGATTGATTGAGTATTGACTGCTGACTTGATGAATGGGGTGTCTGATTGATAAATGGATGAGTGGGTGACAATTGAGTGACAGAAAGTAATTGAGTATATTTTTAGATCAACTGAGTAAGTAGTGCATTGCGAATAAGTGATTTACATCATAATTTATATATTGACGGCTTCCTGTTGTACTGATTAGATGCTGTCATTCTTTGCATAGTTAAATCTCATTATGAAGTGTTCAACCTGGATTGACACGGAATGACAGCTCTGGGGGACTATTGATAAGAGATGTATTAATATGATGGACTACAATGGAAGTAGTCAGTTGTTGTCCTGCCTCTCTCTCTCTTGCCCTGCATGTTCAAACCATGTCAGGGATGGGCGTTATGTTGTCAGACGGTACCGCTTTGATTCAACATTTTCTTTCTACCAAAAAACGAATGTCCTTTCAAGGGAACAATTATCAAGACGTTTTGTCTGGACGAGTCCAAAAATTCAACGCAATGACTACAGTGGAGCTAGGATTTTCTGGTGAAAAGATGGCCGCCGGCAACCAAATTCAAGTTAAAGGGGCGTGTTTAGCCTCTATTCTGGCCGGAAAAGATCCAAACTAACCTACCTGTACTGGTTCATCAAAAACTCTCCTACCCATACTGGCCCATCCTAACTTACTATACTGGTCCAATTGTTAAAACAGGGTAAAAGAGGGGTTCTGATTAGGGGGTAAGTACTGTAGGTCAACATTAGCATAGGTGTTTGTGTTTAAGGCTGGTTGACAGCAGCAGCTGACCAGTGTCCAGGGACCTGGTCTCCTTTAGATTAGACCATTCTGGTAGTCATGGCACGATCGATGTCACTCTCTTTTGGGGAAAAGGTATACTGCAGTTGAATTTAGGTTTTTCATGGATCGGGTAATCAATCAAAAAGTGCATCCTATCATCCTGTCCTATAATTCCATATCTTAAGACTTGGTTCCGATACAAATTAGAAGACAGATAAAATAATTGATATTACCTAATTTTGGCCAAAATTAAGTTGTTTTAATTAAAACCGGTATTGCGATGCTTGGAAAGACAATACATTTAAAATATGATAAAACCACAGGGATAATTTGGAATGAATAAATAGCTTAAGTATCTTTCATTTACTAGGTTTAAATAATAAGGTCATCACGAAAGGGGGGTAAACCCTGAATTACCTTATTGTGCTCTGTTTGTCTGTCTGTTTGTTTCTTTAAGTGAGTCATTAATAAGTGTTTCAATGTGTATCTGTTTTGTTCCTTCTGCTTTTGAAAAATTGAGGAAGCTTGGAAGTAAAGAGTGTGAGGAGAGTATTGTAGGAATATAGAAACCTTTGTAGCACCTTTTTACATTTGTTTATAGGTTCAATTTGATTACATCATTGGAAAAAGAGATGGAATGTAGGAGAGCGATTAGAATAATATTAACAATAATAATTTGACATGGTTGTTCCGTTACCGCGCAGTTTAGATTAAATTCTCGGGTTACTGTTTTCAGTGGGAGTAAATTTAAGGTAAATTTAAAGGGGGGGGGGATTCCAGGGACAGATACTAAATTAGATTAATTTAGAAAATTAAGAATATATAGACAGAGAATGCCACAATAGGAGACTTTATGGGAAATAGTTCCTAATTAATGGTGGCTATACTTCACTATATTTACTAGACTTATAGGTTGGTTTAGTACTCAACAAAATAATGAACAAGTTCAGAGGTCAATCCTGAATGGTTCTAGAATATAATCAAATTAGCTGAGGAGCCTACCTGCCCAGAGGAAAAGGACCAAGAAACGTTTGGTTGCTCCATTGCTAGTGTCATCACACATCTAGAACATTTGGCTCATCGGAGGGAGAAGAATCCGATACATGTTACAGCCACAGCCAGGCTCTCTCCCTCTCTCTCTCTCCCCTGTCTGGCAGCAGTCTCCACGCCCTTATATGGGCAGCTTCCTGTCCCTCCTTCTCCACGCCATCTACCTGGTCAACCTACACACATGAGGCTCATCAGATCATCACCGAGGCTGGATATGAGGCCTGTGCCCCTGCCACTCCCCATCCGAGGGAGGCTTCACCACCGTGGATCACACAAACCGCGGACTACTCTTCACTCGTGGACGTCTCCAGCCTGGACACAGCCCGGTGTCACATGGAGCGACCTCCTTGCTATACATTCAGCATGAAGCAGCGGCGAATACATGAAGGGGGAAAAGATGTTGTCTCCCGCAGATTGCAGACTTGGGAAAGGAGTATGGTATGAGTAAGAGCGGCCACAACACATGCTAGACTGTGAAAAGAACAATGTTGACCACTTTTGCTATAGACAATTCATCACCAGTGACCCTTGGACCCTTCATCACCAGTAACCCTTGGACCCTCAACTACATTGCAGGAGTTACATACAGTATATATGTTATCAACAGCAGAAGACTATACTATAACAAGGAGATCATAGGATTTATTTCATTTATAAAAATGTCTCTGCCCCTGGAATCCGATATAAGGTTTGATATGTTATATGAATTAAACTGACGCAACCAGTTATGATATGAGTTATATACGTTATATTATCAGTACATAGGTAACCAGATGTAGTCTATTTATGCTTTTTTATTTGAATTTGGAGACAGATATCACTGTTGCATACAAAGGTTTACATCGATTGAAAGTGAGTATGAAAAGTATGAAAGTGAACCAGATGGGAAGTCAATAAAGACTCCGGAACATTTTTCCACCCCAGGCTTGCCCTACTGGTAAAATGAAAGGAATTTTTGAGTGAATGAAAGTTCTCCTCATATTGATTGTCATTGCTATATTTTGATTCACCACGCAAAAGGGGGGTGGTATTTTATTTCAATACATAACTATGAGGGTCGGTCCCCGTTTTTTCCATTCCCTTTTCCTTGATGATTTATAGAGCCAGTGTTTATTTCCTTGTATTATGGATGTGTTATACAACTGTACTATTGATGCTCTTATTGTGTACTATTGATGCTCTTATTGTGCAGTTTTATGCCTTATGTTCTACTGCTTATGCAGTCTCACCCTTTGTGTATTCGGAGGAATACGATCGCTAAGGCCAGTGGGATGGTGAGTAAGAGTTTCCCCTGCAAAAGTAACGACTGGTCGCAGGGGTTTTCGCGCTCATACAAAGGGTTGGAGGTTTTTTCCATATCATTATGGTTGGTGTTCTGAGAGTTTTGGTCATTTTGTTTTATATCTTTAGGTTGTTCACATCATTAATGATGTGAAAGGGGGGATTGTGGGGTAAAATCAATTTATTTATGTCCCTAAATACATTTATTCATATCTTCCTATTATCAGGTCTCAGCCTGTATTTATTTGAGCATGTCTGTGGCCTGACTGAGGTGTCACAATCTATTTGTTACCGGAAGGGTCACTGCAGCTGTTGGTAAAAAGCCCCACAGCCCCAGAGGCCCAAGAACTGATGAGGTGACGGTTTTGGCTGACCACTGACAGGGAGCATTGTCAGGATCTAGAATAATGTATAATACCTATGAATCAATCCATTTATCAATTATAATAACCATAAGATATCTACAAATGTGTGTACCATTAAAATGTGTTATTATGATATGGTATTAAAACAGGCCTATGTGTCACCATGACCCCAGCTGTCTGAAACTACCAGGAGACAGATGTAATTCTAGACCCTTGTCATTTCAACTGTTTACCTTATATAGACATTGTTTAAAGTCCAGAACCTTTCTTCATGCTATTTTGGAAGAAAGCCACCTCATTCGCTCAGAACACCAACCAGCTGACTATAAAAATGACAATGTGATTCGGATCGGGAGACTTCTGCTCGGCCTTCACCAAAGCTAAGTTGGAACTCTCCACTCTCAGCTGTTTGTGTAAATACTCTGTAATATTGAATATTCACTCTGTAATAAATATTTGATTGCTAACACCCTCTCCTCATCTTTCAAGGTCAATAAAAGAATATGCCTTATCAATATCCTTGATCCTGTGTCTTACATGTGTTATACCATTCCTCCTCTGTTATCTCTATTTCTAACTCTTTCTCCCACTTTTCTTTTATATACAATGTTGTATTTCCCTTACTGTCCATTATTGCCTGATATAGTGCTGATATCACCCTTCCCTTCCTTCCTTCGTATGATTTTACCATTATCTTAATTACCCCATTCTGTTCTTTGTCTCTGTCTTGCTTTATTTCCTTGTTATAGTAGTCTCTAATCTGTAAATATCTAAAGTGGTCCCTATTCTCTAGTCCGAATCTTTCTTTCAATTTTTGTAGAGTCTGCATCTCCCCTCCTTCTATAATTGTACATATTGCTGTTATACCCCCCTGTTCCCATCTTTTGAACCCATGGTCATCTATCCCTGGTTTGAATTTGTTGTCGTGTGTTATCCATCTCAGTATCTTGGATTCTTTTTCTAGTTTGTATTTCTTTACTATTGTGTTCCATATGTTTATAGTGAATTTGGTAATTGGGTCTAGTAGTTGTTCCTGTCTTCTGAACAGCTCCCTATCTCCTATCAGTGCCTCCACTTTGAATCCCTCTCTTTTGGTTTCTATATATTTCCCTTTGACTTCATAATTCACATTGCACCAGCATGCTACTCTTCTAAGCTGTGCTGCATAGTAATAGCTTTCTAAACTAGGTACTGCCATCCCTCCTTTTTCCTTTGGTAGTTGTAGAGTCACATATCTGATCCTTGGCCTTCCCCCCCCCCCCCCCCTCTTGATATCTGTCTGTCCCATTCCCTGAATTGTTTTTGTGGTATTAATATAGGTAGAGACTGAAATAGGTATAGTCACCTTGGTAATATGTTCATCTTAATGATTTCGATCATTGAGCTGAAATCTAGGGGCATTACTGTCCATCTTTCTAGGTCTCTCTTGATTTTCTGATTGATCTGTGTATAGTTTGCATCGTATAACCCCTCCATCCCTCTTGTAATGTTCACCCCTAGGTACTTGATCCTGTCCATGTCCCATTTAATTTTGTATTTTTCTTTGATCTCTATCGTTGGCGTGTAGTTCAGTGCTAAAGTCTGTGTCTTCGTCACGTTGAGTCTATATCCTGAGTAGTATCCATATTCTGTCAGTAAATCCATCAGTGTCGGAAAGCGTGTGTCTGGTTGCCTCATATACACTATCACGTCATCTGCGAACAGTCCCAATTTATGTTCTGTTCCCCTTATCTCCACCCCTTTGATGTCTTTGGTCTGTCTAATTAGTTGAGCCAGTGGTTCGATGAATACATCGAAGAGCGTCGGCGAAAGACAACAACCCTGTCTGGTAGCTCTCTCTAGTTTAATCCGGTCCGTCAAACTACCATTACCTTAATCCTAGCCGTCGGTTCTTGATTTAATGCCCTAATTGTTTTCATAGCGTTTTTGTCGAATCCAACATTTTCCAATACTTTATATAGAAATATCCAGCTTACACTGTCGAAAGCTTTTTCTGCATCTAGGCTAACTAATACTGCACTTCCTCCTTCCTTTTGTATCTCCTCTACCACCTGCACTGTCTTCCTTATGTTATCCTGTGTCTGTCTTCCTTTAATGAATCCGGTCTGGTCTTCGTCTATTATATCTGTCATAAATGTCTCAAATCTTTTGGATATTATTGATGTATACATCTTGTAATCTACATTAAGTATGGACACAGGTCTGAAACTGCTACACAGTTCTCTATCTTTCCCTTATTTTGGAATTGTAGTAATTATGGCCTCTTTCCATGAAGGTGGCATTGTGCCTTTTTCCATTGTGTGTCTGAATGCTGCTTCTAATATGGGGCTCAGTTCCTGTCTAAATGTTTTGTAGAATTCCGAGGGGAACCCGTCGCTACCCGGTGACTTACTACTCTTTGCTTTACTGATCGCATTCCATACTTCCTGTTCTGTGATCTCTGCATTTAATATTTCGTTCTGTTCCTTGCCTATCGATGGTAGATCTAATTTTTCTAAACATTTCTCTATCTCCTCTTCTCCTGCCGCTATCGGTTGTGTGTATAGTTTCTTATAATATTCTTCAAATGTCTTCTCTATTTTAGCTGGTTCTCTCAGTATTTTGTTTGTGTTCGTGTCCCTTATTGTGTGTATTGTGTTCAGTTTTTGTTGTGTCCTGATTCGTCTAGCTAAAAGTCTGGTCGCTCTCGGTCCCCCTTCATAGTATGTCTGCTTCATGTATCTAGCTTTCTTATCTATTTCTGTCAGCAGCTCTTTGTTTATCTTTCCTCTAACTTCCTTTACCTCCCTAAGTGTCTTTTGGTTCTTTGAGCTTTGGTGTTCTTTCTCTAATTCTTTCAGTTTCTTTATCAAGTTCTTGTATGTCTCTATTCTAGCCCTCTTGAGTAATGCCGTCTTTGCTATCAATTTTCCCCGTATTACTACCTTTAGTGCATCCCATAAAATGTTTGGGTCTACCTTTCCGTTATCATTTTCTTCTCTGTATCTAATTATGTCTTCCTTTACTTCATTAACCAAACCTTTGTTATTTAATAATCCTACATTCAGTCTCCAAACTGTATTTCTCCGCCTACTTTTAAGATTCACTGTCAGATATATTGCGCTGTGGTCTGATATGTCCATCACCCTTATCCTGGATTCTTCTACCCTGTATCTGTCCCCTGTTGTCATGAGAAAATAGTCTAACCTTGAATATGTTGTGTGTGGATGTGAATAATGTGTGTATTCTCTATCTAGTGTGTGCATTGCTCTCCATATGTCCATGATTCCTAATTCTGCCATTTGTATATTCATATATTTGCTAATGTTTGTCCTCCATTTCTTTGTGCTTGTCGTGTCTATGTCATAGTTCAGTACTACATTGAAATCACCTGTACAGATCAGGACCCCCTCCCCTTCCAACGCTATGATATCAAAGATTGTTTCAAATAGATATTTCTCACTGTCTGGTGGAGCATACACATTCACTAGTGTTACCATTTGACCTTCCATTTTCCCCTTGACCATTACATACCTCCCCTCTTTATCCCTTATTTCCCTGATCATTTCAAACTTCACTGTGTTCTTAATTAGTATAGCTACTCCTCTTCTAAGGTTCTGTTTAAAAGAACTATAGAACAGATTTTCATACCCGAATCTCTTCAGCTTTTCATGTTCTTGTGATATTAGATTTATAAGGTTTCTTGTAAGAAGATGACCTGGGCCTCCTCTTTCTTAAGTTTCATCATTACCTTACTCCTCTTGATCGGATTATTCATACCATTCACATTTAACAACATCATTTTTATACCCTTAACTTGTGTCATATTTCTTTTCCAATTGTTTTCCCGTTCTACCCATGTCACATAAAATAATATTTGTGGTTGTAGCCTCTGCTATCTCCATCTGATTTACATACATATAACCATAATAAACATTAACATCAACATTAACACTTGGAACTTCCATGGCAGTTGAGGGTCTCATTCGTACCCCTCTTTCCCCCGCTGGTGGGTGGGGAGTAGTGGCTCTCCTAGTGAGAGGGCTCCCCCTAGTGGCTAAAAAAGCGCACTATATATGTCCAACTCTTTCTCTGTGCGACCTGCTCCGAGCCCCCGGTCATAAGCTCTGCATTAGTCACTTTCATGTTCCTGTCTAATTGTGTTATGCGACATGTGTACTCCTGTGTTCCTTTAATGTCCGTCTCAATATATCTCTTGAATCCACATGTCCTTTTTTATCACTTTCGGTATAATTATCTTGCATGTGCTTTATCATCTTCTTCCTGCATAAGTCTTTTTCATGTTTTCACTTTCTTGTATTGTGTGTGTCATATGTATATCAGTCTAATGTGTCTTGAATCGCCATGCCCTTCTTTCAAATTTTTGGTTTAATTATCTCATATGTACTTTACCATCTTCTCATTGCATCAGTCCTTCTCATGTATACATTAACCTGTATTGTGCGTGTATTGTACTTATCCTCCCTTGGATCACTGTGTCCCCTCTCGTCTCCTCTCTGCCCCTCTTCTCCGTGTCTTTGTGTCCTCCTTCTCAGTTGATCTGCTTTGAATCGATTCAGATCCCCTTCACCTTCCCGTTCTCCTCGCCTTTTCCTCGTCCCTCGACTCTGGTCCATCTCCTCGCCCTCTCCAGCCTCTGCAGCAGCGTCGGTCTCTCCTCTTCTCCTCCTGGCACCTTCCACCTTCATGTCCCTCGCCGCCTCCCGCACGTCGCTGTACACCTTTGCGCCTTCATTCCAATGGACCTTCAGCGTGGTCATTGGCGATTGAAATCTGATTCCTCCTTCCTTCAGAGTTTTTTTTATCTGAACGTAGCTCCGACGCTTTACCGCCGCCTCTGTTGCATAATCATGGTCAAAAGTTACTCTCTGTCCCTCCACCTCCATCTGCGTCTGCCAGGCTGCTCTAAGAATGTTCTCCTTGACCTCGAATTCCAAGAATTTAACTATAACTGCTCTCGGTGGTTTGTCCAACCGCGGCTTCGGCGCCAGTGTCCTGTGTGCTCTTTGAATCCCTGTCTTGTCGAGGGCTGTCATCTTCAATTCGCTTCGAATTAGACTGTCTACAAATTTGATCATCGAGTCTCCTTCCATCCCCTCCAAGTCCATTAACTTGTCTCTCAACATGTTCTGTTGTTCGAGCGTCGCCTTTAGAATATCATGCATTTCTGTATTCCATTCTTCCGTTTCAGCTGTCCTTTCTTCCATCTTTATGTCTTTCTCTTGTTCCTGTATTTTTCCTTCCATTGCCTCAAGTCCTTTATCCATTTCCCCTCTGAGCTCGTCCTGTCCCCTCTTCAACTCTTCCCTTAGTCAATCGATGTTGCTTTGTATATTCTGCATGCTCGCCTGGTTAGCCATTGTGTTAGCTTGTATGCTAGTTTTTAGCTCTTGATTAGCTGTCACGTTAGCCTGTTGGTTAGTCAACCTGCCAGCTATGTTCTGCGTGTTGGTTTGCATGCTATTTTGTATAGCTTGGATAGCTTTTGCATTAGCCTGTATGTCAGCCCGTAGTTCTTGTACGCTGGCCATCATGGTCGCTTGCATCTTCGCTACCCAGGCGGGCTCCACGTTCTCCACGCCTCTGCCCACCTGCGTCATGCTCGCCTGAGTTATCTCTTCCGCCATTTCCTTGTGTAGAGATATTTCCTCCGGTGTTTGTATGTCCTCCGGGGGCCTCTTTCTCTCGTTCTTTCTCGTGGTCATCCTTCCTTTTCTCTTATATCTTTGAGTTATCACTTTTTATTTTGTTTTAAACAGTTTTAGACAGTTTTACTTCCTTCTTTCGATGTTGTTTGACCGGGAGCTCTTTCAATGGTCGACTACCCACACATCTCCAAACCGGAAGTCCCTTGTATAGATTGTTGTGTATTGTTGTTTACAAATCTACTACAGAGCCGGGAAAAACAAGCATCTCACGTTTTTCTAAATGTATGTAAAAAAGAATTTAAACTGTGACAATAAAATAATCTGAATCTGAATGTCATACCCATAGATGGTGCAGTGGTTAAAGGAGCACGCCAACATTGGTACAGTATGTATCTTCTTGTCTGACTGTGAAGAAGACGGTAAGCACATTTCCCATAATTTTGGGCGTGTTCCTTAACTCATTGAATGCCTTTCAAAGCCAACCGTTGGCCGCCACAGTCCACCGGACCTTCTTGTGTGAGCTCTGTGTGAATTGGAATTTAAATGACGATCAAATCCTGATAGGTGGCAGTATCGCCTACCTTTTGAACTGGGCTAGTTTACTGTGGGGAAGGGGGTTGCTCACTCACTGCTGGCTCACTCACTGCTGGCTACCACTAGCCTGCGGACTGTCTATGAAATGGCGAGCAAACTATTGGAGATTATTATGAAGAGGACAAAACTATCACACTTATGGATGATAAGGTGCGTTTTCACCAGACTACATTGGACTTCTGGTAAATGATAAAAATACTATAGTCAAACCGGCGGTAGTCGCAGACACTAGAGTTGAGAGAACTCCAGACTAGGGCCAACTAACGTTCGGCAATGGCGATCGCCTAGACGAGCGAACTATTGGAGATTATTATGAAGAGGACAAACGGTGACGATCCATCCATAGCATAAGGTATGTTGGATTCTAGTATTTTCATGCTGTTTGCATGTAACGATAACGTTATCTGTTGGGCGCTGCCAGGGCCAACTAACGTTATTTATTGTTCTGACCCAAGACACTTCGGAGCAAAAGTGGACAGGGTTTTGGTGGACCTGCTGACAAAGGTAACATCTATTTTACCGAACCCCATCATAAAACATGCCTTTGTAATGATCCCAGAAAACGATTCCACGAAGGGTTTGAAAATCATTCTACTATCTATGGTCATTACCTTTGACCTGGAAATAATATAGGTGGCAGGCGAGCAACCCACATGAAATGCACAAAACACGTCATATCTTTTTTTTTTAACAAATGTTTTTTTATTTTTAAAACACGTCATATCTTGCGTTTTGATTTTTAGCATGGGATAGCGCAGGAACGAAGGCATGTAGAACTAAACGGTTTTCCCCTGTTGGAGTATACATATTTCCTTTCAAATGAGCCATACTATTGTCTCCATAGCTGAGAGTGAGTTTAGCCCATAGTACCGCTACTCACCCCAGTCACTTCACAACATCTGAAGTCCTTCGTGACTGCGCTTCGCGGTACCATCCGTTACACATAGTTTTAAGTAGAATGATCAGTGGCAACAATATTTTAAGCGGAGCAATCTCTTGTTGCAATACACCAGTCTCTACAATAAAGTATAGGGTGAGTACCGAAGGGCGAGGCAAAGTGTTATCACTTCACAATTATAGGTTGCCATTGTCAGTGTATAGTAAGAGAGAGAGCACACAGAGAGAGGGGGTCAGAGTCAGACATGAAATTCCTGTTTAGTCATTTTGAATTTGGAAATTCTGTTCCTTGTTAAAACTGGCGCCACACCTGCCTTTTATTATCTGAGACAAAAGTGTTTATTTTTTTTATTTTTTTTGTACTGTGCTAGCTAATTGCCACCTGGTGAAGGCATTGTGCATCAATGATAAGGTTTGAAGGTTATACTTCTCTACTCATGTCAAAAGGTCCTACCATTGAAATGTATTTGCATATTGTGGTTGTTCGGAATGATGATAGGTATAAATAATAACAGACATGTATTCACTTGAAAATGACGTCCCTTTCTATAATTTTTTAGCCAAGACTATCCCTGTGGATATGTATCTGCTCAAACCTGCCCATCTGTATGCAGTTGCTGGGATATATTACATAGCTTCAGGGTTTCTATGCAAATGTTTATTTTTTATCCATTTCAGACTTGTAATCAACCATACAATCTATGTAGTAGTGTAGTGTATATAGAATGTGGTGGCTGGCACACTGTTAGGGAGCTGAGGAGGTGTGCTGTGTATTTCAGAACAGGTTGGAGTGCATATCCTTTATTCTATTGTTATTGTTGGAAAAAAAATTGAGAAAAAGGATAACATTATATGTAATTATACTAAACCTTATAATTTCCAGAATACCATCATTTTACATGTTTGGTATAAAAACCTTAAATAATGTAAGAACATCAAACACTATTACACACGTGTATTGAACATTTTATTTATATTGAATTGTATTGATTGTATTACATTATATTGCATTGTATTGCATTAATTTACCAAAAACTAAAAAAGTAAAGAATTATTGTTTTTTTTCTCTCTCTTAAAAGAGCTGGCTCCCATCACTCACTTAAAAGTGCTGGCTCCCATCACTCACTTAAAAGTGCTGGCTCCCATCACTCACTTAAAAGAGCTGGCTCCCATCACTCACTTAAAAAAGCCGGCTGCTATCACTCATTTGAAAGAGTCAGGTCCCAGTCAGTCAGCCTCTCCTCTATCCATTCATCTCTGTTGCCAAAACGCATGATCTGTGGTTCTGGAGGAGAGCCGTTCAATCAAGTGAAATTAGCTTCAGGTGTGTAATCGATAATGTAATATGATTGACTGCAGCTCTCCTAGTGAAGTGGCACCTACACTGACATTCTGCTCTCTTCCTCTTGCCTTCCTAATAAATACATTGTCCTGGTATCTTGTGTCTTGGCCTTGCACTGAAAAACCATATAAATCCGTTTTGATTTTTTTTTTCAAAATTTAAAAGATTTATGAATTAATTTAATTTCAAAATAAAATTCGCATTTTTTTCACAAACAAAAAATATTGTGTTTGTAGGGACAACTGACCAAGCCGGAGGTACCACTGCCACTGGGATTGGAACCCCCAGTCTCATGCCCAAATCAAAATGGGATTAGCATAACGTGAGCATGTCTGTAAAGGGTAAACTCTTGGCTACCCATATAACAGATATATTGAGGTCAGAGGTCAAGGGACCCCTTTGAAAATGACCATGGCAGTTTTTCCCTCGCCAAAATGTAGCCTAACTTTGGAGCATTATTTAAGCCCCTTCCTGACAAGCTAGTCAATAATTTCATTATGATGCCAGTATCTTCTCTAGATTCTAGAAACTCTAAAATCTGGCTACAGTCCAGTCTTTATGGTTACAGTTCTAGAGTTGTGGATATATGATGATATACAGTATACCATATTGTCAGGCATGTGACACCATGTCATGTGTTGTACATAACATAGTATATGTTGTGCATAAAATATTGTATAATAATATCCTAGGTGATAAATTGAATGGTATTATAACAATATGATGATACATATATGTAATTGTGAAGTTGATTATGTGATATCATATTATGTATGATACATATATGTAAGTATGATACAAGTATCAATATAGTAATTACATAATTACATTACATAACAGTAACTGGTAATGTATCCCTCACAAACACAAACACACTGACTCACCACCAGAACCAGGTTCAGTAGCACAATCATGACAGGCAAAGGATCCATCATAGTGACCACTACCAGACCTCCTCCAGACCAAAGAGGTTCAGGTTAGGGTTGCCCACCCACGCCTCTCCCAGTTAGGTGTCAGTATCTCCCCTCTCCGCCTCAGGAACTGACTCACTCTAAATCACACACACATACAGGCGTGCACTCCAGGCAGCAGGTTTATAATCTGGTGGTGTGTCGGTGACTGTGTTATATTATCAGCTTCCCAGATGATGCTCTTCTCCTCTTTTATCTCCTCCCTCTTTTCAGTCCTTTCTCACTCTTCTCTCTCGCTTCTTCTTTCAGTCCAACTTCCCAAATACTCCTCCTCTTAGTACTTTATATTACCCCCCCCCTCCATTACGTACACCTCCCTCTTTGCATACTTCCTGAGCTCACAGGTCCTCGTCAGTCGCTAAAATAGATCAATCCGAAGGAATAATCACATGGTCACATTGCATCACATTTGAATGACTTATGTTACCAAATTGTATTGTTAGACAAGAAATAATCAGTTGGTTTGTTGTCTCATAAAAGAAGACATATCAAGTTTTTGTTTTGTCACCTGACAAATGGTGGACAGTTGATATATGTATATGCACTAGAACGATGCATAAAACATCTTATTTCCTCATTTATAAAGAAGAAATGGAGAAATTGTCTGATTCTAGGTAAAGACCAAAACGGAGACAGAAGAAAGTGACACTCAACTCAGGAAAATACAACTGGATCTTAAGTAATTTAATCAAGAATCATAATAAATTGTAAATATATATTAATATTTTTTTTACCATAATCACCTTTTATGTCAGTTTTATTAATCACTAGGTTAATGTTTTCATTTAAAATGTGTATTCAGGCGGCCGGGTAGCGCAGCGGACTAAGCGTCTGTCTACCACCACAGAGACTGTGACAGTGTGATCGAATCCAGCTGTGGTGCTTCCGGGTTGGCCGACCGTCCATACTAACACAATTGGCAGTGTTAACGACCAGGAAGGGGATTGGGAATTGGCATAACGACTAACATTAGGAGGGGAGAAATACGGACAAAGAAGGCAGGAAAAGATCATTAAAAAAGTTAAATGTGTATTCATTAATCACTAGGTTAAGTTAATGTATATTGTAAATATAATTTTGTAATACCTTTCATCTCACATCATATTGTCCTGGCTGCACCGTGGGAAAGGTTGGAATACAGCATCATGGTTGGATGATCAAAGCTAGGTTTTGAGAAAGTTGGCTCTCTCCGATGTTGCATGCCCTGTCCTGAGCCACATAATTTCTCCAGGCTGCTCTTTGTTTGTGATGGGATCTCTCTCTCTCTAGTGTTTTCTTACAGAGTAAATACAATAATACATTATACCACTGCATAATAATGATATACTATAATATACTGTATTACTTCAATGATACTTATTCTTATTAACTACACATTCACTAAGAATACTCCACAACAGAAATCATTTGTCAAGTCATCCCAATCTCAAATGCTCATGTTATTTTCAATGGATTTTAAAATACGAAAGAAAAGGTCCTCTGCTGCTGCCCTCAGGAATAGAACATTGTATGAATTTACTATATACCATGTGGAAAAAGCAAGCACCAAATGGCTAATATAACTACTAAGGCTGTCAAATATATCGCGTTAATATCGCGTTAACTCCCGATTCTATTAACAGTATTGTATATTGTATGGTAACTACGTCTACGAACATTGTACATATGTCTAAACTGAACACTGTGACCTCTTTTTTTACTTCTAATCTTTACTATGTTTTTATTTCATACTTATCTTGTCATGCACAGTCTCTGGAGCGCAACAGTAAGAAGCATTTTGTACAAAAGTATTCTGTACCTCTGTATGACAACTATTAAAGAAACTAATGCCACTAATTTTTTTAACTCAAGATTAACTAAAAAAAAAAAAAAAAAAAATTTTTTTTTTTTTTTTTTTTTACTAGACTTCACTCAGGTGTATTATTGATGCTCTCATTGATACTATGTTTGTTTCTGAAGTGTGTGTATGTGTGTGTGTGTGTGTGTGTGTGTGTGTGTGTGTGTGTGTGTGTGTGTGTGTGTGTGTGTGTGTGTGTGTGTGTGAGATATAGAGAGAGAGGGGGGTGAGAGAGATGAGGAAGGGGCAAAAGAGAAAAAGAGCTGGGAGAGTGTGTGTGTGAGGGAGAGAGGGGGGGGTGTGATTAATCAGCCCTTGTGTGTGTGAATGTAACAAGTTCCTAACGTTTTCTTTTCCCTATTATTTCATGCACACTTTATTCATTGTTTTAAATTATTATTTTCTTTTAAGTTATTTTGTGCATCACTCTGTTTTGAATTTGATGCAAATTTGCAATGCATGAGGGTCATCCGTTTGTGTTAAATGGCTGCACAAAGCAAGCATTTGTTGACTCGCATGTTGATTAAAACTTGGAACTTGAAAGTTTTAGCTAAGCTACTACCATCATGGCTAACCAACTTAATGTAATATTAGCTTTTTCTCAAGGTTGGCAAACGTGCATTTAGCTAAAATATATATCAACTAGTGCTGTCAGGCGATTAAAAAAATTAATCTAATTAATTACAGGATTTGTAATTAATTAATCTAATTAATCGCATTTTAATCACATTACCATTTTATGCCTCATATTCTATATTCTATAATCATATTTCAAATTGCATGTGTCCAGATGGCAGAATTCAGTACTGTATCTACAAAACCTTCTGTTTAATCATCTTCCATCTATTAATTTGCTTAGATTTGTCAGGTCTGGTCAATTTGAGCATGGTGTTATTCACAGTCAAAGATAAAAAAAAATTGATATTCTCATTTGGTTCATTACAATTTACTTAAAATAAAATGTTCATTCAATCAATCACCGCGCAGATTGATTGATTGAATGAAAATGTTATTAACAGATTGCAGAATGGGTACAATACAGTACGGCTCAATACACACAATTGTTAAGGGAATGCAGACCAGAGAAAGACTTTCGTCTTGTTTACATCAGGGTCCCCCATTTTCAATTCATAATGAATTGTAAGTAAGGGTGCAACTTGCACCGTGCAATCCATTCTTTGTGGATCTAGCACACAGTATTTCTGACACTGGGAATACATTCCCTGAGATTCATAGATGTCCCTAGAATCAGATACCAAGAACATGCAAATGGACCATATTAAAAAAAAATCTGTAAATGTGTATTCTACATGCTTATGGAATGAATGAGATACAAAAAAAATATTATTATAAAAAAAAAAAAAAAATATTGTAATTAATTTTGAGTAAATTTTCATAACGCGATTATTTGCTGTGTAATTAATTAATCTAATTAACGCGATAAACTGACAGCCCTAATATCAACTAATTGAAAGCCTATGAATTACAATATTAAATTGGAAAGAGTGGGCGAGCACCGAACCAACTTACCCACAGCATGTGAATCCTACTCTGTTGAAGGTTACCCACAGAGTGCACCTACATACTGTAGTACTACAAAATAAAAGCCTCTATCAACAAGACTAGATGCACTGTCTATAGCAAATAAAAAGCTTATGAATTTATTAACTATTAATACTAGGGATGTCCGATATTATCGGCCTACCAATATTATCGGCCGATATCGGCATTAAAATGTGATATCGGAAAATATCGGTATCGGTTTATATATATATATATATATATATATATATATATTATTTTTTTTTACATTTCTATAACCTTTATTTACCCAGGCAAGCAAGTAAGAACAAATTCTGATTTTATTTATTGTCAAAAGTATGCATATTGTTGTTAATTCCACAACAAGAGATATGTAATGTTAATTACCTGAAATTATTAAAAAAAATTGGGGGGGGGGGGGACCCTGCATATATCGGTATCAGTTGATATCGGTTGATATCAGTATCGGAAATTAAGAGTTGGACAATATCGGTATATAGGTATCGGTAAAAAAGCCAATATCGAGCATCCCTAATTAATACTAAGGGGATATTTACACATATTATACTGTTACATATCTACATCATTACCCATATCTCTTATATTCTGTAGGGTTCTTACACCTTTTCCAAAGCAAAATTCAAGCACTTTTCAAGCTTTTTCAAGGTGCATTTTCAAGAGCACACGTTGATATATCTGTGAAAAAAGCTCTGATTAAATCAGCATGCCACACTTTTTCTTTTCTCATTTTTGTCTATCTTATTTATTTTTATTTCTTGTTGATAAGTCTTTATAGTTTTGTATGCTGAAATGTATTGTCTATGTATGTTAGACAATATGTTATAAAAACTTAAGGTTAAATATATATATATTTTTAATTCATGTAACCCCCCCCCATTAGAGTTACTGAGGCTCCTCCTACTGGCTGAGGAGCTCCAGACGCTTCTGGGCGATGTCCTGGATGATCATGTCCAAAATTGTCCTGGCCACATTTCTCTTCTCCAGGGTGCTACACGCTTCAGCCATTAGCCATGAGAGGAAGGTGGTCTCAATATCTCTCTCCACATTGTCGTAGAAGTAGCCTCTGTCCGCCAGTGAGTTGTAGATTGACGGCAGGAGGTCAGCCAGGTAGCGCTGGGCCAAGGCCCGGGACGCCATCTTCTCAGCCACCTCTCTCTCCTTCTCCAATGTCGCCCTCTGCTGGAGGATCCTAAAATCTTTCTCCTGCTGATGGCGTCGCTCCTGCTCCTCCAGCCGCTGCAGCTCCACCAGCTCTGCGTTCCGGTGCTCCTCGAAGACCCTCTGCTGGGCGCGCAGACAGGCCAGCTCCTCCTCCTCCATCACCTCCAGCAGGGCCTGCTCCACCGTCTTACCCACCACCACCTCCACCACCGGCTGCACCTCCCTGTCGAAGTCAAACAGCTCTCCCTCCTGTATCTGTGTGGCTACATCCTGTCCAGACTTTACAGGGATGAAGAGAGGCGTGGCTGGTCTGTCCAGAAACGTGTCTGTCTGACACTGGACTTCGGTGGCCTCTGGGTAATTGCTCAGCTCCTCGAGGTAATGCTCTGTCTGGACGTCAGTGTGCATCCTGCCCTCCAGCGGCGGAGGAGTCCAGGGTCGGTTCTGCTCCGGGACTCTCCTCCGCGCCTCGCACTGCCTCTGGACCACCTCCGCGGGGTCCGGCTGAGCCGCTATCGGTGTGATCTGGTGGGTGTTTCCTCGGATGACGCGGCGGTCATGCATGATGTTTCCATAACTGCCGGGACCATCGTTCCGCTCGGTGGAAGACTCTCTGTACTTGGAGCTGTTAGGAACGGGTCTTGGACGACTGGAGGAAATGTATGGAGCCTGCGAGGCCATTCTTCGTTCAGATTAGACTAGCTAACTGTATCACAACAACTAGCCGCAAATGTCTAGAGGTACATTGAATATATTCAGCTCTGAAAACAAATTATGTCCGGATAGACGGAGGTCTATCTAGTTGGTGTTAGTCTTGGCAACAGTATCAGGAATGGAATTAATGTAAATCAATTTCCACTTTCCTGCGTATATATATATATATCACAAATGTTCTAGAATGTTCCACCATGACATCATACAACGACATCAGAACATTTGTGATGTCACAATATGATGTCATAATAGAACACCAGCTGTGATGTTAAAGTATGATGTCATAATAGACCATTCTAGAACATTTGTGGTCTGTGGGCCATGTGTGGGGAGTGGGGACACAACAGCCTCCTCCGGAATGTCTTGCCTCTGTTCCACTCTGGCTCAACCTGATTGATTGAAATTGATTGAAAATGTTATTAACAGATTGCAGAATGGGTACAATACAGTACGGCTCAATACACACAATTGTTAAGGGGATGCAGACCAGAGAAAGACTTTCGTCTTGTTTACATCAGGGTCCCCCATTTTCAATGCATCATGACATTTATGACATACAGATAAACAGTACTGTACCTCCAACCAGAGGACCCGGGCATTGTAGGCAGAGACGTCTATTATATTGGCAAATAAGGCCATTGGCCAGCGCCTTCGTCCCCCTCCGGCAGCTGTATGTGCCTACCAGCTGAAACAAAAGAAAAGAAAAGAGAGAAACCAAATAAAATTATTACTGTCATTTTGTAGACCAATAAAAAAAAATGCACATCATATGGAAGTGCAGAGAACATTTAGTCAGCGACTCACTGCGTGTGTGTTCCTGTGGGTCGCCCATCGCATAAATGCACAGAATAAATAAATAAAGCACAACACCAGGCATGCACTATAAAATAATAAAGAAAGGAATACCTTGTCCAAGGTGTCCACTGCCCCCTTGCAGCGGTTGTATAGTCCAGGATCACCTCTGGCTTGAGGTGACCCTGGTCGGAGACCGCTGCCTCCCTGTGCTTTGTTGACAAGATGAGGACATTCTAGGTAACACAAGTGTATATGGGTCATTGACGGATAAGACCTTTGAATAGGCCAATTTTAAAATACAAAAAATAAGGATATATTTGGCCATTGTTCAAACATTTGGAATGTAGTGTACACATGCATTTATGCAAAACACCCAAATTAAGAGATTTTAGTGTTTTTAAAGTTGAATAGGACACAGCCTTAACCCATTCTCCGCCATTGACGGATTAAGACGTCATTCCTCGCCATGCTTAATCTGCCAATGACGGATTACGCCGTCATCGAGATCAATATTTCAAATTTTTGTCATGGTATTCACATTTCACCCACGGAGTCATGACTGGTGCTGTAGATCTCCACTCAACTCTCTAGCGCTTCAATACCGCCACCTGGTGGCCGATCGGCGAGTTGCCAAACCGGAAGTGGGGCCGGAAGTGCTTGGTGTCCCCCCTATTCCGTCCGCCACTCGCTATCGCTCGCGGGACTCCATCTGGACACACTGGATAATCGATCCGTTGCCATAACTCGATAAACAACATTATTTGGACGTATATAGTATTATACAACCTGGAAATGGAGCGCATAGATCAACATCCCATAATAGCGATCTTTTTGCTCCAGTATCATCCCCCATCACTACGAGGAAGCTGCGGTGAGTTTCAGCGTTTTTGATTATTATTATCCATACAAACTGCTATGATCAATATATCACCCATACTACATGATTCATTTAACGTCGGTCATTGCATTATAAAGGACCCCCCCCCCCTCCGGTCAACCGTGCATGATGAGTCATAACGTCTGGGACCTTGTACAGTTGACATTTTTTATCTGGCGTCAATCGGTATAAAATTGCATTTGATGATGTAATATATTATGCATTTATGGCTATAACTCACGTTCTATGAAATACTGCAGAAAACGATAAAAACATATTTATACTCTAGACCATATTTTTGTATGAATGTGTGAATGAAAAAGTTAAACTTTCCTACATCCTGAACGATAGCTAATCGATGTTGAATGGGCCATAGTAATGTCAATTTAGCAATACAATTTAAAAAGTTATAGCCCTGCAAAGTAGGTGAACATCTCCATAGACAAATAGAGCTGGCAGAGGATGGTATAAGAAGGGTACAATGCCTGGCAAAGAATGGTTAAAAAGTCATTTGGGGCGACCGTCATTTATCTCAAAATGTATATATTTCCTTAACATTACTAATATTTTCAGTAAGTATCAGTAATTAAATATACAGCTTAACACGTTCAGTGCCCAGCAGGGGGCGCACATTTAGTGCTTGAATGCCCACCATCCACTTCAATGTTAACGTTAATATCGCCTAATCTATGTTTTAAATTATGTGTCTAATCTGCCCGTCGCTTATCAATGACTCATTTTCCAGTCAACATTGTCGAAACGGATTGTTTTTTTATCGGTTCATTTCCGTTTTATAGCATTTTGAAAAGCCCTCGTTTTCAAGGGGGAAAAAAAGATTCTGTGATAAACGCCCTGGAACTGGAATATTCTAGAACGTTGTAATTTTTCGGCCTATTTATGAATCGTTTTCAAATCAACGCTAGATTATCGATAGTATATATGGTACAAGCTCACCTATGGCGTGACACATGTGAAAAGTGGCATGACGTCATTTTCACAGACGAAAGCACTGTGTCACTCGAACATTTTGCTAGACAGTGCTTCTCCAAGAAAGGCCATCGAATGGTTAAACCAGCCCCAAAACACCCATTGAAACTGCATGTTTGGGGAGCGATTTCCAGAATGGGCGCAGGCCCTCTGGTAATTTTTGATGGGATCATGGACAGGGTGTTTTTTGAGGAATCCATCATCAAGGCAGCGGCCGGCCCCTACATACGTGCAACATTTGGGAGACAACACCGATTCTTCCAAGACAATGACCCAAAACACACAGCTGCACGACTTTGCATTGAAGCAGAGGGGATTAATTGGGTCAAAACGCCAGCTGAATCTCCAGATCTGAACCCCATTGAAATTGTTTGGCACATGCTGAAGGATTTCATTCGGAGAGAGGCGAAACCGCTCACCAAGGATGCTTTGTTGGATGCCATCAACTTTTTTTGGGCGAATAAACTCACCATAGAAACGAGCAACAACCTCATAACTGGTTTGGCAAAGGTTTTGCCATTAATTATAGAAAATAATGGAGGTCAAAGCGGAAAATAGAATAATGAAAGAAGAAAGGGGGACCCTGATGTAAACAAGACAAACGTCTTTCTCTGGTCTGCATCCCCTTAACAATTGTGTGTATTGAGCCGTAGCCTACTGTATTGTACCCATTCTGCAATCTGTTAATACAATTGTCATTCATTCATCACTATTTTATTTCACTGTAAAAAAATACGTTTTATCTATTCTATTCTACTATTTTATTGCACTGCACTATTTTACTCTGTCTATTTTATCTTACTATTTTTATTATTGTCTATTTAAAACTGAATCAAACCATAAACAAGGTGGCCTGTTGGGATGTCCCTCTTCATTCATTCACTGTAATGTACATGTACCTTATATCATATCGCTGCTGTCGGGACAAAACCTCATAACTCCATTTAAAAAAAAAAAAAATTCTATAAATCAACTCCGTAGATCAGGGGTAGGCAACCCTAGGCACGCGGGCATTTGCATAGGCACAGGGGGCAGCATAAAAAAAAAGAAAATTAATTTTTTTTTTTTGCTTTGAAATATTATAGTGAAATATTTTGCACTGTTGTCGCATTTATCTTGTTGAAATCCTCCCACAGGGGTGCTCCAGTAGCACACCATGTTACCGCGCTGCGTCGCGGGACTCCGTGCTGCGTCACGGATCTGGTTGACTCCGAGTTCGATTCCCGGACTCGCCGTCATTTGCCGAATGTCTCCCCCTGCTCTCTCTCCCGTTTCACCCTACAACTGTCGGTCATGCTTGACCAGAAAAGCGATAAACGCTAAAAAATAAAGTAAAAAAAAAAAAAAAAAAAAATCCTCCCACAGGTTATTTTTACTACCACATATTTAATTGAGACCCTTTATTTGTTTAATATTTCAATTTAGCTGGAAATACATTGCTACATCATTCAGTAACATTTGCAGAGCCTTATAACAAAAACATTATTACGGTCACCATTGTGACCAGTGGGATTAATCAACAAATTGTATTATTTATTTTTCTATTTCATTGAACATTGCACATGTTAAAAGCAATTTTTTTTCTCAAAATGTGAGTATTACCAAGTCAACTTGTGTTCTTAAAACAATGACAATAAACATAGTTTTATTAGGTTGAAATAATGTGGTTGTGTACTTATTTTTCTGTTAACTTATTATGGATTGAAAACTGAAAACCTTAATGCACAGTAACTGAACTCAATATTTTTAAGTTCTGGTAACTTATTATTATATTTTTTTTACAGTGTAGTCTTGCGATCAATCAAAACGTATTTACACGATATACCTCACATTCACCCTCCATTCACATCCTGGTGTTCTCCATTAGGCCTGTAGGGGGAGCTATGACAGCACACGTACAGTACACACACCAATGGTGTGTGATGTGTCCAAAAATGAATGGGCAAATGTGAGTGAAATGGTCGCACTGTATGCAGCTGTTTGTCTGCATTGCATTCCCCCCCCCCCCCCCCAACTCAGATTTAGGGTTGATACAACCATCATAATAATATTGTTAATAATAACAATAACGACTTCCGGTATGAGAGCAGACGGGTAACACACGTGCGATAGAGCTCCTGGTCAAATAAGTGAAAAAACTGATAAAAAAAGACCCGAAAAGTAATTAAAAAGGAAAATGCTCACGAGAAGTAAGGAAGAGACAACGATTGTGAAGGAAATAGAAATGGAGAACATACGAGAAGGAGAGAATCTGAAGAAACAGAATCCCCGAAACAAAGCAGAGAAAAGCCAGGCGAAAGAAGGGGGAGGTACCGCTGGGGCAGACACGGGAATGCCAGGATGGGCCGTGATCATGCAGGCCGGGATACTGGAGAACATAACAGCGGCGATAAAACTGAACACGGACACGATAAGGAATGATATTGGGAAGCTACGGGAGGAATTGAGGAAGGAACAGGAGGACTTCAGAGGTGAAATGAATACAGAAATCAAAAGGGTGGAGGAGAAGATGGCGGAACAGGACAGAAACGTGACCGAGTTACAGACTAGGACGGCACACGCGGAGGAATGGAACACGGAGATACACGAGGTATTAACATGTGTGATTCAGAAACAAGAACAGATGGAGACAAAGGTGTCGGACATGGAGGGGAGGTCACGGAGAAATAACATCAGAATATAATAATAATAATAATTTAGGACCTGCTCCGAGGTCATCATTTGGCACACATGCGAACCATGCATACAATGCGTATCTGCGATTAACCCATCCCGTCGTCCTTCCCCCCCAAGGGCAGCCGGGAGCAGACAGGCGCCACGTGAGCCGCGCCAGGGGACCAATCCAAGTGCTCCTGTCCGTCTTCGTCAAGGACGCCACAGCGTTAGCGATCTTGTTGTTGTGCATGTTTTTCCATTGGGTTTATCTTATCGGGGGGGGAAACCCTTGCGAGCACGGGGAGAACATGCAAACTCCACACAGAAAGGCCTGGGAGATACCCCACCTGGGTAACTGGCATCATGGAAACCTGGTCCCCAAGCGGGATTCGAACCCTGGACCTTCTTGCTGTGAGGCGACAGTGTTAACCACTACACCACCGTGCAGGGTGGTGTAAGAAGGAGTCTGAAAGAAGGAGTCGAAGGGGAATCGGTGACCCTATATGTGGAAAAGCTTATCAAAGAACAAATGAAGGAAACGAGACTGGAAAAAATGGAGATACAGAGGGCCCACAGGGCGTTGGCTCCGAGACCACAACCGGACAGACCTCCGAGGGCGGTGATTATTAATTTTCTGAGATTCGAGGTTAAGGAATTGGTACTCAGAACCGCGTGGACCAAGAAGATTGAAATCGAAGGGAAAAGACTATCATTTGATCACGACTACTCGACAGCGGTAGCGATAACACGCAGGTCCTACGCGGGACTGAAGAAAACCCTGAAAGAAAACGGAATGAGATTCCAGTCACCCATGACCTCGCTAAGGATTCACTGGGAGGAAGGGGCGGCGATGTACGCGACGGCACGAGAAGCGGAGCGAGAGATGAGACGGCGAGGGATACGGATGACGGAGGACGGAGAAGGAAGGAGGTGGGAGGAACAGACGCGGAGCCTGCAGCAGAGATTGGAGGGAGCCCGCAGGTGGATCAGAGTGGGTGACCGAAACCGGAGGGAGGAGAGAGGAGAAGGCGGAGGTGAAACGTGACGGAGCGAGGACGGAGACGGATGAGGAGGCGGGAGGAGGCGAACGGATGAGTACACGCACAAGAGATTGAAAAAACTATTCAAATAGAGACAAAGTATAGAAACTGAAATAACATATGCATAAGCACACATTCCCAGGTAGAGGCAGGATATAGAAATGAACGTAACATATACATGGACACATAATACACAAGCTGATGGAGGAAATAAATGGAAATATAACTAGGTTTGATAGGCGAGACACAGAACATACTGAAACAGATACATAGACACACGCTGTGAGTAACACAGTTGGGAGGGATTAAGGGGATAAATGGACATCACATAGAAAATAGAGGAGAGGAAAAGAAAATAATAAGGGGTACACGGGAGACACCGCACACGGATATGGGAGGAAGGAGGGACAATGAAACATATGAGTCACATTGAGAGGGACCAAGAAAAGAGGGTCTTTGATCAAAAGGAAGGGCAGAGCGCTTTTGACCAGGAGCTCGAAAGCAAAAAAAAAAAAACAGTAAGAAAGCTGGACAAATATGACGAGCGATTGGGGGCAAGGGTTTCAAACCCCCAAGCCGTCAGGAGGGGGCCCCTCGCTAGGAGGGCAATTACGTATATGTATATGTATATGTTTATGTAAAGTTTATGTTTTTTATTTATGTTAATCATTATATGTATTCGGTGAAGAGAGCGGAGGCTCCAACCGGAGGGGGGAATGAGTGTGACATGGGGGGGACTGACAGACGAAAGAAGAAGAAAGATGACAAGGGTTAAAGGTATAAAAATGATGTCGTTAAACGTTAATGGAATGAATAATGCGATAAAAAGGGGCAAAGTGATGTTGAAATGTAAAAAAAGTGAGATGGAAGTGATTTTTCTGCAGGAGACACATTTGGTAGCACAGGGTCATGAGAAACTGAAGAGATTTGGATATGAAAATGCATACTATAGTTCCTTTGAACAAAACCCGAGGAGAGGAGTAATCACGTTAATCAAAAACAGTCAAATTTGAATTGATCAAGGAAGTAAGAGACAAGGAGGGAAGGTTTGTTCTGGTGAAGGGGAAAATGGAGGGCCAAATGGTTACGTTAGTAAATGTTTATGCACCCCCAGAGAGTGAGAGGGATTTATATGAGACCATTTTTGACATGATAGTGATGGAACTAGAAGGGATATTGATATGTACGGGAGATTTTAACGTAGTACTGAATCACGACCTAGACACCACGAGTACTAGAAAAGGACGGGCGCCCATCAGTAGATATATGAATATTCAGTTGACGGAAATGGGAATTACAGACGTTTGGAGGGGGATGCACGCCATGGACAGGGAATACACACATTACTCACACCCACACGTGACATATGCGAGAATAGACTACTTTTTGATGACGACGGGGGACAGTTACAGGGCACGGGAGAGCAGTATAGGAGTGGCGGACATATCGGATCACAGTGCCATATATCTGACAGTAGATCTAGAAGGGAGACGGAGGAACACGATTTGGAGACTAAATGTAGGAATATTAAATAACAAAGGGGTGGTGAGTCAGATCAAGGAGGAGATAGCCAGATATAAGGAAGAAAATGACAACGGGGCGGTAGACCCGAACATTCTATGGGACACACTGAAGGTAGTGATAAGGGGGAAATTGATGGAAAAAACAGCAATGCTGAAGAAGGCCAGAACGGAGACATATCACAATCTGATAGGGAAGCTGAAGAAGCTAGAGGGGAGACACCAGATATCAAAAGAACAGGAAACGCTCGGAGAAATCAAAGAAGTAAAGGCCAGGATAAATAGGGAATTATTGACGGAAATAGAAAAGAAAGCGAGGTTCATGAAACAAACGTACTATGAAGGGGGACCAAAAGCGACCAGACTGTTGGCTAGGAGAATTAGAACGCAACAGAAGTTGAACACGATACACACAATAAGGGATACAAAGACTAATGAAATATTGAGGGACCCAGCTGAAATAGAGAGGACATTTAGAGAATACTATGAGAAATTATACACACAGCCAAAAGCAGCGGGAGAAGAGGAAATAGAAACATATCTGGAGAAGCTAGAGTTACCATCGATAGGGAAAGAACAGAATGAAGAATTAAATAAAATAATTACGGAACAAGAACTGGAAGAGGCAATTAGTAGAGCTAAAAACAACAAGTCTCCGGGGAGCGACGGATTCCCATCGGAATTCTACAAGACATTTAGAACTGAATTAGCACCCATGTTAGGGGCGGCGTTCAGACACACGATGGAAGAGGGGAAAATGCCCCCCTCGTGGAAGGAAGCCATAATCACCACGATACTGAAGGAAGGGAAGGATAGGGAATTATGCAGTAGTTTCAGACCTGTGTCCATACTCAACGTAGATTACAAGATGTATACATCGATAATATCAAAAAGATTTGAGACGTTTATGCCAGACATTATAGATGAAGATCAAACTGGATTTATTAAAGGGAGACAGACACAGGACAACGTGAGAAAGACATTACACATAGTAGAGGAGATACAAAAACAAGGGGGTAGCGCGGTACTGATTAGCCTAGATGCAGAAAAAGCGTTCGACAGTGTGAGCTGGACATTTTTATATAAAACATTGATGAGGTTCGGACTGAACGGGAGGGCGATGAAGATGATCAAGGCGCTATATCAAGAGCCGACAGCGAGGGTTAAGGTGAATGGCAGCTTGACGGATAGAATCAGATTAGAGAGGGCTACCAGACAGGGATGTTGTCTCTCACCGACGCTCTTCGCCGTTTTCATAGAACCACTGGCACAACTGATCAGACAGACCGAGGACATCAAGGGAGTAAGGATAAAGGGAACGGAATATAAACTAGGCCTATTTGCAGACGACGTGATAGTATACATGAGGCAACCAGAAAAGAGCTTCCCGGCACTGATGGATCTACTGAAGGAATATGGCCACTACTCAGGATACAAACTAAACGTGACAAAGACACAGACCTTAGCATGGAACTATTCTCCAACGACGGAAATTAGAGAACAGTACGGGATAAGATGGGACATGGACAAGATTAAATACTTAGGGGTGAACATCACGAGAGGGGTGGAGAAACTGTTTGAGGCGAATTATACACAGATAAATCAGAACATCAAGAGAGACCTAGAGAGATGGACAGTAATGCCCTTGGACTTCAATTCAAGAATAGAGGTCATTAAAATGAACATACTATCAAGGTTACTGTACCTATTCCAGTCACTACCGATACAAATACCACAGAATCAATTCAGGGAGTGGGACAGACTGATATCGAGGTTCATATGGGCGGGGAGAAGACCACGGGTCAGATATAAAACACTACAACTACCAAAGGAAGAGGGAGGGATGGCAGTACCCAGCCTACAAGATTATTACTATGCAGCACAACTGAGAGCAGTGACGTGCTGGTGTAACGACAGATATGAGGCAAGATGGAAAGACATTGAAAAAGAAGGGGAGGGATACAAGGTACAAGCTCTGGTGGGGGATAGGGAACTATTTAAAGAAAAAGAGGGACTATTAGATCCAATCACCAAATGCACCTTGACCATATGGAACAGAGTAGTAAAAACACACAAATTGGAGAAGCAGTCAGGGGTCCTGAGATGGGTAGCACATGACAAGAGATTCAAACCAGGGAGGTTAGACCATGGATTCAGAAGGTGGGAGAGGGGGGGGGGCAACAGCGATATGCAAAATGATAGAGAAGGGAGAAATGCAGACACTACAAAAATTAAAGGAGAAATTTGGACTAGAAAACAGGGACCACTTCAGATATCTACAGGTTAGAGACTACTACAACAAAGAAATAAGGGGGGCCAAAGACGAGGAACAGAATGGAATAATAAAGATGATAGTATGGGCATACGAAGGGGGGCAAGGAAGAGTAATATCAGCAATATACCGGGCTATAATGACCAGCAAGGGACACACGACCGATTATATAAGGGAGAAATGGGAGAGAGAACTAGAGATAGGAATAACAGGGAAGGAATGGGGGAACATATGTGAGGTACAACATTCAACAACAGGATCGAGAATATGGAAAGAATTTGGATGGAAAAACATAATCAGATTCTTTATAACCCCAGAGCTGAAGGGAAAATATGCACCAACACAAAAAGCATGCTGGAGGATGTGTGGGAAGGAGGGGGCAAATCACACGCACATATTCTGGGGATGTCAGAAGCTGAAGGGGTATTGGGAGGAGATAGGGGAAGCAATGATCAGAATATTAGGATACGGGCTACCACAAACAGGACTGGTGCTTTACTTAGGAGACCTGACACACGAGGGAATACAAGGGGGGGACAAATATTTAATAAAGATAATGTTGATAGCGGCCAGAAAAGCAATAACGAGACTGTGGTACAAGGAAGACCCACCGACAATAGCAAAATGGGTAGGAATAGTGGAAGAAATACAGGATATGGAAAGGATAACACACATGCTGAGGTTACAGGAAGAGAAATTTGGGGAAAGATGGGGAAAGTGGGAGGATTATAAAAGGAACGAGAACGACATCACAGAGGAAGAACCAAATGCAACACAAGAGAGCGAAGGGTAAAGGAGGAAAGATGTTCAAGCAGGGTCTATGAACCCATGTCACACACCTGTACTTTAGTTAATATTTTCTATTTTGTTTTTGGGATATTACAATTGCTGAATGCTTTTATACCTTATTATTTATGTCTGTTTAACGGTGTGATATTAAATATTCAGGGATGATGTGGTTTGTGTATGGGTGAACCAAAGGCAAAGTGAAAGTTAATAAACAAGAAAAAAAAAAAAAAAGGACGAAGGAGAAGGGAAGAAAGAAGCTCAAGGAGGGTCTCTGGACCCAGATCACACATACAAACCTTAGTCAGCATTTATCGTCTTTGAGTAGGAATTACCTGTTTAAGCCTGTTTAAGGGAGATACACAATCAGCCTTTGTATCAAATACCTAGAAAACAACAGTAGGGGAACCAGACAACTAACCATGTGATACCCATGTAAATATGTATGTGCACTGTTTTTTCTTTTTGTTTTTATTGTGATGCTAGTCTCTTCATTTTTTATTATTTATTTTTTGTAAGTGCTGTCTGTCTAAATAACTGTTAATAAAAAATTTAAGTTTAAAAAAAAAATAAAAAATAACAATAATGATGTAATAATGTAAAAATTATTATTAAAAATACCTGATTATGAGAAAAAAAAATTACGATGCATGGAATATTGTTGAGGCACACTAGTTACAACTATATTTCAAACAGGCACTCCATGTCAAAAAGGTTGCTGACCCCTGCCGTAGATCATCCTCCATATGTGTGTGTGGGTTTTACAAAGTTTAAACAATGGGAAAGCATTAAACCGATCATCTGTCTAAACCTCCTAACTCTATTCACCCTCAAATCTGTGTTCGTTTTTTTCATCTGCTGAAAAGTTGGGTTTTTGGAGTTATGAGGTTTTGGCCCGACAGCAGCGATATGTGACAAATAAAATAACATCTCAGTTAAGGCAACTCAAATATTGTTATTATTTGTATTTCTATCAGACTTTTTAAAACGAATTCCACTATATGATCCATGTTTGATGATCCAGTTAATTATATTGACTTGTTATATTGTTGGGAAGTGAGTCAAGTCTGCCTGAATGTTCACTGTTACAGTAGTTTTGCCTTTGAGAACCAATGGTTCTCGAGCCGTAATGGCACATGGGGCAGGAGCCTTTCCGTAGCGTGAGGCAGCTTGATGTACAAGTACACCCCTTGGACATGACACTAGTATGTCGCAAGGACAGTATACTGTAGGCAGTGACTTTAAACTGTTAAACTGCAGCCTGCACAGGAAGGCATGGACAACTCACTTTGACAACACAAGTGTGTCGTTTATTTCCACCAAAACACAGGACAGTGATACACAGCCAGAGTATTAAATAATCAGAAGAACTAGACAACCCTTTGGTATTTTCAGTTAATGAAGGGCCAGCACTAGTCAAGAGTTGAATAACTTTGTTGCAGCTGCTAACAAGTATGACTACTGTACATTAACGGTTGTTGTTGAATCCTACAGATCACCATGGAGTGGATCTGGAGCCTTGGGATAAATGATTGCGATTTCAAGGGTCTGAACATTCAGGCAGACTTGACTCACTTCCCAACCCCCAAAATATAACACCTCCGAGTATACAGTAGGGGGGTGGGGGGTTGGCATTGTGTGGAGAGATCAGTGACACAGAGTGGAGGGGAAATTATATGCAAAGCTTAGAACACAGCTGTGGTACAAACATAAGAAATAATTACGTGGAAAGAGTGATTTTGTACTTTTCTTCAGATTGCAGAATGGGTACAATACAGTACAGCTCAATACACACAATTGTTATGGGGATGTAGACCAGAGAAAGTCTTTAGTCTTGTTTACATCAGGTCCCCCATTTTCAATTCATCATAACATGACATACATGACATACAGATAGACATAGTCATGTATAGTATACGTTTTCATTCATTCACTGTAATGTACATGTACCTTATATGTGACAAATAAAATAACATCTCAGTTAAGGCAACTCAAATATTGTTATTATTTGTATTTCTATCAGACTTTGTAAAACGAATTCCACTATACGATCCATGTTTGATCCAAGTCTGTAAGCACACATGAATCCCTTGCTGATGGAGATGACCCAATGCTGTCTTGTACCTTACAAGCTGTGGTTGTGTGTTCCAAATTGTATACAGAATAAAACCACACTCTACTGCTCCAGCACCTGATTCCGTGTCAGTCCTGGATGAGACAGCAGGCAGGACATAATAGGAGAAGTCACACTGGTCACAATTTTTTTTTTTTTTTTTACATTTCTATAACCTTTATTTACCCAGGCAAGCAAGTAAGAACAAATTCTGATTTTATTTATTGTCAAAAGTATGCATAATGTTGTGTTAATTCCACAACAAGAGATATGTAATGTTAATTACCTGAGATTATTAAATTTTTTGGGGGGGGGGAAACCCTGCATATATCGGTATCGGTTGATATCGGTATCGGAAATTAAGAGTTGGACAATATCGGTATATCGGTATGGGTAAAAAAGCCAATATCTGGAATGTGGTCTTACTTAAACCCCTGTCTTCTACTTCCAGTTGTCGGATCTTCTCATTCTCCTGCAGAGTACACGGCGGTACCGCAGACACTGGACGTTGCTGTCTTTATTGTTCATTATTATCTTCTCTCCTAGACGTCCTGCGTCAGTGTTACTATCTGTTGCTATTACTCTAGGTGTACCGTTCTACAAATAAAGAGAACCACCGTTAACGAGTAAACACCCTCTCTGCTTCTACGTATTACTCCACAACTGGAACCTACCTGTCTCCGTCGTAACAGAAGATCCGACCATCAAAGGTTCCATGGAGTCGTACGCAGAGATGCACCGGAAACTGGAGATCGTGCTGGGGCAAGTATCCGAGCGACAACAACAGGTCAGCGCCGAGCTGGTTCGACTGGGAGGACTCGCCATTTCTTCCCAGGAGACGACAAGTTCGGCGTTGGCCGCGGCCCAGAGAGCCAGTACAGAGGTGGCTGAGGCAAGGGCGGCGGCAGCTGAGGCGTCACCGGAGGGAGTGGCAGTCGGCGGCAGGAGAGATCGTGCGGCTCACGGGATCCAGGAAGAGATCCGGGAGCCACGGCTATCACCGCCGGGCCGCTACTCAGACACACACACACAAATAAGAACGAATGCTTATAAAAACGATTTAATAGGCTAAACTTTGTTGTTTTAAATAAAAAATGTTACACTGTTTATTGCATTCGATTTTTGTCGTCATAATGCAACATGGCCCGACTAGATCCGTGACTGTTGAGATACAAATGAATTATCCAGCAAATAAAAAAAAAACGCTTATAAAAACGATTTAATAGGCTAAACTTTGTTGTTTTAAATAATTTTTTTACACTGTTTATTGCATTCGATTTTCGTCGTCATAATGCAACATGGCCCGACTAGATCCGTGACTCCATTGAGATACAAATGAATTATCCAGCAAATAAAAAAAAAACGCTTATAAAAACGATTTAATAGGCTAAACTTTTTGTTTTAAATAAAAAAATTTACACTGTTTATTGCATTCGATTTTTGTCGTCATAATGCAACATGGCCCGACTAGATCCGTGACTCCATTGAGATACAAATGAATTATCTATAAAAGTGACTATCTTTGGAATAGGCTTGGGGAAACATAATAAGTCACTATCTCCACTCGCTACGGGGGAACATAGAACCCGGGGAACATAGAACCCTTTGTGGCTACCGGCGAACATAACATAGGGGGAACATAGGGGGAACATAGAACCCGGGGAACTTAGAACCCGGGGAACTTAGAGCCCCTTTAAAAAAAAAAAAAAAAAAACGGGGAACATAGAACCCGGGGAACATAGAACCCGGGGAACATAGGGATGACCCCCTCAGGAGCACCGGAGGGATGCAGAGAATTCATCACCCAGTGTTCACTCGTGTTCCAATTGCACCGGTCATCGCTTCGGGAGCTGTCGGGGCTTCTTGGGAAAAGGAGGAGCCCGCTAGGTCCTGAGGAGGCGCTGGCAGGTGGGCTGAAATCCTCACATTTCCCAGATACACACACTTTTTTTAAGGTGACTGTCAACACGGGGAGCGACGTCAAGAGTACTGTGGCACTTATTGACTCAGGGGCAGCGGGTAATTTCATCCATGTGGGGCTGGTGGAGGAGTGGGGGATCCCTCTCGAGGAACTGGGAGTACCTGTTCCTGTCCAGGCTCTGGATGGCCGGCCGCTGGGCAGTGGGAGCATCACCCATCGCACTGCTCCCATGCACATTCAGGTGGCGGGTGGTGGGTGGGAGTGGTTGCAATTTTTCGTGCTTGTCTCCCCCATTTCTGTCATGGTTCTAGGTAGGGATGTCCCGATCCGATCACGTGATCGGGATCGGCGTCGATCACGTGCTTTTCAGAGGATCGGGGATCGGGAAAACATAATAATAAAAATCGGCAGTCAAAAAAAGAAAATTTTTATTCAACAAACATGACCATGTCCACGTCTTAAACTCATACGGAGGCCTTAGTTTTGGTTTTAAATTACATATAATATATCATCATTAATGTATTTATTGTCACACAGAGCAGAATAATTGTCCACAACAAACACATTCCCCTTTCATTTTCACCGTTGCAACAAACACATTCCCTTTAAGCGCTACACGCTCACGCTCGACCACATCACAACAACAGTACAACACGTCGCTCCCGAAACACGGTTAATATCCACTGACTTGAGCAGCTAGACTTAATGTCAGAGGTTTGGAACTAAGCATTTTAAAATAGAAAGTCAAGCCAGTTGCAATGTTTGCAAGGAGGACAGGCTGGAGGCGAAGTTTTCAGACTAACTTTTCACCTGGAGGATAACGTGACTGAGGATTATCGTCGGCGTTTCAGACCAGAATGGACCATTACGTAAGTCGAACACTGAATGTATACTAATGTGCAAACATATATTGAAACTTTTAATATTTCTCATATGAAGCAGAAGCACATTTCTCAGAGTGAATGTAATAACAAACGCCTCCGCGCTCGCGCCCCGGACTATAGGCAACAGATGGGCTTGTCTCGCTCTGCCAGTTTCTGACAAAAATGCGTCAAAATTGATTACTAATGTGAAAGATCGGATCGGAAACGATCGGATCGATAGATATTTAAAATCACATGATCGGGATCGGATCGGAAGCAAAAAAAGGCGATCGGGACATCCCTAGTTCTAGGTCATCCTTGGTTAGCGTTTCACAACCCTGTGATTAATTGGTGCACGGGCGAACTCTCAACGAGGAACGGCGTTGAGTCGGGCGAGAGTTTGCCCCCCCCCCCTTTGCCCCCCCCCCCCCCCTCTTCTCTTTTGTCTCCCTCTTCTCTCTCCAGGATGGTGGGGAGCGTTGCAGATGCTGGCAGCCCTACTAATCCCGATTTGATAGGTGTACCCGAGATCTACTGGGACCTGGCGGACGTTTTTAGCAAAACGCGTACTGAACACTTACATTGAGGAGGCATTGCTCGCGGGGCATATACGTCCTTCCACATCTCCTGCCGGCGCTGGGTTCTTTTCCGTTGCTAAAAAGGATGGTTCCCAGCGACCGTGCATTGATTATAGGGGGTTGAACGATGTATCCATCAAGAACCGTTACCCGTTGCCTCTCATGGACACCGCCTTTGAGTGCTTACAGGGGGCACAGGTCTTCTCTAAACTTGACTTACGTAATGCATACAATCTGGTCAGGATTAGAGAAGGAGACAAGTGGAAGACTGCATTTAACACGCCCAATGGGCATTATGAGTACTTAGTCATGCCCTTTGGCTTAGCTAATGCTCCAGCAGTCTTCCAAGCCCTGGTTAACGACATGCTGCGGGAGTTAATTGGGGTGTCGGTGTTCGTTTACTTAGATGACATCCTGATTTTTTCTCGCGATATGGTGCAACACCAAGTGCACATTCGTGAGGTGCTAGACCGTCTCCTCAAGCATCAACTATTTGTTAAGGCAGAGAAGTGTGTGTTTCACACTGACACCGTTTCCTTCCTGGGCTTTGTGTTGACGAAGGGCGATCTTCGCATGGATCCAGCCAAGGTGAGTGCAGTCTTGGACTGGCCACGGCCTTCGTCGCTCAAGGAGTTACAATGTTTTTTGGGCTTTGCAAATGTCTACAGGCGTTCTATTCGCAATTTTAGCGCCTTAGCCAATCCGTTAACAGCTCTCACTAAGTCCTCTCTCCCTGGCTTTGAATGGTCGACTAGGGCAGAGTAAATCGACCTCAAACGTCGATTTACCTCCGCCCCTGTACTGATCCGCCACGATGCAGAGGTTCCCTTTATTGTGGAGGTGGATGCCTCTGACATCGCGGTGGGGGGGGGGGGGGGGTGATCTCTCAGAGGTGTTTAAAGGACGGTAAAGTGCATCCTTGCGCTTTTTTTTTCTCGCCGGCTGTCTTCGGCCGAGCATAACTACGACGTGGGTAATCGGGAGTTATTGGCAATCAAATTGGCACTAGAGGAATGGAGACATTGGTTGGAGGGGGCGGCACATCCCTTCATTGTTTGGACTGATCATAATAACTTGGCTTACATCCAAGGGGCTAAACGCCTTAAACAGCTAACGTTAACTAACATTCAACAACGAGCTTGTGTTTATAACCTAATTGGTTTGGTAAGGGCGGCTAGGTGGTGTAGTGGGCAAGGCACTCGCCACCAATGTGGAGACGCTGGGTTCGCGTGTTCAAATCCAGCTCTCCACATTGTTTTCAGTTTAGCTGGTCGTCCGCAGTAATACACATTGGCCGTATTACGGGGAGGGAAACTGAAGGGTGGGGATCGGGCGCTGTGGACAGCGACTCCTACAGGTCGGTTGGTGCGCCTGCGCAGTAGAATCAGGAAGTGTCGGGGGCAGCGTGAGCCTCCCACGCGTTACTCCTCGCCACTGAGAGATCGAGCTGCGCAGGTGAAAAGATGCGACTGCTGTTACCTCAAGTACCGGAGGGGACTTGTGCTATGTATGACTTAGTCCACATTGCAGCCGGCTTGTGGGAGGCAAGAAACAGCGTTTGTGACAGGGGAGGGTTGAATTGGATGATACGAAATTGGGATGGGAGAAAATATAGAAAATGGGAGAAAAAGTGGATAAAAAAAAAACCTAATTGGTTTGGCACAACTTCTGTCCAAAATTAAATTCGAAGCCAGCTGCTGCATCCAAACAACCAGTCACGACAAGAACGCTGCCAGCAAATCAACACTGTTCAATGTCGTGGGGCGAATTTCACGGCTTTAACAATTTACTTCATTAATTGATCTAGTTTATTTGCAATAGCAAGCAAGATAATCTACTACGTTTCGTTGACTACGGTGTAAATCAAGTAACTCATATTATGTACTGTACGTCAATGCTTTTATCTACTGTCTTGTGTTAGCTATAGCTCTAGGCTATAGGGCTTCATTGCTGTACTCTAGGTCTCTCCATGTTGCAACATGGTGTCATTAAACGTTATTCTCAGTCAAAGACTGCTTTGTGAGAATAGTCCATTTGGATTGCTTGAAAACTGGAACTATTATTCACGGAGATGGAAAACTGCGGAGCCCCGGAGTGACTATAGAGAGAAACATATATATTGAGTTCATGTTTTACTACATTGAGCACTCAAAATCCGATTGCATGATACCATTTGTTCTCACGTTTTGATTAATTAATTCTCACAAATTCAATAATTCAATAATTTTGACATGGCCAAGTTATTCATTCCAACTGCCACCTGCTTAAGGCACTTGTCCTTGGCTGTAGAATAGCTACAGACTATTTAATTAAGCTTTACTTCATCTTGATGATGAGTTATGAATACATGTTAATAACAACACTTTACTTCATCTTGATGATGAGTTATGAAGACATGTTGACAACACTTTACTTCATCTTGATGATGAGTTATGAAGACATGTTGACAACACTTTACTTTAGCTTGATGATGAGTTATGAAGACATGTTGACAACACTTTACTTTAGCTTGATGATGAGTTATGAAGACATGTTGACAACACTTTACTTTAGCTTGATGATGAGTTATGAAGACATGTTAACAACACTTTACTTTAGCTTGATGAGTTATGAAGACATGTTGACAACACTTTACTTTAGCTTGATGATGAGTTATGAAGACATGTTGACAACACTTTACTTTAGCTTGATGAGTTATGAAGACATGTTGACAACACTTTACTTTAGCTTGATGATGAGTTATGAAGACATGTTAATAACAACACTTTAATTTAGCTTGATGAGTTATGAAGACATGTTGACAATACTTTACTTTAGCTTGGTGAGTTATGAAGACATGTTGACAACACTTTACTTCAGCTTGATGATGAGTTATCAAGACATGTTGACAACACTTTACTTTAGCTTGATGAGTTATGAAGACATGTAGACAACACTTTACTTTATCTTGATGAGTTATGAAGACATGTTGACAACACTTTACTTTAGCTTGATGATGAGTTATGAAGACATGTTGACAATACTTTACTTTAGCTTGATGATGAGTTATGAAGACATGTTGACAACACTTTACTTTAGCTTGATGATGAGTTATGAAGACATGTTGACAACACTTTACTTTAGCTTGATGATGAGTTATGAAGACATGTTAACAACACTTTACTTTAGCTTGATTATGAGTTATGAAGACATGTTGACAACTCTTTACTTTAGCTTGATGATGAGTTATCAAGACATGTTGACAACACTTTACAGGCCTGTCAGGTGGTGTACCCAGGGTCACATTGGAAAACTAAGACCACCATCGTGTTCCACTATGTGTGTCTCGTTATGCACGATGGGCAGACTGTGTTCAACATAGATTCAATTTGGTCAAGAATTGATGTCAGGTTGATTTTATAGGTTAGTCCTACAGTTGGTGTCAGAAGTGGGATGGCGGGAGCGTGAGGCCATCGGAAGCATGTGTGGCCAGAGGCGCGAGGGAGCTGATAGGCTGAAGCATGTGTGGCCAGAGGCGCGAGGGAGCTGATAGGCTGAAGCATGTGTGGCCAGAGGTGCGAGGGAGCTGATAGGCTGAAGCATGTGTGGCCAGAGGTGCGAGGGAGCTGATAGGCTGAAGCATGTTTGATTGATTGATTGATTGATTGCAAACTGTATTAACAGATTGCAGAATGGGTACAATAAAGTACAGCTCAATACACACAATTGTTAAGGGGATGCAGACCAGAGAAAGACTTTCATCTTGTTTACATCAGGGTCCCCCATTTTCAATTCATCAGGACATATATGACATACATGACATACAGATGGACAGTACTGCTACATCTATACATTTGACATACCAGAGTTGCAAATACAGTACTGTTTGTGATACAAAAAGAGTCCAGAAAAGGGAGTATATACATTTGACGTACAAACTGTACATTGGAGGAGGTTGGGTGGGGTTGGGTGGGGGGGGTTGGGTAGGAGGGGTTGGGGGGGGAAACACTGTACAACTGTACAAGCAAGACTGTACATTGGAATATTGACAACCATACTAGGTAATTTACTGTACATTGGAGGGGGTTGGGGGGGGGGGACACTGTACAAACAAGCAAAACTGTACATTGGAATATTGACAAAACCATATTGTGGCCAGAGGCGCGAGGGAGCTGATAGGCTGAAGCATGTGTGGCCAGAGGCGCGAGGGAGCTGATAGGCTGAAGCGCAGGGACGTGCTTCCTGAAGGAGGGGGGTAGTGTAACAACCATGGATGACTAGTGTGGGTGTTCGTTAATTGACCTTAAAAGATGAGGAAGAGAGATTAATCTTTCAGAGATTTTATTCCAGAGTGAATAAACAATATTACACACAGCTGTGGACACAGAACTACTCAGCCTGAGCACAAGGAGAGTTGTGCCACAAACATTTAGTATTGGTCTTTTATACATAGACAAGGCTGACACAAGTCTAAACATGGTCTAGACCAGGGGTTCCCAAACTTTTCAGGCCGGGACCCAGAAAATAAGGCGTCAGAGAGCCGCGGCCCAATGCACATCGTCAGGCTTTTTTTTTTTTTGCCAGGCGACCGATTTATTTAGCCAAATATCACTTCAATCCTATTAAGTTAGTTCAAGTTAGTTATTCATTTATATGTGCTATTTATGAGAGGGCTAACTTGTTATTTAGTTTGAAATGTTCGTTGAAATAAGTAGATTTTTCGTTTTTGTTTATTGTTTAAGTTAATATAAAACCATATAGTCACATTTTAGAATACAATCGAATATAATTTTAGAATACAACTAGAAACACTGTCCTGGCCTGCTTCTAAGTTCAGTGGCCTGAATTTTTTTTTATTTTTTTTTGGAAATCATCTCGCGGCCCTCCCGTGGCTGCTCGCGGCCCACCTTTGGGTCGCAACCCCGACTTTGGGAACCACTGGTCTAGACAGACAGATAGATTTATAGATATTTTATATAGCAAAACCTGCCAAAGTCTGACACCAGTCAGCCCAGACTGCTGTCTCAGAGCAGACTCACTGTATGTCTCTGACCAACAGGTGGCAGGTCCTTGGGTGAGCTAGAATAGATTAACCTAAATATGATACTCCAAGGACAAAGAGTCACACTAGACACACTAGCCTGTGGCTAACAAGTCAGACTCTTTAGTTGACTGGTTAGTGCTGTGGTCTGGGTGACCCAAGTTCAATTCCCAGCTGCCCTAAACTTTGCTACGCTATCAATGCGTATACTTATGTGGATGAATGCATACAACATGACTCTCATAATTATGTGATTTTAAAGTGTGTATATTCACCATTTTCCAATATTTACTGTATCATTTACATTATAATCCCAATCACAAAGTATTCCATGTCTCCTCCCTTTCCTCTTCCCGTTTCTTCTGATTCTCTTGGGAAGAGGAGTTGGAGAATTGTTTTAAGGGCACTTTCTAAGGAAGCTGTTTGCTTTTTATTTAATCTTCAGCTTCAGACTTGATTCACTGCCGAGCGACAAGTTGCAACTGAATTAGAATAAAATGAGACATGCTGGTCTGGGCATCAACGAACTGACACACTCTGTACGAAGAGCTTAGAGGATCAACCTGAAAAGGAAGAAACTGTCTCCAAAGTCATGTTTTGTACGTGGCGAGTTGGTCTCCAGACACCAGACCACGGCTGGAAAACTGTGGCCATCGCTGTTAAGGCTGTCAGCTGTAGGCTACAAGCTGCTCCCTCTGACAGCCTACCTGTGTTCCCTCATCCAGTCAATAAAAACCTCTCCTTTACTTTATGTCTGGATGTCCTCATGGTGAGTCTGTCTCCTTTATGTCTGGATGTCGTAGTGGTGAGTCTGTGTCCTTTATGTCTGGATGTCCTAGTGGTGAGTCTGTCTCCTTTATGTCTGGATGTCCTCATGGTGAGTCTGTCTCCTTTACTTTATGTCTGGATGTCCTAGTGGTGAGTCTGTCTCCTTCACTTTATGTCTGGTTGTCCTCGTGGTGAGTCTTTCTCCTTTATGTTTGGATGTCCTGGTGTTGGTGTGTTGTCATTATTTCTATTATGCACAATAATGTTGATGTGTTCCTTTAAATGAATGTAATTGTGGAATCCACAGCCTTGGTTGACGCGCGCATGCGCTTTTCCGTAAGAAAACAGCTGAGATGAATTGTTTGGTTTATAGAAAAGAGTATTTATTGTCATTTACTTGAAGCTTTGTTTAGCGTGGATGGGTTCCTACCGGATGACGTGGAGGTGTGCTGGCTTATTCCCGTTGCATGGTGTCCTGTAGGCTGTTTTCGGTCAAAAACCGTCTGGGCTGCGTGCCTTGCATTCCAGTGTCATGTTTTTTACTAGCGCGCCAGTCCATTGATAAAGTGAGTTCACACACTCAGGTGCTGTAATCACCGGTTCAAAATGGGCTGGACCAGACACGCCTCCACGTTGTCGAAGCAACACATATCCAAGTCATAGCAAATAAAAGATGTTATCAATCAAGTTAATTTCAAATCATTTTCCAAACAATATTGCTTCATATATTTAACTAAATAAATAAATATTAAGGACTGAATCTGGCTCCAACATACCGGCCCCTAATTGTTCTGTAAGAGAACGGTACAATTACCAACAAAATCAGGAGGAGCCAGCCAAAACTAAACTAATTTCATATTCTAAATTACATTCATTTTTTTTAACAGTCCATATCCCCCCGACGAGGGATTCAAAAGTTCTGTTTTCAAAAAACGCAAAAACTTACGGTCCAGAAGGTCCCCCCAACGAGGGATTCAAAAGTTCAGCTTTCAAAAACGCAGAAAAAGCGCCTCACAGTCAACGAAGTGTGTAATGTGTGCAATGTCCGTGTGAGAGAGGGGGGGGGGGGGCGGGAGAAAGAAAGATAAGGGGATATGGTGGGGGGGGGGAAGAGAGAGATATGGGGGGGTCTTCTTATGTTTTTGCCTCAAGGAGTAAGACAAGCTTCGTGATGGGCCTGATCAAGGTGTTGGTCTTGGTTTGCACCTCACAAATCCTTTTTTGTCTGGCCGGGTTTGTGTGATTCGTCCCATGATCCACGAGTTTCTAGGAGCAGAGTCGTCTATTATTAAGACAATATCACCGGCTGCCATGTTTCTCCTTTTCTTTGTCCACTTTTGTCTTTCTTGCAGTTCTGGCAGGTACTCTCTTGTCCACCGTTTCCAAAACAGGTCTGCCATGTATTGCACTTGACGCCATCTTCTCTTGGCATAACAGTCATCTAGGCTGAATACTCCAGGTGGCAGTGAAGGCTTTTCTTTGAGGAGAAGGAGGTGATTTGGTGAGAGAGGTTCCAGATCCAGAGGGTCATTGGAGGCTTTAGAGATGGGCCGATCATTAATTATGGCTTCCACTTCACATAAGTGTAGTCAAGTCAAGTCAAGTCAAGAGTTTTAATTGTCACGGCATACAGGTATACAATGAAATGCGGGTGGTCTTGCCCGCAACGATGTGCAATACAGTGGTACATATAATAGAATCAAAAGAAGAAACAACATTGTGCAGTAACAGGTAGCAGGTAACATGGAGTGACATCTCGGTATCTGTACATAGTTATTTACAGCGCATGTGTGACATGCTAGTTAGCTTTGGTAGTGCAATACACTGTTCCTGTTATTCTAATTTAAAGTGTCCTTTCCTTTGGCCATAAGTGTGCGTGTGTGCGACATGAGTGTGTGCCCGCTCATGTTAAAGTGTTAAGTGGCTGCTCGTGTGTGAGCGTGCACAGTGTGCGTGTCGTGTGTGTGTTCATGTGTGCTTGTGTGTGGACAGTTCAATGTTCTGAGCACTCAATGTACATTGTTCATGGCTCTGATGGCCTGGGGGAAGAAGCTGAGCCTAAGCCGCTCTGTCCTAGTAGCTGGGATTTGCAGGCGTCTGCCTGACCTCAGCAGCTGAAACAGGCTGTTATTGGGGTGGTGAGGGTCTTTCATTATCCTGCAGGCTCTGGATTTGCACCTCTTGTTGTATAGAACCTGCAGGGGGGGTAGTGCAATACCCGTGGTACGCTCGGCTGAGCGCACCACTTTCTGTAGGGCCTTCTTGTCCTGTGCCGTGCTGTTTCCATACCAGGCAGTGATGTTTCCGGTCAGGATGCTCTCTACAGCTCCTGAGTAGAAGGACTGGAGTATCTTCCCCGATACTCTGAACTTCCTTAACTGTCTCAGGTGGTAGAGACGCTGTTTCGCCTTCTTTACTACTGTGCCTATGTGTGTTGACCATGTCAGGTCCTCTGAGATGTGGACCCCCAGGTACTTGAAGCTGCTCACCCTGTCCACGGTAGCCCCGTTTATCATCAGTGGTGTGTGTGTCTCCTGCTGTCCTCTCCTATAATCCACGATCAGTTCCTTGGTTTTGCCAATGTTCAGGAGCAGGCTGTTGTCCTGGCACCAGCGTTCCAGTACCTCAACCTCCTCCCGGTAGGCCTTCTCGTCGTTGTCCGAGATCAGCCCCACCACCACTGTGTCATCTGCGAACTTCACTATGGAGTTGGAGCTGAACTTGGCCACACAGTCGTGTGTGTAGAGTGAGTACAGCAGGGGGCTCAGAACACAGCCCTGGGGGGACCCGATGCTCAGGGTGATGGTGTTGGAGGTCTGACCCCCCACCCTGACCGCCTGGGGTCTTTCGCTCAGAAAGTCCAGTACCCAGGCGCTCAGGGCGGAGCTCAGACCTAGCTCGATCAGCTTGTCCACCAGTCTGGTGGGGACTATGGTGTTGAACGCTGAGCTGTAGTCAATGAACAACAGTCTCACATAGCCCCCCTTCTGACGGTCAAGGTGCGAGAGGGTGCTGTGCAGTACCTGGGAGACCGCGTCGTCGGTGGACCTGTTTGTCCTGTATGCAAATTGCATAGGGTCCATATCACTGGGGAGGGAGGCACAAATGTGGTCCTTGACCAGCCTCTCGAAACATTTCATGACCACAGAGGTGAGTGCCACCGGTCTGTAGTCATTTGGACATGCTGGGGAGGGTTTCTTCGGCACAGGGATGATGGTAGACCTCTTGAAGCAGGCAGGGACCACTGACTCCGCCAGTGATTGATTAAATATGGCGGTGAACACAGGGGCCAGCTGGTTGGCACAGGTCTTGAGTATACGTCCTGTTATGCCATCTGGGCCAGCAGCCTTCCTGGTGTTCACCTGCATAAATGCTCTTCTCACACTGTGTTCCGACAACGAGAGAGCGTCCCCCCCCCCTCGCGGTTGCCCCCCCCCCTCCACAACAGCCGGCGCGCCAGTGACGTCACTAGCCGGAGAGCCAGCAGCGCCACTGTCTACACCAAACCGAGCGTAGAAGGTGTTGAGCTTGTCCGCGAGGGAGGCGTCGTCGCTCCCCATTGAGGGGGCGCTGACTTTATAGTCAGTTATTGTCTTCAGTCCCTGCCATAATCCTCTTGTGTCGTTTTGTGCCATTTGTGTCTCCAGTTTGTCAGCATATGTCCTCTTAGCAAGTTTGACAGCTTTGCGTAGAGTATAGACTGAAGCCTTATACTCCTCCATGTTTCCTGACTCTCTACCCAGGTTGTAGGCGGTGGTACGAGAGTTCAGAGCTGCTCTAATAGTGCTATCCACCCACGGTTTCTGGTTTGGGAAAATCCGCACCGTTTTCCTGAGGACAATACCATCAGCTATTGTTGTTATGTAGCACACCACTATGTCTGCTAGTTCACTGACGTCACTGGCGCTTCCTATGAACATATCCCAATCCGTGTCTGCAAGCACGTCCTTGAGCGTGGCCTCTGATTCGTCGGTCCACTTCTTTGTCTCACGTGACACGACGGCGTCACGTGATCTCTGTTGATATGCCGGAAATAGCAAGATGGAGTCATGATCGCTCGAGCTTGTGGACCCCGTTAATGGCGGAGCGGCTACTGCCTTGTAACCCGCTTTGAACGGGGAATAGCAGTGGTCGAGTGTGTTCTTCCCTCTGGTGGAGCAAGTGATGTGCTGAAAAAAGGACGGCATCACTTTCTTCAGGTTGGCCTGGTTGAAATCGCCGGCCACTACCATCGCTGCGTCTGGGTGTTTGATCTGGTGTCTGTTGAGATGATCGTGTAATTCGCCCAGCGCTTTGCCCGTATTCGCGTGTGGGGGAATATACACGGCAGTCATGACGACTGCTGTGAACTCCCTCGGGAGGTGAAACGGACGACATAGGATAGAAAGATGTTCCAAGTCCGGCGAACACGAGTTTGAGAGGACCTGCACCCCCTCGGGATTAACCCAGGAATTGTTCGTGATGAGGCAGACTCCGCCGCCGATGGTCTTTCCTGAGCCAGCGTTGCGATCTGCACGTAAGACTGTGAAGGCATCCGAGGGAGAGACGCTTTTGTCTGGGGTCGTCGACGTGAGCCATGTCTCTGTGAGACATATAATGTTGATGTCTCTCATCTCCCGTTGGAACCGGACCCTCGCTCTCAGATCATCCATCCTACCCTCCAACGAACGGGCATTCGCCAGAAAGATGGATGGAATTGCTGGGCGGTAAGCAGCTCTTTTTAGTCTCAATCTGATACCTCCTCGTCTCCCTCTGTGTCTTCTCCTGCCGTCGCCTTTGTTCTTTTCTTTGCCGCCATTCTCCCGTCTGATTTCTGCTGGCCATTCTAGGTCAAAAGTGTCTCCAAACTCCTCTTTGAGCAGTGTCTGACGGTCGTATGACGTACCCGCCAGTGTTGCTTTAAATAAAAAAGTAGCAAAAACAAACATAATAGCTAAAAGTGAGTACATCGTTGCGGAGCTAAAACCAGAGGCGTCTGACCAGGGTCGCGTCCTCTCTCTAGTAGCCAATCCTTCCTCATCCAGAGTCTGTTCCCGTGTGTAAAGCTCCAAGAATGCGTCTGACTGTTCTTATTTGTCTCTCCCATATTCCACCATGGTGTGATCCGGCAGGTGGGTTGAATGTCCATGATATGCCTTTCTCAAGTAAGGTGGCGTGAATCTTGAGATTGTCCAGATCTTGAATAGACTCTCGTAGCTCTCGTTCTGCCCTGATAAGATTCGTTCCATTATCAGATCTCATGGTCTTGACTGTGCCTCGTCTGGCTACAAATCTTCTTATTGCATTAATGCATGAGTCTGTATTCAGTGTATGAGCAACCTCCAAGTATACTGCTCGGATATTCAGGCACGTGAAGATCATGCCATACCGTTTCAACATTGTTCTCCCTCTTTTCATTTCAAATGGGCCGAAGTAGTCTACACCCACGTTTGTGAAAGGTGGTTGGTCAGGTAGCAGCCTGTCCTGGGGTAAGTCTGCCATGTATTGTGTACCTCTGACGCCACTCGACCTCCTACAGTGGACACACTTTGCAATCACTGCCCTGACTGCTGAGTTGACCTTAGGTATCCAATACTTTTGCCTCAGGCGTGATAGTGTAAGGTTCCGCCCGCTGTGTCCAACGGTTTCATGGACATGTCTGATGATTAATGTTGTTACATGATGTTTTCTTGGCAGAATGGCGGGGTGCATGGCCTCAGGGGGCATTGCAGACTTGACCAATCTTCCACCAACCCTTATTAGCTCATCATGAGGAACTGGGGTAAGTTTATGGATGTGACTGGTCTTCTTCACAGCCGTTCTTTTCCTTAGTGACTCTAGTTCCTCTTTGTATTCTGTTGATTGACAAAATTGGATAATGGCATGTTCGGCTTCCTGTAAGTCATCAACAGACAACAGAGCTTTGCAATTTTTTTTTTTTTTTTGGTGCACCTTTCATTTCCTATTTTTCTTTGCAGGCCTTTTTTAGTGTTGCTTTAATCCTCAATATTCATGCTACGGCTTTTCTGAGACGATGCCACTCAGAATAGTAGGTGATTAATTTCATGACTGTATTCACAGACTGATCCACAGGAGCAACATTTATAGTGAAGACCATAACTTCCGGATCGTCCTTTGTCAATGTGCATTCTGGGCATTGTGGCCACTCCGTTCATGGATGTTGCATGAATTCAGTCAGCGGGATTCAGAGTGCCGTTGACATACCTCCACTGTGTAACATCAGATTCCGTACGGATGTTGCTCACTCTGTTGGCAACAAAGGTGTGATATCTTGAGGTTTCATTGTTCAGATACTTAAGCACAGATGTGCTATCTGTTCAATAGACTGATGGCATCAAAGGGAGTTCAAGTTCCGCCTGCAGAAAGGTATCCATTCGTACAGCCATTGCTGATACTGTAAGCTCGAGCCTTGGGATGGTGATGGGTTTTAATGGTACCACCCTTGCTTTTCCCATGATAAAAACGCACAGTGGACTTTATGCCTGTCGTCCAGCAGCCTTAGGTAGTGCCGTAACCACTTTCACTCGCGTCTGAGAAGTGATGGAGCTGCGCAGAGATTAGGTTTCCAAAATCCTCGGGCATGAAGCATCTCTTAACTTTGAAGTTTTCCAGCTGGGACAGGTCAGCTAGCCAGGTCAACCATCTTCTTTGCAGGTGTTGAGGTATGTGATCATCCCAAGCTAGCTTTAATCCACACAGCTCTTGCAGTATCTGCTTTGCGGAAAGGACAACGGGTGCCAACATACCCAAAGGATCATAGATAGAGCTCACCGTAGACAAGATCCCTCGTCTGGTAAGCGGCCTGTCTTGAAGCTGTATTTTGAAGGCAAATGAATCCGACTGGGTACACCATTGTACCCCAAGGGCTCTTTCGATGGGCAGTGCATCCTGATCCAGATCTAGATCTTTCACCCCTTGCGCTCGGATCTGTTCTGGGATGGAGAGAAGCAACGACCTGCTGTTGCTGATCCACTTGTTTAGCTTAAACCCACCCGTGGCTCACAGACTGATGAGGTCTTTGGCGAGTTGTATGGCCTCTTGCTCAGACTTTAGACAATCATCCACGTACACAGTCTGTATGACCCCTGGGTCAAAGTTGCCAATGTTGTCTCATGCACACTGCTGTAAAGCGAAAGTTGCACAGCTTGGAGATGATGTGGCTCCAAATTTTTTTACAATTATCTTATACTCCTCGAGGCCCGTGTCCAGCGTTCCATCGGGCCACCACAAGAATCTTAAAAGATCTGAGTCTTCATCCGGTACTCTCACTTGATGGAACATGGCCTCCACATCTGTAATGAAGGCAACAGCCCTTTGCTGAAACCTTGTGAGGACACCAGTGAGGTTGCTGGTGAGGTCTGAGCCCTGTAGAAGCTGAGAGTTTAGTGACACACCTTGGTAGGTAGCTCCACAGGCGAACACCACTCGTAGCTTGTGCTTTTTAGGGTGGTAAACCCCATGGTGGGGAATATACCACGTCTTTCCAACCTTGGCTTCCTTTTGCTTGTTGTCGGATGTTGTTTGGATAGCAAAACCTCTCTTCAGATTGTCAGCCATAAGTGTTCTATATTCCTCATGAAATTGTGGGTTCTTTAACAGCTTTTGTTTCAAGCTCATGACCCTTTGCTCGGCGAGACAGCGGTTGTTTGGGAACTCAGCTTCGTCAGTCCGTAAAGGCAATCCAATATTGTAATGCCCGTCTTGCAGCTTTACTGAGTTTGAGACCTTTCCCATGAATATATGGTCTTCTTGAGACATCTCTAGGCGCTCTTCATGCTGGCGCTCTGGGAAATCATATTTCATCTGTTGTTGCAGCAATTCCTCAATCCTTACCAGAGAGATCCTGTTTGTGGTAACGACGTTCCCAGTGCCCTGTGTGAGTGGCCCATTGACTGTCCATCCGAGAGTGGTTTTAACAGCAAAAGGTCCTTTTCCCTGGCTGTTAATTATCATACATGGCTCCAAAGCCTTTGGAACGTTGTTGCCGATCAGCAGTCCGATTTCTGCTTTTATTCTAGGAAGTTTCACTTGGTGTAGATATGGCCATTGCTTTATATCCTCCTGGTCTGGGATATTTTCAGCTTTCACAGGGATCGCAGAGTGTGAGTAAACCTCTGGGAGTTCCAAATACTCATTGCTGTCAAGAGCACTGATTTCCATGCCGTTTACCATGGATGTCTTTATGACCTGTTCCTCGTTCATAGTTCTTAACAAAATGGTAGTTCTGCTTCCTGTTGCCTGCAGCTGTCTGAGCAAGGACTCTGTGCAGAATGTTGCAGAACTTCCTGGATCCATAAAGGCGTATGTGAGAATCACCTTATCACTTTTCTTCATTTTGATTTTTACAGGAACTATGGCGAGTTTGCATTCTGATTTACCGGCCCCAGTTTCACTCCACACCTCAGCTTGATTTGTGTATACTGTCACGGCTGTATCTTTAGAGTTTTCATCCTTCTCTATATTAGGATATTTTCTGTTGATGTGCAGGATTGTGGGATGTTTGAGACAACACACTTGACAGGTAAGTCTCTTTTGGCAACCTTTGCTCATGTGACCCACTTCAAAACATCCAAAACACACTCCCTTTTTCTTCAAGAATTCCAGCTTTTCTTCATGCGTTTTCTTTTTCAGTTGTGAACATGAACTGAGCTCATGGTTTCCTTTGCAATGTAAACATTCGTTGGTTGTTTTTCTTGGTGCTTTATCCACACATTCGGTTACAGCCTGCTTGTAGAAGCTGCCTGTCACCTTTGCCACATTGGTAGCAAATCCACTGAATGCGCTCTTAGGCCTTCTGTCTTTAGAGGGGAAGGGCTTGCCTGGTGGTGATATGACGGGCCTTCTTGTCTGTGTGGGATTTAAGCTTCCAAACAACGGATGTGATAGGATTCTGGATTGATAGTTTATAAATTCCACCAGCTCTGGAAATGTTGGCCTTGTTCCATAACGATCCTGCAATTCACAAGCTCTGAATCTCCATCTTTCTTGCGTCTTGTAGGCTAATTTACTGAGAATGGCTCTCATGTTAGTTGGATGGTTCAATTCCTCCAAGTACTCAACAGAGCTCATGGCATTGAGACAACCATTGAGAAACACAGCATAAGCCTGCAAGGCCTCTGCATCTTCAGCTTTGATTATTGGCCAGCTGAGCACTTTGTCCAAGTATGAAGTGGCAATCTTGTGTTCATTACCGAAATGCTTCTTTAAAAGCTCCTTTGCTGTAGTGTAACCTGTGTCTGGAAGCATGTATTGGCAACTGTGCACCAGTTCCCTTGGTTGTCCTGATGTGAATTGCTCCAGGAAATACAGCATATCCTGGCGGTTCTCAGTTTTCCTCTCAATGCCATGTTCAAAGGCTCTTATAAAGAATTGGTATTCCAGAGGGTCTCCTTTAAAGACAGGGATAGTGATTGATGGCAAAGTGAATTGTCCTTGTTGCTTAATGAGATTTTCTGTTATCCTGTTTTGACCTTCCATTAGGTTCACCAGACTGTAAAATTCATGCTTTTTACTTGTGTCCTGGGAATATGTTGTAGGTCCTTTACTGTGTGGTTGTGTTGATGGTCCTACATGTCCTTGTGCATCTGTACCGTGTGGCATGAAGTGGCGTGCACCTGGAAAAGCAGGGAGGTCATACGGTCTGAAAGATGAAGTATTTTCATATGACATAGCTTGTACTTTGGTGCCACCTAGAGGAGGATTAATTGTATGCGTGGCATAGGCTGAGGTCAAAGGGTCATATTCTTGATGCCTTTGATAATGGTTGTGATGGTATCTTTTTACGCACAGATTCACATTCTGTCATAGTTCCATGTGTTGCTCTTTCCACTGGTTCCTTGTGAGTGGGCCTTGATCTGGTTGGAACATCATCCATGTTGGTGCTGTCCAAACCAGCTGTCCATGACAGCTTTTCTGGTTGTTGTTCCGTTTCCTCTTGAATGTATCCTTCCAAGTATTCATTCATTCCATCCGATTGGTATGTTTCTTTATGTACAATTTGTGTTAATTCATGTGATAATTCATATTCTTTGATAATGCTTAACTTTGCTTTGTTAGCAGCCATCTGAGTTTCCATCTCAATCTTTTCCTTCTCCATCTCAAGCTTTTCTTTCTCGGCTTGGAGCTCTGCTTCTTTTATCTCAAGCTGTTGCTTCCTTTTAAGCCCTTCAGCCTTGACTGCTAGTTCAGCTTGTTCACTTTCCAGTTGCATTTTAAGAGATGCTATGGATGATCTTGAGGATTTTGATGAGCGTCTTGATCGCACATTGGAAACACTGTCCTTTGGAGCAATATCATCCACTGTAATTGTGGTATTCATCATTAGCAGTCACCTTTTCATTTTGATCAATCCATTGTAATACACCGTCTTTGAATTCATCCACTGGTATTATTTTAGGGATGTACCACTCACTTTGATCAAGTTTAACATCATCCTTTGACATTGCTGACAATAACGTTTTGACACAATCATTTACATCATTCAGCTCTTTGTATGCTTTGTTGAACTCGTTTTCCACCTTTGATTTAACAATTTCCACCTGGCATGTATGCTTCATTAAATCAAAGATTTCATTTTTCCTTCTGGTTAAAACACCCAATTTGGCGCTTCTAGATGCGCTCAATTCTTGTAATCTATTGGAATGTGCAGCGTCAATTTCATCCACCAAACGTTCCATTTTCCTTATGTTCCTTTAATGTTTGATTTAACTGAAATGGTGCACTTATTGCACATGCTTTTCAATTTAATTCAAACATCGTCGTCGACTGATACTTCGACTTGATTCCATACAATTTGATTCTTGATTATTATCTGACGACGGATAACACAATGAGATGACGTCAGTGCTTCACAGATGCGCATCCAATGAGTGAATGTGTGAGGATTCTGTGAGGATTGGCCCATTCCCCGCCACACGCTTCTTCAAGGTACTGTGATGATTGGTCCATTCCCCGCCACACGCTTCAGGAGCGATTACCAATTTCCATCACGCACCTGTTGTAGGTTGTAATTAGCGCTCCAGAGGCTTCATATACTCGGGCCTTCTATCAATCGTTGTCGGGTCGTTTTGGATACTACTGCTATTGCCTGTTCCCCCCCGTTGTTGTGCCTCGTCTACTTCTTCTCCAGGACATCTTTGGAAGTCGCCGCTGGTGTATATCTCGATCATCCGTTGGAGCTGTGCCTCGTTGCCCGCTTTACGCGTTTGCGCCTTGGTGAGTTTTTGGAGACAAACCTTTTGGATTATCTGTTTTTTGTGTGTTTGGATAACACTGAAGGAATACCGTTTTTGTTTTGTACTGGACTCAGCTAAATTTGTGTGTTAGGATAACACTGACGAAATACCGTTTTTGTTTTGTACTGGACTCAGCTAATTTGTGTGTTAGGATAACACTGAAGAAGTACCATTTTTATTTTGTACTGGACTCAGCTAACTTGTGTGTTGGTACACCGAAGATCAAGTCACTTGTGATTTATACTGGACTCAGCTAAGGAGGACTGAACTGCACTGCCTCTGTGTACAGTTGGATTGATTATTGACCACTCTCTCTCTCTCTCCGTTTCCTCCCCGAGTTGGATCCGGGAGTATCTGCAGAGCCGCAGATGTAGTGGCGCCATGCCGATTCCCCACCTCTAGACCGGGAGGATCTGCAGAGCCGCAGACAACTCTGCCTGTGGAGCTTTTTTCCCTATTGTTAGGTTTTAGTGAGTTTTTCCTTACCTTCGCGTGGGGTATGTCTGGGAGTGCTTGCATTCTTTCATTTATTTGTATTCATCTAAAAATGTTTGGACCTTATGGTGTTCTTGTTCTGTTCTTGACTTATTGTTATGTTTTCTTCTTGACTTGTTTAAAGAAGATCTGTACGGCCCATGGGGACATTAACGTGTGTTGTCGGGCCCTATAAATAAATTTGATTTGATTTGATTTGCCGAAAGCATTCTCCTTTTTGTTAATTCTGATTTGTTATTTGGCTCATTTTTGATTCTGTAATAAATACGCCCTAGTGTTTGGCTAACTCTGAACTACCTGTCTGTGCCGTGCTGTTGAGGTCGGTTTCAAACCCTAACAGAATGAATGAATGAATGACTTTATTTAACAGATTGCAGAATGGGTACAATACAGTACGGCTCAATACACACAATTGTTAAGGGGATGCAGACCTGAGAAAGACGTTTGTCTTGTTTACATCAGGGTCCCACATTTTCAATTCATATAGACATTTATGACATACACAACATACATGACATTTATGGCATAGGGACATATAGGTATTTAGTACTGATACATTTGTGACATAAACGGTGTTGTGAAGGATCAGATTAAACCGAATATATATATTTATTTATGGATATATACTTAATAGTATTTGTATATCGTTTGATATCCCTTGTATATTCCTTGTACATATACACTGAATATCCCTTTAGTCTACTAACAGCCCATAATAGTTTCATTCTCTCATTGGACAAGAACTTGGCGCCAGCAGCCAAGCCCCTTGGTTCAAGTTCAATCGTGCCGACGAACATGTCGTTACTAGCCCGGTTCCGCGTAGGAATACGTCTGGCGAAATACGAATGGTACTATTTGTTCACAGCGCATATATATATGGCGCAAGTAAAGTAGAACTTTCTTTTAGTCCCTTAGCCCTTAGTTCTTTACCCTCCAACCTAGTGGCAAGACGTTAAGCCTCACCCACGATACACGTGTGGTGCAGTATGGTCAACTTGGCCTCAGAATGGCATTGAGACATCGTGTGGATTAATAGTTGAATTGTCATAGTTTGGCACTATACCGTCGAGTGGGACGTATTTCTATTAAGTTAATAATAGTCTATTATGTATGGTGCATCGTTCGGTTAGAGTTATACAGTGAGTAGTACCCCCATCGTTTTCCTCGCGTTATCTAGTCTTAACCAGGCTGGGCAGACCACGTGTGGTGCTTTCATCCGAGGAGTTCTGGGCTAGGACGAGTGGACCTGCACATTGGATTACCTTACCCGGACGACGGCAAGCCCTACACGGCTTGGATTATCTACTTGCTTTGGGTGCTTTGATTTATGCCATGGATAACAGCCAACACTGGTGAGTGTTGGAACTACCCCCCGAGAGGAGTCCAGGTGAGACGGCGCTCTACCCGAGTGAGGTCGCCTCACGTCTCTTCGTTGTGGACCGGCAGCTACCGTCTACAAGAGGGCCCAAGCATATTCATCTGTGGACCAAGGTTCTGTGGGCACCGTGTTCAGCACTCTGAATTCTCCCAAGAAATCGTTGGCCAGATGGGATATCGCCGGCGGCTCTCCTAACCCCCCCCCCCCCTCTACTGACTTACAACCAGCAGGACCCCCTTTAGTATATCCAGCTATAATCATTAAGTACCATCGCTATAGTTCCCTAAAGAACCAGGTTGTATACTTGCTTCCTGCGTAACCAGAGATTGGACATTCAATATTGATTTGCCTACGAATACTCATTTGCCTTACAAGTGCATTCAAATCATAAATGTCATTACGTGAACGTTGTATATACCCTTTGCTATATATTAAATATTCGACGGATACATTTGTGTGGACTTGGTTTCATGGTGGGAAAGTGTTCATCATATCTATATCATGTACTGTGTGGCCAGTAGTTAAAGTACATAAAGCGGTAGTGGTTTAATGATACCATACTTATCAATACAGTCAGGGAATTGTACCCCTCAGTTACAATTGGTCCTTCGAGCCGGATGGTAACTAGTGTAATATTAATATAGTGTTATTAATATTGAAATGGCCTATGATGAACACTCCACGAAACGGTCCTCCTAACGTAGAACGCCCGCGGCGCAGACGACAGACACCTCAGTACTTAGAGGATTATGCTGTCAGTCAACTACCTAGCCTTCGACAAACGGTAAACGCGGTAAAAGTAGAAAGTTAAATTATGTCTGACCTTAACGACCAGGTTACCCCGACCACAGAGGCCCTAGTGGGTTCTAATGTAACTGACCAAGCTCACGGTGGGGACCAGGAGGGAGCTGACATGCCTTTACCCCCCGCCAATACTGAAGAAGTAGTTCCCGACCAGCCCCGGGAGGAAGACAACCCTACAGAGAGAGAACTCTGCACGGAACAAGATGAGGAGAGCGCCGAGGAGATAGAGCTCCAGGACTCCCCAACGAGTACAGCCAGGAGCGGCTCACCTCTACAACCGTCTTCCCCCAGCGAAGCGGAGAGGATGCTATCACAGGCGTTCCTCGTCAGCCTGACAGCCTCTACCGAACGCGATCGACTCCAGGGTGAACGCGATCGACTTCAGTGTGAACGCGATCGACTCCAGACGCAGCAACGGAGCGAAGAAGAGCGCATACGCCTGGAGATGAGACGCCTTCAGACGGAAGAGAATATGGCAAGAGACCGAGCAGACACCCAGCGCGCCGCTGACGGTGCCCAAAGAGAGGCAGAGCGCGACCTCGCTCTCATCCAGCGCGAAACCGAGCGCGACAGACTACAGGGCGAGCGCGACAGACTACAGGCGCAGCTAATGGAGCAGCTGATCACCAAGGCAACACCCTCTCCCTCCGCCAGGGGTTCAAGGAACTCGTCGAGACAACAGTCAAGGGCAGCATCCCCTAACCGAGCAAGCGACCCTGAACTTGACCAACAGACCAAGCCTATACCCCCCGCAGACCCCCTTCCCCGACCGGTCCAAGCGAGACCCAGCTACAAGGAAGGAGCGGCATACACTGCGGAGAAGCTAAATAAACGACTACAGGATCTAGAGGACCTGATAGAAGAAGAAGAGGGAGAGGAGGAGAACCAAGCCCGACGACAGCACAGTACTCCACCGGACCAGGAGGTCCAGTACAGCCCAGGCTATACCCCCGCGGCGCTGCGCTACAGACCCCCGACTCTATTCACGGGTGAGCATGACGCACGACCAGCCCCGAGGAATAGCACCTGGACCAGCGGGCCATGGTACCCTGCCGGTACCAGCCCACAGAGAGGCGCAAGAGGAGACTCGCCTAGGAGGCCTCTCCCCCAACGCTCGCCGATGTATCAGCCATCCACGGCGTCATACATTGGCACACCGACGTTTCCAGACTTCACCTATGAGAATCGAGCACAGTACACGGAGCTCCGGATGTGCTTAGAGACAATGATGGTGGATGTCGCTGATGAACGCCACAAGTATGCAATATTACTGAAGCACCTGAAAGTACCCCGAGCGCACAATATAGCGCTAGCCTATGCCACCTCTACGACCCCATACACCGCGGCTCTAGCAGCGCTGGACCAGAGATATGGACGTATATGGGATTACGTAATCCAAGAGATAAGGCATATTGACCGCCTACCCCCAGCAACAGACAATCGCTCATTAGACGACCTGTCTATAAAAGTGCAGTCCCTGGTAGGGATGCTGGGAGCGCAACGAGAAAAGGGTATGCACGAGCTATACGCCAACTCTAACGTCGAGAGGATTTTAGAGAAGCTGCCACCCGCCAGACAAGAGCGCTTCAGGCGGCAGAGAGACCACCGTGATCCTAACGGTCCCGAACCATCCCTCCTCGATCTAGCCGACTTCCTGGCGAGAGAAGTCAGCAGCCTACGACTGGATACGTTCGTGCGGAGCACACCAAGCTCCAGAGAGGGACCCAGGAGAATAAACGATGGAAGAAGATCGGTGACTGTCATGCACCAATCAGAATCAGTACCGAGCAGTAAGAACCACAGTACCCCCTCGAGAAAAGAGAAGTGGAAGATGGTGTGCCCGTACTGCGAGAAGGAACACTGGCTGTCACAATGTGACCTGTTCACAAAGATGAATGCAGAAGAAGTGAGTCAATGGATAAAGTCCAACAGGCGCTGTTACCGACAGTAACAGAAGAAAGCCTGCACCTGCACCATCGAGCAGCACAAAGGCAAGTGTCATGTACATTGACCCCGCCAGCAGCAGCGGAGCCCAAGTGCTCTTAAAGGTAGTCCGTGTAACATTGAGCTACCAAGATAAAGTCATGGACACTTACGCCGTCCTTGATGACGGGTCAGAGAAGACCCTTCTGCTCGCGTCCGCTGCGGCCCAGCTGGGACTGCGGGGGAGCGAGAACCAAATGACGATTCGGACAATAAGAAGAGATTTAAAGACGATAAAAGGCGAGAATGTCTCCTTCACTATCGCAGCAAGCGGGCAGCCAGAGAGACGGTATAGGATTACAAATGCTTTCACCAGCCAAGAAATAGGACTATCACAGTACACCTACCCCATCGCCAAGCTGATGGATAAATATGTGCACCTGCGTCAACTACCTATCCCGCTCATAGACGGCGCCACCCCGACCCTGCTGATAGGCTCCGACCATGCAGACCTCATAGTCCCGATAGACCGGGTCCATACAGGACCCAGAGGCTGTCCTGCAGCAGTCGAGACCCGCCTAGGATGGACACTACAAGGCCCCCTCGCTAAATCTCTCAACCGAACAGCAGCCACTAGCTGCCTCCACTCCGGAGTGACAGAAGAAGACACCACTCTCCTGCAGCATGTCGAGAGGCTATGGACACTAGAGACAATGCCCTTTAAGAACGAAAAGAAAGACATTCGTTCTAAAGAAGACATTTACGCCATAAACCTCCTCGAGCAAGGGACAAAGAGAGTCACAGTCGGCGGAGTGATGAGATACGCAACTCCACTCCTGAGGCGAGAGGGAATGCCCACCTTTCACGCAAAGAAAGACGCTACGGAGCGGTATCTATTGAACACAGAGCGGCGCCTAGCCAAAGACCCCGCTCAAGAGAGTGTGTACCACGCTGAGATTGAGAAGCTAATCACAGCGGGACACGTGACAAAGATTGACATTAAAGAGGCCGATCAGACGACCGAATCATGGTACGTGCCGCACCACAAGGTCCACCACAACGGCAAGGATCGCATTGTGTTTAACTGCAGCTACCAGATCGGATCCCAAAATCTGAATAAAGAGCTCTTGCCCGGCCCCACACTCGGCCCCTCTCTACTAGGCGTGCTACTACGCTTCCGCCAGGACAAGGTGGCTATCAGCGGGGATATCAAAGGGATGTTCCTGCAGGTGAGACTAGTGGAGGAGGACAAGCCCCTGCTGCGGTTCCTATGGAGAGAGAGGATCGGAGATGAGCACCCCGCCATCTATCAATGGGAAGTCCTCCCTTTCGGAACTACATGCAGCCCGTGCTGTGCTACATTTGCACTACAGAAACACGTCGCAGAGGACCCAGCAGCAGATGAAGAGGTCCGACACAGTGTGAAGAACAGTTTCTACGTGGACAACTGTTTACAAAGCGTTTCGACTCAAGAAGAAGCCGAGGCTCTCCTACTCAAGCTACGCGCCTCTCTGATCAAAGGCGGCTTTGATCTCAGGCAGTGGGCCAGCAGCGACCCGCACGTATTGCGCAGCCTCTCCCCCGCGGACAAGGCTGCCAGCAGCGAGACCTGGATGGCGACAATCCCAGGAGAAGCCCAAGAAATGACACTAGGACTAGTCTGGCGCTTCAAAACAGACTCGCTCCACTATAGACACAAACCCCTGACCACGGAGCAGGGAAGGTCGACGGCGATACCGACCACCAGACGGAGTGTGTACAGAACACTCGCCAGACAATATGACCCGTTGGGATGTATTCTACCTTACACCACCAGGGCAAAGATGATTGTACGAGCACTATGGGACAAGGACCAGGGCTGGGACGACCCAATACCCGCACCCCTTGCCTCCACATGGAGAGAGTGGGAGACGGAACTCCGCTCACTCCCAGGCGTCAATATACGCCGCAGCTACTTCCCACCCACAGTGAGGCCAGAGACATGCAAGATGGATCTACACGTCTTCAGCGATGCCTCCGAAGTAGCCTATGGATCAGTGGCCTACTTGCGTGCCCAAGAGAAGGGAGGAGAGATACACACCGCCTTCATCCTGGCTCGCTCAAGAATAGCCCCACGAAAGCAACAATCTATCCCGCGTCTAGAGCTCTGCGCAGCCCTAGCAGGAGCGCATCTAGCCACGTTAATCCAACGTGAACTCACCATTCTGGTGCACAGAACAATCTTGTGGTCAGATTCCACGACAGTACTCACATGGATCAAGTCTGATTCATGCAGATACAAAGTCTTCGTGGGAGTCAGAGTCACCGAGATTCAAGAGTTAACAGAAACAGCGAGCTGGCGGTATGTGGACACCAAACACAACCCAGCTGACGTCATCACCCGGGGAATGTCCCTAGATGACCTCACCCGTCACAACATCTACAGTGACGGACCAGAGTTCCTCAAGCTCCCGGAAGAAGAGTGGCCTACGCCCACCCCACGGGAAGCGAGTAAAGAGGAGGCTGAGAACAAGAAACCTATGTTCTGTGGACTGAGCACAGTCGCCTCCACAGACCCCAACATAGATGATTGCATTACCCTACAGAGTGCGCAGCTAAAGACATTCCTGTGGCACCACCCAGAGATTCAGCCCACTGCCGACATTTCAGCAGCTGACTACGAAGAAGCAGAACTTCTTCTACTACAACGAGCCCAGAGAGACTCGTTCCCCGACTGTCTACAGGGAGGAAAGCCCGTCCCATCAGACAGCAGATTGCTCCACCTGGCACCCGAGAGCGACGCCCATAATCTCATCAGAGTGGGTGGTCGTCTGCGGAGGGCCCCCAATCTACCGGATGACGTTAAGTACCCGATAGTCTTGAACAGCCGACACAAGGTCACAGAGCTGATCATAAAGAAATACGACGAGGATGTACACCACGCAGGAGCAGTGAGAGTCTTCGCGGAGATCAGACGTCGCTATTGGATACTTCAAGGAAGAGAAGCAGTGCGACGCTTCCAGCGAACCTGTCTAGACTGCCGAAAGTGGCGCGCGCAGCCCAGCATACCCCGGATGGCTGACCTACCTCCCTGTCGCCTCCGACTCGGCGACAAGCCATTCCACTCCACAGGCATGGACTGTTTTGGCCCGTTGTATATAAAGAAAGCAAGAGGAACCGAGAAGCGGTGGGGTATTGTATTCAAATGCATGACCACCAGAGCGATACATATCGAACTCCTTCCAACCATGAGCACAGACTCATTCCTTATGGCCTTCCGAAGATTCACATCACGGAAAGGAAAACCGTCTACATTGTTGTCTGATCACGGGACAAACTTCAAAGGCGGAGAAAGAGAGCTGAGAGAGAGCTTCCAAGCTATGGGCCCAGAACTTAAGACCCACCTCGCTCCATCCCAGATTGACTTCCAGTTTAATCCCCCGAACGCACCCCACTTCGGTGGAACCTGGGAACGAGAAGTACGTTCTATAAAGACAGCCCTGTACGCCGTGCTTGGGGCCCAGACTGTAGCGGAAGAAGTCCTAATGACAGTCCTCACGGAGATCGAGGGAGTATTGAACTCCAAGCCCCTCGGCTACGTCTCCAGTGATATAGCAGATGTCGACCCAGTCACCCCCAACACACTCTTGATGGGGCGGCTGGACCCCGCGCTACCCCAGACAATGTACAGGCCTGAAGAAGCGAACGGCCGAAGAATGTGGAGGTACAGTCAAGTACTAGCTGACAAGTTTTGGAACAGCTTTCTACTCCACTACCTACCGTCTCTACAGACCCGCCAGAAGTGGGTAAAAGAGAGAGACAATTTGACAGAAGGAACAGTCGTCATGATTATCGACCAGTCACTACCCAGAGCTATGTGGCCGGCTGGCCGCGTAAGCAAAGTGATCACCGGTGCCGATGGAAAGGTCCGAGCAGCTGAAGTGCTCGTCCAAGGGCGAACTTACACACGACCCGTGGCGAGGCTGATAGAACTGCCTAGACTCCCAGACACTATCGATGACGACCATGACCCCATGACTTTGTGAGTTGACTGACCCTTACAGCGGACCTTGAGTGGTAGACAGTGCGGTTAATCTGTCTGCTTAGCTAATTAGGTGGGACTAATTAGGGGGCGGCTGTTGTGAAGGATCAGATTAAACCGAATATATATATTTATTTATGGATATATATTTAATAGTATTTGTATATCGTTTGATATCCCTTGTATATTCCTTGTACATATACACTGAATATCCCTTTAGTCTACTAACAGCCCATAATAGTTTCATTCTCTCATTGGACAAGAACTTGGCGCCAGCAGCCAAGCCCCTTGGTTCAAGTTCAATCGTGCCGACGAACATGTCGTTACTAGCCCGGTTCCGCGTAGGAATACGTCTGGCGAAATACGAATGGTACTATTTGTTCACAGCGCATATATATATGGCGCAAGTAAAGTAGAACTTTCTTTTAGTCCCTTAGCCCTTAGTTCTTTACCCTCCAACCTAGTGGCAAGACGTTAAGCCTCACCCACGATACACGTGTGGTGCAGTATGGTCAACTTGGCCTCAGAATGGCATTGAGACATCGTGTGGATTAATAGTTGAATTGTCATAGTTTGGCACTATACCGTCGAGTGGGACGTATTTCTATTAAGTTAATAATAGTCTATTATGTATGGTGCATCGTTCGGTTAGAGTTATACAGTGAGTAGTACCCCCATCGTTTTCCTCGCGTTATCTAGAGTCTTAACCAGGCTGGGCAGACCACGTGTGGTGCTTTCATCCGAGGAGTTCTGGGCTAGGACGAGTGGACCTGCACATTGGATTACCTTACCCGGACGACGGCGAGCCCTACACGGCTTGGATTATCTACTTGCTTTGGGTGCTTTGATTTATGCCATGGATAACAGCCAACACTGGTGAGTGTTGGAACTACCCCCCGAGAGGAGTCCAGGTGAGACGGCGCTCTACCCGAGTGAGGTCGCCTCACGTCTCTTCGTTGTGGACCGGCAGCTACCGTCTACAAGAGGGCCCAAGCATATTCATCTGTGGACCAAGGTTCTGTGGGCACCGTGTTCAGCACTCTGAATTCTCCCAAGAAATCGTTGGCCAGATGGGATATCGCCGGCGGCTCTCCTAACCCCCCCCCCCCCCCTCTACTGACTTACAACCAGCAGGACCCCCTTTAGTATATCCAGCTATAATCATTAAGTACCATCGCTATAGTTCCCTAAAGAACCAGGTTGTATACTTGCTTCCTGCGTAACCAGAGATTGGACATTCAATATTGATTTGCCTACGAATACTCATTTGCCTTACAAGTGCATTCAAATCATAAATGTCATTACGTGAACGTTGTATATACCCTTTGCTATATATTAAATATTCGACGGATACATTTGTGTGGACTTGGTTTCATGGTGGGAACGTTTCAAGTTCAAGTTTCAAGTTTCTTTAATAGTTGTCATACAGAAGTACAGAATACTTTTGTACAAAATGCTTCTTACTGTTGCGCTCCAGAGACTGTGCAAGACAAGATAAGTATGAAATAAAAACATAGTAAAATTAGAAGTAAAAAAAAGAGGTCACAGTGTTCAGTTTAGACATATGTACAATGTTCGATGCAGAATAGACGTAGTTACCATACAATATACAATACTGTGCAGTGTACTAATATACAATACTATATAGTGCAAGGCAGAAATGGAGAAATGGGACGAGGTGCAATTTAGGTACAATTCACAGTAGGTGTACGAGTTGTAGTGCAAATCCTTTATCAATAAATATAAAGTGTAAGTGTGTTTGTGTGATCTAAAGTGTGGAGAGTGGGTGCTGCAGTGTGTTGTTTGTTTGAGTGAGTGTGTGCGTGTGGGTGTGTGTGCTGTGTGCATTTGATGGTTGTTGCATAGTGATTATTGTTCGTTTAGCGATTATTGTTCGTTTAGCAGCCTGATGGCCTGGGGATAGAAGCTTCTTCTGAGTCTTTCTGTGCTCGCCTTAAGACTCCGGTATCGCTTGCCTGACCGCAGCAGTTCAAAGAGGCAGTTGTTCGGGTGGCTCGAGTCCTTAATAATTCTCTTAGCCTTCCCCTTGCACCGCTTGATGTAAATGTTCTGGAGGGTGGGAAGCCCCCCTCCAATTGTGCGTTCGGCTGAACGTGTCACTCTTTGTAGTCTGCTACGGTCTTGTGCAGTGCTATTCCCAAACCAGGAGGTGATGTTGCCGGTCAGGATGCTCTCTATTGTACATGAGTAGAAGTTCCTAAGGATCTTCTGACTGACTTGGAACTTCCTTAGGCGCCTGAGGAAGTAGAGGCGTTGTCGTGCCTTCTTCACAACACTGTCAATGTGTGTGGTCCATGTCAAGTCCTCGGATATGTGGGCTCCGAGGTACTTGAAACTGTTCACTCTCTCAACCGGTGCCCCGTCGATGCTGAGGGGGCTGTAGTCCTTGACCCCCGACCTCCTGAAGTCCACAATCATCTCTTTTGTTTTGCTGACGTTCAGGGAGAGGCAGTTCTCCTGACACCACTGTGACAGGTTCTCTACCTCTTCCAGGTAGGCCCTTTCGTCGTTGGCAGAGATCAGGCCCACCACTACTGTGTCATCAGCAAATTTGATGATGGTGTTGTTGTTCCGCTGTGCTACGCAGTCATGTGTGTACAGGGAGTAGAGGAGGGGGCTCAGAACACAGCCCTGGGGGGCCCCTATGTTGAGCGTGATGGATGAGGAGGTGCAGTTGCCGGCTCTTACCACCTGGGGTCTGCCCGTCAGGAAGTCCAAGACCCACTGGCACAGGTCATAGTTCAAGCCCAGGTCCCTGAGCTTGGCTATGAGTTTGGAGGGGACTATGGTATTGAATGCTGAGCTGTAGTCGATGAACAGCATTCTCACATAGTTCCCCTGCCTCTTGTCCAGATGTGATGCTGCTGTGTGCAGCACATGGGCTATGGCGTCCTCCGTGGACCTGTTGGGGCGATATGCAAATTGCAGAGGGTCCAGGTTGATGGGGAGGGAGGAACAGATGTAGCCCTTCACTAGCTTCTCAAAGCACTTCATGGCTATGGAGGTGAGGGCTACAGGGCGGTAGTCGTTGAGGCAAGCGGGCGTAGATTTTTTGGGTACAGGGATGATGGTGGACTTCTTCAGACAGGTGGGGATGACAGCCTGTTCCAAGGACAGGTTGAAGATGTCAGTGAATACCGGGGCCAGTTGGTCGGCACAGACTTTTAGGACGCGGCCGGGGATGCCGTCCGGTCCTGCTGCCTTCCTGATATTCACTTTTTTAAAGATCCGTCTCACCTCATGCTCTGTTACCCTGAACACTGAGTCTCCATCAGCAGACCCCCCCCCCCCCCCCCCATTGCCGTGGTTTGTAGGCTGGTGTTGTTATTCACAGCCTCAAACCTCGCATAGAAGGAATTGAGATCATTTGCTAAGGAGATGTCACTGTTCAGTTTGAGGGGGGTTCCTTTGTAGTCTTTCATTGTTCTGAGGCCCTGCCACATGCCTCTAGAGTCAGCCTGTTCAAACTGAAGTTCAACTTTATCCCTGTAACGCCGTTTTGCCTGTTCATCATATCTATATCATGTACTGTGTGGCCAGTAGTTAAAGTACATAAAGCGGTATTGGTTTAATGATACCATACTTATCAATACAGTCAGGGAATTGTACCCCTCAGTTACAAACGGTATTCAAATATACAGTACTGTTACCCCTAGATCCTGACAGAGTATATACATATGATGGGGAGGGGACTGTACATTAGGAGGGGGTGGGTGGGTGGGAGAGAAATATACATACGGCGGGGAGGGAATATATACATGCGGGGGGGAGGAGACTGTCTATTAGGAGGTGGTGGGGGTTTTGGGCATTTACGGTGGCCAGTTTCGAATTGCAGCCTCCCGTAGGTGCTCTTTAAGAGCGGTTTTGAATGTGGGTAGGGATTCACATTCCTTTACAGCTTTGGGTAGGGCGTTCCACATTGATGTGGCATAATTGCGAAACGTGTTTAGTCCCTTGTTTGAGCCGAATCTGGGTTTAACATGATTTGTTGAGCTTCCTCTGGTGTAGTGGTTGTGGTATTCACTGACCTTTGGGAAGTATTTTGACATGTACATGGGTACCTTAGTCGTATAGTGTATCTTGTAGACCAGGCCCATTGCAAGTTGCTGTACTCTGTCGTCTACTCTAAGCCATCCTAGGTTGTCAAAGTGGGCAGGGGTGAGGTGGGTTCTGGGGGTAAGGTCAAGTAGTAGTCTGACCAGTTTGTTCTGTGATGTTTGTAATCTTGTTTTAAGCGCCTTTGAGGTGCTTTGGTACCATGAGGTGCACGCATAGTCGTAGTACCCTTGAATGAGTGCTCCTGCCAGAGTCTTCAGGGTATTCTTGTTTACCAGAGAGGAGATCCGGTACAAGAATCTAGTTCGTTGGTTGACTTTTTTTATTACGAGTGGTGCGTATTCAATTCATTGAACTCCGTCCATAGTAGTAACGTGGAATGTTCGATACACAATCTTCAAAGCAAACAAACGTAACGTTATTTCCAGCAATCAATTCCAGTGATGTTCCTTAAACAAAGGCGCAAGTATTGCATGCCTGGTTTTTGACAATGTGGAATCCACAGCCTTGGTTGACGCGCGCATGCGCTTTTCCGTAAGAAAACAGCTGAGATGAATTGTTTGGTTTATAGAAAAGAGTATTTATTGTCATTTACTTGAAGCTTTGTTTAGCGTGGATGGGTTCCTACCGGATGACGTGGAGGTGTGCTGGCTTATTCCCGTTGCATGGTGTCCTGTAGGCTGTTTCCAATTATTTCTAAAGTTCCAAATCCATAGCGCTTGCGACGGTCAAAAACCGTCTGGGCTGCGTGCCTTGCATTGCATTCCAGTGTCATGTTTTTTACTAGCACGCCAGTCCATTGATAAAGTGAGTTCACACACTCAGGTGCTGTAATCACCGGTTCTAAATGGCCTGGACCAGACACGCCTCCACGTTGTCGAAGCAACACGCATCCAAGTCATAGCAAATAAAAGATGTTATCAATCAAGTTAATTTCAAATCGTTTTCCAAACAATATTGCTTCATATATTTAACTAAATAAATAAATAAATATTAAGGACTGAATCTGGCTCCAACAGTAATAATAAAAAAGGTTCAAGCACATACATGCATAAATGCACATTGACCAAAAGTGTTATAATAAGTACACATTTATTTTATTGAAGGAGTGACGTTTAGAAATATCTCAGTACATTCAACCATACAGTCAGACACCAATAAGCACCACATCCAGGTTCCACAGATCTTTGTCAACAATAAATCCAAACTGATCTTTTTGAGCTGAAGGCACCTGTTTGGACGGAGCCTGAACATGCCACCTGGCTTCATTACACGCCCATGTGACGTGAAGCTGTTGGAGGGGAGGGGGGGTTACATACATTTTTCTGTAGGTAATGTTTTCTTCAGTGACGCAAAATGAGGCCGGCGGTGCCAAACGTTCATTTGGGCCACAGCAGTCACAGTTACTGAGAGACACTGGAAACATGGAATTATAACTTATAAGCAATATAAGAAATTATATTTGAGCTTTGAGCCTTCATCTTATTTTTCATACCAGCGCTTGTATTCCTATGCGTTTTTGTTCTTAGCTATTTTATTAAAATGTTTAAATGTTATTATGTACTTTAGATACTATTGCTACCATGTATATGTGTTTTATTACATGTATATATACATACATACCAATTATTTGCTTGTTCTATTCTCCATCCATCTATCATCCATAGCAACACTACAATATCACCGACATCCTGATGGAGATCCCCTTTGAACCGCTCATCTGATGTTTCTCTCCTCCACGCCACCTGTGGTGTTTTTCCCCCCGACACCAACCTCTGGGTTTTAGGGAGTCGTTCCTCGTCTTCATTGGGGGAAGTCTGGGGGTGTGGCTTATGTGGATTTTCATGGTGTTTTTTGTTCTGGATCTATTGTGATGTTTCTTCTAGACCTGTAAAGCCCATGGGGGCAATTCCTTGTGATTTGGGGCTATACAAATACATTTGATTTGATTTGATAAGGTTATATCTGATATATTAAATAAAAACGCAATGTTATTCATACAGGCTAATCTAGCTCTATAAACAGGTCCCCTCCCACCCCCTTATACACTCCACTAACCACCTTGTCATTCGTGCCAGTGGCTTGTCTGTGGGCATGGACTGTTGCCAGCCGCTCGAGAACTAGCAGCTGCACAACTCGAGAACTAATTACTCTAGAGGAAATGTTTGCTTCCCCTTCAAGTAGGTAGAAACATATCAAAATGTTTATATTAGTTTTGCACTATGGAATGTGAAAACCTTCAAGCTCAGTATCTCAAAACGACTCTGAACACAGAGAGAATCTTCCAAGCTGAAGATATGTAACACATTACTCAACACGTCTATAAAATACTATAGGGATCTTGTTTATTTTTTTTACCCATGCGCTATACATTTTTTTTTTATGTTGACTAGTACTGAACCCAGGTTATATTTAAACATTGTCTGGCATGATGTTGACTAGTACTGAACCCAGGCTCTATTTAAACATTGTCTGGCATGATGTTGACTAGTACTGAACCCAGGTTATATTTAAACATTGTCTGGCATGATGTTGACTAGTACTGAACCCAGGCTCTATTTAAACATTGTCTGGCATGATGTTGACTAGTACTGAACCCAGGCTCTATTTAAACATTGTCTGGCATGATGTTGACTAGTACTGAACCCAGGCTCTATTTAAACATTGTCTGGCATGATGTTGACTAGTACTGAACCCAGGCTCTATTTAAACATTGTTTGGCTTGATGTTGACTAGTACTGAACCCAGGCTCTATTTAAACATTGTCTGGCATGATGTTGACTAGTACTGAACCCAGGCTCTATTTAAACATTGTGATGTTGACTAGTACTGAACCCAGGCTCTATTTAAACATTGTGATGTTGACTAGTACTGAACCCAGGCTATATTTAAAGTGACATTGACTAGTACTGAACCCAGGCTCTATTTAAACATTGACATTGACTAGTACTGAACCCAGGCTCTTAAACATTGACATTGACTAGTACTGAACCCAGGCTCTATTTAAACATTACACTCTTATTACACACAAACTTAGCTCTGTGCTAAATCCTTTCACCGGGCTCCAATACAATCTAATGGGGCAACATTTTATTTTCCAAAACCATGAATTACTTCCAAAATGGGCTCTACAGTATAATGTGTCTCCATACAGTATGTTCTACTGAGAATTGTTGCAAACCGTACATTGCATCATACATTATGGGTTTCAGAGCCCTTGAAAACTTTTGATTAGTGTGAAAGGTTTTTGAAGGCTGAAACACTTGACCCATTGGTTTGTATTGGAGCCTGGTGAGAGGATGCAGTTCCTCAATACTAAAGCAATACGTAAAAGAAATCATGGACTGTACTAGTCAACATCACCAGACAGGCAATGTCTTAACAAGCGGGCAGAAAAGTGGCAATTTTCTTACTTGAACTTGAGGACTGCATACTTTTTTTGCAAACCAAAACAACATTATACTTATAGCACATGCATGGGCCTGGTCTCTTTTGAAAGATGACATTCTGAAGTTTCTGATTCCAGAAAAAAATTCACTTTTAGTGCTAAAGTAATAGAGTTACATAGGTCTGAACTTGAGTTGTAAAAAAACTTGTTACTCAAGTTTTTCTGTAGTAGTTAGTAGTCCAGAGGTAGTATTTCCCCAGAAGGTGGTATGGCTTACAAATCCAGACGGAGCCATAGCCTGAAGCCTTATGTAGTACATATCCAAATTTCATAAAGATCCATTCAGAAATGAGTGATTAGGAGTGATTTATGTAAACTGTGTACAAAGAAAAACTCAGTTTTCTCATAGACTGTTTTGCTCTTTCTGTTTTCGTGTTTCTTCGTGTTTTTTTATTTTTTATTTAGATCCCCATGTGGGGTATCATTGGAAAGCCACACTCATTGGCTACAATGATCAACAATCATTTTCGAGATCGGATCTAGATTGACGGAACTACTGCAGCCTGAGTCGGTGGTATTTTGCGCAATACCATGTACTTTGCACAAGCCTCAAATACCAGCATGTAACTCGAGAACCGCTGAACGGATTTTGTTGGATTTTGTCGCTATCGACTGGCAACAAATAAGCATTCAATTCGATATATATATTGTATTACAAAATATGCACACCCGAGCCACTAGGGGTCGCCAAAGTGCCAGTTGCAAAGAAATCCGAAAGACGTTGCAGCTTGAGAGGCTATTAAAAAGTGACCCCATCCTTTGACATTTTAATGTTAACTCAGGTAACTCACAAGTGACAAACATCACAATGCAGACAAAATCATAACCGCAAAAGACAAGTTTTCCATTTACTGAGCCGAGTGTCTCTTAAAATGTTTATTTTGCAAAGCAGCAAAGCTCCATGCTTTTTTAACCACAGATTTCCATCAATATGTACCCTTTGTACTGCATCTATTCACACAACTGTTCAAATAATAATCATTAAAAAACACACCAAACTCATTTACAGTAACAGTTTCTTTGAGTTAAAATGATCTGTTGTCTAGCAGTAAGCGTACAACGACCTCTGCCTGCTAGTACATGACATTGACAGTTTTATATGAGGAGCTAATAACACATCTGCCATCACAAGCATGTGATGATATATAATGTGTCTAATGACATCGTTACTGCAAAAAAACACAGCTTACAGCTACGAGACAAGAATGTTTTGCAATAATACAGTACATGTCACTGAAACAGTCATCTGAACCAACCCAACACAACCCAGTACCAGTGCCCCAACACTTACAGCACCAGTGCCCCAACACTTACAGTACCAGTGCCCCAACACTTACAGCACCAGTGCCCCAACACTTACAGCACCAGTGCCCCAACACTTACAGTACCAGTGCCCCAACACTTACAGCACCAGTGCATCAGCGCAGAGTAACATGATAGAAAATAATAATTACACAATGATTTCACCTGTACTGGATAATCATTTTACAATCATAAGAAAACAAAGCATCCTTTTCTGCCATGGATGACCATCAACTAAAACATAACCACACGCAACGAAAGTGGACAAATAATCATTGACCTTCAGAGTAAATTTGAAGCACACACTGTAGGCCTATAGTGTACTATGTGCAGGGGTTCCCAAACTGCCTGCCACGGGGGTGCCGCCAGATCAGCTTGAATACAATTTTAAAAGAAATGTATAGCCCAGGCCTCCAGATCTATTCATCTTACATTCATGTTTTAAAGCCCTCATGAATAATATGATATTATGACATAGTTTATCAGAAATAGTTTATCAGAAAATAAAAAAGATTTGTTTGGCAAAAAAAGTATAGTGTATAGTGTACTTACACTTACAGTGTATAACTATAACATGTACGCACACACACACACATAAATTATACCGGTTTGGTTGTGGCAAAACATGGATCTGTTTTTGAAGAATTAGAGTGAGTGATGCCACAGATTACTTGTAAAAGTAATCCGATTACTGATTATTGATTACTCCTTTAAAAAGTAATCCAAGTTACTTTACTGATTACTTGATTATCAGAGTAACTTAGTTACTTTGAAAGTAACTAGGTTACGAAGTCGTCGTCGTTCCCCCAACCGTTTTTTTTAAACGCTTTATTGAAAGTGCATAAATTGTTTTTAACTTGTTTCTCTGCACATAACGTAAATTGTTAAACTAGTGCTTCAGCTTCTGTACCATCAAGTATGGTAAAGCAACAGTCTATGATGCTCACAGCATTAGAGCAGCCAGCCAGTGGTTTTACAAAACCAGTGTATCCATTCACATCTAACAAATGCAGGCTGAACTATTCAATTATATCAACTGTAACTATTAAATTGTTTTTATAAATGTCTCTCTATAAACATACAATCAGTCTGAATGAATGAATGAATGAATGAAAACTTTATTAACAGATTGCAGAATGGGTACAGTACAGTACGGCTCAATACATACAATTGTTAAGGGAATGCAGACCAGAGAAAGACTTTCGTCTTGTTTACATCAGGGTCCCCCATTTTCAATTCGTCTCTCTTTAACATGTAAATTAACTGTAAATCTGGCAAATAAGAGCTTTTGCTCTGCCACCATCAAATATACATTAATCAAAAGGGAAAGAAACTATCTCTCTCTTTTGCTGTTTGGCTGGCCTCCGATTCCTCCTGTACCTAGTCGAAGCGTCGGCTAGTGTTGTGATTCCAGATGCTTTCAATGCAATTGGATGTGCTGTTTTTAGCGGTAGACAGTATTTTGTTTCCTCCGCATATGAACGTGAAGTAGTGACTGACGAGCGTTTTGGGATGGAAGTCTGAACAGAAACTCACACTGGAATTCTCCGACGACGGAGCCCTGCTGTCAGACGATTGGCGCATATGTCACATGACGTGATGTGAAGACCCGCCCTACTCTGCCTCTGATTCGCAGACTGTGGATGGGGAATGTGATTGGACCAAGGCAGAGTCACTCACAGACAGAGTGTCCAGTCACGCCGCGGCCCGCGGGACACATTCTTGTGTAACCCTTTCACTGCCACACTACGTCACTCCCAAAAGAAAAACAGCTCAAAATGTATTTTTGACTGTCGAAAACGAAATAAAATACTGCATTCCACCTGCATTATGAATTTATGATGAGATAGTAACGAAATAGTAATGCACAGCCACTTGGACAAGTAACTGCAATCAGATTACTGGCTTTTAAAGATTAACGCGTTAGATTACTATTTTCGGGGGAAAGTAATCAGATTACAATAACGCGTTACTTAGTAACGCGTTACCGGCATCACTGAGTGAGAGTCAACATTACTCAACCCTAGCGACAAAGCTTCAGGGTGTAACTGCTTCGGAACGAACGGCGCCACACACTTCGCCAGAGAACGCACATCTCAGGAGGTAAACAAATCTCAGACTGGCAGATCGTATTGGGATTGGGAATTGGAACTGAACCCCAAACTCCTAATTCTACGTTTACCACGATTGGAAAACAATAAAGATGTTCAAAATGTGGAACAAGAAATTCTGTTCTATTCATGTATTAAACAAGATAGCTGGGTAGTGCAATGTGAGCGGCCAAGTACAGTAACAGAAAACCAGAATTCTGCATAGGTCTGTAAAATGAGCCATAGTTTGCAACGTTGTATGGGCTAAGCTGCCACACTGGCTCCTTGGAAGAGAAAAAGGGAACTGTGTTTTGTCTCGTCTGTGGTTTGTAGTTCTGGCATTCTGTGTGTTTAATTGCTCTGAAGTGGCACAGTATTAGTGATGAGGAAATGGCGGTGGTTACATTCCATGTCTACTTGAAAGAAGAGTTTTTTTTATTCACCCTTACTCAACAGTTTCCTGTATTACAAGTAACCAGCAAGAATGCCTTTGCTATAAACATTTGGACGGCCTAAAGTAACTCCTTTAACCTCCAGTTGAAAGACTTCTTGAGACGTAGCGCAATTTAATTTCAAGTTTTACCTAATTATTTACGATGGTAGGTTGGACTGTTTTGTACATTCATACATTCATAGACTGTAGAGGTGGAGTACGTCCTGGTGATATATCACCAAGTGAATTGGATTGACTTTACATCTGCACACATTAGGGGTGTAACGGTACATGTACTGGACCTTTGGTTCAGTACGCGCTGTGTACCGAACGAATGCAATGGTTGTGGAATGGTTTTTTTTTTGCGTGCAGAATTTCATTCAAACGCCAAGTTCACCCCTTCCCAAAATATAACTTGCGCAAAGGGCCGGATGTTCGTTCAGCCCACGCACAACACTGAGAGATTACCTGTAATTTAGCATAGCCTCATAGTGTGGCGAACGCACACTCACCCTCTCTCTCAGTGCGTGCGTTGGTGCTAGATTGAGGGGCTGTCTCTCGGAGATCAAATAAATGATAGTTTGCGGCATATAGAACGGACATTCATACACAGCAACGCACCTCCAAACAAGGTGTGATAAACATGAATTGATATATTTTCCTTGGCATGAAACAGGAAATAGTATTTACCATTAGGGACCTGCATGACGCTTCTTTCTCTATTCAATAATGTTTACCCTGAAGGATGATTTACAATAAAGTGTTAACAAATTTAAGTAGGCTACTTACATTCTTGATGCTAGAACTCCCAAAATAGCGTTAGCATAAAAGAAGGTAGGCCAGCTGTAGTTTACATAGCTTGCATAAAACGGTCTCAAGGTTCCACAAGTTAATCAAAATCCGAAGTATTTCCAACCGGGGCTTGAGATGCTCAGAGTGCAAATCACTGTCTTTGCACGTTATTCAGTTCAATGACGTTGCGTGTCTCCTATCCATCATGCAGCGCATTCAGGCCCACGTCCCCACAATCTAATATATATACATATATATATGTCGATTATTCATTTGAATATAGAATATTCATTGACAGCCCAACTTAACAGTTACTGAATCGCCCCTGAGTGGACCATGGAAAGCCAAATAAATAAACTTAAACTTTACCCCACTGTACCGAAAACCCATACCGAACCGTGACTTCAAAACCGAGGTACGTACCGAACTGTGGTTTTTGTGTACCGTTACACCCCTAGCACACATACATGGGCTAAAACATTTCAAAAACAGACTTATTGTTCTTCTGTCTCAAGGGTTAAAATCTTAATCATCAACATGGGAAAGCATTCCCTCATAAAATTGTTTTGCTTCTGCGATGCCTCATTATTCTGTGATATTCTCTGTGGTCACAACTCTTTTCTGTTGTACCACCACCTTGTGGGAGGAGGCCGGGATGGTGCTGAGCATCGGAGAGGACTGGTTCAACCCCGTCGCCAGGCCACTCAGGGAGCCGGCCCTGCTGTAGGTGACCTGTTGAGACCCGGAGAGACCGCACCTCGGGAGTGAGACGTGCCCCGGACCACCAGCACTCTGGTGGACTATCTGCCCTCCACAGACCCCCTGCCCCTCCACCACCAGCATGCTCTGAGAGCCTGATAGGCCTCCTCCACTCTGCAGAGTGGTCCCCTGGATCAATTGCCTGGAGCCCAGAGGAACCTGGCCATCCACCACTAGCATGCTCTGAGAGCCTGAGAAGCCTCCCCCACTCTGCAGAGTGGTCCCCTGAATCAATTGCCTGGAGCCCAGAGGAACCTGGCCATCCACCACCAGCATGCTCTGAGAGCCTGAGAAGCCTCCCCCACTCTGCAGAGTGGTCCCCTGAATCAATTGCCTGGAGCCCACAGGAACCTGGCCATCCACCACCAGCATGCTCTGAGAGCCTGAGAAGCCTCCCCCACTCTGCAGAGTGGTCCCCTGGATCAATTGCCTGGAGCCCACAGGAACCTGGCCACCCACCACCATCATGCCCTGAGCGTGAGGCAGGGTGCCCATGTGGACCATGCCACCATTGCCCTGGGCCACCCCACTGGAGACCAGCCTCGGACCCTGTACCATCAGGCCTTGGGTAGCGGCTGACGGGGTGCCGTTTACCACTATCATGCCCTGCAGGTTGGCAGAAGCTGGGCTCTCAGCTAGCAGCACAGTGTTCTGAATCTGTGGTTGGACTATGTAGTGCATGGGCTGGACCATAGGTGCGGCGGCGTAGTAGACTGGCTGCTGCTGCAGTAGGAAGGTCTGGCCCTGGGCCTGACTAGCTCTGCCGTCTCTCAGCGTGGAAGAATGGTCCGACAACTCCCTCACCACGGTGTGCTCGGTGTGTGTCGAGACCACGGGTGGCAGCTGGGGCTGAGGCAGAGGCATGGGTTGGGGCAAGGTGGTTAGACTACTGGCAGCCTTCTGGAAGGACACGCTGGGCCTGAGCGGTGGAGGGGCGCTGATCTCCGACTTGAACTCCGTTTGAATCTGCTTGCCGCCACACACCTCAGCCAGCGTCTTGAACTTGGGTCCCAGGTCGTCGAGGAACTGGAGGTCGTTGTCAGATTCCAGGAGGCTGCAGCAGCCCATCGAGCCCGTGGGAGAGCCCTGGCCCTCGTAGTTGTACACCAGCAGATTGTCCTTGGGGATGTGGCTGTCAGCCGCCACCTTCTGCAGAAAACCACAGAAGAACACACACATTTTAGATTACCAGACTCAAATGGCACACTACATTTCATTTCTGGTTTGACCGAGGGTTATGGTCAACTCAACTTTCAGTTCAATCAATTCCTCAAAATGATATTCTGACATGTGAGATCGTACACCTGAAAGGGTTATACGGTGAAGAATCATCCAACAAGTGTTTGGGGATATAGACATTTAAACGTCTGAAAACTCAATATAGTGTGCAATATATCTTATAGTACTGAATAAGTAACTGTGTCTGTGAGAGAGGGCCACTTGACATCATTGAAGAGGAGGCATCCCAGGTGTGCTCTATTGTTTCCCTCAAACTCAAACATGTTTTTTATTACACACAATCCTAAGTTTGAGTACACACAATCAACCCTACGTTTGAGTACACACAATCAACCCTAAGTTTGAGTACACACACTCAACCCTAAGTTTGAGTACACACAATCAACCCTAAGTTTGTGTCAACCCTAAGTTTGAGTACACACAATCAACCCTACGTTTGAGTACACACACTCAACCCAAAGTTTGAGTACACACACTCAACCCTAAGTTTGAGTACACACAATCAACCCTAAGTTTGTGTCAACCCTAAGTTTGAGTACACACAATCAACCCTAAGTTTGAGTACACACAATCAACCCTAAGTTTGAGTACACACAATCAACCCTACGTTTGAGTACACACAATCAACCCTACGTTTGAGTACAAACAATCAACCCCACGTTTGAGTACACACAATCAACCCTAAGTTTGAGTACACACAATCAACCCTACGTTTGAGTACAAACAATCAACCCCACGTTTGAGTACACACAATCAACCCCACGTTTGAGTACACACAATCAACCACTCTGAGTTTGAGTACACACAATCAACCCTACGTTTGAGTACACACAATCAATCCTACGTTTGAGTACACACACTCAACCCTAAGTTTGAGTACACACACTCAACCCTAAGTTTGAGTACACACAATCAACCCTAAGTTTGTGTCAACCCTAAGTTTGAGTACACACAATCAACCCTAAGTTTGAGTACACACAATCAATCCTAAGTTTGAGTACACACAATCAACCCTACGTTTGAGTACAAACAATCAACCCCACGTTTGAGTACACACAATCAACCCCACGTTTGAGTACACACAATCAACCACTCTGAGTTTGAGTACACACAATCAACCCTACGTTTGAGTACATGTACACACAATCAACCCTAAGTTTGAGTACACACAATCATTCCTAAGTTTGAGTACACACAATCAACCCTAAGTTTTGAGTACACACAATCAACCCTAAGTTTGAGTACACACAATCAACCCTAAGTTTGGTTATACACACTCAACTCTAAGTCTGAATACACCCCCCCCCCCCTGCCAAAGGCAGTGAGGTCTACAGCAACACATTAGGGGTGGAGCAGCTCAGGTCTTCTCACCTGAGAGTAGTACTGTCCCAGGAAGTGCTCTGGCAGCGCGATGCCGTCATAAATTCCCATGGTCTGTGTGTTCTCGTAGCCTGCATAGCAAGAATGACCCGCCCCCCACATTCCACCACCGTAACCCGCCTCCTTCACCAGGGTGCTGTCATAGTATCCGCCGCCGCCGCCACCCATGGAGGAGGTGGACGTTATATATTCCTGTCCCATGATGCCTCCAGCGCCCCCGATCATGGTGCCGATACCGGCGGCCGCGTTCCCCGCATAGTTCGCTTTACCGTCCACTGCCGTGATCAGCAGAGGCACTTCCTGTGAGGGGTCAGGGGTCAAAGAGTTAGAGCCTAGAAGTGTCAAGCTTAGAGGTCAGCGTAATAAGCTAGCAATGTATCAGGATCTGTTAAATCATTAATTGCAATTCCATTGTAAATACTTTGTAAACTTCTAAAACAGTATTGTTCCGACAAAAGATACAACATTTATAAGTCTGACTAAACAGGGCTTTCCCTAAACAATGGTATAGGGGTGCAGAATAAAAAAAATAAATAAAAAGTTTAGTCTATAAAAATGTTTGCAGTGTAAGCTTGGGGCCAGCTTACACTGTACTTAAATAAAAAACGTATTTGGAACTTTTGTTAAAAGACATTTTTTTATTTTGTTTTTTAGTTGCAGGAAATTACAGCAAATAGCTTTCTTTTATTGGAAGTTTTTGGCCTCTTGGATTGGGAGGCACAGTCCCCCTCCGTACCACCCCCTCATAGGCGTAACTAAGGGCGGGGACATCGGAAAATGTCCCCCGCATGGTTTCAGATTGCAGTTATTGTCCCCCCCACGTTTTAACCGTCCAAAAACAATGTTACATGATAATAAACGGTGACGCGACGCGGCACTTGGACCACATGGAAACACGGCTGCTTGTTCCATCTCTGAGCTCAGGTCACTGGCCACGCCCCCTAATCTGTCCCCCGCACCACTACAAACAGAGTTACGCCACTGCACCCCCTAGTTGCAACTCTGCACCATCTTGTTTGAAAGTCCTCCCTACCGTGTTCTCTCCCTGGCCCTCGGTGTGGTAGGAGATGAGGTGGGACTTGGTGTCGAAGGGCATCTCAGCAAAGCCCCCAGGCAGGCCGGCCCCTCCGCAGTGGCAGAACAGCAGCAGCAGAGGAATGACTGAGGAGAACAGCAGGGTTATAATGAGTCTGGTTGTTATGGGGAGCGGTTGGTATCAAGACACGCTGCTGTCGAGATATGGACCGATTCACGTCGATCCGACCCGCTATCAAAGAAATAAAAAAACTGTATATATATATATATATATATCTTTTAAACGATACAAAATGTTCATACTGTTTTCACAGCTGTTTGCCACCATATTCCATCTTAAAGGACCACATCTCTTTGACATGTGGTTCGAAGTCATTCTTGCCTTGATACAAAAAGCCCTTCTTTTTTCATAATCTTTTTTTTACCGTTACCGAAAAATATGGTAATTATTTTCTGCCTGTTCACCACTGCCATTGGCTTCCAGTGTATCTGAAAATTCGCCAATTATGGGAAATGAGCTTACCGTCTTCTCTAGAGTCAGACAAGAAGATAGATACCAATTTCCGCTCTGTGCTTTCAGTAGAAAGCTACACAGCTGTAAGCTAGCCTAGCTTAGCACAAATGAATGGAAGCGGATACGGACCAGCTAGCTTTCTACTGAAGACAATTGGTATCTATCTTCTTGTCTGACTGGAAAAGACGGTAAGCACATTTCCTATAATGTTGACGTGTTCCTTTTAACACCAGGTTTGACTAAATGCTGCTAACATCTGATGGAACTTGTTTTCTGAAAAGTGAATTCCTCCTCCTTCCTTTTTAGACACCCACACTGTATTAACCCTTTCACTACCACACTACATACGTTAACCCTTTCACTACCACACTACAGACGGTTAACCCTTTCACTACCACACTACAGACGGTTTAACCCTTTCACTACCACACTACAGACATTAACCCTTTCAAGTTCAAGTAAAAAAAATTGCCACAAGTATGTGTCTTTGCTCAAGGACACTTCGACAAGCTGTCGGGAGGAGTCGGAATCAAACTGGGAGCCTTCTGATTACCAGATGACCGCTCTTTCCCCTACGCCACTGCAACCCTCTGTCCTCTGGACTTGTCAGTAACTATGCCCCTGTTACGGTGATAGGGACACTGTCTCCTGAGCCGTTCAGCCATTGTGTATAGTGATGTGTGCCTGGTGCCAGTGTATGGCAGCCATTGAGCCTGCGTAGCCCAATGTTGGGTGCTACCAGTGGTGGTGAAGGAGGCAATTTCCACCTTACATTGAGTGTCAAAAAAAGTGCTGTATAAATGTAATTACCATTCATTCATTCATGTGACATCATCATTACTAATACTCACGCAACAGCATCAGCAGGCCGAGGAGGAGAAGGCCGATGCCCGCGGGTCCGAGCTCCGACCCTTTCTTCAGCCGACCGCTGGCGCTGCGCAACCCGCACGTCTTTCCGTCCTCACAGGTGCACACCTCCACCGTGACCTTCTGCCGGTCCGGACAGGCGTGGCCCTGCTGGTCCCGCACCTCCAACTCCACCTTGTAGGAGCCCGGCCAGATGGACTCCTGGCTCCGCAGGATGGCTGATGTGTCTGCAGAGAAAGAACAGCAGTTAATGTGCTGCCGTTACCCCCCCTGTCACTGTTGGAATAATGCTCTATACATTTTATTTTATATTTTATATTTTAAATATATATTTCTAGTATATTCAGTGTGTTAAACGTATATTTCTACCCATTATGTGCTTTTATGAGAGTATACTTGCAATATATAATTTTTTTTAATCATATTTCATGTACTAATTCAAGCACACATGTTTAGTATGATAGTCATTAACTCATTCAGCGCCATCGCTTAATCCACGAGATGGCGCTAGTACACCACCGCTGTAAATCAATGGGGGGACTGCGAGATTTGCGAGTCCTTAAAATATATCTTAAATTATAGCTATGGGTCTAATACACCCGTCGATTATCAGTGAGTTGCTTCTAGTCAACATGTACAAAACGGATAGTTTTTTCATCTGTACATTTCCGTTTTATAGCCTTTTGAATATGAGTATAACTTTGGGTGCTTCTGAGTAATTCCAGAGAAAGATGTGATAATAGCGTTTAAGTGGAATACACTAAATAAACACGTTGTAATTTTTCGCATGATTATCGAATCTTCCTGAAATCAACGCTAGATCATCATTATTATCCTTCCTCATGCAAAGATGAAAAGAGCATTGGACCGCGGGGCTCCGCCGCCGCCTCCTCCCACTCAACGACACACAGCCACACACACACAGCCGCGATCGCCGTAGAAAGACATATCAGATCAACGATCAAATTTATATATAGTGTTCTTACCTGGTATCTGATGTAATGCAAAAGAAATAATCCAATTATCTGATCGCCATTTGAAGTACTGGGCACGGAGGTCCGTGCCACGTTCAACAGCATTGCATATTGAGGGGGGGGGGGGCAGCCTCGCAGATGTATCGTTGAAACAGGTTACCTCGCCTGAGTATTTAAACCACGGCCGCACGGCTTGGATCGACCCAGAAAAGAAACTACACCATTCCCAGTGGAGTGCAATACCAACTGGAAGGCGTAGGCGGCGGTATGTGCCCTTTTGCAAGCTCAGACCCATTCCCAACGATAGCATCAGGCTGGATGGATGAAAATGAATAGATATCGCTAATAAAAGAAATAACGATTAAAACCCAACTATACTCGTGATTGGCGCTCAAGCGATGGCGAGTTAACCCGACTATCATCGTGACTGGCGCTGAATGAGTTAATATGCTGGAAGTGTGATCTAAGTACACGTAAAGAAGAACTGAAATGGTTACCAAACTTAAGTTGTAAAAGTGTACTATTTTGGTAAGCAGATGTAACCAGAAATACCTCAAAAGTATCATTTAAATATATGTGACCCGGCACGGTCATCCATCCATCCATCCATCCATCCATCCATCCATCCATCCATCCATCCATCCATCCATCCACCCACCCATCCATTCATCTATTCATCCATCCATCTATCCATCCATCAATTCATCTATTATCCATCTATCTATCCATTCACCCATTCATCCATCTATCCATTGAGGGAAAAAGGGAAAATCTTTTTTGTTGAGGGAAAAAGATCCTGAAAAATCTCTATGGGAATTTGATACCATTTTTATGCCACTTGTTGACAAACATGCACCATTGAGAAAATTTACAGTCAGAAGCGTCAGAACACCATGGTTGGATGATGAACTAAAAGAATATATGATAGAACGTAATCGAGCTAAATTAATAGCAAATACATCAGGTTATAAATCAGACTGGGAGGTATATTGTAAATTAAGAAATGTTGTTACAAAATGTAATAAGAAGAAGAAGAAATTGTATTATGAAAATAGGTTTAATTATATAAAAAATGACAGTAAATTATTATGGAATACTCTAAATGAAATAATGGGCAGGAATAAGAAACCTACCCCATCCTTTCTAGAAACGGAAGGAAAATTCCTCACCAAACCAGTTGAGATTGCTAATCATATTAACAATTATTTTATTGGAAAAGTAGATAATTTAAGAAATAATATGCAAACAATAGATAATGAAAAATCTTATTTATTAATAAAGAATAAAATAATGAAAGATAAAAATTGTCAATTTAATTTTGATAGTGTGACTATAAGTAATGTAGAATATATGTTAAGTACCACTAAAAACAAACCACCAGGTGTTGACGGTCTTGACGGGAAACTTCTGAAATTGGTCCCTGATTTAATTGCCCCTGCTATCTGTCATATTATAAATCAATCCTTTAGTGAATGTTTGTATCCGCAACAGTGGAAAACTGCCAAAGTAATACCACTGCCAAAAAATTTGAAATTGCCATTCTCAGGATCTAATAGTCGTCCCATAAGTTTACTGCCAGTTTTGAGTAAACTGATGGAAAGAATAGTAAGTGAACAGATTAAAAGCTACTTTTCTTTTAACACATTGACCACTGATTTTCAACATGCATATCGTGAAGGACATTCAACAGCGACTGCTTTAACCCAAATGACGGATGATTGGCTGAAAGAGATAGATAAAAAGAAAATGGTTGGAGCTGTCTTGCTTGATTTTACTGCAGCATTCGACATCATAGATCACAAATTCTTACTTAAAAAACTTGAATGTTACGGTTTCTCCTCATCTGCACTATCTTGGATGCAAACTTATTTAGCAAACCGGAAACAAATAGTTTTTTTTAATGGGAGTTACTCAGAAGTTAAAACGGTAAGGTGTGGAGTACCCCAAGGAAGTTGCCTTGGGCCTTTGCTCTACACCATATTTACAAATGACATGCCTCTTGTCCTAAATAAGTCCTATATTTCTATGTATGCGGATGATTCAACGATTTACACATCAGCCTCAACAGCCAATGAATTAAATACGGTTCTAAAGGCAGAGTTGCAATCAGTGATGGAATGGATAAAGAATAACAAACTAGTTCTAAACATATCAAAGACAAGTAGCATCATTTTCGGTTCAAACCATACTCTAAGAACGAACCCAGTCTTGAAACTTTTGATAAGTGATGTGGTAATTAATCAAGTCCAGGAGACTAAACTCCTAGGGGTAACATTAGACAGTAAATTGTCATGGTCACACCATATAAACAATATAGTAGTGAAAATGGGAAGAGGGATTTCTGTTGTTAAAAGATGTGCTCATTTGTTACCACTAAATTCTATCAAACAGGTAATTCAAGCTCTGGTTTTGTCAAATCTTGACTATTGTCCTGCAGTATGGTCGAATGTAACAACGAATAAACTGAAAAAATTACAAATGGTACAAAACAAAGCAGCACGTATAGCGCTTCGCTGTGAGTACAGAACTAATGTTGCAGCGATGCACAGTTGTTTAACTTGGTTACTTGTCAAACATAAATTACTCTGCTCACTCCTTGTATTCACTAGGAATATTCTTGTTACAAAGATCCCCTCAATTTTATATAACAATTTATCAATAAGTCTTGACAGACACAACCATTCCACCAGACATGCTTCTGCACGAGGTTTTACACTTCCAAAAGTGAGGTCGAATGCAATGAAGCGAACTGTCATGTTCCGTGGTATGCAGGAATGGAACTCTCTTCCCAGACATGTTAAGCAGGAGAATAGTAAATGCCGTTTCAAAATCGTGGTAAAACAACATTTTCAACCAAAGAAATTGACATTCCCTAATAGATAGTGTGTACGTAAATGAAAATGTATGTGTCTGATATTTTTATCTTGTATTATGAATTTGATTAGGGTTTTTATTGTTGTTTTAATTGTCTGTATGACATGTAAATGTTGTGAGTGTATAAGGGTTTTTATTGTTGTTTTAATGGTCTGTATGTCATGTAAATGGTATTTACATTTACATTTACATTTAGTCATTTAGCTGACGCTTTTATCCAAAGCGACTTACAAGTTCTGTACGACAAGCCATCAGGAAGGGCACAACTCTATCAGCTGAGCAACAATGTTCATCAAAGTGTTGAGTGCTACAGTGTAGGTTAGTTTATTAGGACAAGTGCATGACAGTACGGTTAGTTAGGGTTAGATTTTTTTTTTTTTTTTTTTTTTTTTTTTTTTTTTTAATTCAGATAATGGTTGAAGAAGTGCGTCTTTAGTCGACGGCGAAAGATTGGACGTGATTCGGCTGTCCTAACTGGGGTGGGTAGTTCATTCCACCATTGTGGGGCAAGGACTGAGAATAGGCGACTTCTCTTTGATGACCCTCCCGGAGCTTGGATAGGAGTAGGTCTGAGGCGGCCAGAAGATGCAGAGCGTAGGGGTCTTGAGGGTGTGTAGTTAGAGACCATTGACCGGAGGTAGGCGGGAGCGGTTCCCTTTGCCGCACGGTATGCTAGGTCGAGGGCCTTGAAGCGGATTCGTGCAGCAATGGGGAGCCAGTGCAGGTCCCTAAGAAGTGGGGTGACATGGGCCGACTTCGGTAGGTTTGAGATCAGGCGGGCCGCTGCGTTCTGAATGAGTTGAAGAGGCTTAGTGGCAGTGGCCGGGAGGCCAGCGAGCAGTGCATTGCAGTAGTCGAGGCGGGAGATGACTGTTGATTGGACGAGGAGTTGGGTGGCTTCTTTTGTCAGGAAGGGGCGTATCCTTCTGACGTTGCTCAGGAGGAATCGGCAGGTTCTGGTCGTCGCTGCGATGTGAGCAGAGAAGTTCAACTGGTCGTCGAGGACAACACCAAGGTTCTTGGCGGTCGGGGACGCAGTCACAGCTGCATTCTCGACTGTGATTGAAAGGTCGGTTAGGGGGGAGGATTTGGCCGGCAGGTGGAGCAATTCTGTTTTGCTTAGGTTCAGTTTGAGGTGGTTGGACGTCATCCAGGCTGAGATGTCGGACAGACAGGCCGAGATCCGCACAGAGACGTGGATATCTGAGGGAGGGAAGGAGAGGAAGAGTTGAGTATCGTCGGCATAACAATGGTAGGAGAAGCCATGAGACGTGATAATGTTACCCAGTGATTTAGTGTAGAGGGAGAAGAGAAGGGGTCCTAAAACCGAGCCCTGGGGGACACCCGTCCGCAGGGGGCGGGTGGCCGACAGGGTCCCTCTCCATGACACTTGGTAGGAGCGGTCATTGAGGTATGATGACAGCCATGTCAGCGCAGAGCCAGCCACTCCCATTCCTGCGAGGGCCGCAAGGAGGATCTGGTGGTTGACTGTGTCGAAGGCTGCAGATAGATCTAGGAGAATCAGGACAGAGGAGAGGCCTTTCGCTTTTGCTAAGTGAAGTGCCTCTGTGACCGCAATGAGGGCTGTCTCTGTGGAGTGACCAGTCTGGTATGAGTGTATAAGGGTTTTTATTGTTGTTTTAATTGTCTGTATGACATGTAAATGTTGTGAGTGTATACGTCTGTAACTGTATTTTATGTGTTATGGACCCCAGGAAGAATAGCCCCAGCACTGCTGTGGCTAATGGGGATCCAAATAAACTTAAACTTAAACTTAAACATTAATCTATCCATCCATCTACCCATCCATCCATCTATCCATCCACCCATCCATCTATACATCCATCTATCTATCCATCTATCCATCCATCCATCCATCCATCCATCCATCCATCCATCCATCCATCTATCCATCCATCCATCTATTCATCCATCCATCCATCCATCTGTACGTCCCTCCATCCATCCCTCCATTCACCCCCCCCCCCTCACCGTCCAGATGCTCTGCCACCCACTTTCCCTTAGTGCCCTCTGGGATGATCTGGAAGGTGAACGGAGCGGCGTTGGGGAAGTCGTCCTCATCCGTGGCGGTGACGGTGACGGCTCCCACGGTGCTGCACATGCTCTGTACGTTGCTGGTCAGCGTTGGACAGTGGTCGTTAAAATCCTCCACCTGGATGGCGATGGTGCCGGTGGCTGTCGTGGACGGCATGTCTGCTCAGAGGAAACACACAGGGATGAGCGATCACGCCATTTATCAAGAGAAACACAGAGAGATTTTTTCTTTTTTAAATATACACTATCATACTTATTTCCACTTCCCGGGGGCATACTATGGAACATCTGTATGGATGTGAGTCTGAACATGGGTGCTGGGGGAAATTATATAGATACTCCTTGGTGTTTGGCCAGGTATAGAAGTCTTTAACAAACCTAAACAAGGTGTTCAGAATTATTGCAGTTTGTGATGTCATAGGAGGATGAATTAGCTTTGATTAATCAATAGACCACTGCTCTTCCACATGGAGCTCATGGGAGAGCGCGGGGGATAAAATTAATGAATGTTGATTAGAGCCTTGACGTAAGTGGTTGTAGCTACGGCTGTCTGGATGCTGGAGACATGATCCCATAGACTTTTTTTATACACCCGAGTCTCCTGAATACGGAGAGACCAATCCAAAGTCAATCCGCACTTTCTCTGCCAAGCTATAGTCGCTTTTTCGCACCTACACCCCAAACTCTGCATTGGCAGACTCTCTGGATTGTCCAGATACCATCCCTGGGCAATCTATGCATGTGTCAATTGGGGAGTAGGTGCTGAAAAGTGACTATAGCGCATTCGCTCTCCCATGAGCTGAAACGACCAGTGTTGCGGTTGTCTATTAGCTAGGAACACTGCCTAGCTAATGTACTGCCGGGTTTGTAAAGTTTTTACAACACATAGCTCTTGCTCCCTCTTCTGGTGTGGTGTGCACACTACACTGTGCTGTGCCATTGCTCAAGATATCGAGGATCGACACTACAGTATAAAAGATACCATAAGATAAGATATTCCTTTATTATATTCCTTTATAAACAATATAATTAACTCTGAATTGAGGATGCTAGGTACTGACTCCTCTGTCTGGTTCACAATGTTCTAATTGGTGTTTTTTCAAAGACAGATGCCGATACCAATAATCAGACATCAGGACGGTGATATAATGCCAATGTAATTTTGATGATGAGCATCTGATAAAATACAATACATAATAACAAACAAGACACAAAAACCTTTCTCTTCTTTTCTTTTGTAGATCTGTACTCTACTTATTATTTAAAATCCACAAATGTATCAAACTAAATAACTGATGAATTTGATGATGAACTGAAAATAGAAATAAAAGAATATTATTATTATTTGAATTTTTGATCAGTTGACACTTATGGGATTGACCCAACATTTTTGTTAATTGGCTATGTGGGTGCGGTTATCGGTCGATGTCCATTATTTCAAAACGCCAGATATCGGACCGATTAATCACTACTGTAATTCTAATGTATATTGTCTTGTAAATATGCATGATGGGGGATGTGGAGCTTCTGACACAGGAGGACACTTCCTCACTACAAACAGAGCTACAAACATTCCTGAGCCACATAATGTCTGTAAACTATTTTCCTGAAAAATTAACTCTACCCTTTTGATTTGTTATTGTAATCAGTTGGCGTCTGAAACTATATTTAAAATGTAAACCACTTAAGTTGTACTTAGTGTGTTCAAAGTTGTACTTAATATGCATATGTGTTTGGTTAACATTTCAGTTTTAGTTAATTTGACATTAATGACATTTACATCATATTAATGACTATAATTAAACTTAAGTAGTATTAAAAGTGTACTATTTTGGTAGCAGAAGTAACCAAAAGTATAATTTCAATTAATTCAACCTCATCTTAAGTACGTCTCAAGTCAGTTTTAACACACTAAGTGGTTTCAATTTAACACTACTTCAGTATATATAAAGTATACCTTCAGAAAATATACTTGGCAAACTTTTTTTTTTAACTATAACCTTTTTAATGATTTCGAGTCTTGCTTTTTGATTAAACTCTATTGTACATTTCCCGTATCGCTCTGTATCATTTTGCTATCACTGTACTCATTATCACTTGACCCTAATGACAGTATTCAGAAATGTATTGAGGTAGAGCCAGAGTTGATTCTTAAGCTTACCCTGAGTAATACAGAGAACTTTAGCATAGTACGTCCCGTTGACCAAGTATGGAGACTCTCTGTCAGGCATCTTGTTGAGTCTGATCTCTGCGGTCTCTGCATCGAAGGTGAGCCAGTTGCCGGGGTCTGAGCCCTTGGCATACCTAGAAAACATAGATGAACTGTGTCAGGAGCATGATAACGTGATAGGTTGATAGATTGATAACTTGATAACTTGATAGCTTCATAGCTTCATAGCGTGATAACTTGATAAATTGATAACTTGATAACTTGACAATTTGATAACTTCTGAGAACTGTTAAAGTTAAGTATGTCTGGTCAGGTGTACAGTAATATAACCCATATACGTGTGGGGTATATTCATATGTATTCTTGAACATTTTATTTGTAGATGAAAAACTTTTTTTAACTAATTCATGGTAAATCAGTTTATAGGTATCTTAAAAAAAGGAAATCATTTAACTTTGTACTGTTAATCCAAATATTACCAACGAAAAAACACCCCTTTTAAGATGTACACCCACAAAACCAATACAATTAAAAACTCATAATTCCCCATTCCAAGTGTTAATCCTTGTATTAACACTTTGGTCGCCAGGCTTATATTCTTAATATACCATCCTCCGCCAGCTCTATTTGTCTATGGGGATGTTTACCTTCTTTGCAGGGCTATAACTTTTTAAATTGTATTGCTAAATTGACATTACTATGGCCCATTCAATGTCAAGTATCTATTGTTCAGGGTGTAGCAACGTTATACTTTTTCATTCACATATTCATACTAAAATACGGTCTAAAGTATAAGTATGTTTTTATCGTTTTCTGCAGCTTTCTCCAGAACGTGATTTATAGCCCCAAATGCATTATATTGATGATCAAATACAGTTTGATAGGAATCTGCGCGAGATTTCAAATGGACGTGCTTCTAGAAGTTACTACTGATCATCTGATGTTGACCGGATGGAGGGGGGGGTCATTTATAATTCCGTGGCCAACGTTAGATGATTCATCTAGTGTGGGTGATATGATCATTAGAGCAGTTAGTATCGAACACGTTAAAAAAATAACGCTGAATCTTACCGTAGCTTCCTCATAGCGTTGGGCGATGAGCGTGGAACAGAAATATTCCTATTATGGGATGTAGAAATATGCGATCCATTTCCAGGTTGTATAATAGTATATACGTCCAAATCATGTTGTTTATCGAGTTATTGGTAACGGATTGCTATCCGTTGTGTCTAGCTCGAGTCCTGGGACTATTACCGAGTGATCGGACCGAATTGAAATGAGCACCAGCTTCCATTTCCTGTTTCCGCTCTGGGCGATCCGCCGATCGGCCACCAGATGGCGCTCTTGAACCGTTGGAGAGTTGAGAGGGGATCAACAGTAGATCTCAAGTCTCCGGGGGAGAAATATGATTTCGATCACAGATTTTTGAAATATTGATATGAAAGACGTGGTACGGCGTCTTTGGCAGAATGAGCATGGCGGGGAAAGACGTGCTACGGCGTTTTTGGCGACCATAGTGTTAAAAGCATCAACTAGATAATGAAAACATGTCTCCACTCCACTTTTTTGTTTGGATTACAGACTCGAAAAACCTAAGCAAATGAAGTGGAATTTACAAACACATCTGGAAAGGTTTAATTACTGTGTGTGTGTGTGTGTGTGTGTGTGTGTGTGTGTGTGTGTGTGTGTGTGTGTGTGTGTGTGTGTGTGTGTGTGTGTGTGTGTGTGTGCGTGCGTGCGTGCGTGCGTGTGTGTGTGTGCGTGTGTGCGTGCGCAAGTACAAACCTGACGTTCTCGGCAGGTTTCCCGGTGTCTCCGTCGATGGCTTGGTAAACTCCAATGACCTCCTGTTTGTCGACCGTCGTGCCGCCCTCCGAGATGGGGATGGCCTTGACCTTGGGGTCGAAGCGCGGCCCCTCCGGCTCGTTCTTCACACTGATCTTGACGGGGTACAGTTTCCCTGTCGTTCCCCCGGGCACTTTGCCGCCGTCACTTCCAGGTCTTGTCCCACCACCTGTTCCACCACCTGTTCCACCACCTGCTCCACCACCAGTACCACTGCCACCTCCAGCTCCTCCACCTCCAGCTCCTCCTCCTCCCCCACCCCCACCTCCTCCTCCTCCTCCTTCTCCTCCTTCTCCTCCTCCTCCTCCTCCTCCCCCTCCTCCACCTCCTCCTCCTCCTCCACCACCTCCTCCTCCACCTATTCCAACAGTGGCCAAATCCACTCCTGTGACGCTGGGATGGTAAGGAGCCTTGTTCCGCACTGCGAGGCCCAGCTCCAGATCCTTCACGTCCTCGTAGTCTACAGCCTGGTCACGGGACAGAACACAGCACAGGGGATAGATTTAACAACAAGTCAGTAACAATACCCCTGTGATGATAGGTGATAGGGACACCATATAGCTGCGAGTGCCGTCCTTCGGATGAGACGCTAAACCAGGGGTGGGCAATTATTTTTCCCAGGGGGCCAAATGAGCAACTGAAAATATTTTGGAGGGCCGGGCCAAAATTCCGAACTCAATTATGCATAATATACATTTTATTTCTATATAAAAAGCAGTAAATGGCATTGTTTTGACCGCTGGTAAGAGTGTATGTTATTATTTGGCAATTAAAAGGTGAGGTTAGCTTTCAAAAATATCATTTATTCAAATAGAATTTCCAAAATGTGAAACATCTAACTCATTTTCAGTCACATTAATAACAATGGGCATTTTGAGTTTCATATACTATTGAAACAAGGATCTTCTTAGATTTCTAAAGACATCACATCATCTTTGTAGCCAAAATAAACAAGACATGTCACTGAACTGTGTAACTGTGTAAAGAAAAGTGTCCCAGTTTTGTAGCCTTTTTGACTTTACATGCCTATATTAAACATTTAATGTTTTCAGAACTGTGCAAAAAAAAGAATGTGTCCCATTGCACTTGTTATATTTCCACATTTTAGTGTTCTTCAGTTCTTTTTTTTTACTGTGCAGAAAAAAAGAAAATGTTCAAGTGTCCCATTTCACTTGTTATATTTCCAAATGTTTGTGTTCTTCAGTTCTTTTTTTTACTGTGCAGAAAAAAAGAAAAGGTTCAAGTGTCCCATTTCACTTGTTATATTTCCACATTTTTGTGTTCTTCAGTTCTTTTTTTTTCATTTAGTGTGCGAAATCCAGTCTCTTGAGCTTTAACAAGTCCATCAAAGTCAGGTTGAATGTCTGAGGTGGAGATGCGAAGCACAGCTGACAGATGTTCATTAGTGAGAGAGGATCTGTACCTGGATTTGGTAAACTTCATGACTGAGAATGTCTGTTCACATATGTATGTGGATCCAAAGAGAACCAACATCTTCTGAGCATGTCTCCTCATGTTTGGAAAGTTATCCTCCTCGAGAGCAGAGTAGAACTCTAGCAGTGATGCTGACTTAAAGTGCTCTTTCAGTAGTGAATCAGACTGCAGGTCAATGAGTTCAAGCTGAACATCAGTGGGTGCACTATCAACACTGCAGGTAAAGGGAGAGGAAACCAGCTGCATTTCATCCTCAACCTTTTTGAAATCTTAAACGCCTTGAAAATTCATCATGCGGTTCTCCTCTCCTAACATGGATGAGTACCTGTGCCGGTGATCAGCTGATGGTTTGACTTCTTTCAGGGTTTTCATGTGTTCGAGATTGTTGCTGCCTAGTTGCCTTGAAATTTATTGCAAATAAAAAAAAAATTATCTACCTACCTCAGTTGTATAAAAAAAAAAAAAAAAAAAAACTTTAAATAACCACACTTTCGACAGTTTTCGGCTTGCCATTGCCCCGACTGCTTTGTTATTGAATCAAGTCAAATCCTAGGTAAGCGTATATTGTGCGTGTGAACGTTGACATGAAAAGAAAAAATGTTAAAAAAATAATAATTATTATTATTATTTTTTTTTTTTTTTATTATTATCGTGTAATGTTTTGCGGGCCGGTCAGAATCATCCCGCGGGCCGTACAATGCCCAGGTCTGCGCTAAACCGAGGTCCTGACTGAATCTCGGTCGCTAAAGAACCCAGGACGCCTATCGCAAAGAGTAGGGGGTTCCCCGCATTCCTGGCCAAATTCCCAATCAGGTCTCTGACATCAAGGCCACCTCACATCATCCCTTCCCCTTAACACTTTCAGTGCCAACGACGCTATATATCGTTAGTTCATGCTGACCGTTGAGTGCCAGCGACGACAAACAGCGTTTTTTTGTCGTTTTTTTTTATTTATTAGCGATTTTAATTCATATTTCATCAATCTAGTCTCACGTTAGTGCTGCAAACTCTCTCTGAGCTCCATTGGGAAAATACCACCCCCTATCGTCTCTCCCTGTTGTACTGCACCCCATTGGATTAGACTGAATGAAACACATGGGGGGGGGAATCCAGTTTCCTCATTTTACTTCTCCGGCAAGCCATCCGAGAGGATCCAAGTCATTGCCGAGCCGCAAAACAGCGTGGAATACATATTTCCAGTACCCAGCGCTAAATCAATAAACGCGATCGATATTTGGAATGGCGATCAGGAATTGGAATAATCTTTTTGGAGAACATCTGATCTGAGGTAAGGAATCTATTTTACCAGTCTTAGGATAATCAGACCTTTTTTCACAGAGATATCAGCGTGTGCCGTGTGTGTGTGTGTGTGTGTGCGCTTATCAGGAAATGAGAGAATAGATTTTTCAGCCCGCTTCTCTAGCGTGCATAAGTACACATATACTATCGATAATCTAGCGTTTATTTGAAAACTATTCATAAATAGGCCGAAAAATTACAATGTTTTGTGTATTCCAGAATATTCCAGTAAAGGGCGTTTATCACAGAATCTTTATATTTTCCTGAAACTTTCAAGAAAACGAGGGGTTTTCAAAATGGTATAAAACGGAAATGAACCGATTAAAAAACAATCCGTTTCGACAATGTTGACTGCAAACAAGTCATTGATAAGCGACGGCCAAATTAGACACATAATTTAAGACATATATGAGAGCGCTATCATTGAAGTGGGTGGTGGCATTCAACGGGGGTAAGGCGCACTGCATGGCTGGTAATCAAAGTGTTAATTGGCTGATATCAATCCCTGTCTCCTGAGCCGTTCAGCCATTGTGTAGTGTAATATGTGCCTGGTGCCAGTGTATGCCAGCCATTGAGCCTGCATAGCCCAAGGTTGGGTGCTACCAGTGGTGGTGAAGGAGGCAATTTCCACCCTACATTGTGGGGAGCGCTTTGAGTGTCTAGAAAAGCACTATATAAATGTAATAAATTATTATTATTATTATTATTATTATTATTATTATTATTATTATTATTATTATTATTATTATTATTATTTGGATAGATCATAAATTGTTAAGAGACAATAGTATCTCTTTAATATACTGGGAGGGGTGGACAAGAGATAAAACTTAAACAAATGTGTTTCCGGGTCATCGGCAGTCTTGCCTAAATCCTAAACTACTTTTTTGTAAATCTGTACCTGAAAATGGGGGTGCCCACTTTTACATTAGCTAAAACTTAAGTTTGCTAAACTACAATTCTCTCACAGGTGTACAGTACCTTGTCCAGCATCAGGACGCCTTCGTTGGTCTTAGGGTCTGTGGTGATGCTGAAGTAGCCAGCCTCGTTACCCTTGACGATGTCGAAGTGGGCCAGCTGGTTGACGTACTCCACGTCCGTGTCCAGCACTTTGAGTCTCATCACCTCCACATCTTGTGTGTTCTCCATTATTTCTCCCCCATACTGCAAAAACACATGCTCTATGAACTGACTGCAGACCAAACAACTTTAACTATAAATGATCTGTTCGAAACTATAAATTATCTGTTTGAAACTAGAAATGATATGTTTGAAACTAGAAGTGATCTGTTTGAAATATATATATATATACTGTATATATTCTTACTGTATATAGCTGTACATATCTGCATATAATCCTTTAATCCTATAATCCATATAATCCCCAAGGGGATCAATAAAGTAATATCTTATCTTATCTTATATCTGTAGATTCTATATCTGCACATATCTGCTGACCAGTATGACTTACTTACTACCATAGTGTCTTTATATTCCCTTTATGTTCCCTTTACATGTAAAAACCAGCTTGTACCTCCTGTTTCTCCAGAGTGGGGGCGTTGTCGTTCACGTCTCGCAGGCGGATGGTAACGGTTCCTGTGGCGACGTTTCCCTTGGGGTCGCCGTCCATGTCCTGACCTCTGACCGTCAAAATGTATTGTTCGTGAAGCTGGGAATACAAACAAATAAAATGGTATTTGATCAAATATTCATAGTGTTCAATTACTCCACCAGAAAATCCCATAAAACTATAGTATTATAGTAGTATTTCCCCCCCCACACACCAATTACTACAGAAATACTATAGTGAATAGTGAAACATTTAGCATTTCTATAAAAAACACAGGGATACTATAGTGACTCGCCATACATTTCTATAACATTCCACTACATTCCACTAATATTCCAATACTATGGTGAATCACTACAGTATTTCTGTGGTAAATCTCTAATAGGTTTAACTATAGTTCCTTTTCATATGATCATCATCACCATGGCATACATCTTGGTTGGCAAAACAACAGGTGATTGTAATGAAATAACAGGTGATAACAGCTGAGTTAATGGGATCATGCATCTTCACGAGAACACTATGAATACAGAGTTGTTGTGACACGATAGCAGCGCTCAGTTAAAACAGAACAACACTGCACCCGTGTGGCAGGAGGGTGTCATTTTCACACAAGGTTTGAAACTCCCATGTTATTCATCATGACGGAAGTCAACTTATTATACTGTGTCTGTAGCAGCTGTATGAACTATGCTCTTCACGTGTGAACGCTGGTAAAGGGGCACCAGATTTATTTTCACATCATCTCACACACATCCAAAAACTCTGGCCACCAGTGATGTCATCGAGGACATTGAATCCTCGTGTTGTGTTAATTACAGCTCAATTAAACTATGTAGATGAAAGAAATTGCAATAGCTTGTCTTATAGGGAACTGTTACCTTGTGATTTAATTGAGCTGTAATTAACACAAGGATTCAATGTCCCCGATGACATCACTGGTGGCCATATCCAAACTCATTTACTCTCAACAGCTGTCAAACTAAATGAATGTGTGCAAAACTGTTTAGAGTTTTTGGTTGTGTGTGAGATTATGTGCAAAATAAATTGTGTGTCCACCTCTCTCCCTCTCTCTCTCTCTCTCTCTCTCTCTCTTTAGTCTAGCAGGTGTAGAGTGCAGGTGTGCTGCTGTCAGCGGAGCAGCTGATTGACATCTGTGGGCCAATTACGTCCATGGAATGATATTTATGATTGTGTAATGAAGAAACTCTGATTGTATGATTCCATGTGGCAAATAAAAACTGTGAACTGAACTGAACTGAACTGATATAACCCCGCTGCAGATGTCATGAGGCTGCCAGATCGTAACTTCGTATTTCCCAGTGTTATTCTGCTCTCTCGTATAGTTCTCTAGTCTAGTCCGTTGTTCTCCGACCGTGCCTAACCCTTTGTTGTCCTCCTTTCCCCACAGTCCTACCTGGCTCTTCACCCTGATCTCTGGCTCTCGATAGACGTGCTCTGACCCCTGCCTGCCTGACAACTCTCCTTGCCTTTTCCCTGAACTTATGAGGACCTGTACCCATTTTGACCCCTGCCTGGCTGACATTTTTTATAAATTTAGGCCCCACTCTCACAAAACCCATAAACTCCTAAATCAGTTGTTGGATAGTCGATTATTTTTATTATTAATTAATACATTTTTAATGTTGCACAATTCATTTGTATACTTGTATCACTGTACATAATAATACTACAACTCTGTATATACATCGGATTAGCATTATTACTCAGTAGTACTCATTTATATATCTTATATCCCGTTTAATCACCTGTACATTGTATATTACTATTGTACTGTTACATTTGCACTCTGGTTGGAGGCCACGTTTATTTTTTTTTCTAAATGGATGAATTTGGGAATTAAATTAATTGTTCTCTGATGAATCCCCCAAACACACACACCTCTCTGTCCAGCGTGGGCCGACGGACGAGGATATCCCCGCCCTGTCCGACGGAGAACATCTGTTCCCCCGCCGGGTTCTGCTCGATGATGGTGAAGGCGATCATTGAGTTTGGATTCCCTGGCTCGTCTAAGTCCGTTGCGCTGATTTTCATGACACTCGTACCTGAAACCAGACCAGGTAATGATCAGATCACTGGCTTACACTGGCTTGTTTCATGTTCAACTCTTTACTTGCAATTTACTTGCAATTTACACAAGGTGATTGAAGTTTGGCGAGGCACTACCATGGAAATGGTGATTTTGGCTGGATAGGAACATTTTGAGATATTATCAACTACTGTAGTTTCATAAAACGTATAAAACAATCATCAAAATCAACTATAAATATGACAGTTAATTACACATAATAACCCATCCCCAAGCTAAAGTAAAGCTTTTTATTAAATAGTCTCTATCCATAGCTATCTACAATCAAGGACGATAAGCAGGGGAAGGAATGACTTGGTCTTGTGCACTGTCAAAATGATTTCATGATTAGTGACAACAAATTAACCAAAACGTGGGAACAAATTGTATAGTGCACTCTAATTAATAAAATCATGGGAACAAATTGTATAGTGCAGAGTGCAGACCAATTAATAAAAATGTGGGAACAAATTGTATAGTGCACACTAATTAATCAAAATGTGAGAACAAATTGTATAGTGCACACCAATTAATCAAAACGTGGGAGGTTACTGGTGAAAGTGAGTGGAAGTATTTCATTTTTTATTAAGCAAATCAAAAGTACACAATGAAATAAAAATATATATAAAAAGATGTGTACAGGCGAAAGGAGACCCTACAGGACTTTACATAAGTAAAGATAAACATAATGTTGCAATTGATAAGTAAATGGACTTATATATCCGGTGAGGAACATACAGTCAAATGTTCTACAAAACGTCCATATCGCTTTAAGCCTTAAGGGATAGGCTACTTGACATTTTTAAATTCTGTTGATTATTTTTCTCCATGAATCAGTTTCAACACAAAATGAAATGTTAGCATTCCATTTGTAAAACATGGGGCACTACTAGCGGTGAGCTTGCCAGCTAGCTGTATCCCATGGTTTCAACAAGGAATGCTAACATTCCATTTTAAAGAAACTGAAGGACAAGTGTCTGGTGAAGAACAAGAGCCAACTCAAATTCAAAATGCAAAAGTATCCTTTTAACAGACAGAATGTGGCTCCAGTTTTAAGATGGCCACCAAGACATGGGGAGGAAACTTGCCTGCCACACTGAGTTCATCCACCTCCCCTGGAGGCATTGTGTTAAAGACAGGATTGTTGTCGTTCTCATCCACAACCGCCACTCGTAAATCAATGTCCTTCTCTGCAAGTTTGCCATTTCTGTATGTAGCAACGCCTGTCAGCTGGAATGGGAACAGTCACATCAGCATCCTCATCATCATCACCACCATCATCAGCACTACCACCATCATCCTCTTCACCACCACCATCATCATCACCATCCTCATCAGTCATCACCACCATCATCATCATCATTACCATCATCATCACATTTACATTTAGTCATTTAGCTGACGCTTTTATCCAAAGCAACTTACAAGTTCTGTACAACAAGTCATCAGGAAGGGCACAACTCTATCAGCTTAGTAACAATGTTCATCAAAGTGCTACAGTGTAGGTTAGTTTATTAGGACAAGTGCATGACAGTAGTTAGGGTTAGATTTAATTTGTAAAAAAAAAAATTATATTAATTTCAGATAATGGTTGAAGAAGTGCATCTTTAGTCGACGGCGAACAATTGGACGGGTTTCGGCTGTCCTAACTGGGGTGGGCAGTTCATTCCACCATTGTGGGGCAAGGACTGAGAAAAGGCGGCTTCTCCTTGATGACCCTCCCAGAGCTGGGATAGGAGTAGGTCTGAGGGGGTCAGAAGATGCAGAGTGTAGGGGTCTTGAAGGTGTGTAGTTAGAGACCATTGACCGGAGGTAGGCGGGATCGGTTCCCTTTGCCGCACGGTATGCCAGGTCGAGGGCCTGCCTGTGTCTCCCTATCCCCTACGTTATAATTGCAATGATGATCGAATCCCGAAAGGTGGCAGTATCGCCTACCTTTTGAACTGGGTCTCTAAGGTGTCTTTCAGTACTGAGGTACCTCCGGCTGCAGGAATCCCTTCCCCCTCAAAGTGAATGAGCACACAGCCATCTGTCGGAGATTTGCTCGCCTGAAACCTATTGTTTCCCGTATTATAGCCAGACCCATTCATTCATTCATTCATTCATTCACCCAATCCACACGAGTAATGGAGATCACGATGGAACTACTGGGATAATTAATTTTAGAGTACCTTCTGACTAAGGTAAGGTCTATTTTAGGTATATTTTACCAAACCTAAAACATGCTTTTGTATTGATCACAGCATCGTATTTTACCTAACCTAAAACATGCTTTTGGTAACGATCACAGCTTTGTGAAACGACCCCCCCCCCTTGATGATTTTGTGAAGAAACATATATGGTATATACTTTTGATTTGGAAATAATATAGGTTTCAGGCGAGCAACCCGAACGATTTGCGCATATGCATATAACACGTCATATCTCACTACCTAGACAACGAGACTGGATTATTTCGAAAAGGGGCGATGTTTAGCGTGGAATAGCGCACAAACAAAAGTATGTAGAAACAAACTGGTTTGTCAATGTTGGACTATAAATATCGCCTGTCAAATGAGCCATACTATTGTCTCCATAGCTATAATACAGAACACATGATGGGTCCGCAAACATTGCGAAAATGGTCAATAACGCTGGTGCCATTGAGTAAAGATGGGAAAACAGCGTGGCGCTCAATGAGTTAATGTATTGACGTATTTACGAACATTTTGAATGTGTACATATTACAAATAATATATTGATGTATTTACAAATAAGTACATATATTACATATTCATATCTTTTACTTTTAACGTTTTCAGAAAATGTTTGAGTTCCCCGTCTGGGGAACAAACCCAGGATGCTCACATGGGAGGCAAGTGCCTTTACCTCAAGACTACCAAGACACACTTTTCTGATAGCCTCACTCAAACCCTAACCCTAACCTTAACCACATTGTTACTTTAAACTAACCCTAACCATAACCCTAACTTTCTATCTTAACCATAACCATTTTACGTTAAAACGAATCATCATCATCATCATCATAGTATTGCTGTGTTTGTAGCAGGGTGGGTGTCTTGTGGTGAGAGCACTCGTCCACGACCACAATCATTTAGATTGACTCCCGATTGTGCTGTTTTTTTGGGGCTTTCGCCGATCCGAAATGTAAATATATTACTTATGGCTATAACATAACGTACATAATATACCTATTTTCCAGTGGTCGTTTAGTACTTTATTTACCTTTTCTGATAAGAACGTGTTGCAGAGATACACAGGAATTGTGTTTCACTAGATGCAATGTTATCAAACTTACATTGTACAGATGGATTTTCTCCCGGTCCAGTAAACCGGTCACACGAACCCAGCCAGTATTGGGGTCGACCACGAACAGGTTGTAAGGGTCTTGGTCGGCCCCCACTCCCTTCAGAGAGTACTGCACGTTCCCATCGTGGTGATCTGCATCAGAGCGGATCTGAAACAAATGATAATTTAAAATGTATAAGTAAAATTGTAACTGTTTAAAAACAGTAACTGTTCCCTACTCATCCATACTGTCTCTACCAGCTTTCTGCCTGCCCTGATTGATGGGAATGGGTACAGTACAGTACAGTACAGCTCAATACATACAATTGTTAAGGGGTTGCAGACCAGAGAAAGACTTTCGTCTTGTTTACATCAGGGTCCCCCATTTTCAATTCATCATATGACACACACGACATACAGATAGACAGTACTGCTACATCTATACATTCATGACATACCAGATTTGCAAATACAGTACTGTTTGTGATACAAAAAGTGTCCAGAAAAAGAGTGTATATACATTTGACGTAGAAACTGTACATTGGAGGAGGTTGGGTAGGTGGGGTGGGGTTGGGTGGGTGGGTGGGACTGTACATTGGAGGTGGGGGGGGGGGGGGGACACTGTACACTGTACATTGGAATACTGACAAAGCCATACTTGGTAATTTACTGTACAACTGGGTTAGGACATTTGTAGGGGCCAGTTTCGAATTGCAGTCTCCCGTAGGTGTTCTTTGAGAGTGTTTTTGAAAGTGGGTAGTGATTCACATTCCTTTACAGCTTTGGGTAGGGCGTTCCACATTGATGTGGCATAATTGCAAAACGTGTTTAGTCCCTTGTTTGAGCCGAATCTGGGTTTAACATGATTTGTGGAGCTCCCTCTGGTGTTGTGATCGTGGTATTCACTGATCTTTGGGAAGTATTTTGGCATGTACATGGGTACCTTGGTCGTGTAGTGTATCTTGTAGACCAGGCCCATTGCAAGTTGCTGTACTGTCGTCTACTCTAAGCCATCCTAGGTTGTCAAAGTGGGCAGGGGTGAGGTGGATTCTAGGAGTCAGGTCAAGCAGTAGTCTGACTAGTTTGTTTTGAGATGTTTGTAATTTGGTTTTTAGTGCCTTTGAGGTGCTTTGGTACCATGAGGTGCAAGCATAGTCGTAGTACCCTTGAATGAGTGCTCCTGCCAGAGTCTTCAGGGTATTCTTGTTTACCAGAGAGGAGATCCGGTACAAGAATCGAGTTCGTTGGTTGACTTTTTTTTATTACATTGGATGCCATTTTGTCACAGGAAAGATTAGCCTCTAGGATGGAACCCAGGTAGGTCATTTCATCTTTCCTTGTGACAATATTGTCACCCACTGTAACTGAGAAGCCGTCAGTCTTGCTGAGTTTGTTATTTGAACCGAAGAGAATGGACTCTGTTTTGCCCATGTGTAATGATAGTTTGTTGTCGGAGAGCCTGATGAGGTGCAAGTTGCAGAAGCGTCTCATGGGGATATGTTCTGAGTCAGGGTCAGTTAAATTCTTGTGGACTGATGTTTCGAGTAGCCTAGTCTATTGTTTTGAACCAGTGTTTTTAAGAAAGATTTTGTTGAGTTTGAAACGGCAAACAGTACTCAAATCACATAGACATTTTACTGTTACATTTGCACTCTGGTTAGATGCCAAACTTATTTTTTTTGTACTGTACTTGTGCTGTATGATGACAATACATTTTAATCTACAGTGAGCTAGTGTGAGAGATAAGACCCCCTTCCCCCCTCTCTCTTTGATCTACCCATCTTTCCTTCCTATCCCCCATTCCTCCCTTCCTCACATTTCCACATTCCAAAGATGTCACGTTCCTTTGACCCCCACCCGTTACAGTTTGTATGTATAAAGATGGTTCAAGATCCAGTGAGGAGTCTCTCTTCCCGGGTGTCCTAGCTAAACACTTGATGGAGTCATCCAGCCTAACTCTGACTATTTTACTTTGATTGAGTTAATAAATCGTATTAACCAGGTCTCTTTTGACTGAGTAAGTTATTAGCTTCGGCTATTTTCCAACACACTAGATAGCCACCCATCGATAAAGAAGAAAGCTCACAGTAACAACAGGTGCCTCTGTGTCTGGCCCCTAAAGGAGAATTCCACAGAGGATATATATAATGTTTGTGTAAATGTAACAGTAAAGTGCAATAGTAATATACAATGTGCAGGTGAACTGGGTATACAATATCAAAATGAGTACTACTGAATAATAGTGCTAATCAGATGTATTTACAGAAAGAGTTGTAGTATAAAATATGTACAGTATAAAGACACTATGGTAGTAAGTCATACTGGCCAGCAGCGTAACTAGTAAGGCATATGTTCAGATATAGATCTACAGATATATAAAAAGGATTATACTGTATGCAGGTATGTACAGACAGATGTGTGTGTGTACATACAGCACAATTGTACATGATATCATACAGTTATATATATATATATATAACTGTATAACCCTCCCACCCTTAGTAATGACTTATTAGGACTCACCTTGGCGATGAACTCCCTTCTGGTGTAATCGTAGTTCTCCTTCAGCTTCTGCGCAGGGATGATCCATTCTCTCCTCCGTCTCACCAGAGTAGCGTCCGTTGTGATCACAACCACCTGGTGACAACAACACAATGGACACCAGTTATTACAAACAAGCATACAGGCTGCTGTTGCTAGGGCTGGGGTGAGATGAAAGAAATCCACGTCACCATTATCACCTGGAATTTTGGGATATCGATACCACGTATGAAAATCACAAATGATCTGATTGGCTTTCTTCCCATTGAACTGCATGATGTAAAATGTGCTAACAAACCAAAGCGTTGTTATTAAAAACATTGAGAGACATTTTAGTTAATAATAATATGGTTTTCATGCGCAACGGTACCACAATATTATAATTTGATGATCATTATATGATCCCGATACAATAAGATAAATGATAATATTAAAGTCCACCCGAAAATGTTAATGGTTTTATTGTGCGTTGGCATTAACACCACTTGAAAAAGTAAAAGTCTTGTTTAACCCTTTCACTACTGCTCTACCAAATGGTTAACCCTTTCACTGCGACAATACAGAAGGTTAACCCTTTCACTACCACACTACAGAAGGTCTATCTATCTGTGATAGTAAAGGGTTAACCTTCTGTAGTGTGGTAGTGAAAGGGTTAAAAAAAAGTGCATTTATAAAAAAAATTACTAAAAGTGCCTGCTATCTTATAGTGTGGATCTGGTTCTATGGACGTCAGCAGTAATCACATTTACATACACAATAACAACACTGCAAAAAGAGCAGAGCAAAGCCTGTTTGTGTCTGTTCTCAAGCCACGCCCACTCCGGCTTAAGAAGAGACAACTCCTTGGTCAGACGGACACAGAGATGTCTGAAATGAAGAACCACTGGTTTATCCACAAACCCAAACAAGACGGCGTGATATCTGCTGGTGTTGTCTGACAACTTTGGGCAAAAGTATTTGTATTTGTAAGTACTGTACTTAAGTACAATTTCAAGCTGTATGTACTTTACGTGAGTATTTTCATTTTAGGGAACTTTATACTTGTACTACATTTCAAAGGAAATATTGTACTTTTTACTCCACTACATTTATCTGAACCCATCAGTTACTAGTTACTTTGAATGAAAATAATTTGCATAGAAAACATGGCAAATATTTATGAAATGTATGATTATATACTTTCCCATTTGAAGCCTGTCAACTTCAAGAGGACATAATCAGAGCAGCATAACTGGACCACATGCCACTTTAACATAACCTTTAATCAGAGCAGCATAACTGAACAACATACCACTTTAACATAACCTTTAATCAGAGCAGCATAACTGGACCACATGCCACTTTAACATAACCTTTAGAGGTCAATGGATCGATGGTTGAACGCTCCCAAGCACTAGAATACACAAACGTCAATGCATACTTTTGCTTTATGTTAACAGTTTGGCAATGGGGCGACAATAATGTAGACAAGAGGCATGGTATTCTATCTTTGGCCTAGCTCTGCTGGCAGCGGTTTATTTATCATGTTGTCTCATAATACAGCAGCACATATGATCTCCCCTCCGGGAGGGGCAGAAGTGAGAAGAAGGAACAGTAGGAGGGAACCAAGGTTTATATAGTCCCAACCTGGTGTAGACAGTAGACGCTCCGCCTACAGCGCCCTCCAGTGGACACAGATATACATGCAGTCATGAGGGCAGTAGAGAGCAATTACAGTCAGTTACAACCATATATACACCCTCTATATTCAACACTTTAGATGCTTCATTACATTCAATGGCAAATACTTCTCTACTTTTATATTATTTAATTATTATATAATTGTGAATGGAGGACCTTTACTTCTACCAGATTGATTGATTGATTGATTGATTGATTGATTGATTGATTGATTGAAAAGTTTATTAACAGATTGCAGAATGGGTACAGTACAGTACAGCTCAATACATACAATTGTTAAGGGGATGCAGACCAGAGAAAGACTTTTGTCTTGTTTACATCAGGGTCCCCCATTTTCAATTCATCATAACATATATGACATACATGACATACAGATAGACAGTACTGCTACATCTATACATTTATGACATATCAGATTTGCAAATACAGTACTGTTTGTGATACAAAAGTGTCCAGAAAAAGACTGTATATACATTTGACGTAGAAACTGTACATTGGAGGAGGTTGGGTGGGTGGGGTGGGGTTGGGTGGGTGAAGGCTGTACATTGGAGGTGGGGGGGGGGGGGGGGGGGTTGGGTAGGGGGGGGGGGACACTGAACACTGTACATTGGGAATACTGACAAAGCCATACTTGGTCATTTACTGTGCAACTGGGTTAGGACATTTGTAGGGGCCAGTTTCGAATTGCAGTCTCCCGTAGGTGTTTTTTGAGAGTGTTTTTGAAAGTGGGTAGTGATTCACATTCCTTTACAGCTTTGGGTAGGGCGTTCCACATTGATGTGGCATAATTGCGAAACGTGTTTAGTCCCTTGTTTGAGCCGAATCTGGGTTTAACATGATTTGTGGAGCTCCCTCTGGTGTTGTGATCGTGGTATTCACTGACCTTTGGGAAGTATTTTGACATGTACATGGGTACCTTGGTCGTGTAGTGTATCTTGTAGACCAGGCCCATTGCAAGTTGCTGTACTCTGTCGTCTACTCTAAGCCATCCTAGGTTGTCAAAGTGGGCAGGGGTGAGGTGGGTTCTAGGAGTCAGGTCAAGCAGTAGTCTGACTAGCTTGTTTTGAGATGTTTGTAATTTGTTTTTTAGTGCCTTTGAGGTGCTTTGGTACCATGAGGTGCAAGCATAGCAGAGTACTCATCTATCTGGGTATTTCTACTTAAGTAAAGGAACTGTGTACTTCTTCCACCACTGTTGTTGGGAGTGATTCACTTATTTTCTTACACATGGCGTCGTGGTGCAGGAAGGGGACACAGAGGAGATGGACGGGTGAGGGTTCGATACGCAGTAGCCTGGACTCTGGCACCAGAGCTATTGCAACAAGCCAACTGGCTAGCAGCTAGTGTTAGCTGCCACTCATACATTGAATTAGATTTATAACAGACCTTTCCTACATCAGCAAGTCAAGTGTTCCTTTATGAATCCCCTTGGGGACATTCAGGTGTCATAGCAGCATGGGGGAGGGGAGGTACATGCAAAAAAAATTATAGAAATAGTCATAATAATAAATGTTTGTGTATAACGTAATAATAATAGTGGAATTATATTAAAGTGGATTTCTATCAATAATAATAATAATAATAGTATACATGGTGTATGTATAGTAGTAGCGCCACCTGCAGGTCTAACCAGTAGATTAAATTGACTGAATGCCTTCATTTGGGACGGATCGTCCCACCGCTCTGATGCAACATTACAAGCTAGCTAATGTTAATAAAATAATGGCTTGAGAGACACACAGTCCAGCCTGCTGTCATCAGCTGTCACTCAAGATTCACTCCATCCCCCCAACAGTTTGGTAGCTCTGAGGACAATTTTATTATAGTTTTCATGGATATAACACATTTTACCAAGTAAATTTGTATTTTTGTATATTTTTTGTTGTTGTATTTTATATGTTTTTTTATTATTATTATATGTATTTTATTATATGGTTTCTAACAGGGACAAAAGTTTCAGTTGGACTTGAAATGATCAGGCAAACCTAGCTGTCAAGGAACTCAAACCTATCTGTCAGGTTGCAGTGGTGTAAAGGAAGTCAAACCTGTCAGGTTGCAGTGGTGTAACGGAACTCAAACCTATCTGTCAGGTTGCAGTGGTGTCAAGTAACTCAAACCTATCCCCCAAACCAAACCAGTGTCATTGCCAGCAGCCTGGGTAACCTGTCTCCCCTAGTCAAGCCCTTGGTTAAAACCTGGGCATGCTCTTTGACCCAGAGTTTTCCTTCAATAGGCAGGTAAACTCAGTGGTGAACGGGTGTTTTTTCCAGCTCCGGTCCATAGCCAGGATCAGTCCATTCTCTCCCCCTCAGACCTGGAAAGAGTCATTCACGCCTTCATATCTTCACGCTTAGACTACTGTAACTCCCTGTACCTGGGGCTTAATAAATCCACCATAGCCCGTCTACAACTACTGTACTTTTCGCACTATATGCCGCACCTGACTATAAGCTGCAGCAGCTAAATTGAATGATGTGTACATATATAAGCCGCACTGGACTATAAGCTGCAGGTGTTTTAATGTTTAATTACCATATGTAAGGGTTCGTGCACAGAGGGGATTGTCATAAAAGAGATGGCTGTTTGAGGAAGCTCCCATTTATTAACATTTCAACAAACAAGTTGTTATTCTTGTGTGTTTCAACACCTCGCTAAGTGCACGCGCACGACCACACCCAGCTTCTCGTTTGTAGTTTTCCCACCAGCATTGGAACACAATACTGTCAGACAAATAACAAGAATTAACTCATTTACAAGTTGTATTAAGTTTAGCAAATAAGGGAACAGATAAATAACATTTCAATGCAGTAAAAAAAGCAATATTACGATTTTTACATTTTCGGGGTTTGGTCCACTATAAGCCGCACCGTTATATAAGCCGCAGGGTCGAAAAATGGGGGGGAAAGCCACGGCTTATAATCCGAAAAGTACGGTACCCCAAAACACTGCCGCTAGACTGCTCACATCACCCCTGTACTTGCCTCCCTCCACTGGCTCCCGGTGCGCTATAGAATATACTTCAAGGTCCTCCTATTGGTCTACAAAGCCCTTAATGGTAAGGCCCCTGCTTACCTAGCAGACCTCCTCACCCCCTATACCAGGGGTCGGCAACCTGCGGCTCCGGAGCCGCATGCGGCTCTTTAGCCAATCAGCTGCGGCTCCCTGGCCAATTTTTTTATTTTTCTTTATTATTTTGGAGATCGATGTCATACTGTGACACTGAAATGAAAAAATATTTCATCAACTAAAATATTTAGTCAACAAAAATATTTCATCAACTAAAATATACAGTACGTCACACCCCGCGCCTCTCCCTGCCGTCTGCAAGTGGCTAATCTTGAGTTTCTTACCCCCCAGTAAGCTACTGTAACAATGGATAAATCCAAAAAAAGGAAAGTCTGAGGAAAATAGAGGGTTTAATTCAGCGTGGACAGATTAATTTGCTTTCACAACTAACGATGCAGGCTTACCTGTATGCCTGATATGTGGTGCGAAATTTGCGAACAACGAAAAATTTACTTTTTATTTTATAGATTTTCCACAAATAAGGGAAGGACTCAAATAGAGCTGCATAGTTCAGGGTTTTATTTTAAAGTAGGTCTACAGATGCCAGTGTTTTTTCTCCTTTTCTGTGTTTTATTTCAAAGTAGGTCTACACATGGTAGTCTTTTTTCAAAGTGGACTACTTTTTATTTTATAAATGTTCCACAAATAAGGGAAGGACTCAAATATACCTGAATAGTTCAGGGTTTTATTTCAAAGTCGGTCTACAGACACCAGTGTTTTGTCTCCTCTTCTGTGTTTTATTTAAAAATGGGTCTACACAGCCAGTATTTTTTCTCCTCTTCATAAGAGTTTGAGGTTTTCCTTTGTTATAACAGGTAAAAACAGCAATAAAAAGTAATTTCTTTTCTTTTTGTTGCTTTATAATTCCATTAATGCAACAAACTGTGTGATATAAGTATAATAAATCGCAAATTACTTTGGGTATGCAATTGTCAGGCGTTTTATGCTAAATGTGGGGTATGCTTGGGGATATATAAAACGTTATACACTGTGTTATCTTCATTTTAAGGGTAAATAGGTTGTGCGGCTCCCTGAGCATTTTATTTTGTGGGAGGGGGGAAAAGTGGCTCTTTTGATAGTAAAGGTTGCTGACCCCTGCCCTATACCAACATCAGGGCCCTCAGATCGGCTGACAAGGGTCTCTTAACACAATGATCGCCAGTCCTACAGCACAGCAGGATGAATTATGAATGGAAATAGCGAATAAAAGAAAAACGGATCCAATAACGAGTTTACTCATTGTTGGCGTCCAACGATTGGCGGGCTATAACGAGTTAATTTGTTTTTGGCGCAGAAACGGTTAACCACCCGTAGGTCTAATTTCAAGTCTAAGGGGGGGCGTGCTTTTGCGGTCGCAGCCCCTGACCTCTGGAACAGCATCCCCATGTCCATTAAATCTGCCCCCTCCATCAAGTCTTTTAAATCGAGACTCAAAACCCACCTATACCGCCTGGCCTTCCCTGACTCACTTTGACTCTTGCCTTGCTTGTTGACCTGTTGTTTTGTTTCCTTGTCTATCCGTTGGTTGTTTTTTCTGTTTATTCTATACTTGTCTTTGTTCTTAGCTATGTGAAGCACTTTGGTTGACAAGTGTCATGTCTAAATGTGCTATAGACTCCAGTCCCTTTCCCTGGATACCTCATGCTTGTTACTGGGAAATTGTAATAATTGTATGTACTGAAAAAATCCATGAACCTCTTCCTGCCCTGCTAGGAAGAATAAGGTGGTTATGGTGCACAGCACAGTATTTATATAATATATACATATATATATTTGCACTTTTCAGATGACAATATTTCGGATTAAAGCAGCAGCAAACGCTCGACTGAAGAGGAGCTCATACGACCAGTCCAGACCAGAAAAAGTATGTTTGCGCGATGCGCTAAATAAGGCTGCAGAGCGGCATTTTGTAAAATGTCCAGTATCACCGGTAATCACCATGGAAACCCTACTGTACGCTACTGTTGGGAATATGTGCAGCTGAGAACAGCCACACACCGCTCACATCTCAGGTATCTTCAATGATATGTCGGCACTGTGAGTTTGTGAAAAGAGTAACAAAAGCTGTACTTTATTACTGAGCCTAAAACTGTATCAAGACCACCAGAGAGGCAAAAAGTAGCAGAGAGTACATCAGGGTTTCAGTAAAACTCCACAGGCGCTCATTGGTTGGGAACACATTGAGGAGGTAAATCCCAAAGGCAAACTGTACAATACAATTGGAGACACAGGAATCCAGGTTCAGACCTGACTGTGAGTTACATGTACATAAGGCCTTTATTTGTAAGAGAGCACTAAAAACAACACCAACTGTCTCTGCGTTCCCCTTTCCTCAGGAATACCAGCTATAGAAATATCGTTTTCCTCAGGAATACCAGCTATAGAAATATAGTTTTCCTCAGGAATACTAGCTATAGAAATATCGTTTTCCTCAGGAATACCAGCTATAGAAATATAGTTTTCCTCAGGAATACCAGCTATAGAAATATAGTTTTCCTCAGGAATACCAGCTATATATGTTTTTTTCTTCAGAAATACCAGCTATAGAATTATGTTTTTCCTTTGCAATTGACCTCCTCAAGATGGTTGGCACTCAGGAGACCACTGATGTCTATGCACTGTGCAATGAATGAATGAATGAATGAATGAATGAATGAATGAATGAATGAATGAATGAAAACTTTATTAACAGATTGCAGAATGGGTACAGTGCAGTACAGCTCAATACATACAATTGTTAAGGGGATGCAGACCAGAGAAAGACTTTCGTCTTGTTTCCACCAGGGTCCCCCATTTCCAATTCATCGTAACATATATGACATACATGACATACAGATAGACAGTACTGCTACATCTATACATTTATGACATACCAGATTTGCAATTACAGTACTGTATTTGTGATACAAAAAGAGTCCAGAAAGAAAAGAGTATATACATTAGGCGTAGAAACTGTAGCAACAGGTCCATTCAAACAGTTTCTGACTGAGGCTCGCTGAAATTTAGTCTGTGTGCACTGTGAAATACATTTCAGTGAGCCTCAGTCAGCTTGTGCCAGACAGGAGCTCGACCACTTTGCATTGTTCTGTGGCCAACTATCCGGAGCTGGTATGAGGAACAGCAGGGATTGTGTTACCGCTCTACTGGCTTTACAGATCAATATCACCATTGGTGAGTAAGAAATAGGTTGGGCCACAACTATCCCTTTAACAGAAAACATCTTCCATTTAGTCAGGCTTACGGCTGCTCTGTTGTTCTATAAAGTGATACGCTGCTCTTTTGTGCCACCTAGACTCATTACATTAACACTGATTATTGTACTGCAAATGAGGGCTATTTTATTTTATTTAACTATTTTATTGCACTGCACTATTGCATAATTTGACTCTGTCTATTCTATTTTACTAACTATTTTATTGCACTTTTTATTATTGTCTATTTTAAAACTGCCATAGAATCAAACCATAAACAAGGTGGCCTATTAGGATGTTGGATTCTAATTGATCTTTATATGTCTGCACTTTATGTGCTCATTTTGTGCCCGTCTTTTTTACTGCTTTAAAGCACTTTGAGCTGCAATTATTATTATTTTTTTCCTCCTTCTTTTTTCCGTTTTTCTCCCATCCCAATTATCGTTATGCCAATTCCGAATCCCCTTCCTGGTCGTTGCGCACTCTACCCCCTACCATCGGTCCGGGAGGGCGGAGATCACATGCTTCCTCCGACACATGTGTACCCAGCCCACCGCTTCTTTTCACCTGGCAGCACGGACTCTCACTGGGAGAGTGTAACGTGTGGAAGGTCACACGACACTACCTCTCTTAGATCCTTCCCTTGCTGTGCAGGCTCCCAGACCGAACTAGGAGTCGCTGTTTACAATGACCAGGACCCACCCTCGCCGGGTTTCCCACCCTCTAACACTGCCAATTGTGTTAGTATGGACGGTCGGCCAACCCGGAAGCACCACAGCTGGATTCGATCCCACTGTCTCTGTGGTGGTAGACAGACCCTTAGTCCGCTGCACTACCCGGCCGCCTGAGCTGCAATTCTTGTATGAAAGGTGCTATACAAATACAGTGTATTATTATTATTAAGGTAATAAACAGGGTAAGTGACGGGTGTTTTAAGTGTCACTTGTGCTCGCAATGACAGCAGCTTCCCCTTGGGTGCCAGCAAGGCCAGCAAAGAGTGCTAACTCTTAACCTTAACCTTTGGTAGTGTGGTAGTGAAAGGGTTAAATAATGTCTGCATGTCTTTGTTCCCTAAATGAGTTGTCCCATTTAATTAACTCCTACATGTCCTGTGTAGGTAATCTCATAACATGCCATTTAGTTGGAGATCAGCTCCACCAATCAACCTACAGGACCACACTGCCTTTAAAAAAGGTACCCGTGTCTCAACACCTTACAACTAAAAGTTTATTGTAACTTAATGAATGAGATCAGAGATACAGACTAGACAACCAGTGAGACGAGTACATGAGCTTTATGACATGGTGACAGACGTCTGCAGGTCCCGCGGTAACACATTCTACTTTTGAATCACGTTCAAATGATTCATGTTAAAACGTGTTGAAACTAGAGCGGATAGCAATGAGTTGTGTCAACATTTCCAGTGTAATCTCCTTCTATTCTGTCTTGCTAGGTAACTTTGTGAATGAGAGTACCGTCTCTGTGTAGTGCAGGTAGGTAATATTGAAGGCAAAATGGGACTTGTGTAGTCAAATGTTTTCCTGGTAACTAGACTACATGTTCCATTGTGATTAAAGCAACAATGCTGAGGAAACTCTGTTGGCCCCAAAAAAATTGTTGCCATGACTGTTATAATGAACTAATGACTTGACTGACTTGTCTTGAACCTTCACCATGGTTCCTTCACCCGCCCTGCCACTCCTACAGGGTTCATTTGACACATTGCCCAGTCAACAAAAGAGGAGTCAGGACAAGCTGAGGAGTGGCTCATCTGTAACTGAGAAAATGCACCTGCGTACTAGTCACGATGAACTAAAACAGCCTGGGTCTGTTCTTAAAATGGAGAATCAACCATTTTGTGCTATTCCAATGATCTTGGACAGCTCAGTCCATATCTATAAACATAGACAACTGTCTCTCTAGGCTGGAAATCAGAGCATTCAACTTTAATTGGTGATATCTTCAATTGTTTTGGAGCTCTTGTGTGTGACCTCTTGTGTGTGTCGTAATTTTTCTGCCCAGCATGGGAAAATGAATGTCTTGACGATGAACAAATGAACAAGGTCCTTATTAAACTAGCTTCATCTGTGGTTCATACAGGCTCTTTACCTTGAACACGGTTCTTTAGTAAACTAGCTTCATCTGTGGTTCATACAGGCTCTTTACCTTGAACATGGTCTTTATTAAACTAGCTTCATCTGTGGTTCATAGTTCAAGTTCAAGTTTCTTATTAGTTGTCATACAGAAGTACAGAATACTTGTATACAAAATGCTTCTTTCTGTTACGCTACAGAGACTGTGCTAGGCAAAAATAGATACGTATAAAATAAGTATAGCAAGTATAAAATAGAAGTCAAGTACGTAGACAAATGTTCAGTATATATATACAATGCTCAATGTAGAGTAGAAGTAACTGAGTTACCATACAATATACTATACAGTGCAAAGGATGAGGTACAATTTAGGTACAATTTACAGTAAGGTATAGTGAGGTATGGGTTGTAGTGCAAATTCTTTACCAATAAATATAAAGTGTGCTTAGGTGTTCTAAAGTGGTTAAAGTGGGTGCTGCAGTGAGTTGTATGTTTAAAGTGAGTGTGTGCGTGTGGATGCGTGTGCTGTGAGCTGTGAGTGCATTTGATGGTTGTTACATATTGTTATTGTTCGTTGAGCATCCTGATGGCCTGGGGATAGAAGCTTCTTCTGAGTCTCTCTGTGCTTGCCATGAGACTCCGGTATCGCTTGCCTGACCGCAGCAGTTCAAAGAGGCAGTTGTTTGGGTGGCTCGAGTCTTTGATAATTCTCTTAGCCTTGCCCATGCACCGCTTGTTGTAAATGCCCTGGAGAGTGGGAAGCCCCCCTCCAATTGTGCGTTCGGCTGAACGGGCCACTCTCTGTAGTCTGCTACGGTCTTGTGCGGTGCTATTCCCAAACCAGGAGGTGATATTGCCAGTCAGGATGCTCTCTATTGTGCATGAGTAGAAGTTCTTAAGGATCTTATGACTGACTTGGAACTTCCTTAGGCGCCTGAGGAAGTAGAGGCATTGCCGTGCCTTCTTCACAACACTGTCAATGTGTGTGGTCCATGTCATACAGGCTATTTACCTTGAACAAGGTCTTCTAATATAATTTTCTCTCTCTGCTAAGGCAGGGCATTTTTGATTTTTTTAAGTGGCATTTTAAAAAAAGGAAAAATCACTAGCCAAAACTAGCTTAGTATTTCAGCTCAGGTCACCCCAATGTCACCCGCTCCAGTGCATTCTTGGCACGTCTTAACGAAATTGCAACATCCGGTCGGTTTAGTTTTAGCAATGTGGCTCTTAGGCTAGTTAGCGAAACATATAGTCTAATTCTCCTGTAAACCCTCACTTATATATTACCTCTCAAAGCAAATGCAGTATAAAGAACAAAATTGTGGTGGCCATATTCAAACTCAATTACTCTCAATAACTAAATTAATGTGTGCAAAACTATTTAGAGTGTTTGGATGTGTTTGAGATTATGTGAAAAATATATCAGCATTGTTTTTAGTGAAGTGCCCCTTTAAGGAGAAACGTGTTCATATACTGAGCTGTAAAATAGTATAGACATAAAATATGAATACTTGTTAAGATTTTCCCTTTAACTGAGCCAAGAGAAAGGACACACCTCAACAAAAACATCCATACTATAAAAAGGGCACATCAGGACAATTTAAAAATGAGCTTTTCAACCATTTTAGTTTAGTGGTAAATTAACCATTTCAGCAGGTGTCATTTGTGGGATGTTTTCTCAAAATCCACAGTATTTGATTACATCATTGCAGACATCTTGGTAGGCAAACAGTAAGTGAGTGTAATCACATAATAGATGATTATCATTCACAATACTGCTACTGGGAATTATATGATAACATTCCAAAACTATGGCATTCAATGGGCAGCATGTGTTGTTCAGCTCTCAACATTATAATATCACATAGATAGATATGGGGCCTAACTATAGAGAGACATATAATAGAATATATTGTAGTCTTACACCTGAAAGGTAAAATAAAGTTGTTGCCATGACACTTAAGGCGTTTGTGATCAACATGACATTTTAGATTAGATTAGATGATCGGCATTACAGCACAAGTACAGTACAACGAAAATAAAATTGGCAAATGTAACAGTAAAGTGCAGTAATATACGATGTACACGGGTGAATAAACTGGGTATAAAATACATAAAGTAATAGTGCGAATCAGATGTATACTGTGTACAGAGTTGTAGTATTAATATACACAGTGATACAGGTGTGGTAGTAAATCATACTGGCCAGCAGCGTAACTAGCGTAACTCTTTTTTTCGTGACGGGTTGTATTATCTTCTGATATCTTGTTATCCCAGCTCCGACATTTTTAGAACTGGCTATCCACTTCACTGTTTTAGAAAACAATTGAACCATTAGTTATACAGTAGGACCGATATTTTTTTAAGTAGGCGTACGGGACGCTGTTGTAACACAAGTAGACGTAAACTAGGACTGGTTGGTCGATCTACGTAACGCCGAGACATCGCACGAAAGAAAACAAATAAACACAAACAAACGAACAAGCGCGACTAAATAAAGTCGACTCACCGTGAAAATAAATAGCTCCAAAAAGGATAACGAAGCCCGAGTCATGACCTGAAGCGAGTCCTCGATATCCCAGATACACCTGAGCGAAAGTCCAATTCTCTAGTCCAACTGTTAGTTGTTGTTGATGATGCGAGACACGGATGACGGGTTCTGAGGACTGAGATGCACTCTACTGTAATATGAGGCGGAGGTGCGGTGCCTGTCCTATAACGTCACACACGCTGCACACCTACACACCCTTACCTGGGGGAGGGAAGAGCATGTGGTGTGTGATACATGCGTCCTTGGCAATAAAACACTTTGATTTAAATTTAATCTGACTGACTGACTGACTGACTGACTGACAGACATATATATATATATAGATCTATATAGATCTATAAACAGATAGACAGGCATGCTATTAAGGAGGAGGCAACAAAACCTTAGATGAGCATTTCAAATAATAAAATAAAAATAAAAGTATTATATTATATTATATTATATTATATATTATATTTCAATGAGAGATTCCCCCAACTAGGATGGCCAGACGTGTAATAGACCTGTTGAAGTGGCAACAATTGATATTAGTGTATAGTGTCTAACTGTTATGTTGTAGTATAACTGTGTTAAGAGATACAAGTTCAGTTAAGGAGAAATTACTGTTATTGTATTTTTCCAGGAGGTTAGTGAACATGTCATACGCTTAGAGGCTGTGATGTTGTTGTTCCTGTTTGGAGAGAGTGTGTTAGACTAACATGAGCAGGGAGCTAAAGAGACAGGTTTTAGTTGTGTTGCAATTGGCTATGTACTGCCTGAATAAAGTGTTAGCAAAATCAGATAACTAGTAGCCTTCACCAAGGGACTGTACAACAATAATAATAATAATAATAATAATAATAATAATAATAATAATAATAATAATAATAATAATAATAATAATAATAATAATAATAATAATAATAATAATAATAATAATAATAATAATAATAATAATAATAATAATAATAATAATAATAATAATAATAATAATAAATAATAATAATAATAATAATAATAAATAATAATAATAATAATAATAATAATAATAATAATAATAATAATGATAATAACAGGTAAGCCGAGACAATAAGGCATAAAAATGTCCATAGAGATGGCACGTCCAACGACTTACCACCCAAGGTGATCTTAGGGTATCACAACAAATGTCATGATAGTAGGTTCCCAACAGAGCACACTGATACAATGGATAGAAAAAAGGATAACAACTTGTATTATAATCAGTTCAAATATAATGTAGTACACAAAACTGGGAAAGGTCCCTTTTTGGCAGCAGAAGGCAGCAGCCAATGTTCTCCCCTGCCGGTCAGGCAGTGTTTACCCTATCTGAGAAGCATGGGTTAGTAACTTTACACACCACAGGAGGAACACACAAAAGCACTACTGGCCACTCTGGTACAAATAAAATGCTTGTAGTGAGTGTTGTGGGAAATATTATATGTTTCATCCTATTACATAATTGGTACAGCTTTTAGCTATTAGTAGACAGCATGTGTATAGCTCTGTTAAATACATATTGTCTGTACAGCCTTGACTATAGTTAGAGTCCGTAAACACAAGCACATAACCCCCATCCTCCACTCACTACATTGGCTCCGGGTCTCATCCCGGATCAACTACAAAATCCTGATGCTCACCCATAACTGCATAAACAGACACGCACTCCTCTACCTTCAGGAACTCATCACTCCACAATCCTCCACCCGTACCCTCAGATCTGCAGGTAGCCTGCTCCTTCGGGTCCCCAGTACCCGGCTCTGCACCATGGATGGCAGAGCCTTCTGCTTGGCTGCACCACGCCTGTGGAACAGCCTCCCCATCCAGCTGAGGGCACCACAGAGCCTGGACTCTTTTAAAGCAGCCTGAAAACCTACCTGTTCAAAAAGGCCTTTGACTGTTAGCTTTTTATTTTAATTTGATTGCGCTTTTGTTTTTAAATTGTCTGTTTATACTATGTTTTTAATTAACTATGTTCTATTTTTATCTTATTTTTATTCTGTATTTTATTTTATTTGTTTTACTAATAACTATTTTATTTCTGTTTCAATCTGTTTCAAAAGGCCTTTGATTGCTAGCCTTTTTTTCTTTTCTTGTGATTTTATTTTTTTCTTGTGCTGTTGTCTTTAATTTTCTGTTTATACTATGTTTTTAACTATGTTCTATTTTTATGTTATTTTTATTCTGTATTTTATTTTTATTATTAATAATTATTAAAAATTTTAACTATGTTTTAACCCTGGAGCACTTTGGGATCCTAGTGAACGAAAAGATGTAAGTCTGACCAGACCTCACTCTCACTTTCTGGTCAGACGCTTGTGTTACACTTGTCTCTGATTGTAAACTGAGGATACTTTCTGTGGCCACAGAAAATAAACTACTATCTGAATTTCTACAGTTCACTGTCTTGGCTTATTTAAAATATTCCACAACATGAGCTAAGCTAATGCTACTTAGCGAGCTAGCCCTGCAACACATTCAATTATTTTGTACATTCACCGTACAACATGCACAGAAGAAATATACAGTACATACTTGGTAGGCTGCCTATAGGGTTAGGATAATTACCACCACCGCCACGAGGGACTCTCCTAAACCTGCCACTAGCAGGTACCTTGTCGTCCACACACTACCAACGGGGGGGGGGGGGGGCTGCCTGATAATACTTTCACCGGGCAGTATTCTTATTACTGTCTGCTCTGCTGCTCTTTTATCACACATAGAGCTGATCTTTATCATGGGTAAGTAACAACATCATAGGGAGATCCTTGAATGGCCCTATAAGGTTTCTCTCCTCCACACTGCCTGTGGTGCATTTTTTCCTATTGTTAGGTTTTAGTGAGTTTTTCCTTACCTTCGCGTGGGGTATGTCTGGGAGTGTTTGCATTCATTCATTTATTTTGCATTTATTTTAAATTGGTTGGACCTTATGGTGTTCTTGTTTTGTTCTTGACTTATTGTTATGTTTCTTTTTGACTTGTTTAAAGAAGACGTGTCCGGCCCATGGGGACATTAAAGTGTCAATTTATAATGTTTCTTTTTTTTTTTTTTTTTTTACAATAATATACATAAATAACAATATACAATATCATAATAATAATAATATGGTCTAATGCACATGGTCTAATGACTAGCATAGATGTGATGTAAGATGGCATTAGACCATGTCTGGTCCATGGCCTGTCAGGAGGGGCGGCCCAAGGGATGGCAGGGGGGCTAGGAAGATCTGCCTTTTGTTTTTATAATATTATGCCGGCCACTGTGGCCATGGACCGCCCCTCCTGCCTGGTCATGGGCCGCCCCTCCTGCCTGGTCATGGACCGCCCCTCCGCCTGTTACTGTTCCGCAACTGTAAGTTACTTCCGGGGTAGGCCTGATTGGCCCCGACAGGCACGTGACAGGCGCGGCCACGCCCCGCGGCAGCCTCAGGACGCGCAACGAGGCTGCTGAGAGCTGTCGTGCGGAAATAGGCTGTCTATTGCCTCGCGCTGCAACGCGGAAATAGGCTGTCTATTGCCATTCTCTAAGACAAACTCTAATCTTAACCAGCTCCTTAACAGCGCCTAAACTTAACCCTTTAACCTTAAGCAACTCCGAAACTATGCCTAACCCTTAACCTTAACCATGCCTAACCTTAACCATAAGGCATAACCAACTCCGAAAGAATATTGCCATTCTCTAAGACAAACTCTAACCTTAACCAGCTCCTTAACAGCGCCTAAACTTAACCCTTTAACCTTAAGCAACTCCGAAACTATGCCTAACCCTTAACCTTAACCTTAACCATGCCTAACCTTAACCATAAGGCATAACCAACTCCGAAAGAATATTGCCATTCTCTAAGACAAACTCTAACCTTAACCAGCTCCTTAACAGCGCCTAAACTTAACCTTTCTAACCATAACCAACTCCGAAACAATGCCTAACCTTAACCAACTCCGAAACAATGCTTAAAGTTAACATGCCTAAACTTAACGGCGAACGAATGCACGTTAAAAAAAAAAAAAATTGAAGGGAATCGAACTTGCCAGCAACGGACGGTAGGATCCACACCAATGCAGCGCTGCCAATTGAGCTATTTCTGGATAGTGAAAAAGGGCGTATTACTGCTACATAATGCTGCCGCGGAGCGTGCCGCGCGGCAGAGAAAGTTGCGCGTCCTGAGGCTGCCGCGGGGCGTGGCCGCGCCTGTCACGTGCCTGTCGGGGCCAATCAGGCCTACCCCGGAAGTAACTTACAGTTGCGGAACAGTAACAGGCCGCCCCTCCTGCCTGGTCATGGACCGCCCCTTCTGCCTGGCAGTGGAGGAAGCGATGGATGGGTAGAAGGCTAAATTGGATGATCCAACTGAAGCCAACTTCGCAGAGAGGAGCATGTTCTAGAGACAAAGCTGTGGGAGAGGTATCCTGCAACACACAGGTCAAGCAGTTCATTGTTGCATCTTGGTTATACAATAATCCATAGCGTATATTACATTACTCCAACGACCAGGTAATCCTGGTAATATAGGTAATATAGGTCATATAGGCATGCTGTGGCCTGAACCCTTATATCCTTGGACTCTTTATATCACTCTGCCCTCAGATTTATCACTAATGATAGATACAACACTCATCACTGTGTCCTTTATGAGAGGAAATGAACAATACACTGGTATTTGTTCATTGTTAAGGCCCTTAAGGTAAGCTACCTCTCATTATTGAAATGGAATTTTGGTACTTATGGAATCCGTTCTAGTGACTGGTTGGTCCTTATTTATTGTTATGATTTTATATTCTGTGTGATTTTATGTGCCTTTTTTTCAGGGGTTTGCTTAACTCTGTATGTACACTCGACATGACTGTAAATGAGGGAAACCTCAGTTGCCTTTCGAGTTTAAATAAAGGTTTGAAATTAAATTAAATCCAGTGGGGTTACACCAACAGTCTAGGTGTAAAACTAAAGTGTGTCCATGAGAAACAAAACATGCAACTTGAAATGACAGTCAATATGTAAAAGGTTTAGCAGGGGGAGCCCTGTCCTGTCAACCTGTGACATACAGTAACTCATTATATTTACTAGACAATTAGTCAGACTCACATTCCACACACATCATAACACACATAAAGCAAACCTTCTAAAACCATAAATCAGGTTGATCTAGTAGTCAAATATTCACCGTCCCAAGGCAAGATTCTACTAAGGTTCCCTCAACTTCACCCAAGTCAAGTCGTCTGGTTTCCTGGGGCCTGTAGGCATATAGACAGACTGACACGGGTTGGAATCACTCATTAGAATGCTTCCAGTTTATGCAAGCCAGTAACCCGTGTGAATATGAGTAAAATATACTGCTCCTGGCCTGGGCATAGCACATGTGCTAGTTTGCAGGTATATATGCAGACACACACAAATAAATTGAAGTCTCTGGGTGAATCTGTGTAGAGCGCGGTTTCATAACCTTTGGTCCAAGCAAGCCCATTGATAATGTCTGAAAGGGTCAGTGCCCAAAATTAAAACTTTTCCCCTGTTACCCAGAGTGCTATCAAATCTACCCACATAGTTCGATTTGGAGATATCTGCTGTAGTGATGTCTGCCGCTCAAAGTGTGCAAAAAGATTACTGTTAATCCACAGACAATGTTGTGAACAGTTTCATTAAGAACTATTATGGTAGAAAATAATTCCCAATGAAGCTGGTCGGTGGATTACCTTGAGTAACCGTGTCATGATTTATGGGAAGAGAGCATTGCTTTGATAGCCACAAACCCAATGCCATTCAGCTACATTGTATTGGAGTGATGGCAGACATCTCTACGGCAGATATCTCCAAAACTCCGGGGAGACAGGGGAAACTCAGTCCTCGTAAAGTCGTAACTGTATCATGACCAAATGGTATACGATGTGATAGGGTTTGGGTGCCCTTTGTTAAGTCGTAAAGTCAGGACCAATCAGATCAAATTCAGCTAGTTTATTCAGCCTTTCTTTCTTGATGCAGGCGGTTTGACCAAACTGTAGGAATCCCACTGGCATTTACCACTTGGTAGTTTACCACTTGGTAGTTTACCACTGGTATTTACCACTTTTTGCGCAAAATACCACTCCCGACTCTTGGGGCTCTAGTTCTGTCAATCTAGATCCGATCTAGAGAATTATTATGGAGGGCTGTAGTCGATGAGTATGGCTTTCCAATGATACCCCACCTGGGGATGTATGAAAAACTAACAAGCGAAAACAGGAAGAGAAAAACAGCCGAATGAATTGAAGTATATGAGAAAACTCAGTTTTTCTTTTGTACACAGTTTACCAAAATCACTCCTAATCACTCATTTCTGAATGGATCTTTATGAAATTTGGACATGTACTACATAAGGCTTCAGGCTATATGTGTCTGTATGGATTTGTAAGCCATACCACCTTCTGGGGAAATACTACCTCTGGACTACTAACTACTACAGAAAAACTTGAGTAACAAGTTTGTCTACAACTCAAGTTCAGACCTATGTTACTCTATTACATTAGCACAACATTTTTATTTTATTTCTGGAATCAGAAACTTCAGAATGTCATCTTTCAAAAGAGACCAGGCTCATGCATGCATGCTATAAGTATAAAGTTGTTTTGGTTTGCAAAAAAAGTATGCAGTCCTCAAAAACGAAAACTAAAATGGCCAGGGAGACTCATTGCAGGTTAAGAGGGTCATTACCACTGGTAATTACCACTCAAGTGCAACTTCCTGGTGGCAAAATCTCAGACTTTACGAGTTGATATGGACCCACCAGGAGTTGAACCCGGGTCCCCTGCACAGGAAACCAAACATCTACCAGTCAGCTAAAGATGAACCCCTCCTGATTAAGGGAGATATTTGCTCTATACTAGGCTTTAGGCTACTCTGCTACACTCACCCCCTTTGACCTCCCGCCATGGGGGGAAATCCGTCCAGGTCATGGCACCACTGTATCCAACCTGGATAAAAACCAGATCCCCCGCATGGGAAACCAAATATGTACCGGTTAGTCCTTCAATGACCAAGGTATTGGGCTTACTAGGCTTCCCGACAGGGCCAGAAAAAGCCTGATGGCTTTGCATCAACAATGGATGCTAATTAATTGGTCGGGTAGGGTAAGGCTCGGACTGCATAAAAAATTATAATAAAAAATATAGATAATAAGAAGAAGAAGAAGAAGAAGAAGAAGAAGAAGAAGAAGAAGAAGAAGAAGAAGAAGAAGAAGAAGAAGAAGAAGAAGAAGAAGAAGAAGAAGAAGAAGAAGAAGAAGAAGAAGAAGAAGAAGAAGAAGAAGAAGAAGAAGAAGAAGAAAAGAAAAGAAAAATAAAGAAAAATGTAATATATATATCAGCACTGCCACTGCCAATCAAATACAAATATTCTGATGATTCTCAGGAATCATCTCATGATTCTTCACAACTTTAACAACTGGTATTTCCGTGAATCTTTGGGGTGACCTTGTCCGTAATCTCCCACTCCTTTGGAACTTAAAAAAACTGGTCAGGACTTCAGCGACATGCCTTCCCTCTGTTTTCACCACATAAAGCGAAGGAGTGCAGTTGTCATTCGTCATCCCATATGAATTCTCACGACAATAGTTCCCCTCAAAGGCAGCTTGTATGATGGGTCGTCTGGATCAGTGGTTCCCAAAGTGGGGGTCGCGAGCCGCCGCCGCCGCCGCCGCCGCCGCCGAGATGATTTCCAATTTATTTATAAAAAAATAAATTATGCAGTCAGGCCGCTGAACTTAGAAGCAGGCCAGGCCAGTGTTTCTAGTTGCAGAGATCACTGCAACTCACACAAGTTGGAGAACTATCTCTCTCTATTTCTCTCGCTCACACACACACACACACAAAGGGAGCCGCATGTGATTTGTGGAGGTGGGACCCTTACTAAAAACTAAAAGTCCATCAAAATCAGTCTTGTTGCTAATCATTGACACATGCTAGCCTGTAATAATCCCCCCCAGAAAAATAAAAAAATTTGATATATTGCAAATATATGCCATCACACACACTGCCATTTAAAGGGTTAGAATAAAAAATGTATTGGATATGTGGTGTTATGATCAGGGCTGAGGTTGAATAAAAGATTTATGAAAGAAAAAGTCGTAAATTATTTCAACATATAGTAATATTTTTATGGCGTTTTTGAAGAGGACAATTTGTGTCCCTTATGGTAAGAGTGAGTATTTTTTTCAATCTGACATTACAAAAAAACTGAAAATCAATAAAAATCAGTGTTGTTGCTAATCATACATATGCTAGCCTGTTTTTTAACAATAATTTGTGATGCCAACACAAACACTGGCATTTAAAGGGTACAAATAAAAAAAATTCCTGCACCAAAATGCAGGAAATTAAGTCTTTGTAACTAAAAACTTCCTGGTGGGGGACCCCAGACCCCCCGCTTAATTAAAAAGTGGCCTGACTGGGGCTATATTTTGCACTATAGAATAGAATAGACTTTTAATTGTCATTGCACAGTATACAACGAAATTTCAGGCCTGAATGATTTCCCCAGTCCGGCCCTGGTTAAAAGCCTCCAATGCTTATTAGTGTGTGTGCGTTTGAACGTTTGCATGTTTCAACCATTCATTTCCTTTTATATTAAAAAAAAATATATATATATAAATATATATATATTTTTTTGTACATTTATTTTGTACCTCCTATAATAGTGGGGGTCGCGGCTCTCTGACACCGATATTTCGGGGGTCGCGGCCTGAAAACTTTGGGAACCCCTGGTCTGGATAACACCTTGAATCCCCTGGTCTTCAACCATGTTGATGAGCCTGCAGTCCAATGGCATCTGCTTTGTTGACAGACTTGCTCTGGCTGCACTCTGCCAGTGTAGTTTTACGAAGACAGCTTGGTTCTGTCTCAGTGCTACAGCTTGGTTCTGTCTCAGTGCTACAGTAGTAGATTGGTTCTGTCTCAGTGCTACAGTAGTAGCTTGGTTCTGTCTCAGTGCTACAGTAATAGATTGGTTCTGTCTCAGTGCTACAGTAGTAGCTTGGTTCTGTCTCAGTGCTACAGTAGTAGATTGGTTCTGTCTCAGTGCTACAGTAGTAGCTTGGTTCTGTCTCAGTGCTACAGTAGTAGCTTGGTTCTGTCTCAGTGCTACAGTAATAGATTGGTTCTGTCTCAGTGCTACAGTAGTAGATTGGTTCTGTCTCAGTGCTACAGTAGTAGCTTGGTTCTGTCTCAGTGCTGCAGTAGTAGCTTGGTTCTGTCTCGGTGCTACAGCTTGGTTCTGTCTCAGTGCTACAGTAGTAGCTTGGTTCTGTCTCAGTGCTGCAGTAGTAGCTTGGTTCTGTCTCAGTCCTACAGCTTGGTTCTGTCTCAGTGCTACAGCTTGGTTCTGTCTCAGTGCTGCAGTAGTAGCTTGGTTCTGTCTCAGTGCTACAGCTTGGTTCTGTCTCAGTGCTGCAGTAGTAGCTTGGTTCTGTCTCAGTGCTGCAGTAGTAGCTTGGTTCTGTCTCAGTGCTGCAGTAGTAGCTTGGTCCTTTCTCAGCATATCCATATGTTTATGGGGGGTGCAGGGGACCCCTTCAATATTGAGAAGAGGTACATGTGTCCCCCTCAAAAAATATAGCTAATATGAAAGACAACCCCCCCCCCCCAAAAGAGGTACAAAATAAGGGGGTCAAAACATGTATATATTCTTCTTACCTGTAACTATGGAATAAATATTTGAAATCAATACAGAATGCCTGAGAGCCTTACTGCATTATGTTCCATTATATTTGTGTCAGCAAATTGTTGTCTTTTCCTTTACATATATAAAGACATTTCCACCATACATTTATGCAGAAAAGGCACAAATCAGTGCAGAAAGGTACTGTACACCAGAATGCAGCAAATGAAGTGTTTGACGCAAAAGGATCAGTAACAGTAACAGGATCAGTATCAGTAACAGTATCAGTATCAGTAACAGTACAGTAACAGTAACAGTAGCAGTATCAAGTTCAAGTTCTCAAGTTCTTTAATAGTTGTCATACAGAAGTACAGAATACTTTCATACAAAATGCTTCTTACTGTTACGCTCCAGAGACTGTGCTAGACAAGATAGTATCAAATAACATAATAACATAATATAGCATGAATTTAGAAGAAGAAAATGAGGTCACAGTGTTCGGTATAGACATATGTACAATGTTCTGAGTTACCATATAATATACAATACACAATACTATGCAGTGTACTAATGTACAGTACTATCTAGTGCAAAGCAGAAATGGGATGAGGTACAATTTTAGGTACAATTTACAGTAAGGTGTACGAGTTGTAGTGCAATCCTTCATCCATAAATATAAAGTGTGGGGAGTGGGTGCTACAGTGTGTTTGTTTAAAGTGGGTGTGTGCTATAAGTGTGTGGAGTGGGTGCTACAGTGTGTTTGTTTAAAGTGAGTGTGTGCGTGTGGATGTGTGTGCTATGTGCGTTTGGTGGTTGTTGTTGTGTAGTGTTCATTCATTGTTCGTTTAGCAGCCTGATGGCCTGGGGATAGAAGCTTCTTCTGAGTCTTTCTGTGCTCGCCTTGAGACTCCTGTATCGCTTGCCTGACCGCAGCAGTTCAAAGAGGCAGTTGTTCGGGTGACTGGAGTCTTTAATGATTCTCTTAGCCTTGCCCTTGCAACGCTTGTAGTAAATGTTCTGGAGGGTGGGGAGCCCCCCTCCAATTGTGCGTTCGGCTGAACGTGTCACTCTTTGTAGTCTGCTTTGGTCTTGTGCAGTGCTATTCCCAAACCAGGAGGTGATGTTGCCGGTCAAGATGCTCTCTATTGTACATGAGTAGAAGTTCTTAAGGATCTTCTGGCTGACTTGGAACTTCTTTAGGCGCCTGAGGAAGTAGAGGCGTTGTCGTGCCTTCTTCACAACACTGTTAATGTGTGTGGTCCATGTCAAGTCCTCGGATATGTAGGCTCCGAGGTACTTAAAGCTGTTGACTCTCTCAACCGGTGCCCCGTCGATGCTGAGGGGGCTGTAGTCCTTGACCCCCGACCTCCTGAAGTCCACAATCATCTCCTTTGTTTTGCTGACGTTCAGGGAGAGGCTGTTTTCCTGGCACCATCCCGCCAGGACCTTGACCTCTTCCAGGTAGGCCCTCTCGTCGTTGGCAGAGATCAGGCCCACCACCACTGTGTCGTCAGCAAATTTGACGATTGTATTGCTACTCCGCTGAGCCACACAGTCGTGTGTGTACAGGGAGTAGAGGAGGGGACTCAGAACACAGCCCTGGGGGGCCCCTATGTTGAGGGTGATGGATGAGGAGGTGCAGTTGCCTGCTCTCACCACCTGGGGTCTGCCAGTCAGGAAGTCCAAGACCCACTGGCAGAGGTCATAGCCCAAGCCCAGGTCCCTGAGCTTGGCTATGAGTATGGAGGGGACTATGGTATTGAATGCCGAGCTGTAGTCGATGAATAGCATTCTCACATAGTTCCCCTGCCTCTTGTCCAGGTGTGATGCTGCTGTGTGCAGCACATGGGATATGGCGTCCTCCGTGGACCTGTTGGGGCGGTATGCAAATTGCAGGGGGTCCATGTTGATGGGGAGGGAGGAGCAGATGTAGCCCTTTACTAGCTTCTCGAAGCACTTCATGGCTATGGAGGTGAGAGCTACAGGGCGGTAGTCGTTGAGGCAAGCAGGCTTGGATTTTTTGGGTACAGGGATAATAGTGGACTTCTTCAGGCAGGTGGGGATGACAGCCTGTTCTAAGGACAGGTTAAATATGTCAGTGAATACTGGGGCCAGTTGGTCGGCACAGACTTTTAGGACGCGGCCGGGGATGCCGTCTGGACCTGCTGCCTTCCTGATATTCACTTTTTTAAAGGTCCGCCTCACCTCATGCTCTGTTACCCTGAACACTGCGCCTCCATCAGCAGCCGACCCCCCCCCCCCCATTGCCGAGGCTTGTGAGCTGGTGTTGTTATTACCAGCATCAAACCTCGCATAGAAGGTATTGAGGTCATTTGCTAAGGAGATGTCACTGTTCAGTTTGAGGGAGGCGCCTTTGTAGTCTGTCATCGTTTTGAGCCCCTGCCACATAGCTCTAGAGTCAGCTTGTTCAAACTGGAGTTCAATTTTATCCCTGTAGCGTCGTTTGGCCTCTGACACTGGCTATCAGTACAGTAACAGTAACAGTATCAGTAACAGTATCAGTATCAGTATCAGTACAGTAACAGTAACAGTAGCAGTATCAGTACAGTAACAGTAACAGTATCAGTACAGTAACAGTAGCAGTATCAGTACAGTAACAGTAACAGTAGCAGTAACAGTATCAGTATCAGTAGAGTAACAGTAACAGTATCACTATCAGTATCAGTACAGTAACAGTAACAGTATCAGTGCAGTAACAGTATCATTACAGTATCAGTAACAGTAACAGTATCAGTATCAGTACAGTAACAGTAACATTATCAGTACAGTAACAGTAGCAGTATCAGTAACAGTAACAGTAACAGTAGCAGTATCACTATCAGTATCAGTACAGTAACAGTAACAGTAGCAGTAACACTTGAGTCATGTGCTCAGTGCTCTTTTCACCTCCACTGCTAAGTGAGGTATAATCAAGTAGCGCCTGACAAGAAACCACAGACATCCACAGCCTCTTAGCATCTTGATGAGGGTGTTGCCTCTGTCACTGTAAACAGGGAAGATAATCTTTCAGAGTAGAGCCATCCTCTACCCTCCTCTATAGGCACTGTGGAACATTTGAGCCAGTCGGTGGGTGGCCTGTGTGTGTGTGTGTGTGTGTGTGTGTGTGTGTGTGTGTGTGTGTGTGTGTGTGTGTGTGTGTGTGTGTGTGTGTGTGTGTGTGTGTGTGTGTGTGTGTGTGTGTGTGTGGCCTTGTCTTCCTATGACGTTCAGAAGGAAAACACTGGTCGGACGCAAGGACAAGGGGCTATTTTAGGGTTAGGCTTAGGTTATGGTTGAAGGAACACACCAACGTTATGGGAAATGCGCTTACCATCTTTTCTAGTCAGACAAGAAGATAGATACCAATTTACTCTCTGTGTGTTCAGCAGAAAGCTACATGTATCCGGCTGCAAGCTAGCCTAGTTTAGCACAAATGAAAGGAAGTGGATATTATTGGACAAGCTAGCCTAGCTGTTGGCCAAAACACCTCTCTCTGAGTTTTAAGGGGTTACGGTTTATGGGGTTAATGTTTAAGGGGTTAAGGTTTACAGGGTTAATAGGCTAATATGAAAGACAACCCCCTCCCCAAAAGAGGTAAAAAATAAGGCGGTCAAAACATTTATATATCCTTCTTACAATTTCAGACACCCCTACAGGACCATACCATCTCAACCTTGCAGATGTGCCTCTTATAAAAGTACACCAGAATGCAGGAAATTAAGTGTTTGAGTTGCTAATTTAGCATGGAACTAGCATAAATCACATGATGGGACTAGCATAAACCACATGTGACTAGCATAAACCACATGGGACTAGCATAAATGGGACTGGTATAAACCACATGGGACTGGTATAAACCACATGTGACTGGCATAAACCACATGGGACTGGCATAAACCACATGGGACTGGCATAAACCACATGGGACTGGTATAAACCACATGGGACTAGTATAAACCACATGGGACTGGTATAAACCACATGGGACTAGTATAAACCACATGGGACTGGCATAAACCACATGGGACTAGTATAAACCACATGGGACTAGTATAAACCACATGGGACTAGTATAAACCACACGGGACTAGTATAAACCACATGGGACTAGTATAAACCACATGGGACTAGTATAAACCACATGGGACTGGTATAAACCACATGGGACTAGTATAAACCACATGGGACTGGCATAAACCACATGGGACTAGTATAAACCACATGGGACTAGTATAAACCACATGGGACTAGTATAAACCACATGGGACTAGTATAAACCACATGGGACTTACATAAACCACATGGGACTGGTATAAACCACACGGGACTAGTATAAACCACATGGGACTGGTATAAACCACATGGGACTAGTATAAACCACATGGGACTGGTATAAACCACATGGGACTTACATAAACCACATGGGACTGGTATAAACCACACGGGACTAGTATAAACCACATGGGACTAGTATAAACCACATGGGACTGGTATAAACCACATGGGACTGGTATAAACCACATGGGACTAGTATAAACCACATGGGACTGGTATAAACCACATGGGACTAGTATAAACCACATGGGACTGGTATAAACCACATGGGACTAGCATAAACCACATGGGACTGGCATAAACCACACGGGACTAGTATAAACCACATGGGACTAGTATAAACCACACGGGACTAACATAAACCACACGGGACTAGTATAAACCACATGGGACTAGTATAAACCACATGGGACTAGTATAAACCACATGGGACTAGTATAAACCACATGGGACTGGTATAAACCACATGGGACTAGTATAAACCACATGGGACTGGTATAAACCACATGGGACTTACATAAACCACATGGGACTGGTATAAACCACACGGGACTAGTATAAACCACATGGGACTAGTATAAACCACATGGGACTTACATAAACCACACGGGACTAGTATAAACCACATGGGACTGGCATAAACCACATGGGACTGGTATAAACCACATGGGACTAGTATAAACCACATGGGACTGGCATAAACCACATGGGACTAGTATAAACCACATGGGACTGGTATAAACCACATGGGACTAGTATAAACCACATGGGACTGGTATAAACCACATGGGACTGGTATAAACCACATGGGACTAGTATAAACCACATGGGACTAGTATAAACCACATGGGACTTACATAAACCACATGGGACTGGTATAAACCACACGGGACTAGTATAAACCACATGGGACTGGTATAAACCACATGGGACTAGTATAAACCACATGGGACTGGTATAAACCACATGGGACTTACATAAACCACATGGGACTGGTATAAACCACACGGGACTAGTATAAACCACATGGGACTAGTATAAACCACATGGGACTGGTATAAACCACATGGGACTAGTATAAACCACATGGGACTGGTATAAATCACATGGGACTAGTATAAACCACATGGGACTGGTATAAACCACATGGGACTAGCATAGATTGAGCCTGGCTGCAAAAGGGAGATTTGTGTGGCTCCAGTGGGGATCATAGAAATGATGGTACAATACAAAACAGATTCAGGGATTGTCCTGCAGGACACTAGATGACAAAAGGCTGAACAGTTCTTCAGTTCTGGGAAGGACAGATCCGTTGTTTGGGACGGTTCCGGGATGGTTGTGAAATATTATTTTAATTGTGAATCCAGCCCACAAGCATTTTGATGCAAGAGTACACTGTGTGTGTGTGTGTGTGTGTGTGTGTGTGTGTGTGTGTGTGTGTGTGTGTGTGTGTGTGTGTGTGTGTGTGTGTGTGTGTGTGTGTGCGCCTGCATGTGTGTGTATGCGCCTGCATGTGTGTGTGCACCTGTGTGTGTGTGTGTGCGTGTGGTGTGTGTGTGTGTGTGTGTGTGCGCCTGCATGTGTGTGTATGCGCCTGCATGTGTGTGTGCACCTGTGTGTGTGTGTGTGTGTGTGTGTGTGTGTGTGTGTGTGTGTGTGTGTGTGTGTGTGTGTGTGTGTGTGTGTGTGTGTGTGTGTGTGTGTGTGTGTGTGTGTGTGTGTGTGTGTGTGCACGTATGTATGTGTGTGACTGTGCCAGTTGTTTATCCTGGTAACTGCAGTATTGTCAAGACACACTGCTGGGTGTTTCCAGTCGAACTGGTTCTGCCTTTAGTTTAGCTGGGATGGGAGCTGCCGGCTACTGAGTCAAACTTTATCCTCGTGACCAACGAGTGACTTGTGATACTAAACACTTTCAACCTCTTCCCACCCCTGTTGAGTCACATCCATCACCCTTGTGACTGTCATTCTCTCACTCTCTCATCTTCTAGCTCTCTCTGTTATTGTCCTCGGCTCACCCCCCACATCACACTCTCACACACACACACACACACACACACACACACACACACACACACACACACACACACACACACACACACACACACACACACCCTCTCCATCTCTCACCCTCTCCATCTCTCACTCTCTCCCTCAGTACAGTATACATTGTTCACACTTTGGTTAATTAATCAATAAATTAATAAACATAACACAATTTTAAATGAAGCCAATTAAGTCACAGTAATGGTACAAACAACCTTTCTCTCTCTCTCTCTCTCTCTCTCTCTCTCTTTCTCTCTCTCTCTCTCTCACTGTTTCTCACTCTCTTCCTTTCTTCACCTGTCACTCTTCCTCACCCCCTCTCACTCTCTCATTCTTATTCTTTCACCTGCACATGCCCACACACACCCAAAGCCCCTAGACAACAGCTCTCTCTCTCTCTCTCTCTCTCTCTCTCTCTCTCTCTCTCTCTCTCTCTCTCTCTCTCTCTCTCTCTCTCTCTCTCTCTCTCTCTCTCTCTCTCGCTGTAAGGCCTGGGGGCGTCACAGGAGGGTGAGTCATAGCACACACACCCAGACGGCCACACCCTGTACCTTTAGCCGAGGAACAGACAGCTGCTCCTCCCCGCCTGCTTCCCTGTTGGCCTGCCTCCACCTCATACCTACCTGGCAGAGACTACACCACATGCATGTTGAACTCTTGCTGTTGATGTAAAGACATGGTTCATCACAGGGAACACGTCTGACATGTCAGCATACAAAGGGAGAGAGAGAGGGCTGTTTGTCTAAGGGATTTGGGTGTGTGGGGTGTGTGCAGGTGAAAGAGAGAGAGAATAAGAGTTAGAGAGAGGGCTGTTGTCTAGAGGCTTTGGGTGTGTGTGGGCATGTGAAAGAGAGAGCGAATGAGAGAGAGGGAGGGAGGAGGCAAGGTTATTATATATATAGAGAGAGAGAAATATGCCTGAAGACCAAACATTGTAATAATCTGAAAATAAAATGAAACTAAAATTAAATTAAATTAAAAGAAATGTAATATAATCTCTGCCTCAAAAACTCACTGTCATGAAATAATTATCAAGAGAATCAATGATTGTAGAATCAATCAATCAATCAATCAATCAATCAATCAGTCAATCAAAGTATATCCAAATCAATTCAATATAGATGTTTGTGCATTTATTTATAAATCTTTAACACAGATAAAAAAAGATTACTGAACCAAAACACACAAAAAACAAACTCTAACTAACTGAAACTAGAATGAAAATGAAATAAAAATGTATAACACTTAAGCAAACATTCCTTTAATAAAAAACGTAACAAGACTAACAAGACCTGACCCCAGATCAGAACCCTGACCCCTATCTCTTTGAATGGAGTCATCTGTATCTAAGATATTTTTCAAACATGTAATTGTTTTTCTTTTATATTTGAAGTCACTGATAAATTAGGCTACAGACAACACAGTCAGTGTTAATTTGGTCAAGAATGCAGTAAATTATAACATTACTTTACACAAAATCATATCACATTTAATTATTCTCTGAATATGTTTTTATTTAATTTTGTAGCACATAGTTCAATTGTTGCTGCCATCTGTTACGCTCAGTTCCCCATTGAAACTATTGTGATCCGTCTCTTTAGACTGACTCTGTTTAAATCACAGTGTGTGTGTGTGTACGTGTGTGTGTGTGTCTAGCTTGTTAGTTTCAGCCTTCATGCTGATAACAACGCAGTTTCATTCACATACCACTCACTCTCACTCTCTCACCCTCTCTCTCTCCCTCTCTCTCTGTCCTCTCTCTTACTCCTCCCCTCCCTTTTCCCATGCCTGCATCTGTCCCTCCCTAGCTCCCTCCCTCCCTCCCTCTGTCTCTACAGTATGTTCTGTGAGCAACATGACACTCTTGTCACAGCAAACCTAGGCCGTTGTAACCTGAGGCTTATTTGGGTCAAGCCCTGAGACAAAGTCTGTGCTTGTGTCCTCAGCCCCCATGAACACTGCTTGGAACCTGAGTCACAGTTTTCCCTCCCGTGAAAAGTTGCTCTATTGTGTCTTAATACGGTGTCTACGAAGGACGAGGAATTCTTCCTCAGATACTGAATTATGTCACAATGGCAAAAGCTTTCAGAAAACACATAAGACATGTGGCACAATGTGTAGTGACTTTCTCCAGTTCATGTGGTGTTTAGAAACATGTTCAGATACACTGGAAGCCTATACAGTGGTGAATCGGCAGTAAATAACTACAGTACCACATTTTTCAGTAATGGTATGGACGATGACAGAAATGCTTCTTGCCTCACAGCAAGAAGGTCCTGAGTTCGATTCCAGCTTGGGGACCAGGTTTCGAAGGGTTATGCTTTTACCAGCGCATTTGTGTTTCCGCATTCCCGTTTTGTGCTCCGATTGGCCGCTGACCTATGCTAGCACGCCCTCCTCGCTCTCATCCTGCTTTCCGCAACTCCTATACTTCCTGAGTAACTTGCCCAACACTGCTTAATGGTTGTTTAAATATTTTACATGTTTTGATGTGAAAAGGGATGCTGCACTTAGCACTGACTGAGAAACATTACAGTTCTACTTTATAAAATGCTAATTGTAAATATGTTTAAGTCCACTCCACATTACAGTTCTACTTTTGTTTTGATATGAAAAGTGATGCTGCATAAGATGACTGCTGAGAGCGTCGTTTCTTGACTTTCAGCTGAGAGCGTTGTCAAGCTACAATATTATAAAATACAATATTATAAAATCCTGTCAGGAAGCGCGCCTCAAAGCATGAATGAACCGGCATTTCTAAGCACTTTAAACGTGAACTTTAGCGCACATATAAAGTCACGCTTATTATGATGAATTGAAAATGGGGGACCCTGATGTAAACAAGACGAAAGTCTTTCTCTGGTCTGCATCCCCTTAACAATTGTATGTATTGAGCTGTACTGTACGCATACTGTACTGTACGCGTGTAGCACGCGGAAACAGCTGTTTGTGCGTCACTCATAGCGAGTCACGCTTTTTATGATGAATTGAAAATGGGGGACCCTGATGTAAACAAGACGAAAGTCTTTCTCTGGTCTGCAGCCCCTTAACAATTGTATGTATTGATCTGTACTGTACGCGTGTAGCACGCAGAAACAGCTGTTCATGCATTTTTTTCTGGAACTTTAAAAAAAAAGAGCGTTTTTCAAAATGGTATCAAACGGAAATTAACCGATTAAAAAACAATCCGTTTCGACAATGTTGACTGCAAACAAGTCGCGGAACGCGGAAACACAAATGCGTTGGTAAAAGCATACACACGACCAGGTTGCTGGGTTGCCAGGTACCCAAGTGGGGTATCTCCTGGCCTTTTTGTGTGGAGTTTGCATGTTCTCCCCGTGCTCGCAAGGGTTTCACCCCCAAAAAGAGATAAACCCAATGGAAAAACATGCAGAACAGATCGCTACCGCTGTCGCTGACGAAGACGGACAGGAGCACTTGGATTGGTCCCCCGGCACGGCCCCACGCTGCTCCTGGCTGCCCTTGGGGGGAAGGGCGACGGGATGGGTCAAGAGCAGAGAGGCATTTCATTGGCTACCCAATGTATGTGTGTGTTCCTGTGTGTCGCCCATCTTACAGTACATGTGTGTGTTTGCTGCATGACAAATAAAGACTTCTTCTCCTCCTGAAAAAAGAAGGGCACCTTGGTTTTTTGTATCAAGGCAAGCATGACTTGAAACCTACATGTCAAAAGGACCAAGGCAATCCAGTGGAGAAGCTCATGGTGATGTAGCACGGCCTGGTGGCCTGGTCACATGGTCACATGGTTACATGGTTACAGTACATGGTTACAGTACATGGTCACATGGTCACATGGTTACAGCACAAGAGCTGCAGCCGCTGGTCACAAAATATTTCCAGCTTCAAGAACAAACGTTGGTCAATTTAGGTCATGTTTAAGTCAACAGCAGGTCATGCAGGTCAACAGCAGGTCAACAGCAGGGAACACTCTTTGGGAATTCTCTGCCCAAAGATATAATTTCTATGGTTAACTTTCAAAAAACATACAAAGAAATATCTCACCAAAGAGTAGGGTTGGCCTTGTGTTACTGTTATTCTACTAACCTCAAACCCTTTCATTTATTTATTTGTATCATCTGCTTGCTTATGTAGCACTTATATCTGGGAAGTGTCTTTTTTTCCCTCTTGGTTTTTCTTGGCTGGGTGTGTCTGCTGAGCCAGGCTGGATGGGTGTCTGCTGAGCCAGGCTGGATGGGTGTGTCTGTTGAGCCAGGCTGGATGGGTGTGTCTGTTGAGCCAGGCTGGATGGGTGTGTCTGTTGAGCCAGGCTGGATGGGTGTGTCTGTTGAGCCAGGCTGGATGGGTGTGTCTGCTGAGCCAGGCTGGATGGGTGTGTCTGCTGAGCCAGGCTGGATGGGTGTGTCTGTTGAGCCAGGCTGGATGGGTGTGTCTGCTGAGCCAGGCTGGATGGGTGTGTCTGTTGAGCCAGGCTGGATGGGTGTGTCTGTTGAGCCAGGCTGGATGGGTGTGTCTGTTGAGCCAGGCTGGATGGGTGTGTCTGTTGAGCCAGGCTGGATGGGTGTGTCTGCTGAGCCAGGCTGGATGGGTGTGTCTGTTGAGCCAGGCTGGATGGGTGTGTCTGTTGAGCCAGGCTGGATGGGTGTGTCTGTTGAGCCAGGCTGGATGGGTGTGTCTGTAGAGCCAGGCTGGATGGGTGTGTCTGTAGAGCCAGGCTGGATGGGTGTGTCTGTAGAGCCAGGCTGGATGGGTGTGTCTGTAGAGCCAGGCTGGATGGGTGTGTCTGTAGAGCCAGGCTGGATGGGTGTGTCTGTAGAGCTGTCCCAGAAGCCTGTTTTTGGGATTTGCACTTTGGCAGGGTTTTCCGAATGGACGTTTGAACCATCGTTTTGAATCATGCATAAATGTGCTCTTACATTTTTTTTTCTGGTTCAGTACTGTCGAGTCTCGACTTTAGGCACATAGCGCACATTTACGCATATAACGTAGAACATATGTGCATATTGTTGTGGTTATTAACTCATTGACCGCCACACTTAAGTGCGCGAGAGGGCGCTAGAGCGCCACCGATTTAATCAATGGGAGGACTGGGAGATTTGCGAGTGCTTCAGGGGTAGGCAATTAGTTTGGCCGAGGGCCACATTTTTTCCAAGCCATTGTATGGGGGGCCGGATACAAAAACAATGGCTAATTTAATATATATTGATAGTGAAAACATTTTAACTCTGTGACAGACCACCTTTTAACTAAGACGTACATTTGTGGCAGAGGCAGAGAATGGACAAAATAAACGAGCTGCATACAGTAGGTGGCATAATAAACTGTAAACGACATACACATTTGCACTGAACATTATACCTTTGTCTTTTTGTCATTTTATTATAAAACCAGAGACAAGCTCCTCTCTCTTATTGGTCTATCTTACATTACACACAACCAATGCGTCTATCTGACAGCCCTTTCTGTGGAGCACACTGGACTATTGAGAAACAATAAGAATTTTCTATTGGTTCTCCCAGTCCATGTGACCATTTCTAAAATTTCCATTGGCTATAGTGACAGACATAGATATATGATAAATGGATAGATACAGCGGATTAGATGCAGTCCAGGGAAAACAACCAATCTAGATATTTCAAGATTCTATGCTTTACATCCGCGCATTCTCTGAGAGATGCACTACATTTTGAGATGACAATCGATTCCGATACAATAAAGCAAGTCTTTATCACAAACAAATCCAAAGATATTTAATGTTTTACAAAACATGTCTAGTGTTGCGCCCGGCTTTAGAGGGTTAAAAGCCTAATTGTATTTTTTATTTAGTCAATAAATGTCTCGTTGTAATTCCTTATATACCTAATTAAATGTAGCGCATCTTCTTGAAGCAGATTCAGCTTTTTTTGCTCTGATTTGACTTCATTTGAATTGCATTGTTACTGTTCACATGTGTGGTGCCGTCGCAGTCATATATACAGTAAGTAAAGATAAAGTTTGAATGACTTACTGAACTGGTGTTTTAATTTCACACCACACATGTGGTGTGGCTTGTTTGTTATTTCAGCACCAGGCGCTGTCCACCAACTTTTTTCTACATTGCACCTCGCTGCCTATACCTTATTCACTCTCAACATGGATAAAACAAAGTATAATAAGCATTCTTTAGGTGGTGGTAGTTTCTCTATTTGGACATTATAGCTAACATATAGCCTATCCTAGTTGGTCTGATAAATACATTTTTATTTGTATTTTTTTTTAATAATCTGAGGGGCCAGATATAATTGCTGGCGGGCCAATGTCGGCCCGCGGGCCGCCTATTGCTGACCTGTGGCTTAAAATATATCTTAAATTATGGCTATGGGTCTAATACACTCGTCGATTATCAGTGAGTTGCTTGCAGTCAACATGTACAAAATGGATTGTTTTTTCATCTGTACATTTCCGTTTTATACCGTTTTGAATACGAGTATAGTTTTGGTGATTTCTAGTAATTCCAGAGAAAGACGCGATAATAGCCCTTTAGTGGAATACACAAAACACGTCGTAATTTTTCGGCTGATTATCGAATCTTCCTGAAATCAACGCTAGATCATCATCATTGTCCTTCCTCGTGCATAGTCATACATGAAATGGCCCTCGTAGCGCGCACCCCCCCCCCCCCCCCACCTCCTGCACCCAACGAAAAACAGCCACACATACACACACAGATACAGCGTCGATCGGGGTAGAAATACATATCAGATCAACAATCAAATTTATATATAATGTTCTTACCTTGTATCTGATGTAATGCAAAAGAAATAATCCAATTATCTGATCGCCATTTGAAGTACTGGGTGCGGAGGTCCGTGCCACGTTCAACAGCATTGCATATGAGGAGGGGGGGGGGGGGCAGCCTCGCAGATATATCGTTGAAATCAGGTTACCTCGCCTGATTATTTAAACCACGCCCGCACGGCTTGGATCGTCCCAGAAAAAAAACTATATAATTCCCAGTGGAGTGCAATACCAGCCGGAAGGCGTAGGGGGCGGTATTTTCCCTTTTGCAAGCTCAGACCCATTCCCAACAATAACATCAGGCTGGATGGATGAAAATGAATGTATATTGTCACTGAGGGGTACAATTCCCTGACTGTATTGAGAGTATGGTATTATTAAACCACTACTTAGTTATGTACTTTAATTACTGGCCATACAGTACACGGTATATATGGTGAACACCCACACAAGAATACAACAATGACACTAAAGTTCTCTTTGGAGGGATTTATTATTATAGCAACGGTAGGTTACAGAATGATAATTATGAATTGCGCTTATATGGCGAAGAACACTTAAGTAGGTCAAGAGCGTAAGTCCATGAGCATAATAAGATGGGTATAATTGACACCACCTGTAGCATAAGAATTACATAAGGCACACTCGTAGTCAGCTGGAGATACTAAGGGGTTCCCTCCGGTTGTAAGCCAGCAGGGGAGAGGAATGTTCGGGAGCAAAAGTCTGGATCAACGAGGAATCAATAAGCTCCAGCTACGGGAGGCGGTACATATACTCCCCTCGATCGGCAGACAAAAGCAGCAGCTATAATCCAAGTATGCGCGACAGCATGGATGAAAGCCAGCCAGCCTCTTCCTAGAGACAGGCTCGAGTGATGCTCCTCACGGGTAGATCCCACACAGCAGTGGGGTAGACGGTTCTCTGCTCCAGCAGCCACAGTACCAAAAGCAATATAATCCAGCCGGAAAAGGCTCTGCATTCGCCGGTGTAGATTCTCCTGTGCACGGTACTTCACATTTAACTAGGTCGAACTTGACGTTATTTCACTAAGCTCTGACACTTTTACTATCCTATTCGCACGCGGTTCTAAGTGCTCTATTTAGACGCAAGGTTGCTCACTTCACTTGGTCGTTGACTCGTGGTGAAGGCTTTAACGTAATGAACTCAACTAGACGTTACTTTGAACGAATGATGAACTGAATGAACTGATACTTTGAACGAAGTGAACGAAGTGCTGCTGTTTTCACCTGCGCCGTATTTATACGTAAGGTGAATTATCTAGTGCCAACCTCAGTTCTGTCTCGTATTACTGCGCAAACCTGGACATGTTGAGACAAGCCTTGGCGGTGGCTTTGAACTCGACATTGGGGGTATGGCCGTTGGCGCCTAGGGGGCGCTGTCCAATAGGAGAACGAATATTATGGTCTGGCTTGTACCTAGGTAAAGGGATATTCCGTGTATATATACAAAGAATATACAAGGGATATCAGACGATATACAAATATTATACAATATATCTCAAGTAATAAATATATATATTCGGTTTAATCTGACCCTTTGTAACAGCCGCCTCCTAATTAGTCCGCACCTAATTAGATAAGCAGAGACAGATTAACCGTCTTGTCCACTACTCAATGTCCGTTGTGAGGAGTAGGGCAATTCACAAAGTCAGTGGGTCATGATCGTCAGCAAGGGAGTCAGAGAGCCTTGGCAACTCTATCAGCCTCGCCACGGGTCGGGTGTATGTCCGTCCCTGGACGAGCACTTCTGCCGCTCTGACCTTTCCGTCGGCACCAGTGATCACTTTGCTTACGCGGTCGGCCGGCCACGCAGCTCGGGGTAGTGACTGGTCTATGATCACGACGACTGTGTCCACTTTTAAGTTGTCTCCGTCCTTGACCCGCTTCTGACGGGCTGGAAGGGATGGTAGGGGGGTTAGGAGGAAGCGGGCCTGAGGCTGCTTTGATCTGTGCTTGGCTGTGCCTCCACATCCTCCGTCTGGTCCTCTTGTTTGGTCTGTACCCCGTCTGAGGAGGGGCCGGTTCCGGCCGCCCCATCAAGGAGTCGCTTGGGGTGCTGGGTTCGAGGTCAGCTACGTCTGGAGCGCAGCTGAGGGGGGTGGAGTTCCGAACTCCTTCTTGTGCCCACGGTTCTCTCACAGGCCTCTCGCCTAATGTCAATAGCCTCTCAACGGCGGCGGAAGCGAGGAGGAGAGTCTTTTCAGACCCATCGTCTAGGACCTTGTCCTCGTAGCTCAGGAGTACTCTGACCACTTTGATGAGCACTCGGGGGGTCCCGCTATGCTGGTCTATATGGAGCACTCCTGTTGGTCGGTTGCCTTGGATCTTCTGGAGTGGTGCCGACTCGCGGTCGTCCGAGTAGCACCGTGACTCCCAGTGTCTGCTGTAGCAGTCGGTAAACCAGGGGGCGGTCTGGTGGATCTTCGGTACTGGTGCCACCGCCTCGGCCTGGTACATTACCGTGACGGGCCCACTTTGTTGTCCTGGCGGACGCCTGTTGATGTCATGCAGGACCTCCAAGTGGGCGCCGCCGCACCTGCTGCACTTCTTCTTCAAACGGCACTCAGCTGCCATATGGCTGCGCGCGCAGCGGAAGCAGCGGCGGTGGTCTTTGATCCACTGACTCACCTCATCCGTGGTCAGCTTCATGAAAGTGTCGCATTGATACAGCCGATGTTCCCCTTCACAGTACTGGCATTCAATCTTCCACTCCTCTTTCGTCGAGGGGGTGTTGTGGTTCTTGTGCTGCGGTACTGATTCGGCTTGGTGCATAACGGTCACCGACCAGCGGTTATCATTTGATCCCCGAGGTCCTGGTCTTGGTCCACTCCACACGAACGTGTCCAGTCGTAGGCTGCTGACTTCTCTCGCGAGGAAGTCAGATAAGTCTAGGAGGGATGCCTCTGGGCCGTTGGGGTCGCGGTGGTCTCTCTGCCGCCGAAAACGCTCTTGTCGGGCGGGAGGGAGCTTCTCTAATATCCTTTCTACATTAGAGTTAGCGTACAGTTCATATATCCCTTTTTCCTTTTGGGACCCCAGCATCCCTACCAGGGACTGTACCTTGATAGAGAGGTCATCCAATGCTCTGTTGTCTCTGGCTGGGGGGAGGCGGTCGATATCTCTTATTTCCTGTATCACGTAGTCCCATATGCGTCCATAACGCTGGTCGAGGGCTACTAGAGCCGCGGTGTATGGGGTACTTGAGTTGGAATATGCCAGCGCTATATTATGCGCTCTGGGCACCTTCAGGTGCTTGAGGAGGATAGCTGTACGTCTCATCAGGGACGTCGGACATCATAGTCTCCAAGCACATCCGTAATTCCGTGTACTGTGCTCTGTCCTCGCGCGTAAAGTCTGGGAACGTCGGTGTGCCAAGGTACGATGCCATGGATGGCTGGCACATCGGTGAGCGTTGGGGAAGAGGCCTCCTGGGCGAGTCTCCCCGTACGTGTTGTCGTGGGTTGGTACTTGGTGGGTACCAGGGGCCGGGTACCCAGGTGCTGTTCCTCGGTGCTGACGGTGCGTCAAACTCACCCGTGAGTTGAGTCGGGGGTTTGTAGCGCAGTGACTCGGGGCTGACGTCTGGGCTGTACTGGGCCTCCTGGTCCAGAGTACGTTGCTGCTGGTCGGCTTGACATTCCTCCTCTTCCTCTTCCTCTTCCTCTGCTAGGTCCTGGAGTCTTCTAGTCAGTCTCTCGGCGACGTAGGCCGGTTCTTCCCGGTTGCTGGGTCTCGTATGGACCGGCCGGGGAGGGGGTTCGGAGACGCAGACAGGATCCTCCTGTTGGCGGGGTCCCGGGTCGCTTGGTCGGGTAGGGGAATGTGCCCTAGACCCTTGTCGGGATGATCTCCGGGAGCCCCGTGCGGAGAGAGGGGGTGTCGCCATGGCAATCAATTGTTCCATCATCTGCGCCTGCAGCCGGTCGCGCTCTGCCTCGCGCTGGGCATGGGCGGCGTCGCGCACTGCTTCGCGCTGGGCATTGGCGGCGTCGCGCTGTGCATTGGCGCTGGCATGGGCGGCGTCGCGCTGTGCATTGGCGCTGGCATAGGCGGCGTCGCGCTGTGCATTGGCGGCGGCGCGCTGTGCATCGGCGCGGCCTCTTTCAATGTTCTCTTCCGTCTGAAGGCGTCTGGTCTCCAGTCTTATGCGGTCGTCTTCACTCCTTTGTTGCGCCTGGAAGCGCTCTCGCTCGATTGCAGCGTGTTCGCGCTCGCTCGTCTGTTGAGCCTGGAGGCATTCTCTTTCCATGGTAGAATGTTCGCGCTCACTTAGTTGTTGCGCTTGAAGTCGATCGCGTTCGGTGGAGGCTGCCAGGGTGGCGATGAATGCCTGCGCCAGCATCTTGTCCGCTTCGCTGGGGGAAGACGCTGACGGAGGTGATCGGCTTCTGGCAGTGCTCGTTGGAGATTTGTTCTCTGGGCGCGCCTCGAGGTCCGTCTCCTGGGCGCGCTTCTCTTCTGGTAGTGGGTCGGGTTCTGTCCCTGGAGCGCTTTCTTTATCCTGGAGCTCTCCGGGGACCGTCCCGTTGACGTTGTCTGGGGGTATAGTCATGTCATGTCCCCCCTGGTCCCCCCCGTGGGCTTGGTCAGTTTCGTTAGAACCCACTGGGGTCTCTACTGGCAGGGTCGTCTGGTCGGTAGGATTTGACATGCTTTTACTATCCGCTTTATCCCTATTTAACGTCTGTATAAAGCTAGGTATTAGACTGACAGCGTATGCCTCTAGATAGGGAGGTGGCTGACGTCTGCGCTGCGGGCGTTCTAGCTCGGGAGAGCTGCTTGGGGAGTGTTCACCGCTGGCCATGGTTAATATCAATATTATATTTAGATATTACACTGATACCTCCGGCTCGAAGGACCAATTGTAACTGAGGGGTACAATTCCCTGACTGTATTGAGAGTATGGTATTATTAAACCACTACTTAGTTATGTACTTTAATTACTGGCCATACAGTACACGGTATATATGGTGAACACCCACACAAGAATACAACAATGACACTAAAGTTCTCTTTGGAGGGATTTATTATTATAGCAACGGTAGGTTACAGAATGATAATTATGAATTGCGCTTATATGGCAAAGAACACTTAAGTAGGTCAAGAGCGTAAGTCCATGAGCATAATAAGATGGGTATAATTGACACCACCTGTAGCATAAGAATTACATAAGGCACACTCGTAGTCAGCTGGAGATACTAAGGGGTTCCCTCCGGTTGTAAGCCAGCAGGGGAGAGGAATGTTCGGGAGCAAAAGTCTGGATCAACGAGGAATCAATAAGCTCCAGCTACGGGAGGCGGTACATATACTCCCCTCGATCGGCAGACAAAAGCAGCAGCTATAATCCAAGTATGCGCGACAGCATGGATGAAAGCCAGCCAGCCTCTTCCTAGAGACGGGCTTGAGTGATGCTCCTCACGGGTAGATCCCACACAGCAGTGGGGTAGACGGTTCTCTGCTCCAGCAGCCACAGTACCAAAAGCAATATAATCCAGCCGGAAAAGGCTCTGCATTCGCCGGTGTAGATTCTCCTGTGCACGGTACTTCACATTTAACTAGGTCGAACTTGACGTTATTTCACTAAGCTCTGACACTTTTACTATCCTATTCGCACGCGGTTCTAAGTGCTCTATTTAGACGCAAGGTTGCTCACTTCACTTGGTCGTTGACTCGTGGTGAAGGCTTTAACGTAATGAACTCAACTAGACGTTACTTTGAACGAATGATGAACTGAATGAACTGATACTTTGAACGAAGTGAACGAAGTGCTGCTGTTTCCACCTGCACCGTATTTATACGTAAGGTGAATTATCTAGTGCCAACCTCAGTTCTGTCTCGTATTACTGCGCAAACCTGGACATGTTGAGACAAGCCTTGGCGGTGGCTTTGAACTCGACATTGGGGGTATGGCCGTTGGCGCCTAGGGGGCGCTGTCCAATAGGAGAACGAATATTATGGTCTGGCTTGTACCTAGGTAAAGGGATATTCCGTGTATATATACAAAGAATATACAAGGGATATCAGACGATATACAAATATTATACAATATATCTCAAGTAATAAATATATATATTCGGTTTAATCTGACCCTTTGTAACATATATCGCTAATAAAAGAAATAACGATTAAAACCTGACTATACTCGTGATTGGCGCTCAAGCGATGGCGAGTTAACCCGACTATCATTGTGACTGGCGTTGATTGAGTTAAAAGTAGTAGTACTTACTTACTGGTTACGGGAGGCTTCAATAACGTTTGGATGGTAATCCATTTTGTGAATACATTTGTTGAAACAACATCTTTGCATAACATACCTGTGTAACGTTAAGTAACTTGTGTTCCGCTGGGAATGTTTAGCATCACTGCATACACTTGGTTTAATACAAACGTCCATTCGGAAACGTTGTATTATGAAATAAGGCGGGTGAGTGTGAGTGATTCTCTCTCTCTCAGTCTTTTTTGCATGATTGATTCATTTCCTGATAATGTATGACGGTGACGGTAAATACAACTGTGATATTCTGATATATATCACATTCTGATATATATTTTTCGTGTAAAATAAATAAATAAATAAAAAACGGAAAACGGAAAAAAGCAGAGGTTCGAACCCATGAATTAAGATTCGAGTGCCAACGTAACGAGCGAAGGTCCGAACCTTCGAAACGTTTGGGCTCAGCCCTACTGGATGGATGTGTCTGTTGAGCCAGGCTGGATGGGTTGTTGTTTCTGTGTTTAATTGTACTGACAAGTCTGTCATTATCTTATCACCTCCTAAGCAGCGTGTCGAAGTGTCCTTGAGCAAGACACTTAACCCCTAATTGCTCCCAATGTGCAGGTTGGCACCTTGCATGGTCGCCTCTGCTGTTGGTGTGTGAATGTTTGAGTGAATGAGTAAAATGTGAAGAACAAATTGTTAAGCGCTTTGGATAAAAGTGCTATATAAATGCAGCCATTTACCATTTATATCTTGTTCTTTACCTCTATTCTGATATTTGTATTCTCTGTATTTTATTGTCATTTCTATTACCCTGCCTGTACCCCCCCCCCCCCCCCCTTCTTCCCTGTGCTGCTATACCACCTGCATTTCACCAAGGGTTTAATATCACATACTGGTGACAGACATTCAGAAGTCAGTTATATATAAATTATATATAATTTTTTGTATTATATGTCATAATAAACAACATCCCAGGTAAACAATATTATTCACATATGTCATGTTGTACGTACGTAGTATTTTGTATGTAGGTAGAGGTGTAGTAATAAGACACAGGAAGCAGGTTACTTGTTAGCCTTTTAGTCAAGCACGTTAGGTTACAGCATGGTACAGCAGGGTATCATCATACAGCATCGTGTACTCTTCTTCTTCTCTCCTTCTGTATGCATAACATGGCATTGTATCAACTACGCCCCATAGTGGATACTCTTGGGAAGTACAGCTTCAACATGTAATGTTATAGAACACAACATCTCCCTTCTCTGTAAAAGAATGTTACTTGCTACTCAGCATTATGCAAATTTTGAACTTTTGCTTTTTCACTTTCTTAAGTAAACTGAACCAACAGTCAGTATCATAAAACGTGTAACTCAAGGTAATCATTAAACAAAGGGAGCACAGGTTATTCAATCATTATCAAGATATAATTATATATGCTCAACCAATATTACTCTTAGTTCTCACTCAGTGTGCAACAAAGTCCTGATGCCAACTAGGCTTGTTTCTTGCCCGCGACTGTGCTGGAGTGTGACCGCTGAGCTCTGTCAGGGCAGGGCGGATCCCTAAATCAGGCTCATCTGGAGTGTTAGAAGTGTGAGCCAGACGGGATGCGTTCCATTTCTTTCCATCACTGAGCGGAAAGGTGCTTTTGCCAATCTTCTTTTTCACTGTCATTGGTGCACTGTATCTCGGGTGTGCTTTGGGGACGTGATGTGGTGTTCTAATCCTGACTCTCTCCCCCTCCCGAAAAACAGGTGCACGAACGCCCCGCTTAGCATCTGTGTCTCGTCCTGTGAACTCACTGTAGGCTGCAAGGGCAGTACGTCCAGTTTGGTGCGCATTTTACGACCGTAAAGCAGTTTATGTGGTGAAACGCCAGTGGTGGCGTGGGGAGTGGCTCTGTATATTTGCAGACAACCCAACACAGTCTCTTTCCACGGGTGAGACTGCTGGATCGCTGTCTGAATGCAACTCCTCAGAACACGATGGAAGCGTTCGACAGCACCATTAGCCGCCGGATAGTAAACTGAAATCCGATTGTGAGCAATGTCTCTTTCCTTGAGGTACTCGGCGAAGGCTGCTGATGTGAATTGAGGTCCATTGTCTGTGACGACGCTCTCTGGGTTACCATGGCGACCGAACACAGAGCTTAGGAACTTGGTTACATCCGTAGTTGTAGCATTGTGAGAAAAGGCTACCTCTGGCCACTTAGAATAGTAGTCCTTTAGTGTGATCGCGTAACGGCAGGCTGGCACAGCTGACTCGAAGGGCCTGACTATGTCGAGGCCTAGCTTCTTCCATGGGCCGTCTGGCAGTGGAACTGGCTGTAGTGGTGCAAAATAAATCTTGGCCGTCTTGTCATTAGACTGACAAGAGACACATTTGGATATGTCGGCCTGAACCTGAGAGTCCATCTTCGGCCACCAATAGAGATCCCGCAGACGATGCTTAGTGCATACGACCCCCTGGTGGCTCTCGTGTGCCAGTGTGAGCAATGTATGGCGTAAGGACACTGGTGCGATGAGGCGGTTGCCTCTGAGGACGTAATTGTCCTTGACTGACAGTTCCTCTCTGATCTTGAAGTATGCGATCAGATCTTGGCTCACTGATTTCGCTGAGTGAGGCCAACCTCTGTTAATCTGACCATGCAGTGCAGTCACTTCAGGGCAGGTAGAGCAAGCAGCCCCAAACTCAGTCACCGACAGGGCACTGAGTGTAGCAGCGATGTGTGCTACTATCTCGGGCTCCACATCCATAGCAGAGTCAGTAGAAGCAGTAATAGTAGCAGCAGTAGTAGTAGCAGCAGTAGTAGTAGCATCCGCAGCAGCAGTAGTAGCAGTAGTAGTAGTAGTATCCGCAGCAGCAGTAGTAGCAGTATAGTAGTAGTATCAGTAGAGACGGCGTCCCTGACCGCGAAAGGCAAGCGGCGTAACTTCTGGTGGACTGGCTTAACAGTAGGGTACATTTTTACACAATGCACAAAGCCTTTTGCACAGCCAAATGCCGTAGGAGCTGTGACAGTAGTAGCCATCACAGGGGCAGGTGTAGACGGCGTAGGAGCGGAGGAGGGGAGGACAGTAGTTCCACTAATGCAGAGGTGGAGTGCAGTCAACAGGTCCATTCCCAGCAGGGGAGTTCCTTTATCCACAACGTAAAATGTAGCAGGGACCGTGACATTGTCTCTCCTCACCTGAGCCTGTAGGCACCCCATGACAGGTACATGCTAGCCTTGGTGTACGACACCAGCCGAACAGTAGGTGCAGATAGGGTAGTTTCACTGAAGTATTTCTCATAAGTAGACAGTGGCATTATGGATACTGCTGAGCCTGTGTCCACAACCAGTCTCAATTATTGAGCCTGGGTAGTAGGTGTGTGTACATGCACATTGCATACAATCCTTTTTGTAATGTCAGAAGCTTCCAAGCATAGCACTGTAGTTTCAGGAATTTCCACTGTACTCACTGACTGTGTTTTAGCACAGCAGACACAAGCAAAATGTCCTGTTTTCTGGCATAATTTGCAAGTCACTTTCACTGCTGGACATTGTGAAGAGTTCGCCAGGTGGCTTCCCGAGCCACATCGGTAGCAAGAGCGAGTGGAAGCAGAATCAGTAGCAGCAGCAGGTTTAGCTGGACGGGAGCGCTGCCAGTCCCGTTTCTTGAAAGTATTCTGAGACCGCGGCATCACGGCATGTACTGGAGCAGCACGCTCGGTACTTATAGCTTTAGCATGCAGTGTAGCTGCTTCAAACTGCGTAGCTAGATTGATAGCCTTGTCCAGCGTCAAACCGGTTCAAGCAGTAGACGTTCCCTTATATGTGGGCTAGCTACATGTTCAATCAACTGATCCCGGAGATTTTCCTCCGTTTTATTATCAAAGTCACATCTGGTAGCTAGGTCACGCAAAGCAACGACGTATTGTGCAATGCTTTCATGCGGTGCTTGTGCACGCTTTCTGAACGTGTGTCGCTCGACTACTACGTTGATTCTTGGAGTAAAATGTGCATCCAACGCTGCCACCGCGTCAGCCACAGAATCACCTGTATCTGGCAATGTGTAGAAAATCCGCTGACCCTCGGTACCAAGACAATGTAGAAGGGTAGCTCTCTTCCGAGCTTCGGACCAGCCATTTCCAGTCGCATTTATTACCAGCATGTAATTCTTGAACATCTGGTGCCAAGTCTTGAATGGCATAGTAGGTTCTCCGGGGCAGGGTAAAAACGTCGTCGGAGAAGGCACATGTAAATTAGCCATTTCTCCTGCAGTAAAAACGTAGTTAAAAAATTCCCAGGTTCAACTTCACTCGTCGCCAATTGTTATGTTGTACGTACATAGTATTTTGTATGTAGGTAGAGGTGTAGTAATAAGACTCAGGAAGCAGGTTACTCGTTAGCCTTTTAGTCAAGCACGTTAGGTTACAGCATGGTACAGCAGGGTATCATCATACAGCATCGTGTACTCTTCTTCTTCTCTCCTTCTGTATGCATAACATGGCATTGTATCAACTACGCCCCATAGTGGAGACTCTTGGGAAGTACAGCTTCAACATGTAATGTTATAGAACACAACAACATATATCTCCCTGAATGAATGAATGAATGAGACACACCTCTGTGGTCGGTGTGAACCAGTATCACATGCACAGGTGAGGTGACTCATGACAACTGTCTGTCTCACTCCATGACTGTTACAAAGTCAGATGAGATCATTTGTCATGAGATAAACAGGAGTTGAAAGTAACTAAGTACTTATACTCAAATACTGTACTTAAGTACTGTTTTGAGGGATGTGGCACTTCGCTGTATTTTGAAAGGAATATCATAGAATAGAATAGAATAGAAATACTTTAATCATCCCGAGGGAAATTTGGCACTACGAATCGCTCACAGTAAACATTTAGGTAGACAAAACAAATCACAAATAAGAATAATAAGAAATTGCCTAAGAATAAGGAATAAAATAAGCATGTAAAATAAGAATAACATAATAATAATAAACTACTGTCCGGGATTCACATTTCACATTCAAATTTCCTCTGAGTGTGAGGAAGAGAAGGAGAAACAGTGAGGGTGAGAGAGACACAGAAGCAGATAAAGAGGGAAATAAAGAGTCTCTGGGCCATGTTATTTATTGTGTTCAGTTTAGAGAGAGAGGGAGAGTCACTGATCCGTGTTATTTCTTTTCAGTCTAAACACTTTCAGTGAGGCGGTTTCTCTCAACATTCCACTCATGCTTGTGTGTCTCCTCCCTTTTGCCGCCAATTAAAAGCCGCATCAGACAAACTGTGATATCCAAAACACTAGTCTGACATGTCAAGACCCATGGAACGTACACAAGCGAAAAGGGTCATCAATAAAGTCACGTCATTGACTTACCGTGGTGATGTGTTGGTGTCTTGTCTCCCATGCCACAATGAATTCCTAGCACCATGATTATGTCATAGATCAAGGGAATTGACCTGGACTAGTTTCCACAGGTTCCAAACACAGTAACACAGCAGGACAACAGATGAAGGTGTAACAGAGGTAAACCTTCATTTGTAAATGTTATTACAATGTGTGAAAAACACAATAGGACATGGGGGTAAGACCGTAAGAGTAATGGAGGCGCCAAAATGGTGGCACACACAACAATAGTAAATAGCCACAATGGCAAAACAAATGCCACGCACAATGACTCCCAATGGCCACAAAGGTTTGGGGTGTAAAACACCTTCAACAGAGTGGATACTATGTTGATACATAATTACATACTCACGCTCTTAACTTTGAGCCACTTAGGTTTGAGACTCTGGTTACAGACAGTCACGGGCTAAACATGCACTCAATCAAATGCCTGACTACACAATGACATGCAACACAAAGGTCTGCCTAGCAACTGGTATTAAAAGGGGCACATGGTACTGCTGCTACGACTGTGAAAGGTGTCCCTTCCCCCGCTAATGGACCACCGTGTGTTGAGCAAGCAGGTGAGGGGGGAAGGCAAAGGGAAACACATTAGAAACTAAAATATTATATACCTACCACACCAACTTACCTACGCTGGGGGGGGGGGGGGGGGGGGGGAAGGGAAGGGACAACCGTGGGGAAACAGCCTGGGGAGTGGGGAAAAGGGAAAAAAACTAAATAAAAAGGCTGTATGCCGCTGCCCTGGGGTATAAAGCTCTACCAACACGGGATTGTTGGTCCAACAAAATACGCCGGGCAGAAGGGAGACAGTTGTGTGTGGTGCATTCCTGAAAAATCTCTGTGTAGGAAAAAGTGACATCCTCCGTCAGTTCGTGCACGTCTGGTCGGTTCTGTGCACGTCTGGTCGGTTCCTGCATGTCTGGTCGGTTCTGTGCACGTCTGGTCAGTTCCGTCCACGTCTGGTCAGTTCCGTCCACGTCTGGTCAGTTCCGTTGAGTCAAACACCTAATGGAGAATGGAGAGGACTTCTATCAGCGCTGTTTCCAGTTTAACATCCACAAAATCCTCTTTTCCAAGAAGTGTGCTTGAGCAAGACATTTAACCCCTAATTGCTCCCGATGAGCAGGTTGGCACCTTGCATGGTTGCTTTGTAAAAGAGAATTGTAAAGCGCTTTGGATAAAAGCACTATATAAATTCACCATTTACCATTAGGTGAGTTTTACATTCAAATAAAAGTAATTTCCACCCCAAAAAGTATATGTACATTGTTTATATGTACATCATGTGCAAACTTACTTTTTGGGGTGGAAATTACTTTTTTATTTTTATTTGTTTTATGTTTTTGGTAGATTTTTATTTGTTTGTACCACCGGGCAGTCCGGTAGAGAGAGAAAGAGAGGAAGAACGGGAGACAGAGCAGGGGGAAGACATTCGGCAAAGGACGCCGAGTCCGGGAATCGAACCCGGGTCGGCCGCTTCGCTTTTTTTTATCCACTTTTTCTCCTTATTTTTCTCCCATCCCAATTTCGCATTGCCAATTCTCCCCTCCCCTGTCTTGAACGTTGCTAGACTATGCCTCCCACTGCTCGGCTGTAGTGAGGATAGAAGCCTTGCATCACGTGTCCCCTCCGGTACACAAGGAGGCAGCCTGTCGCATCTTTTCACCAGACGGCGCGGACTCTCAGTGGCGAGGAGTAACGCGTGGGAGGCTCACGCTGCCCTCGATACTTCCTGTCTCTGCTGTACAGGCGTCACCCAACCGACCTGTAGGAGTCGCTGTCCACAACGTCCAATCCCCACCCATCGACTTTCCACCCGCTACCTCTGCCAATTGAGATAGTATGACGACTGGCCAAGCCGCAGGCAATGCTGACTCGGGGAGTCAAGACCGGAGTCTCTTGCATTGGTGACAAGCGTAATCTCCGCTATGCCACCCAGCCGCCTTGACTGAGGTATTCTGCTACTAGCCTATACAGGTCTAAAACAATATGATGGTTGTCAGGCTGTTGTTTTGTGTTGTCATTTGGCTTAGTAGTGCATCTGTGTGCAACGTTTCCACCTCCGGGGATTGTGGGGGTCGCCAGTCTCTGGCCCCATTATTTTGGGGGTCGGGCTGAAAGGTTTGGGAACTCCTGGTCTAGTGGACTGCTGGTCTAGGGGTCTGCTGGTCTAGGGGACTGCTGGTCTAGTGGACTGCTGGTCTAGGGGTCTGCTGGTCTAGGGGACTGCTGGTCTAGTGGACTGCTGGTCTAGTGGTCTGCTGGTCTAGTGGACTGCTGGTCTAGTGGACTGCTGGTTTAGTGGTCTGCTGGTCTAGGGGTCTGCTGGTCTAGTGGTCTGCTGGTCTGACTAGTGGTCTGCTGGTCTAGTGGACTGCTGGTCTGCTGGTCTAGTGGACTGCTGGTCTAGGGGTCTGCTGGTCTGACTCTAGTGGTCTGCTGGTCTAGTGGTCTGCTGGTCTAGTGGTCTGCTGGTCTAGTGGACTGCTGGTCAAGGGGTCTGCTGGTCTAGTGGTCTGCTGGTCTAGTGGACTGCTGGTCAAGGGGTCTGCTGGTCTAGTGGTCTGCTGGTCTAGTGGTCTGCTGGTCTAGGGGTCTGCTGGTCTAGGGGTCTGCTGGTCTAGTGGTCTGCTGGTCTAGTGGTCTGCTGGTCTAGGGGACTGCTGGTCTAGGGGACTGCTGGCACAGCGCTAACACTCAAAATGAACTACTATCCCCAGGCCATCAGGAAGCTCAATGACTCTGCAACATTAACCCATTCATCTACATTCATTGCACACACATCCACATGCACACTCACTTTAAACAAACACTCACCTTAACACTCACTTAGACACTTTAAACACAACACCATATTTTATCTATTTATTACAACAAGATGGGTACATCCATTTTATTTTTTTAAGTTTGTATTTTTGTACCTCATTGTCTGAGGTCAAAGAAAAATGTTATCCATTATATGTTGGGGGCACCTATATGTTTCCAATTACCTAAGGGGGGCCTGAAAAGTTTGCGAACCACTGGGGTAGAACATGGTCCTAACATTGACGGTTAGAATTGCATTGACCACCCATGATGAATAATTAACATTACTGTACTATGGTCTACTCTAAGACTCCACCAAATACCATACATTCAAGCTCACACTAGGGGGAGCCAGAGAACATATTAATTCCCAATAGCAGAAAAGACACGCCTCCCCTTCACTTGATTGAGATTTAGACAGTGTGTCTAGCTTGTTAGTTTCGGCCTTCATGCTGATAACAAGGCAGTTTCATTCACATGCCTCTCTCTCTCTCTCTCTCTCCCTCTCTCCCTCTCTCCCTCTCTCTCTCTCTCTCTCTCTCTCTCTCTCTATCTCTCTCTCTCTCTCTCTCTCTCTCTCTCTCTCTCTCTCTCTCTCTCTCTCTCTCTCTCTCAGCATGTCCCAGCATGCAGCGGAAGGTCCTGGGGTGTGACTGGGCGTCGGCTGCTGAAGAACTCACCCAATAACAATGGAGACACGCCCCAGCAACCCACCTGTTGCCATGGTAAACTGTCATTCAAGTGTCAACAGTGACACTTGACCCAGAGCCATTTATTACCAGAGTTTGGCCAGGTTTGATAGTACGGATGCCTTATCATAGTGAGTCATAAGCCACTGACACTCTTTTTGAAGCCTCGCTGTCCAAATTCTGGTACTGAATAGCTCTGGTCTGACCTTTTTACACACAGAGGGTTGGGTGGGAAAATGGATGGGTGGTGGTTGGAGTTAAGTCTTTTTTTGTCTCTCTAGATGGTGTCTTTTGTCTCTTTGAGCCTTTTGGAAAAGAATCCTGATCCTTTGCCAAGTTTCCCTGCCGTCTGCCAGGTTGTGGTGGCTTCCCCCTCGTCCTCCCCCCTCATCCTCCCCGGAGCCAAAAACAAATACAAAACGAAATCAAACCGTGGTTGGAGGCTTTGCATTTCCTGTTCTCCTTCCCTGCTGTAATGTGATGTTGTGGGAGGAGCCAGGCTGTATGAGGAGCAGGGCCATTTCTTGCCATATGCGGACTATGCAGTTGCATAGGGCCCCCTAAGCCACCAGGGGCCCCCCTAAACTGCCATTAAAAAAAGAATATATATTTCTTTTATTCACTCAATACACTGTATATATATATACATATATCCTGTAGTGATGTAACAAATCATCAGCTTAAAAAATGTAACCGAGCCTACTGCTTATGACCGCAAGTTATTATCTTAAATAGTTCCATTTAAATTTCAATATTGTAAGTCAGAAATTTAAGGAATGCTGTCTCATTTATGTGCATTTGGGAGTGTTTCCTATTTATTATAATTTTCTGTCATTGTTGGGGTCGACTTGAGTTGTTTGATTTGAATGTGCGAGAAAAAAATATATACGTTTTTCTTCACAGATCTAGCGGATCTTTTCCTCTTAAAGTGCACCAGATTGATGCATTTAAATGTTAAATGCATGGCCACCTTAAAATCATTGGTAAACAAACGTAGTGCTGAAAATATACACTTTGACTGCTGTTTTGACAGGGTTAGGGTCTTTACTCTTGGCTACATTAGAAAAAAAATGCAACATTAATTCATATATTCTGTAGACATGGATTTATGGCATGATATCAATCTCGTACCGGTACCGGACCACTCGGGCTTAAGAGGTTAAAGGGTTTGGGATCCCCCCACCATAGTTTCACAAAATAGGGCCCCGCAAACAACATTTTGCTTAGGGCCCCCAAAAAGCAAGAAATGGCCCTAATGAGAACCCTGGCTGTATGAGGAGCAGAGAGGAGCCTGGCTGTATGAGGAGCAGGGAGGAGCCTGGCTGTATGATGAGCCTGGCTGTATGAGGAGCAGGGAGGAGCCTGGCTGTATGAGAAGCAGGGAGGGGCCTGGATGTATGAGGAGCCTGGCTGTATGAGGAGCAGGGAGGAGCCTGGCTGTATGAGGAGCAGGGAGGGGCCTGGCTGTATGAGGAGCCTGGCTGTAAGAGGAGCAGGGAGGAGCCTGGCTGTATGAGGGGCCTGGCTGTATGAGGAGCAGGGAGGAGCCTGGCTGTATGAGGAGCAGGGAGGAGCCTGGATGTATGAGGAGCCTGGCTGTAAGAGGAGCAGGGAGGAGCCTGGCTGTATGAGGAGCAGGGAGGAGCCTGGATGTATGAGGAGTCTGGCTGTATGAGGAGCCTGGCTGTATGAGGAGCAGGGAGGAGCCTGGCTGTATGAGGGGCCTGGCTGTATGAGGAGCAGGGAGGAGCCTGGCTGTATGAGGAGCAGGGAGGAGCCTGGCTGTATGAGGAGCAGGGAGGAGCCTGGCTGTATGAGGAGCAAGGAGGAGCCTGGCTGTATGAGGAGCAGGGAGGAGGGGTGGGTGAGTGCAGGAGGAGAGGGAGAAGACACACTGTGGTGCAACATTCCCCAAAGCCCCACCTAGTCAGTGTGAAGTTTGGAGCTGCGCTTGTGAATTTTTCTGTGTGTTGTGTACATTTCCTCTGTTCCAATGCCAACACCCCCAGGGGCAACGATGGAAATAAGTCCTGGACTTTTCGTTTCTATCCCTGACAAAGAGAGCCATATATAGATAAACATACATACAGACAGAGAGATATATAAACAAACATATAAACAGACAGACAGACAGACAGACAGACAGACAGACAGACAGACAGACAGACAGACAGACAGACAGACAGACAGACAGACAGACAGACAGACAGACAGACAGACAGACAGACAGACAGACAGACAGACAGACAGACAGACAGACAGACAGACAGACAGACAGTGTGTTGTCACAGTATTGGAGGGCTGACCTGCATGAGGAGGCATGCTCTCTTATCAGCTAGAGAGGGAGGTCACAACACTCTCACTCACTCAAGGCTTCTGGGCCCCTAGCCTCCCTCCAGACAGAGGCTCTCTTTCTCTCACTCACTCACACACACACACACACACACACACACACACACACACACCACACACACACACACACACACACACACACACACACACACACACACACACACACACACACACACACACACACACACACACACACACACACACACACACACACACACACACACACACACACACACACACACACACACGCGCGCGCGCGCGCGGGAATCACACCACTCAAACCAGTCCACGCCAACCCTGCAATCCTACTGTTCGCACTCCTCCAGAAGCCCAGTAGACCCACTCCAATCTTTAAATACCTCTCTTGTAGTCCAATACTTACCCTTGAAACAGACTGGAAGTAGAATATACGTGAAACACACGCTGAATGCCACCTGCTTTGCTTCGGTGCCCATGTTAATAATATTATTATAGTCTAGTGAGTCAGTCTGTGGTTTGACGCAATAATCATTCAAGGTTTTATAGGACATCCAGATAACATATTAAAAGTATACAATTCTATACTTAGTGGAACAAGGTCAATTCAGATGTGGAAATATGTGACCTTCATGTCACAGGTATCTCTGCTTCTGAACATGCCACTTTCACTTTCACTTAGTGGAATCTACCATGTCTATATATTACTACCTACTATGCTAATATTCTCAAGTCTGTAGCACTCAAGTTCAACACTGTTTGACAAACAATATTTGTTGTACAGAACTTGTAAGTTGCTTTGGATAAAGGTGTCAGCAAAATGACTAAATGTAATGTAAATGTAAAGGAACACGCTAAAAGTAAGGTTCTTGACCTGGCATACCATGCAGCGAGGGGAACGGCTCCCACCTACCAATGGTCTCTTAACTACACACCTTCAAGACCCCTACGCTCTGCATCTTCTGGCTGCCTCAGACCAACTCCTATTCAGGCTCCTGGGGGTCATCAAAGAGAAGCTATTCTCTGTCCTCGCTCCACAATTGGTGGAACGAACTCCCCACCACAGTCAGGACAGCTGAAACGCGCCCAGTTTTCCACCATCGATTAAACACACACTCTTCAATCAATATCTATAATTATATAATATAATAATAATAAAAAAAACTATTATTACTACTATTTCTATACTACTATCTACTATGTACTATGCTAATTATACTACCAAGAAACCAAGAATTCACTCTGCATAAAGCCTGAATGCAAAAAAAGAAAGCACACAAATACGACAGAGCAAAGACAGTACCGCTCCCAGCCAGCAGGCACTACAATTACACTTTATCATTATCATTATCGCTATCATTATCTATTATCGCTTTATCATTCAGGGATGTGCTTTTTCCGTTTTTAACCGGATTTCCGGTTTTTCTGACCTAAAATCATGCAAAAAAAAATATTCAAAAAAATAAATAAAATGTAAAAAAATTTAAAAATAAAATAGTTTTAATATGTTTGGATTATTTTCCCACCTGGTCTAAGTGAAACGCGAAAGCAACATTTATCAGACCTGCTATTCTTGCATAACAGATTTTCATTGGCTATAGATAATGTTAGCAGTTTTGTTGAGTGGCGCGAGATGCTGTAAAGACATCAACACACTAGGAAACACACTAACATTGGATTGCTTTTGTAAAACTGACCAACCAGGGAAGGTTACTTGCAAGCAGTGCCGCAGTCTGCCACTCAACACTACTCAAGGGAGAGAAAGCATTGTCCAGTTAATGTGAAGCTCTGTAGAAACATCAAACTCTCAAGCATGAGGTACAGAAGCCAACCTAGACAAAACCAAGAAGCTGAGATGGAGAAATGTCACCACTTTCATTCTCAAAATCGACCTGAGAGCAAAAGAAAAGCAAAATAGTCCATTAGTCCAACTGCAGCCCTTTGCAGTAGGCAAGACTTCGAGAGGAGGCAGTTACAGGTGTTGCACAATCTGGTTGCAAAGAAGAAAAGATAAGGTCCTAATGTTAGTGTTTGAGCCAGGATGACTTGGGAGGGGTCAAGATGACCCCCTTAAAATTTGTTAGGGGGACACTGATATATTTGATTCATTTTCTTTGTCCCTTTCCTCTCCCACCTTCCTCTTCCCTGTGAACAGTTCAATATATACAAATAAAATGTGTTCATTCATTCAAATGGAGTGTTTATAAAAAAAAAATATTGTTTAGAAAAAAAAAAAATCTTAAGGCGCAATCACATCCCTGATCATTGTATCTGGTTACATGTCAAGAGTTCATTGATGCGGGTGTTCTGATTAGTTAATGAACCAAGCCTTGATTTAAAATGTGGCAAGAATTGATGAAGATTATTTTCAAATTTGAAGCCTGCCAACTTCAGAGTTGTTGAACGTAATCAGAGCAGCATAAGTAGGATTTTAAATGGAGAACTTTTACTTTTACCAGAGTATTTTGGTATTTCTACTTTTACTAAAGGAACTGTGCCCTACGTAGAGGCGGCCGGGTAGTGCAGCGGACTAAGCGTCTGTCTACCACCACAGAGACACTGGTATCGAATCCAGCTGTCAGCGGTGCCTCCGGCTTGGCCGGTCGTCATACTGGCACAATTGGCAGTGTCAGCGGGAGGGAAGCCGGTGGGTAATCTGGTCGTTGTAAACAGCGACTACTACAGGTCGGTCAGGGCGCCTGCACAGTGAGGAAGGGATCTGGGTGAGGTAGTGTGCCCTCCCACGCGTTACACTCACCCAATGAGAGTCCTCACTGCCAGGTGAAAAGAGGCTGCTGGCTGTCTCGTATGTATCGGAGGAAGCATGTGATAGACTTCAGGGCTCCCTAGACCGGCAAGTAGGGGGGAAATGCGCGCAATGACCAGGAAGGGGAGGGGGGAATTGGCATAACGACAAGGAAAATACAAGAAAAATAGGAGGAGAAAAAGTGGATAAAAAAAAGGAACTGTGCCCTACGCCTAGTTTACGAATTGCATTATAGAGGTGTGGTATTTTGATAGAAAATAGATATATTTTGATGTCACACTTAAAACTTTTGAAACTTTTTTTTCCGCCCCCTCTTGCCATTCTCAGCAAGATGCCACCCTGGTGGACTGCCCATGTGGCCCATGCCTAAGTCCACCACTGAATGTTTATATAAATGCTCCTCAGTATGTGTTAAAGCCCCTTGGTGTACAAGGTATGGCCAGCCTTGTCACACTTAGTGTCCAATATTTACTGACAGTGAGCTATGAAAATATGTATACTACTGTATTCAGACATGCATGCACCATTCTGCCTACAGTTGAATTCACTATTCATGAATTCTAAGAGCCTTGAGTGACTGTTATACAGCAAGACCACTCAGTGACGTGACCTGTCCCAGGCGGCAGGGACAGCCTTTTTAACGTTACACCATATTTTAACACTACACCATATTTTATCTATTTATTACTAACGAAAATGTGCACTACATCTCTACCTCATTTTTGCATTTTGCCTTTTGTCTGCATTTTGTACTTTAGTTTTTTACTGTATGAAGCACAATCTTAGGGGGCTCATACAGAACCAAGCATTTCACTGTAATGTACTGTACATGAACATTATATGTGACAAATAAAACAAAACTTGAACTTGAAACTTGATACATTTATCCCGTCAAGGAAGTGTATCCAACACGCCTCCCTCTGGAGAAGGATTCTCTATCCAACACGTCTCCCTCTGGTGAAGGATTCTGTATCCAACAACACGCCTTTCTCTGGAGAAGGATTCTGTCCAGTGGCGGCTCGCCACTAGGGGCGCAAGGGCGCCGACCCACCTGCTGGCCAGCTGCTGTTAAATCAGAGAAGAAGACAATAAAACGTTTTCGTTTTTGTGTTTTATAGCCCTATAAATAATATAAACATGTTTAAAATGAATAATATTTACTAATTTTAAGTATGTTTGTATTTCCAATGCACAATATAACGTTATTATCTAAATTAAAAAAACATCGTTTTCATGAGCAGGAAGTGACGTTATTTTTTTATTTTTTCGTATTTCTCGCCCGGGCTAGAAGCGATAGCGCTCTGAGTGCGCGTCACAGTTTGATCGCTGTCTCCGTCACAGCCAATCAGTGCATACGGCGTTGTGCGTTGAAATATGACTATTATGTTGGAATCCGAGCGCGATTTGAAGCGGTCTAGGCAGCAGCGTGAACTTCCGTGAAGAATTTCCATAGCCGCATTTTCGTGGAGACGCTCTCTGATTGGCCGACGCGATGCCATTTTTTTTCCATAGCCGCATTTCTCGGGTTGGCTTATGCAACACAGCAACAGCAGTTCAGTCGACTCGTCAACAACAACAGCAACTACACTGAGCTTAGGCACTCTTTCAAAGTTGGTTAAGGTTAGAGTTTGTCTTAGAGCATGGCGATAGAACGCCAGGTAGTTTGCAGGCTGTTCGAGGCGGAAATGGACAAAGACACAGCTCTTCACTCACACAGCTTGTTGGCTAACAACAAGCTATATGGATGCGGACATTATGGATGGACATCAACACAGGCTGGATGGACAATGCCATGGAGTGGAATGGATATACATTATCAACAAGCCAACAACAAGGTAGATTAGCGATCTTAACTCTAGTTTAATACATGATACGTTGTCTACTGATGCCGCATAACGTTGTAACGTTACAGCTACTGCTAGCTGCTAGCTCCGTTAGCTTAGCTGGCCACTTTTATAATTACTTCATGGAAACGGAGTAACGTTAACGTTTAAACGTTATGTCGAGGTCATACAATACTACAGTCGACATAAGGTTAACGTTACCCCGTTTCCATGAAGTGTTTAAATAGCAGCAATCTTGTTGAAAATGTAACTTTACTAAAATGCTCTCTCTCTCTCTCTCTCTCGCTCTCGCTCTCGCTCTCTCTCTCTCTCTCTAATTTCGCCGCATGTGGGACATAACCACTCAGACAATGAATGGTAACTTGTTTAAAATAACGAGCTTTACAAATGTGTTTATTATTGAATGGATCTGACATCATCTGAGAGAGAGAGAGAGAGCGAGAGAGAGAGAGAGAGAGCGAGAGAGAGAGAGAGAGAGCTGTGCGTGTTTGTGTTGGGCTTTTTTTTTACCAGCAAAATGTTTGGTATAGCGCCCCTAGTGGCGAAGTACCCAGCGGCCGCCACTGATTCTGTCTCTGTTGACACCTCTCTGTGGCATATTCACCATCACTACGCCCATATAATTCACTCAAGCTGTGGTTATCAAAGTGCCAGTGCTGGTTGATTACAAATGGAACACTTGTACAAAGTACTGAACAGAAGCTATTGGACGCCTAGTAAGCTGGCCAGACTGAAATTAAGGGACAGTGACATCTGCTGGAGATGTGAGAAGGAGACAGGCACCTTGCTGCACATGTTGTACGAATGTGAGAAGGTCCGAAAAATGTGGGATCAAATTGTGACATTCCTAAGTAAGGTCCTGAATGTGAAGATAAATAACGCCCCAATGGCATGTGTTTTGGGTATAGTACCGATAGGAATTAAGCTGCCTAAATACCGGGGAATGTGGTATAGAATGGCCATGATATCAGGATGTAGAATTGCATTACGACATTGGAAATCACCTGTTGATATTACTTTTAAAGAATGGATGGAACTAATGTTTCGGACAGCATCATATGAAAGGGTGACGTATAGAGTCGCAGGGAGAGAGGATATTTTCGCTGAGATATGGGACAGTTTTCTACACCTGACTGAACGATCTGAGGACAAATGATTGAGATGGGAATACAATATTATCAAGGATGAATATGAAAAAGGGGATTTGATCTGATGATACTTGTGCTATGTAATATATTATGTATATATGTACATATATTTTGTGTCCGGATGGGGTGTCTATGGAACGGTCAATATCTCTATCACACTCACATGTGCGCAGATATAGCCACATACAAATATCTAGGATACACATATTCGTATGTGTACATAATAGGTTTACACGCACTCATATACACAAGGATAAGGTATACACGTCAGGGGCACACATACATGCACATACTCATGTATAGGAAATAGACATACATACACCTACATATGCACATAGTTGAGATATAGGCTTTCACTGACACATAGGGGGATACACAAGTATATAGGAGACACACACATACGTAGCTGAAACAAAAAAAAAAGTTAAAAAAAAAGTAAAAAAAAAAAAAAAAAAATGCAGCACGTACCTGCTCGCAGGTGGATCGGCCTACATGTAACGTATGACGTATATATATATATATATAACAGAGATGTATATGCACAATGTATAGTATGTTTTTTTTATTTTTTTTTGTAAGTGTTTTTTTAATTTCCATGTCAGTTATTAATGTGTTTGTATGAGTCTCTTACATGTTTTGTATGTTGCTACAAAAACGAAAAAGACGAATCTTGGATGTTGGATACTATGCTGTGAAAAGATAACTGTGAATAATGGAAAGATTTGTACAAAAATATCAATAAAAAAAAAAAAAAAAAAAAAAAAATGGAACACTTGTGTATCCTCCTAATCCTATGTCATCATTTCACTCAATCCCAAGTCTGGTGGTTTAGGGGCAGAATCACGTGTAACACTAAATGTGGTCTAAAACGCAATTCATAATATGTTGGCAAAACAAAACCACGGTTAAAAACCAGGATCTGTGGACACAAGTGTTCCGTTCGTAATCATGATGATAAATCATCGGTGGCACTTTAATAGTCATAACCACGGCTTGAGTGAATTACGTTCCATGGGCGTTGAGGCAGAGAGCTGGCAACAGAGTCAGAATCCTTCTCCAAAGGGAGGCTGTGGCGTGGGGGGAACGCCGCCTGGGCAAACCAACACACACACAGTAGTAAGGTGCAGACACGCCTCCCAGATGGGCTGCTTTATTAGAGACCAATAAAGAGGGCGGGGGGGGGGGTGTATTTCCCTTGGTGAACAGTGATGAATCCCAAGGAATGCTGAGTGGGGCTGGAGAAAGGAGAACGGTTGTCTACCAACCGGAGAGTTTACATAGTTTACGTAACATATGTAATGGAGACGAGGCACTAGACTAAACTCCCTCTGGCTGTCAGAAGCCTCTGATGATGGTGTTGATGGGGCTTGATGACTTCCTGCTGTGGAGAACTGGCTACCAGCTGTAGGTGATAATCGCCATGCTGCCTGTTCCTCTACAACCCTCTGCTGTGTGGCTCTATGACCTGGTGAATCCCTCATCACAAGGCATATTGGAAACACTTCCTTGGGTGTCTATAATTTATATATATTGTGACGAACCTGGTGGTGTTCAGGCTCGCCATGGTTCAAGTACAAACTAATTTGAATGTCCACACAAGAGCA